>NC_052503.1:20230027-20859829 GCF_016617805.1 Bactrocera tryoni | reverse complement strand
GTTCTCAACAGCATCATTATGGACCGATGATTCCACCGGCCCACAAACCACATCAAACCGCTTTTTTTTCTGGATGAAATGGCAGCTCCTGCTCTTCAAATAGTTCTTCGTCCCGAATATAGCAATTTTGCTTATTTACACACCCATTGAGACAGAAATAAGTCTCATCGCTTCACAAAATTGGACTCGAAAACGTCTCAACTTCTTGAATATTTTCAAGAGCCCAAAGCGTGAATGCGTCAAGTCGTTCCATACATCTGTCGGAGTTACTGCGAACGGCGCCGAATCGACTATCCATTGTCTTCGTGAGCACTCTCAGCTACGACTGCTATATTTTCATCACTGCGTGCTGGATGTGGTCTTTTCGGACGAATAATATCCAATAATGAATGCTGAGTCTCAAAATGAGTGATGGTGTTGAGTCTTTTCAGACAGAGAAATTCCTCAAAAACAGTCATGGTATTCCAACAAAAACTAATAACTAACTTTCGATCCACTTATAAGACGATTTAAGTAAAATCAAGTCCCGCAAAACATTACATATTTATAAATATACAAAGTATGTATTTGAACAGTCTTATGATTCAATTATCTCTCAGTTTTCAAAGCTTCAGTACTGCAATCCTATTCGCATGGATTTACCGTTATTTACATTGAAGCTATAATCTGTGGTTGAATTTGATAACACAACAACTCGGATTTGATATAATTCCATTTTTGTTACACCTAGTTGCCCAATGTCAACAAGATTTGAGTATGGAAAGCTTTGGAATATATCACGTTTCAACCGAGTGAAGGCTAAACATTCGCAAAGGTAATGTTTTAGCGTCTCACAATTATTCGTTCATCATCTACATTTTACCGATCTACTTTAGTTTACTAAGTTTCTTCTTTACCAAGCTTCTGAAGATGAGATCTCAGGGGTGAGTAACCTGTGATGAACCCTACACTGTTGCTTAATTACCTTTATACCAACAGTAAATACGTTGTTGAAGGATCTTAAATGTAAGTTTTTTCTCTTTTGGCCGAACTTCACCAACCTGATGAAGGAATAGTACATTGGAAGATTTGCGAAGAAAGTGATAAACATAACTAATATATCGTGTATGAAAAACTTATTTCGGGCAAATACAATATTCCATATCAGGCACTAATCGGTTTAAAATTAAAAAAAACATATGCAAGCCTAGCTTAAAGGTTATTAGCTTTTCTTAAGGCGTTATATGAGGTCTTCGGGTAAAAAACAGCCTTTTCGAACAATTTTTTTCTCTTATAAAAATGAAATATTTTATTAGAATTTTGTATTGTTACACACATACACTATTAACAAAGATAATTCGAAATTTTTTTGAAAAAAATATTTTAAACTTGACCATTGGAAGAGAGATGCGTCCGCTTGGCAGAATAACTCCTTACAGTATAAGTTCAAGTGAAAAAATACGATTTTTAGGTAAAACCTTAACTTAGAACTTGGACGAAGGAAACAAAACTGAAAATTTTATTTTTGGCAGACATTTTTACAAAAAAATTAAAATTTCAGTGAAAATTTAGCGAATTTTTTTTCCAAATAGTTGTAATCGAAAAAAAGTCCTTCGTCCAAGCCTTTAAGAACTGTATCTCAAAGATCTGTGTAAAATTTCATGAAGATCATTTGAGTAGTTCTCGAGAAATCTTGCCAACTGATTTCAAAAACACAGTTTCGAAAAAACCCCTTTAAAAACGGTCCACTACGCCCAAAGCTGTGTGTCCGAAACTATTACTCTGGGTTTTGATTCCAAAAGCAAAATAATAAATACACAATATAGGCGATTTAGTTACCAGAAGTGAAAAAATGCCATAAAAGGACTATGTCCGAACTAGTAGTAATCCATAACAAACAGACTATGTTGGTGTCTCTATAAGTTCTCAAAACTTTTGAAAAGGATTCAAAGGAATTTGGAAATTTATTTCTATTAAAATTGTCTTGTGATTTCAAAACTCTGAAGACTCAATATTCCTAGAGGGCATAACAATGTACGCTTAAAAATAAGGACACAACTTTATTTTATGGGTAAATAAAGAAATTTTGTAGCAGAGTTTTCATAAAACAACTTGGCGGCGAAACAAGTTATGAGAAACCAACTAAAGGTGTATAAAATATGCCATACATAAATACTTACTAACTGTCAGTTGAAAAAATTATTAAAAATCCACTAACGAAACACAAAGAGGCAACGCAAAAAATTATTAAACGATGGGTGTAATAAGAATTTAAACTTAATAACATACTCGGAGGCATCAATAATGCCGAAATTGTGGTAATGAGACTCGGTTATTTTTTACAACAACGGTACTGACACCTTAACTGCCGCTTCCATCATCATGCCACATTGTCATGGTTATTTTTCCAAAACACACACACACACGCATACAAGCTCAGTGCCGGGCAAGTAGCCTCAAGTCATATGTGAAGGGAATATAGTATGCTGGCGCACTTGTCTGGAGTGTTTAAAAGGACCGGCGCGCACGCGCGTTAATATTACAAATTATTTGGTTGGCTGCAACTGAATCAAGGCAGTTATAACAAAGTATATGCCCGTTATTATGTATCCCTTGCAAAGATACAAATTTGTGATAATAAAAATGCATATTTTTCATAACGCGTGGACATCACGAAATGCATAACCGCCCAAAAAGTATGTAGGGCGCGCTGGGCATGCTGACGCACAGTGGGTTGTTTAAAATTTTTCTTGGACTAATTGTTTTTTCTTAGATGATTTTTGTAGCATTTTTCCCTGCTACTCATTGAAATTTCTTCATTATTTCTATAAATATTTTGAAACTGAATGGAGAAAATTATTTTTTAATAAAATTAGAATCACACGTATGGGCTGTAGACCTCGGCGCTGACCGACCGGTTGATTGCGTTTCGTCTAAGTCTTTGAGGTTGATAGTCTGATCAACCCACAGTAAATACTATAGTTCGCTTGTTAAATTATTTATTAAATATTCATAAGCGGAAATATTTTTTACTCAATTCGAATTACGAAAATTATGCTGTCGGGTTAACGTTTTCGTAATTGATATGTTCGGAGCAGGTTTTACACAAAAATTTAGCTGCATACTCGTACTTATATATTTTGGTTGCATTAATTTGTGCTATTATGCGCGTAATATACATATCAGCATATGCATCACTTCGGAGTATATTAGGGGTAGTTCACGTTTGATATTCGTACAAAGTTCATAAATGGTTGCTGGCTTGTTGGCATAGACCATTGACTTCACCCCACAGGAAATAGTCTAATGGCGATAATGGCAATTAACTGGGCCATTTCGTGAGATAACACGTTCACCAAACTTGGTTTTTAATAAATCGAGTATAAATTGAGAACGACGAGTGAGAGACTGATTTGGGTCTTCCTCAATTGATGCGCTAACGGCTGCAATATTCTCGAAAGTACGGGTACTTCTTTGTCCCACTGGCTCGGGAATACTTTGTGCTGCGCCTGTGGATTCAAATTTTTCCACTAAACTCAATTTTCGATCTGACAAGACGATTATGACACCCATAAATTGAACGTAGCGCTCCTAAAGTTGAGGCCACTGACGTCGAATTTCGGCAGCAAGTTTTAATAATTTCGACTTTTTGTAGGATCGTATATCTTTCCATGATGTAGTGGCAAACCTTACTGAAGAGAAATATCAAAAGAGTTGTCACTATCGGTCTACTTTTGTGGCGCCCTTATGAAAAAAACCTAGATGGTATATGATTCCGAAAACAAGTCAACGTCACATTAATAGAATTGTTTAACCAAAAAATATACTGAAACCATGGGATCATCACTCGACACGACTATTGTCATATGACAAATATTTTGTGATCAAATTTGACGCGGACTGAAACAATGGAATCACGACTATGGACTTCTTTAGTGAATATCTACTTTATCAGGAAGTATTTGAGTGGCGCAAAGCATTCAATGAAGGTCATGAAGTCATCGAACACTTTCCACAAACGAGTCGGCCATTGATCTCCGACAATAGCGATAACATACAAAAAGTAATAAAAAGTTAAAAATTAAAGTAACAGTGCGTATGGAACAACTCCATACATTTTGTTTAAAGTTTGGGTATGAAGCGTGTCAAAGCTAGATTCGTACCAAAAGACCTGAATATTTTGCAAAAACACCGTCGAGTAGAGGTCGCAACTTGGCAATGTAGCTGAGGACCCTAGATTTAACAAAGTCGTGTTACCACGTGGGTTTACGAATACGGGTCGAAACTGTCCATAAACCAGCGAATCCAAAAATTAAGAGAAAGCGAAAAAACCGGTAAAAAATCAAAATGAATTCTCAGGGTATTTTTTGAAGACCGTGCCGTAGTTCACCATAAATTTGTTCCACTACTACTTGGCTGTTTTGAGGCGTCTAAATGAAGCAATTCGTCGTAAACGACTGGACTTTGACTGGGTAGAAAATTAATGAATTTTTCACCACGTTCATGCGTCGTCACATCCTGGTATGATTATGACTGACATTTTGGTCAAACATTAAAGCGGATTAGTCAAATAAGGCTCCCTATGTCTTTTTCTGTTCCCGAAACTGAAAAATCTGTTTAGGAAAACATGCCACGAGTCCATTAAGATCATTAATATCATTCATTGAAGGCACTGAAGGCTATCACAGCCGAGGCTTATGACAAGTGATTATAAAATTCGATTCAAGTAGGTGTAATACATACAATTATCAAGTTGAATAATACCCGTTTAACAGCCTACGAAGCCAAGCAAAATAAACCTCATTGGGGCCGTACTTTTAATAAACACACTAGCCATACCCCTAATACATAACGGGTGAATGAAGTAGAAGTAACCTTTACAAATCATTCAACTTTATTAGGAAAATTCTCGTTCTGTAAAGAATCTGTTACGCGCCGTTCGCACCAACTCGGACTGACGTATGGAACGTACAGCTTGCGCAAGAACAGAAACCGCTCGACCTTCACACGCGGAATCGCTTCGCTCTATGAGCTCTTGAAATGATCCAGGAAGAACCGACGTTTTCAAGCCAAATTTTGTTGAGCGATGAGGCACATTTCGGACTCAATGGGTATGAAAACAAATGAAATTGTCGCATTCGGGACGAAGAGCAACCTGAAGATATTCAAGAGCTGCCATTACATCCAGAAAAATAACGGTTTGTTGTGGTTTGTAAGCCGGTGGAACCATTGTTCCATATTTCTTCTAAACCGATGTCGATGAGAACGTAATCGTCAATGGCGACCGTTATCTCAGCATGATAACCCACTATGATGCCTGAACTTGAAGCTCGTGATCTCGGTGACGTTAGGTTTCAACAAGACGGCGCCACTTTCCACACATCGCATCAATCAACGGATTTATTGAGAGAACACTTCGGTGAGCAGATATTTCAAGTTTTGGGCCGGTCGATTAAGCACCAAGATCGTATGATATCAGACCGTTATACTTTTTCCTGTGCGGATATGTAAAGTCTGAAGTCTATGCGGACGATCCGGCTTCGTTTCAGGTCTTGATAAAAAACATTCCCAAATAAATTTGAAGTTTCTATATTTTTTCTTTAAAAAACAAGTAGAGAACCTTGAAATGGATCACCCTGTACATATATAAGACATATGTAGGTATTTAAATGCAAATATTTTTGTTGGTACGAAGTTTCTGTAAATTATTTAAGATTACAGTTTTTAACTGGACCCAATTTCCTTTAATTCATTTACTGTCCGAGTTTAAATGGCAGTTAGCCCCGGTAATAGCCACAAATAAGTGTTATTACAATCAGTTTGATAGTTACAGCTTCGGTTATAGTCTGTAGCTGGCTTACGCTATAAATATTGAAAGCGATTTAAGATTGAAAGAACTGATGTATCGTTCATAAAAGTTATATGTTCAATTCATTTTGGTCAAAAACTAAGAACATGAAACTATTTAAATTAAAATCACGTTTTTATGTAAAATATTGATTTCAAAAATGTAGCTGTAAATAAAGTAAATGGTTCTGCAAAATTTACATTTTCCACTTAATTCGCAGAAAAATTCGTAATTTTCACATTCATAGTCATTTCATCAGTTCTCGCCTATTATTTGTTGTAATTTGTGCTTTATTTGCTGAAAATTTCATAAATGCTGATTTAAAATTTTTATATTTAGACTTTGCATAGCCAAGCACAATAGTGAATTTCATTGTTGTTGCATTACAGCTTTACCATTGAACTTGACTGATTGGAGTTTAAATCAAAAGTAATTCATAAATAAATTGCGAAAGTCGATTTTCACACGATACTTTCTTGTGTTACGTAAGCCGTTGCCAATAATGTTTGTTTACCCACATGTCATGAGTCAACATTTTTGGCGTTCGATATACAGAAGTTGGTGAGACAATGTCAGAACGTGTTTTAATTGTAGTCAAAAAAGTTATATGTGTATATAGGTTGTCAAAAAAGTCTTGCGGTATTTTCGCTAGTTGGCGCTGAAAGCGCGTAGTTCTAGTTTTATTCGTCGCATCGGGTCACGCTATACCTTTTTGGAAAGCTCATTTCACGCGCTAACACGTGTTTGATTGATTGTCGTTTCTTTTAAGTCGTTCGTGAGTTATAGCGTCGCAAACATGGAGCAAAATAAAGCGAAAATACAGCATATTTTACAGTACTACTACGATAAAGGCAAAAATACATCTCAAGCCGCCAATAAAATTTGTGCAGTTTATGGACCCGATACAGTTTCCATTTCCACCGCACAACGATGGTTTCAACGTTTTCGTTCTGGTGTACAAGTGGTCGAAGATGCGCCACGCTCCGGAAGGCTTGTCGTCGAAAATTGCGATAAAATCGCTGAATTGGTCGAAAGAGACCGGCATAGTAGCAGCCGTAGCATCGGTCAAGAGCTGGGCATGAGTCATCAAATATTCATTTTAATTTCAATAAAAAAAAAATTCAATAAAAATACCGCAAGACTTTATTGACAAACCATTATTTCGAACTCTCCAAGTAACGCTTTGCTGAAAAGAATTTTATGGGTTTTTGGTAAGATACAGTAGTGATTAAAAAAAGAATATTGAATGGATTAGAAATGTTTGCATATAGAATGTAGACACAGATCTATAAAATAAATGTATAGAACTGCAGCTAGTGCATAATTTTGAAGTTAAGTCAAGCTTTTTTTCGCTTTAAGATGTTATATTCACTTGTGAATTTTAAAAATCGATTTCTTTTGAAAATAAGAATATCGAATGGATCTGAACAGGGTATATTAAGTTTGTAACACCCAGAATGAATGGTCGGAGACCCTATAAAGCATATACATATATGTATAAATGATCAGTATGTCGAGCTGAGTCGATTTAGCCATGTTCGTTTGTCTGTCCGTCTGTCTGTATGTATACGAATTAGTCCCTCAGTTTTTAAGATATCGTTTCGAAGTTTTGCAAACGTCATTTTCTCTTCAAGAAACTGCTCATTTGTCGGAACTGCCGATATCGGATCACTATAACAAATATCTGCCATACAAACTGAACGATCGGAAAAAGTTCTTGTGTGGAAAACTTTCACATTTGACGTGGTATCTTCACGAAATTTGGTACAGATTTTATTTTGTATTTTCTAAAGCAACAATGTAATCTGCGGAGAAATTGTTCAGATCGGTTAACTATAGCATATAGCTACCATACAAACTGAACGATCGGAATCAAGGGCTGTATGGAAAACTTTCACATTTGACGTGGTATCTTCACGAAATTTGGCATGGATTACTGCTTAAGGTCACAATATAATCTCCAAAAAAATTGTTCAGAACGGACTACCATAGCATATGCTTCAATCCAAACTGAACACATACTTAGTTACTAACAGAAATGCACCTGTGAAGGGGTTTTAGCTTCGGTTTCTTGTATAGAATATTTTTCGAAAAACTTAAAGTTGATTCGGCAAATAGTTTCGAAGACTTCAGTGTATTTAGTGTAGTGAAATCAGCTCCCAAGACTTTTGAACGCATTTTTTCTAAAACCCTTATTTTTGATTCGACTAAGAGAATTTCTCTGAAACGGCTTGACGGATCGACTTGAAATTTTCACATGACCTACTCCGATATATTTGATAGGTAATGTTTGAAGCAATAAGATTTTTGATAATAATTTCAACTTCTTAAGCCTTAATTCTGGAGTGTAAACTTTCTCGCAAAACGACTTTTTTTGGAAAGCCGCCATTTTGTCAAAAATCAATATTTACTCCTTACTTGTATTGATCTTTTCTAATAATATATTTTTTTGGGCTTTGAATTTGAGGTTATTTTAAATAGAAAAATCTTGTTCACCGCCAGACATCATTTTGCCATGGCCTTCCTGCAGATCGGTTACAGGATTTAAGGAATTCAAAATTATTCGCAGATTATTAAAGGACACATTTGTGGGAAATTTTGAAAAAATCGATTTTTTAATTTTTTTCATACATTTTGATAGTTTATACCTTTAAAAATAACATAATACAATTTAATAATTAATTTATAATTTGAAGACAAATAATTCAATCATAATCATAATTCGCTATAATTTGAAATTTTTGTATAAAAAAGGGAAGAATGCCACGCAAGCCACCAATAAAATTTGTGAAATTTACGGAGACGATGCTGTATTAGTTCGTGCTGCACAATGGTTCGCTCACTTCTGTTCTGAAAATTTCGATGTGAAAGATGCACATCGCACTGGTCGACCTTTCCTTCAAAAAGTCGATGAAATTATGAAAAAGATTTATCAGGACCGTCACATAAGCAGCCATGACATCGCTAAGGTACTTAACATTTATCATCAAACGGTTTTAAACCATTTCAAAAAGGCTGGCTACAAAAAGAAGCTTGATGTTTGGTTACCACATAAATTGTCTGTGAAAAATTTAATGGACCGAATTAACATCTGCGAGAGAGCTTGGCGGGAAAGTTTTGATGCATCCATCATATAGCCCTGACCTTACATCATCGGACTACCATTTGTTTCGGTTAATGCAGAACACCCTTAATGGAGTAAAGTTGGCTTCAAGAGAAGCCTATGAAAATTACTTGTCGCAGTTTTTCGCCAAGAAACCAGAAAGTTTTACACTGATGGGATAATGTCTCTAGCGGAAAAATGGGAAAAAGTGGTCAACCAAAATGGTACATATTTGGTTTATTAAAGTTTATTATAAATATAAAAAAATAAAGTGAAGTTTGATTAAAAAATACGAAAAGACTTTTTCGACTACCCAATATTTTATAACGGAATCCTTATAATTCCAGCTACCCTCAAATATACGAAAGACTCTTGCATTGCTTGTTTTTTTAGATCTACAGTAGAGTTATATACAACAATAATTTCTATAAAAACTACTTTAAAATATTCTTTCTGTTCACCTCGTACCTATTTGGCCACTCTCTAAACGTTTATACAAGTACTATGTATCTCGCTTAGTTTTTATGCTCAAAAATTGGCGCAATTTTGAAAGTTGTGCCACATGTATGGCATATATTATATTTATAGGTATATATATATACATTGTGACAAAAAATTGCCCGGAAATTGTAAATAAAACGCAAAATTTTTAATTATTCATCAATACTTTTTTTGTAGCCTTCAAAATAATCCCCAACAGATGTAATACACTTATGCCAACGATGTTTCCAGTTATCGAGACATTTTTCATTTTGGAAAGGCCTTCAGCTCTTCAACGAATTTTGTTTTATCTCCTCGATCGATTGAAAGCGGGTTCCATACCGATGATTGTTGACTTATTTGCATGTCAAATTCATAAACCCAAGTCTCATCGGCAGTTAGAATGTCCGCCATGAATATGGGATCGGAATCCGCATGATCAAGCATGTCCAAAAAGGCCTGTTTACGGTATTCTTTTTGAAAAGTTTTAGCTTTATCCGAACGAGTCGAACAAGAACGCATTTCATACGCAAAATATCCACCAAAATCATTCGAACGCACTCGCGAGAGATGTCGAGCTCTCTTGCCATCTCTCTAACACATGCCCGACGATATCACCACTGAAGTGTAGCGACTCAAGCAGCTGCTGTAAACAAACTGGTTGACAGATCGTGCTCATATTATTCATAGCAATAAGGGACAGTCCTACCAACTGACCAAAATATATTGTTTTTGAAATATGATTTACCCAGGGAATTTAATTACAATTTCCAAGTACTTTTTTGTCCCAATCTTGGTCAATATATTTACGTATTTGTAAGTGCCAGAAATTGAAAATTCAATTGCGAATTGCAAATCGCATGTATGTACATACTACATTTGAATCGGCCACAATTCTTTTCGCATAATTATCGTATAATAAAACAAAAATCTTTGTATGTCTGTATGTGTGTGCTGAACACTTAAATTACTCTTGTAGCTCTCAGTCAAATGGCTAAACTGAAATAGAGATTTTTGTAAATGTGGTGGATCGTCGGTCGAAATTTACGAAAATTTGTGAATATTTTATATACACACTAAACATACAAACACACAGTCGATACTCAATGTAAAGAACTTTTTAATTGTTAGCCACTTTTCTGTCTCAAGTGATTAATGGGGAGAAGAAATCAGCGTAAAATATCCTGGCCTAAGATATAAGATAATTTGGACTGATCAAAGCAAAACCGGCACTACTTCGCTTCCGTTTAAAATAAAATTTTTGTTGCCCCAAAAAAGGCCAATTTTGGAAAAAATAAACGTTTTTTAAGCATTTTTTCCAAAAGAAAAAATGTTCTACAAAATAAAGGTTATTTTATTGGAAAATATGAGAGCGAAAAAGTGATATTGATTTTTGTCCTATTCAAACGTTTCAGGAAGTAACTTTAGGAGGTTAGGGTATGAGCGTTCCATTCCACGAAAAAAGTAAAATTCAAAGCTTCAAGTTTTACAAATTCCGTTCCAGTTCCATATTTTGCTTCTCCACTGTACAGCTTCCTACATTGTACTTTTTTTATTCACTGTAGGATAAAGTAAAATGTAAATGGGTTTCGATTTCTGCATAAATTGTTTCACGGAAAAAATAACTAGTTCATTTCGAATTTGCGTCGTTGCGGATTAATTCTAATGGAGGCAAAATGTTTGCAAACCAAATTTTGTTTAGACTATGGAACGATTTTCCATTAAATCTAATGGCGACAAAATACATATATTTGGTTTGTATATGTATATTGGAAAATATATATGGTACACATAGTACATTTCCGGCAAAACAAAACTTTGAAAGAGAAAAGCCAAACGGTATTTCTAAGTACATAAGATGCTGAAAAGTACATACATATATACAGTTATGTATGTAGGATAACTGTAAATTAATTAAAGATATTGTTTCAAACTCGGTTCTGCAGGTAATTAAAATTTTTCGAGTTACATGCGACCCCGACGTTGCTGAAAACAAGGTCCTCCACCGCGCATTGAAAATGGACAAAACGGTGGCGCTTTTAAAAAGTTGAATTTTATCTTAAAAATTTCTCGTTTTTGGTCTGTAAAAATTCGACTTCTGATCAAATCAAAAAATTCGTAGGTCGTTGTATGCAGAACTACTATATACAGAATATGCAGTTCATTTGTCTCCAAGCAATCACTCAAGCAAATTTGAAAAATGTAATTCCATCAGCTTATTTGTACAATATGGTCGAACGGAAGAATCCCCGACGATTGGAATTTAAATGTGGTCTGACCAATCCACATATAGAGAGACCCCACAATCCGCGCCAACTACCGTGGGATAAGCCTCTTCAACATCGCGTTTTAGGTCCTATCGAGCGTACTGTGCGAAAAACTAAGGCTTACCGTCAAGAAACTGAGTGGACCTTATCAGTTTGGCTTTAGACCCTTTGAAGTCGTACATAATTTCGTCTATCTTAGAGCCAGCATTAACACCAACAACAATGTAAGCTACAAAATTCAAAGGAGAATAACTCTTACCAACAGGTCCTACTTCGGACTGAGTAGGCAATTGAGTATAGTCCTCTCTCGACGAACAAAGACCCATTCTACAAGTACTCATCATTCCGCCCTGCTTTATGTTGCAAAGGCATGGATAATGACAACCACTGATGAGAGAAAGGCTCCACGAAAGATTTATGATCCTTTGCGCATTGGACACGGCGAATACCACAGTCGATGGAACGATGAGCTGTACGAAATGTTCGACGACATTGGCATACTTCAGCGAATTAAGAGCCAGCGGCTATGCTGGCAACGTAATGTTATCCGAATGGATGAAAACTCTCCAGTTCTGAAAGTATTCGACGCAGTACCCGCTGGGGGAAGCAGAGGAAGAGAAAGACCTCCACTCCGTTGGAGAGATCAAGTGGAGAAGGACCTGACTGTACTTGGTATCTCGAATTGGCACCAAATTGCTAAATTCTTTTTCAGGAAATTTGCATTAATTAACCTTTTTATATCCGAAATGTACTTTTTGATAAAATTTTTAATTTCTTCTAAATATGGAAAGAAAGTAACTCAATTTTTAATCGAATTATCACGTCAAAATATCACATCATTCTTAAAATGTCGGTGAGGTTTTTGTTCGTTGGAATTTCTATTGTGGTTGTTGATGTCCATGACCGGACAAAAAATACGGGTCCGTTCCAGCTACGTAGACCCTACTGTCGTGCACATTACATGTACATTACTATGGTAAGTTTTTTAAGAAAATGCAAAGAATACTCCACTAAACGATTAAAAACTGATATTTTCTCGGGAAATTAAGATAAATCGTTTTTAACTTTTAAATTTTCATCCACAACCCTATTCTCCCTCTTCCTAACCGCATGACCGTCTATAAATTATTTTTCTTTTTCATCTTTGTTAATTTATATTACTTTTTTAATAGAAATTTTTCAAAAATTATCGACTCCGATATAGATACAGAATTTATATTAAAAAAAATATTTCCTCTTTCTAGAAATTTTACAAGCAGCAAGTCAATGTCCCTGCTACCACACGCAAAGTCATAAAAATAAAAATAATAAATATTTATTTACACACATACATATGTACATCTATTGTTAGAATTTATGGTGCCATTTTATTCATAAAAGTCTAATATTTCAAAAATTCCGCCATTAAATACTGTGAAAATATAAATTTCCTACAAACTTTATTTAGTTCAAATGGCGCACGTATCCGCAAGCGGTCACTATCAAAAATTTCTAGCCTTATGGATAAGTAATAGAAGCAAAATATGCAGGCAATAATAAAATTAATAAAACGCTGGCGACCCAATACGCTCTATTGCATATTGATTTGATTGTATGCTTATTGCTTAAGAACTTGAATGCGTTTAAGTCACGTTCTAAGTGCATTGCATTGCATTGCCATGAATTTCTTAGAATAACCGAAAAAAAAAACAGTTTGCCGTAACAACACTGGCGCTCTTACATGGCAGCAATTGCCGTTGGCATTCTAATCAACGCGTTGACCAATTGATATATAATATACACATATAAGTATATGCGTGCAAGTAAGACCATCAGCAGACTAGGAAGCCATTTACGCATTCGCACCAGGAAATGCGACGCGCGTATTTATCTAATTTTGTCCATTGTTACGCAATGGATAGGGCGATTGATTGGATCGGCATAATCAATGCGCAAGCAGACTCACGCATGCGTACACATACATGCATATGTATATGTGCATGTAGACAAACTTTTATGGACTAATTGTGCGCCCAAGCTTTTCCGCTATGTAAAATGATTTGTGGTGTTAGGAAAGACTAAAAGGAAGGGTCAATTTAATTGATTACAGCACTACATATATGTACATATGTATGTGTGTATGTACAAACATGTGTCTTGCATATTCAAACATCAAGCAAAGGCCCCTGCTGCAGTTTTTTATTCATATTTTCACACAAGCATATGTACATGCTATATACACACATACATATGAAGTATGCAGGACGTAGAGAGAAAATCGAGACCCGGGAATGATTGGAGAGAAGTTGTTGGAGAACTCCTAGAAATTGTCTCCGATCTTTCACCTCGTCTCTTATTCACTGTTTGCATGTATTAAATAATCACTGGACACATCAGGAATGAACAACAAAGTTTTTATACATATGTATACACATCTTTACCACCACCATTTCATATGTCCATCCGTATCTTATTTTACATATTTTAATTTACGTAAGCCCTTCTTGCTTTAAATTGTACATATCTATTAACAATTATGCGAATAAGTGACACAAGGAAAACTGGGTCAAAAAAATTAGGTCAAATCTTTTAATACCAATTTATATTTTTAATTCATTGTAGTATTTGCCTACCTGCTACTTCACAAATTATATTAATTTCCGTTAAAGCCCATGTCATAACGTTTTTGGTATTGCAGGTGCCGACATATTGAAATGCTGTATACTCCTTGGCTGGCCAAAAATCTGGATGCCTTTTCTTTACTCAGTCCAAGCTGCCGTATCAGTACCTACTCGTAGTCATATTGGAATTTTACTATTTTTACCTTTCACATTAAGCCCTTATCAACATATTACCATATCCGGTTTATAATTCAGATGGAACCGGATATGCAAACACTTTATTGACTTTGTATATTTTTATAAATGCAAAGAAATATCAAATTTTTAGAATAAAAGCAAGTAGAAAATACATACGCTTAAACACCTAAAAAATATATGAGATAGAACTTTGTAAATATATATATTAATTTAGATTGGTACCTGCAATATACGAATAAAATCAACCTCAATAGTCCCAATGCCGCATTTCGCCTTTCCAATTGCTTTTACACAGCCTGCACATATTTTGGACCTTTTCTCTGTATGAAATAGCAAAATGGCGGATATTCCACACATTTCCGTGCAGGCAGACGAAATTTATTCAATAAATGATAACAAACCACACTCCCACAAGCCTTATAAATCTTTTTAATACTTCCGGTATACATTTGATATATAGAAATATTGCACTTTATATTAAATACTAATTGAATTTACTATATATTTTTCTACCACACAAATTTTACCTTACAAAACTTTCCACTTGAAAAAACCAACACCAACTGAGATAAGTGTTGCAAATTTGAATATGACATAAAAAACAAGGCCTACTTAGCCTGCAAGGTGTAAGTGGAATTTGAAAATAATTGTAATTAAGACCTCCCTGTATTAAGTAACGTCTGTATGTGAATTTGCATATGTTGGTATTGAAAAATAAATATGGTGTCTTTTTGCGCTAAATTTGGCGTCTAGTTCCTCGCGCAGTTAAAAGTTTTCAAATATAATATGTTGACTTATTAAATTATAAAGCAGTTTATTCGTTATGATAAGTGTGTGCCTAAACTAAGAAATTTTGGATACATTTAATATGTGTTTTACAGAGTTTAAAAATTTTGTGCCAAATGAAGTAATAGAATTTCCAATAAGAAGCGCCATTACATTAATGTCTTTAGCATCAGAAGTTCTTAAAAGCAACTACAAACAGCGCAGATCGGATATACATACATATATCATCTTTATGCAAGGTATGTTGTCTATATTAATTACTTATAAATGGCACATCTATAGATTTTCTATATATCTGTGCAAATACTATTGTACTTAAGGCTATTTCCTACTTTTTATACCCTGGACAGGGTATATTAAGTTTGCCGTGAAGATTGTAAACCCAGAAGAAAACGTCGAAAATGTAATTAATAATAATCAGCATGACTAGCTGCGTTGTTTAGCCAATGTCCATCTGGTTGTCTGTCCGTCTATCTGTATATACGCGAACTAGTCCTTCAGAATTTGATCTAGCTATCTGAAATTTTGCATACGACCTTTTCTCCGCCCTATCGATATCTGGTATCATACCACTACATAAATTTTTCAGATCGGACCACTAGAGCATATATGTATGTATGTAGCTGCGAAACAAAATAACCGATCAAAATCAAAACCAAAGTTCTGTATTCTAGTTCGGTACAACCGAAGTAGTTTTTTTCCTGTTTATATAATAATATTTACATATATTAGAACGTTTACTATCTATAAAATAGTTCGTATTCTTATTAAGATTTCTACTTTTAACTCATACATACACGGTTTGCCTCAATTGCAAGAACTCCGTTTATATATTTATGAACAAATAAATCTATACACCTACATTACAACTGCAATGAAAATTAAAAGAACTTTTTAATTTAGATTTTTATATTGAATCTTAATTTATTAAGTTACTACATGTCCAGTTTTAAACATCACCACAGAACTCCAGTCCTTATTGCGCTATTGTTTAGTTAAGTGCCACAGAAACTGCGAAAACGATTCTTTAGTAGAATTACAATAAATAGGATACCAACGGCCACGGTAAAGACTTGGATGTTGACAACCTTCGAATCTAATACTGATTTTAACACATTATGGAAGGTTTGACTGCGCATTTCATTACTGCAGCAATCATCCATCTTATACTGTTGTCTATCTGCATCCGTTCACGTTCAGAAATTGCCTTAAAGTTTCTTTTATAATACGCCAAAAGTTGCTTTAAGATTTCGGATGCACTTTGTTGACTATAAGTAGTTTATACATGAAAAAGGAATTCCGCCAAAAATTCTTTAAAAAATTAATATGCTAGAAAAACAAAGAAATTTATTAAACGACACAAATTCAGCTGTAAAATGTAAATTGACAGTTACATCAGCTGACTGACTCACGACACTTCAAACGTAACGAGAGGGTGCGTTACGTTATTTGTAGGGTGAACCATGTGTCTGAAATGTGAAATAGGAGAAAAATTTTTTAATAAAAAGAATTAATGAATTATATCCAACCAAGAACAAAGTTTTTTTTCCAATGATATAATAAAAAACAACAAAATGTGATTCTTACACCTTCTAACAAATTTTTGGTGATTTCCTTTGCTTCCTAGTGATAAGGAAGTAAAGATGTACTCAAGTGTGACTTCATTTGTAAAAAACTCCTTCCTAAAAAAGTGTTTTATATTTTTAGTTATACTTATTGACACCAAAATTTTAAAATAAAATTCCAGAGTTTTTAAACAATCTAAGACCAACACTCTATCTCCCCAACTTAGACCCATCTCTAGCCATAATCGCCAACGAGTTAACAAAATAATTGTGATGTCTCACAAACGTAACATTCTAATTTGGAGCGAATGACACCAAAAGATGCGTACTTTTCACAATTAAACTATTTATTTTTTTCTAGTTTTGTGTGGTCGAAAATCTATTTAATTTTAAAAATACATTTCTATTCTTCATCCTCGAAATCCTTTGGATTCTTACGAGACAAGTGGTGGTGCTCACGTTCCGTCAGATCGTAGATAAGATATCCAACAATGAAGGCTGAAAAATAATTTGAACAATAATATTAAGGAAACTTCCATACCAACAGGTAAGTAGGGTCTCATAACTTACGTGGTGCCACAATGAAGATATTAGAGCGGATACGGTTGAAAATGTTGGGCAGACCTTTGCTAATCGCTCCAGCAAACGCACGCTGTTCAAATGGCGACAGCTTATAGGTGACAATACCGTGCACCTTGGCCAAGTTGCCGAAATGGGCTCCAAGCAGGGACGAGGTGATACGCATTTTGTTTGGCTGCTATGTACTTCTACACTGGAATTACAAAGTGACTATTTGATGAATTTATTGCAATTGCATTATGTCAGCAAGCTAAGAGATGCACAATTATTTGTATAAATATGCAAATTGTAATTATGAACATTTTGCAAAAGATTTTTTTCTATTCGCTGTCCGATTTGGGTTATGTAATATAATTGGTTTGCTACCAAAGTTCCTGTCAGCACCGGGCACTTATGAGCGTTTGCGTTGATTTTAGCCAAAATTTGCATATTTATAGCATTATGCTCTATATTGTAATTGCACATTATTTTTGGAAAATTCGCACACCAAATGTTTTATTACCTCGATCAAAGAAAAACACAAAAAATTATGTGCCTTCAAATGGCTCGACAATATGCTGCAACACGATGAACAAAAACACACACGAGAAACGAAACACTTTACAAGTGGGATTTTCAGTGTTGCCAATTTTTGTGGAATTTTGCCCCTAAGCGGTTGTAAATTTTATATATATGTTTGTAAAAAATTAAAACTGCTAAAAAGTTAAAATAAATTTATTAATAAATTTATTAATAATAATTTGGAGTGTGTTTTTGTTTATTTTAATAAATAGTTAAAGATTATCCAAAATATTATACATTTTTCATCCCTTTTTTGTGGTACATGTCAAAAAACGTTTAGCGAATTTTAGCAACACTGTTTCAAAGCAACAAATAAATTATATATGATTTTTATTTCACAGTTTCCAATTCGTTTAACAAATAAAATATATAAATATTAAGTTTAAATTAAAGGTGTTGTAGTTTATTTCGGGTTATACACATATGTGTAGAAGTGTTATATTGTGAAAAGTGCTTACGAAAATCCACAAGTGAACTTTTTGTTATTTAATAAAAGTGATTTTGAATTGTTGTGCGCTTACTGGAATTAAAAGTTGTTAGTGAGTATTTTTGAATGATTTCATACATTTATTTAAGAGTATGTGTGCATTTGTCGGTATTATTTACATACATATCACAAATTTCTTTGTTTATAAATTATTTTTCACTGAAAGTGTCTAGTCAAAATTTAGGGTTAGGAATGTGCATTCCATAGTGCAACGGTATTATACAGTTATAAATGTAGCAGTTATAAAGTCATTTACTCAGTATAAGAAAGACATATTTCTTTGATTCAATTGGCTATAATGTTAAAAAATAAGCAACAGCTGCTCCGGATATAACTTTTGAGAAGCTACATAGCTAGTAGTTTCCGGGGAGTATATGTATTTGTATGCCGTATATGTGCGTACCTACATGCATAGATACATATGTATGTATGTATATAAAAAGGCATGTATTAGGAATTCTTTCTCTAAAGCCAACGATAAATTGTGAATGTGATTTGAAAAAATAAGAAAACGGATACCTTGCAATTATATAAGCTATGTAAACTCAAAATCAAATTCATTATTAAAATTCTGATTTAATATTAAATTTTATGTAACTAAGGGCTGGCTACAATAAATATTCTTTGTGGAACATATCAGACTGTTACAATAACAACAAAACAATCAGCAAACATTTAACCAAAAATAACAGTATACGTTTATGGTCGTTCGGCGTACATTTTTTGGAATAGAAAAATTATCTATATTTTTAAAACTATTTGAAAAAGCACGTTGTCATCAAATACAAATGATCTTTATTAATTTAATTAAAAATATGCTAAAAATGAGATTTCTTTCTTATCAGTTAATTAAATTTTTGTAATGTTTGTTGACCGTTTTAAAGAATCGGTGTTCAGGGAAGTGGGTAACAATATTTCCGTATAATTATATATGCATATATGTGTGTATGTGGGTAAAGTACCAGCAGCGAATCGTTAGATTTTCGAAAACAAATTTTATCACGTACTGTGTACCAATTAAAAAATACATTTAACTAATTCTAAACTAATTTTCTATGAAATTTAATAATGATGCCACTATTTTGCCAACAACTTCATGAGCAATTCTTTGACTCATCAAAGTTTGATGTAAACTGAGTTGATAAGGCAGGTGAAGAAATAGTCAAACCTTTGTGATATAAATGAATGAAATACCCATCGGCATGCACGTACTAATATTACAACAAGAACAACAACAAATATTCTTAGAAAACATTTATTTTTCAGATAAAAATGACATGTGTAAAAATTGTAGAATCTTCGTGTTTGGCCTTTTGGCACAATAACGCTCTAGATACATATGCATTTATGTACATACATATGTATGTTTGTATTTATGTATGTATGTACATACATATGTATATATAAATATAAAGTGGAAGATTTTGTTGAATGCCTTCATGCAATTAAGTACAAATGAATGAAACTTATAAATATATACATACATATGCAACTATGCACATATGTATTTAAGTGTGAATATGTGTGTGTGTTTTAGCTGACTTAGTGACTAGTTTTGCAGGCAAAGGCATAGCTAAATGTTGAACGTTGGATGAGACCTTATGGACGTTTACATATGTATATAAAGTATATAATCGGTTTATCCACAGAGTTAGTTACATACATATTATATGTATGTACACATACATAATATATAAATACTTGTATTTGCTTATATAAAACGCTAGCTTAAAAATATTATTTGGTATTTATATATGTTATTTGCTAAATAATACTACAATGTTCTTATAAAAATATGCATGTATGTGTGCGTATGCATGCTCGTTTGGATTGTGTCAAAAGCAGTAGACAAATGTCCAGTAGAGCGCATTGAAGGCCAAAAACATAACCGGAAATAGGAAACGTGAACGCCGATCGATCCACATGGCGATCTCTTGTGGTGTCATTGTTGTAAATGTTGTATGATCAGGATTTGCCTCCTTCTCCTTATCGTTCATGCCGTACGTTCCAGTTTTATCGATATTAATGACATGATCCGTACCGTTGCTATTGCGCTCACTCGTCACGGACGCAGTGTCTGCGCACTCAGTGGTGATAATCGGCAGATTCTGAAAATATGTAATTTTACAGTTACTTTTCAATCGCAACTACTTGGGCGCATTAACTTACATGTACAGTTAGGTAATTGTTGTAACCCGGATTGGAATTACCCTTCAATACGCTTTCCGTGCTGGATGTTATATTATCGAGACTGGAGCAGGAGCGCGTGCGCGACAGATTATTCTTATTTATATCGCGTCTGGTTGGACGCGGTGTTAGTGAGGCCTTCACTATGTATTTACTGTTCACTTTCTTCAATTCAACATTCTCTTTGCGTCGCCAAATCGTATTGACAAAGGCAAATTCCACCAAACTGCCGAAGATGAAGAATGTGCAGCCGAGAAACCAAATTTCAGACACTTTTATGTAACTAACTTTGGGTAAGGTTTTCGTTTGGGATGAGGACAACGTTATGAATGATAACATAGTGCTGGTACCTGCAAGAGAAGAATAGAAAGTGAAAATTTTAAGTTAAAAGTATTTGGTCTGAACCTTAAGTATCACAGTCTAACATTCTTTCCCATGGCTCCTAAATGTAGGCAATATCTTCAGAAACTAGTTTTTGGTGAAAATATTGATTTTATAGGTAATAATATTTGGAGAGCTGTGAATCTTTATATTCAAAGATCAAATTTATTTTCTATGACGCCTAAAGGTAGGCAACAATTTTTTACTAGATTTTCTGTCAAAATATTAATTTTGCTGCTGTCTTGTAACTAAATTTCAATAATTAATAAAAGTTAAAACCGGCTTTAGGTTCTTGGACTAATCTCCATTTCCTAGATTCCTAAATGTAGGCAACATTTGCGAAAATAAATGTCCGGGTAAAATGTATCTGGGCAATATGATATATGAAGAGAATTTTACAGGGTCTGAACCTTTATATTCATAGTTCAACTTTCTTCTCATTGGCGCCTAAAGGTAGGCAACTTTTTTTTAAATTAATTTACGTACAAAATTTATATTAATATTTTGTTTCACTTACCTAACATTATACGAGGAGGAGATTGATCGGCCTGCAACCAAAATGAAACCCACGAAATTGCAACGATCATCATTGAGGGCAAGAAATAGTCCAGCAAATAGAAACCGGTTTCACGGCTAAGATGTACCGTAAAACTGAGAGAACTATAATTGCCAACTGCAAAAATAATATAGAATAATAATAAAATTACATATGATTACATTGCGATTACATAATGAATATCATAAGCCCCTAACAATCTTATTAAAAATCGGTGTGATTTCAAAGACCCAATAACCCGAATTTAACTGAAGCTTTAAAGAACCAACAAGACTCCACTCACCGAAAGATCCATGTCGCAAATTAATACCATCCGAGTTGACAATCGTTTCATTATACCAAAAGCCTTGCATATTATATTCGGTTAGGTGCATTTCCGGATCGAACGAAATCGGCGAGTAAGGCTCCCATTTGAGCACCATTTCCGTCTTGTTGTACATCCCTGCAAAAATACATATATTTCATGCTCATTTACACTCACAAGAAGCTACTCGCTCTCTTTCTCTCTTCAACTTACAACTCTCCAACACGGTTGAACAGAATTGCTCATCGAACGGAAACTTCTTAAAGTTCATGTAACAATAGAGCGTTGCCTGCAAGCGCTGCGAAATGACGACCCGTCCTTCCGGCGATATCGAGGTCAAAACATCCTTCTCATCCGTACCCAAAATGCTGGAGTCACGTTCGTTGGCGAAGAAGATGTGCGGCAGCCACAGGCGTTCGCTCAAATGTTTCTGTCCGATGATGTTGTCGTGTCGCTTCAACTCTTTGTAAGCCAGACGACTGTCGTTGAAGCTTAGCTGCAGCAACGCGTGCATTTTGAATTGCAACAAGTCGGAATTTAGATTTTGCAAAAAGTACACGTAGATGCGCGCCTTAACGGTAACGGGCAAACGTTCACCATTCATGCCATATTCTACAATTAAGTACGAGTATTTATTTATTTGGCAGTTTTTACGAATACTTTTCTTTGAAAACTCACCGATTGGCCGTTCTAGGCGATCATAACGGCATACATGCGTTAACCGCTGGATTAGTTGTGTTTGTTGCAAGTTTGTAGCGTTCGAGATTGGCGGGCAGTCTTCCTCCACTTCGGCAGCTTGCGACGCTCTGGAGAAGGGCAAGAAGGAAAGATATTTTTATTAATTTATTATAAGGGGATCTTGACGATTCAGAGAAGGGATAATGAAGGCTAACAACTTAACTAACAAAGTATTTTGCTCTTTTATATAGCGTTAACGGATCGACTCGACACATGTTCGCTAATATTTTGGATATGAAACGAGTCATTGCTAGACTCATACCAAAATACCTGAAGCTTTTGCAAAAACGAGTCCAATTGGACGTCAAAATAAAAGCTTAAGAATGTAGTTGAGGACCCTAGATTCATACAACACATCATTACTGGATTCGAGATGTGAGTTTATGAATATAACGTCGAAGCTGTTCAACAATTCAATTTAAGATCTCGACATAAAATGCGCAAAGTCTTTCAATCGGTAGTCTTTCGAGAGTCCGAGTTACGGCGAACGGCGCCGAATCGACTCTACACGGTCTTCGTATACCCTCTCAGCTACGGCTGCGATATTTTCATAACTGCGAGCTGTATGTGGTATATTTGATCGACTATTATCCGATAATGAATGCTGGGTCTCAAGATGGGTGATAGTGTTGCGAATAGTACGCTCAGTAGGCCGATTATGTTGACCATAAGTTGAGTGAAGCGCGCGAAATACATTCTTTACAGAACGTGAATTTTCGTAATAAATTTTGAACGATTTGTTAACGACGTTCAGGTTTAAGTCTTTCCACGATGAAATGCCAAGTAATACTGACCTAACCTAACATGACAACTTAACACGACTTCCGCGTGATCTGGCAAAAAAGGCCATTGGAAAAATACTTCTACTTGGATCACACGTTAGAGAAAAGAACATAGTTTTGTAGGAAATTTACTGCTCTATAAAAATGGTCTACTATGATATTTCGATTAAGTTAAGCGTTTACGAGATATTCATCGTCAAACATCAATGCATATTAAGGTGGATCAAAAAAAAAAATGTTTTTTTTCATTTGGTACTCTGAAAAACAGGTTCCTAGACACCTCTTAAGAAAGCCTATAAGTTTCATCATTCATAATAATTTTTTTTCATTGAGTTATAAAATTAATAAGAAATAAAAAATTTTTCCAAAAATAGTCAAATTTCAACCGTTAATATCTTTTAAACGGTTGGGTTTACGAAAAAATCATAAGAGACCATATTTTAGAGCATTCAATTTCCTACTAAATCTAATTAACAAGATATTTTTTCAAGTAGTTGGAAGCGAGATATAAATTTTTCTATCTGATAATAAGAAAAAATAGAAAACCGTTAGGCGGAGGACCTTCCCGTTACAATTAAAAACTCATATTTGGAGAGGCTTTCTTAGAGGTGTCTAGGAACCTATTTTTGCGAGTACCAATTGAAAAAAAACATTTTTTTTTTTGAATCACCCTAATGTATATACATATATACTCTATAGGGCATCCAACGTTGTTTTTTTACTGGGCATTACGAACTTTGTGGCAAACTCAGATACACTGTTCAGTGTGTAAACACAAGAATGCCACAAGTTAGCTACTTCGGCCTTTGCCCCGGCAATCCTTTGGCAAGCAACACAACAACAGCTGTTCTCATTCTTATTTCCGTATAGAAAATTAATTTTCTCTAAAGTTTGCACTATTTTGTAATTAAGCACCTTCTTATATAACATACATGTTCATATACATATGTATATGTATGTGTGTGTATGTGTGCCTATTCTAATAAAAGTGCCGCCAATGAGTAAACAAACCGCCATAGAATATATGTAAGTATTCAAGTGTATGTGTATGTGTGTGCACAGTTGATTACGAAAGCATTTAAAAACGCTTTAAAAAAACTGAATTTTTGTTATTTTTCAAAGAAAACACAATGACAGTAATGAGCTTCGAAAATCCAATAGTAAATAATTGCGGGATGCTTATGCACAAATTAATGGAAAATATTTATACAAAACGTTGTGTTGCATATTGAGCAAACAATGAGCAGCGATAAGTGCTTAGCTGACAAAATATTTCGCTTTTATAACACGCGGCAGCAGAATATAGGGCTACAGCCGAAATAATTAAAAATATTTTTTTTTATTTATTTACTGTTTTTATTTTTCTTTAAATAACTGTGAGTGTAAAACTAAAAATAATTTAAATTGTCCTTTCAGACAGCGAAGGTTAGCAAAATATTATTTAATTTTCCAGCGGCTGAAAAAACAAGAGGGATTATGCCTTAAAAGTTGCACAAATAATTTTTTATAAGCATTATATTTTTGTTGTTGTTGTTGTTTTTATACTCTTGCAACATGTTGCTGCAGAGTATAATAGTCATAGCTAGAATGAGCTGACGGTTGTACGTGTCACCAGAAACTAAACGAAATAGATATGGGGTTATATACTATATACTATGTATATATAAATTATCAGCATGACGAGAACAGTTGAAATCTGTCTGTCTGTCCGTCCGTCTGTGCAAGCTGTAACTTGAGTATATCTCTTATTGCGATATTTTGATGAAACTTGGTATACAGGCTCCTTAGTACAAAAAAAAATCGAGTTCCTAGATGGGCGTAAACGGATCACTGCCACGCCCACAAATCCCCATCAACCGATAACCTATAAAATGCCATAACTAAGCACTAAATAAAGATATAGAACTCTAATTTGGCACAGGGGATCGCGGTAGCAAGGGGCACCTCCGGATAAAAAAAATTTGAAAAAGTGGGCGTGTCCCTCTAACTAGTTTAATGCCTATATCTCTTAAACCACTTAAGCTACAACAACCAAATTCACCTAGCGCAAATATTATAAGAACTCTTATCGACAGTGTAAAAATGGATGAAGTCGCGTGATAACTCCGCTCACTCTCCATATAACGGTACTGTTAAAAACGCGATAAGTCGATAAATAAATGCGCCAGAGACACTAAATTTTACCCCCGATACGGTATAGCAGTGCATCATCGGAGCCGGGGTAAAATTTTAATGATGGGTTTGGCACTGTCCACTTTTAGATGAAATTACATATCTCGAAATCCACTCGACCGATTTCAACCAAAGTTGGCATGTGGCATTCCTCTGACACTTTTATGTTACGGCATGAAAATGAGCGAAATCGGCTTACAGCCACGCTTACCTCCCATACAACACAATTTTAAATTCCAACCGATTCTTTCCTTTCGAGTGTAAAAATCAGAAAGCAATTAATATAACGGGATGCAAATATGTAAGAATAATGTCTTTAGAGCCATCTTATGGCCAAAAATTGTCCAAATCCAACAAAAACTGTTCAAGCTCCGACTGAATATTTTGACCCCAGCGTCAATAGTTGACTTTTTACTGACAATATTGGTCAATGTATAAGATTTATAATTGAAATTTAGAATCCTTTCCTAGTGGTAGTATGTGTTATATAGATTATGTGTATATATAAAATTGCTTGCATTCCGATCCTTTGGTTGACGTTTTACACCTGAAGCTACTTCCCTGGCTTCGATTCCATTCAAGTTTCAGGAGTATGAAATGTTCGGCTTTACCCGAACTTAGCTCTTCCTTACTTGTTTTTCGTCAATTTTATAGAAAATCACGCAAATGGAATTAACTTCACTATCATAATGGACCCATAACGCATTTCGAGAAAATTCATGAATTAAATATTTCTTTGTTGTTGTTTATGTTTTCCAAAACGTGTTTGTTAGTTTGGTCTTCCTCAGCTGTAGACATACTTTCTTCTAGTATTTTACCTCTTTATGATATTTTTAAACTCATCTGAAGTCTACATACATACATATGTACTACCCATTTCTTCAATAAAATGCAAATTCAAGTAATTATAAATATAGGGTATACATACAAGTGCACATATGTGGGTATATCTGTATGTTTGTACGTATGTTTATTTGCTTATTGGCGCGTATTTTTTATTTGCACATTTCAATAAATATTTGCACAGCACGACATTTGTCAACTGAACTCAAACAACGGTAAGTTCGTCACGGTTGATCTCTTTTATATCAGCGAAATTGACACTTCTTATTAACACACCATGCAATTTGCATATGAAAACATTTTCTGGGTAGAACATGTTGTTTACCGTTGCATATTTGCAAAACTTTGCAAGCGAACCCAATAAATGTACGCTTAAGCTCATAGAAGTGTGCTCTGAATATTTTAATAGCTCTCTATTATGAGCAGAGGGCAAATTAAAAAAAAATGCTTCGAATAGTTCCACTTTAACTTTGACTAAGATGTGGTTATTGTGCTTGTTTGGAAAGAAACAAAGTAACAAAATTGTACACAACACGTAACGGGTGCGGATTTCTACAACAACAACAACATACACTTAGTATATTTTAAGGCGCTTACACTTCGATTAATGAGATTATCTACTTTTATTTTCCATACCAAGTGATCCAAGTAGAGGTACTTGTTTAT
The DNA here is from genome assembly GCF_016617805.1 of Bactrocera tryoni. Lineage (NCBI taxonomy): Eukaryota > Metazoa > Arthropoda > Insecta > Diptera > Tephritidae > Bactrocera > Bactrocera tryoni. The sequence goes on along the minus strand of NC_052503.1, from coordinate 20,832,747 downwards.
GATAGCAAGTCTTACACCTGAACAACGTTTACAAATCGTTCAACTTTATTACGAAAATTCATGTCCTGTAAGAATGTGTTTCGTGCGCTTCGCTCAACTTATGGTCAACATAATCGGCCTACTGAGCGCACTATTCGCATCATCATCACCCATCCTGAGACGGTTATTGTATAATATTCGACCGAATAGACCACGTCCAGCATGCAGTGAAGAACATATAGCAGTCGTAGCTGTGAGCGTACACGAAGACCGTGGAGAATCGATTCGGCGTCGTTCGCAGCAACTCGGACTGACTTATGGAACGACTTGGCGCAATTTACAATAAAATTCAAAGCGTGTACAATAAAGCCTGTGCAAGCACTGAAGCCGCTCGACCTTCCCAAGCGACATCGCTTCGCTCTCTGGACTCTTGAAAAGTTCCAAGAAGATCCGATGTTTTCGAGTCAAATTTTGTTCAGCGATGAGGCCAATCTCTGGCTCAATGGGTATGTAAACAACCAAAATTGTCGCATTTGGAACAAAGAGCAACCTGAAGAGAATTAAGAGCTGCAATTTTTTCCAAAACATACAATGGTGAGGTGTGGTTTATGGGCTAGTGGAAACTTCGGTCCACATTTCTTCAAAAATCATGCTTTGTGTGAACGTAACCGTCAATGGCGACCGCCATGATAACCGACTATTTAATGTCTGAAATTGAAACTCGTGATCTCGGCAACATTTGGTTTCAAAAAGACGGCGCCACACATCGCCTCAATCAATGGATTTATTGAGAGAACACTTCGGTGAGCAAATAATTTCATGTTTTGGGCAGGTCGATTGGCCACCAAGATCGTGTGACGTTACACCATTAGACTTTTTCTTGTGGCGATATCAGACGTCTAAAGTCTATGCAGATAATCCCGCATCGGTTCAGGCCTTGGGGCAAAACATCACGTGTGTCATTAGCCAGTTGTCAGTATAAATGCTTGAACAAGTCATCGAGAGTTGAATTCAACGGATGGGCATCCGAGACGTACCCAGGGCCAACATTTGAAAGGGATAGTCTTGAAAAAAAAAAATGCCAAAGAATTTCCTTTCAAATAATAATAAACATTCCCCATTAAATTTTAAGTCTCTGTATTTTTTCTTTAAGGGGGAACGCATACATTCATTAAAAAAAATAACTAAAATATCGAACTACAAAAAAAAGTCACATAAATCTAGTTTTTTTCGTTAAAAATTGTTTAAAAAAAATATGAAAATATTTTCGAAAATAAACAATTCTGGTAGGGACGACAACTATAAATGAGTAGAAGAACATATGTAAAAATCGGTTGAATACTTTTTTTTTAGGACCATGACAGTTTCAGAAAATGATGATTCGAGAAAAATGCGTTTAAAGTCATGGCGCCTGGTAGACAGTCACTTACGAAATGTCGGCAACTATGAGCTATGAGAACTTATCAAATACTATGAATTTCGGTCTGAATTCACCTCATGTTTTCAACAGGTTTTACTGTCAAAATATAATAAAAAATTGATTTTTCAAAGTGATTACATGAGAATACCCTCTTAAAAACGTTGAGGGCCTCGAAATGGATCACCCTTTAGAAGGAGCTGCTCATTTGTTGGAATCGCTGATATCGGACATATGTATATATGATGTAGCATATTGCTGTTTTACGAACTGAACTCAAAATCGAGAAAAATATCTTTTTATACACTTGTATGCTTTAGGAGATGCTTCTGTGAAGAGCATCATTCGGTTTTTGTAGCCGAAGTTAACGTTCCCTTCTTGTATATCAATAATTTAGTATTGTTAATGATTTCACCAAAAAAAAAAACATAATTCACTTCACTTTTTTTACATTTTTCATTTTTACATCATATACAAGTTAGTTTTTCTTCAAATTATCAAATTTTTAATTAAAAAAGATCCACCGGTTGTGAATAAACTCTATAACTTAACCTAACTATTTATTTTTACCGCCTACATGTCTATTTTAGGGATTAACAATCAAAGAGAATGCAATTTTATTTCCAACGTAAGTACACTAGCCAATTGCTGTCACTGCTTCACTACCGTTTTACTCTCACACCCGCCTATGCTCTCACAAATTACATTAACAAATATGTGTGATGTAAAATTATCATATCATATCTGAAATCCCTGCACTAATAGCGCTTAATATCCTCATCAATTCTTAGTAATTGCCTTAAGCTTCTTAACATTAGTGCATATTTATACCCATCGCAACAAAAAATTATTAAATAACAACAGTAATTATGTTAAAGATTGTTTGGGGTTTCTATTTATTTTCATAATTCTTTCGATGTATGAGAGTTTCGGTAGTCATGAGTTAACTCCAATTAGTCGCTTCTTGCAATTCATACAATTAGCATTCTAATCCATTGAATTGCATCACTGTGACTCCGCATATTTCGAATCATATTTTGGTGTCAGATCTGTCTATTGATCTACCTTGTATAGAAATAATTTTATAAAATACTTTAGACTACTTTATGATAAAAGATTTTCTGTTTATTGAGAGATATGGAGACCCACCTGGCACCTCTTAGTTAACTTTGAGCACCCAGAAATGTACTCTTGAGGTGATCTGCTGTTGGAAATATGATTTGTATTGCGAAATCTGGAGACCACAAGGTGGATAGGCAACATATTATATATTATTGTAGTCAATGTCCGTTTTGACAAATTTCCACTTGACAATTTTTGAATATTGATGTCCTGTCATTGCTATAGTGCCAACAAAAGGACAAAAAAATATTCAAATCTGCCAGATTGAACCGAAAAACAATACGTATTAGGATTCATTACTATCCATACTTGGACGGCTTGGGCTTGTATTTTCTAACGCCAGAACAAGGCGCGATGTTCTCAAATCTTCGAATCAAATATCTCATTAAAGTCATTAAATATGTAGACTTCTATATTTTGTTGGAATTTTTAATGTTTCTATAGTTTGTTCTATCCTCAGCAACCATTTTCAAGCCTTAAGTACTGATCACAAGCAATTCTTACAAAATATTAATTGGACTACCAAGTTCCTGCTGTTTTTCAATAGATGGCTCCAGCAGTTAGCGGTGATCGATTTTTATGTATTCAAAACGTGATAAACCTAACCCAGACCTTTAAAAAAGAAACTGCGTTTTCACATTAGTGACTTCGTTCATTGCTCCGATTTTTTGCCAAATATTCATGATTTGCGGGAAGTGTGGATTTTCTTTTTTTAGTCAAAGAAATCGGTGGCTCATGCGTATCGGAAACTACAAAAAGTTTACGGAGATGCTGCCCAAGTCTAATAAAATGCGTTATTGGTTTCGTTGCTCGCTTCAAAGATGGCGATTTCGATATTAATGACCGCCCGCGTGAAGGAAGGAGACGGTGAACTGGAGACGATGAGAATCCATATCAAATGGATGAAGAGCTTGCTTCAGTATTGACAGTCAACCGCCAACCCATTTCAAAGCGACTGCATGCGTTGAGAATGATTAAAAGCAAAAAAACTTATTCTGCTGCATGACAACGCTTGACCTCACGTTTCCAAACCTGGTAAAACCTACCGGAAAACGCTAACATGGCAATTCCTACCTCATCCAGATATTACACTATCCTATTATTAGTTACTTGTTCCGTTTGATGGTACACGATCTGAGTCAGAAGCAGTTCCTCTCACAAGACGGCATCGAAAAATGGCTTGGTTCTTGGATAGCATAACAAGATGAATAGTTTTACTGTAATGGCATTCGAGCTTTACCAGAAAGCTGGGAAAAACTTGTGACTAGCTTTGGGTAATTCATCGAACATTTCATTTGTTATCATTTTCTTACAATAAAATTGCATTTTCATTAAACAAAAGCGAGAACTTCGTTGGACACCTAATATATGAAGTTTAGGTTTAGGAAAGTTTTTTGACGCTTGTAATCGACCAGAACTAGTGTCAATAAAGACCGCAAGTAGTTTTGAATAATTCAGCTGTCTTCATTATATTTGACCTAATGAAAGTACCGGTCCGTTTCGGCTGCATATATCTGACTGGATTCATAGAATTAGTGGATCACTTTTGTTGTTTTTATTATTAGCATAAAATTTTTTATAAGGTATTTATGTATATAGTTATATAAATGCTGTGTTATCGGCGGATTTCTTACTAAAAGTAAAATCAATCAATGATTAATTGCTTTTATTAGAGAAGTTATGCGCTTAGAAATCACATGTTGCTACTCTTTGGAACAATCACATTGATAGCATTAAAATTTTAAGGTCGCAATGCTAAGTAAATTATATGCGCTTAAGTAGAAATCTCATCAACTTTAAGATAACTGCTATCATATACTCTTAGAATTATTAAATAGTTATCACTGTCATAGTAGTTAAAGTTAAAGCAGTGGGCGCATTCTGTTGAGTTCAAACTATAAAACAGTGTTGATTTTCAATTGAATATACCATAATTAGTACACAAATTTTAAACACAATTCCAACTCTTAATAAACAAGTTGGCTGCAAAAGTTTTGCAAAACTTTTTTTCCAAAAATTATTTTAGCCCCATCAGCCTTTGCGGTGCCTTGAGGATTACTTTAGCACATAAATCGTTCAACTCCCGTCTCTAATACAATTTAATGCACAAAAAGGTTCATACACACTACACTTGCACTTTAACATTTTGATAAATTAATTTATTACGCGCAAATACAACACCCACCACGCGCTATTTGATCGAATACAAGTTCCAATAACGAAAAATACAAGTTTTATGCGCACGCAAGAAAAAAAAATCAGAAACATAAATAAGGAACATGTGTGTAAAAATTGCATTTTACAACTTCACTTAACGCATTTTTGACGCACTTTCAATTTTTTTCGCCGTCGCAAGCGTTTATTTGAGGTTAACTCGACCTTCAATTAACGAGTAGCGGCGTCTCGCTAATGTTTGTTGGTACACGCCAGTGCGTATGAGTGACAATTTGCCGCAAGCACAAGCTTTCAATAGAGATTTCATTATCAATTTACATGTAAGCATGTGTGTACATATAAGTACCGGTTTCTAACGCAGTCAGCATGTTAGCAGACAACAGAAAAAGTACAAAAATTGAAACAAAAACAAAAACATGTTACATGAGTTCACACAGTCAGCTGAGTAAATACATACATTACCGTTTGTGCACCTATATTTTTATTGTTTCTATTTTCTATTTATTTTTGCTGTTCTATATTTTTTTTTTTTGTTTTTTTTTTTATTTTTCTATATTTTCTTTTGTTTTTGCGCAAACGCATTCGTTTTAGCAAATATAAAATAGCAGCGCGTCACAAATTCTAGTTCAAGGCGCTGCGAATCTCGTTAGCAGCATACGGACGTAACATTATCGGTAATTAGGCGTGTTTTGTCAAACTAAACAAAAGTTGCTTGCAATATTTTTAAATGCACTCAAAAGTGTTTTCGAAAAAAAAAAACAAAAAATAAACCGTAAACAATTTCGATAAAACAGTAACATGAAAAATAGGAAAACAAATTCGGAGACAACGCTTATTACTTTATGAGTAATTTTTACGTAGAAACAAGCGTTCACGCTTTGCAGATAAACTTACGTTGACGATAGCTGTGTGGTGGTGAAAATAAAGCTGAGCAGCAGCACTTTGGTCACGATGTGAAAGTGTATATTCCGCATGTTGTGTGTGTTTGTTGTTGTTGCTTTGTTGAAGTTTTTCAATTAAATTTTTTCTAAAAATTTTTACTTGTTGTTGTTACTTTGCTGAACTTTTTCGATTAAAATTTTCTACAATTTATTTTTGTTGTTGCTTTGCTTAATTTTTTCAACGAAATTTTTTCTACTAATTTTTTTAAACTGTTATTATTTTGTTTTACTTTTTTTAATTAAGTTTTTAAATTTAATTTTAAAAGTTACATTTAATTTTGAATTTTTTTATGTTTTTGAAAACTAATTTTTTAAAATAAATTTTGTTTATTAATTTAAACAATTTTATACTATTTTTTGTTTGTTGTTGTTGCTTTTTTCAAGTAATTTTTTTAAATTTTTTTATTATTTTTGTTAATTAATTTAACAGTTACAATTAAGTTTCGAACTTTTTTGTGTGTTTGAAAAGTGTTTTTTTATTTTTTTTAAATTTATAGGTTTTATTAATTACTACTAGAAATTTTTTAATTTATGTACTTAATTTCTTTAACTATTTTTTATTTATTTTTTTATAAATTTGGTTATTTTTTTTTTAATTTCGTTGTTTGATTGACTGTATTAATTGGAAAAGTAATCTTTTTCTAATTATTCGTAAATTTTTCAATAATTTTTATTATTTAATTAATTTTTTAATTTTCTTATGTTTTTGAAAACTAATTCTTTTTTAAGTTATTAAATTAATTTTGTTTATTAATTTTAATAATTACAATTTAATTTTATTTTTTAATTTCTTTAATCTTTTTTATTTTTTTATTTAATTTGGCTAACAATTCTTTTTTAATCTTTCGCTGTTTTAATGTCGGTGTTTAATGGAAAGGTAATATTTTTTAATTATTTGCAAATTTTTCAATAATTTTCCTGTTTATTTATTGTTCTTACTATTTTTTAATTATTGTTACCTTTAATTAATAACATATTTTCCAATTTTTAATCAATTAGTTTTTTGTTTATTAAATTTTGTTTTTAATTGTTTTTTATGTAATTAATTTTTTTAGTTTATTTATATATATATTTTTATTTTTAATAAATTCTTCCGATCTTTTAAATATTTTTTCATCAAAATATTATAGTTTTTAAATATTTTAAATGCACTAAACAATTTTGCAAAATTTTCGCCGCCGTTTTTTTCCACGCCTCCGACCTAACGTTTTCAACGCTTATTACGTTTCAAGTTCAATACCTCACTTATGCTTTGAACAGGTGTAAAATATGTTTATTTGTATATGTCGTTTTTTTAGCAAAAAAAATCCATCAATTAGAAACACTTCTGCTTGCGTGTATATGTATGTGTGTTTGACCGGCTCACGCACAATAATCGAATTGCAGCAGCAATCGATTCGCCTCAGCAATAGCTAGCAATTGCAGCCGCTATGCTAACGGACAAACTCACTGCCGAAACGATCGAGTTTTGAGTTGTTTAATTTTCGTATTTTCGAGTTGAGCAACGCGTGCGCCCGTTTTCGAGTTCACTCGTGTGTTTGTGCCGCAACCGCTACTTTTTAACGTCTTTTCGCTACGGTAACCGACTTCTATTTGAACTGGAGCGTTGCTTGGTAGCGCTTGAAATACCGATCTACCGAATAGCCATGTTGGTAGCATGAAATAATATTAAAAAAACAAAACAAATACAAGCAATGATCACACACTGAGACACGTACGTGTATATGTCGCACTCCATATTGCTGTATTTACCGTTTTTTTATTGTTTTAAGATACTCTCACTTACTGATAAGGTGGCAGATACCATACATTGTACTCGTATATTTGTATGTGTGTATGTAGGTATGTACTTAGGTGCTCAAGTGCAGGTGTGAGACGATGTTCTCAGATATATTTCTTTCATGATGCGCCTTGACGTATGTATGTATATACCTTTTACGACATGCGGTAGGAAATGTCAGAGATCTAGTTAAATTTGTAAAAAAATTCCTTCTCTATTCACTTCACACTTTTCCTTTAGTAGTAGTTCAGAGAAATATGAATGTTTGCGGATCTCTAAACTGAAAACATTCAAAATCAAATCTCCTCGACAGATATTACCGAGCCTTGGAGTATATTTCCCGCATAAAGCATCTCTCATAAATAATATCTATTGGTAAATTTGAAGCGGTTGGCATAATAGTTAAAAGGCACACCGTATTTCAAATTAAAACAATATGCTCAATTCAAAAATGGGGTGTCTTGAAAAGTAGTTAGGCAGAGCAAACTTAAAAGCATTGCGAATTCGTGTTGGCCAGAATTGAATGATATTAAAACCGCTGTATTCAAAGACTTATATGAGTACACTAGTAAGTTAAATGTTTTTGTTCTGGTATATAATACAATACTCCCTATAATATTGTTGTTGTTGTACTGATTATCTACACCCGGTTTACTTGGCTAGGCAACAGTTAGTTGTTATCGAAATCATCTAGTCGGAGAATCACAAAACATGCAGTTTCGTTGGGTTTGGACCATTGAAGTGTTAGATGAGTGGGATTCAACTCGAGATCTTCGTCTACAATGGGTGGTGGCAAGTAGGACATTCACCAAAAGGAAGTCGTTGAAGACGTTAATACTAAAATTAATACGCAGTGAACGATGTTCAGTGCTTATCGTAGGTCCATTATGTCCATAATCTCATATGAACGATCACATGATGCTCCTGGGATGCCATTCCGCTCCAAGCAGAGTGATTTATACGGAAGTATCCTAACAGAAACGGCTTGAAGAGAATTTCTAGATTAATCCTGTGATCGTACGGAGTACAGTGTTCTGGCACTTTGAAGATTCTTTGTCTGCATTCCACTACATCCAGAAGGCCATACCGGTGCTGTGTAGCTGTTGATCCGCCGGCAAATTGGCTGTAGAGTGCTACACCTAAACTCATATGGTTGTTCACAGTTTTTAATATTCTCCAAAAAATGACGATTTTACTTAGAAAAAACGATTATTTTATATAATTGATCGTGTTAAGTTTTTCGTGTATTTTTCGAAAAGTTCATTCAAAAACAAAAATTTAAAAAAAAAGGTCCCCAAAAGTCAATTTCTACTAAAGTTATGGCTATTTGAAAATAATAAGCCATTTTTTTGAAAAATTCATAACTTTTTTGAAGTTGGACAAAAAATTTTGAAAAAATTCTCAAAAATGTTTTTCAAAGGGTAGAAAAGGATGGATAAGTTTCAGCAAAATCTAAAGGGGTCGGTTCAAAAGTGATCGATTTGCCCCATATGTAGGTTTGTGTGCATGTATAAAATTTCAACTACTGTAATACTATTTTCTGAGTTTTGGAATGAGCATAATACCATACCATAGAACAGAATCAAAACGGGCATTCAACAATTATATGTATGTACTTATTTATGTATACATAAGTATGTCAAATGTAGCAATTTGGGATATTTCGCAAATGTTTTTCATAACCAAAATAAATATTTAATCAAATATCGTTTTAATTAAATTTGAAGTGCAAGCGGCTCGATTGCACATTGCCAAATAACCATGTACCGGGAAAAGCCAAGAACTCAATTATATGTATTATTACGAGGAGCATGCGATAAGTCAGTGGATTTTGAGTTTATTGCAAAATAATTTCAAATGCAACGCTGTTCTTCTTCTTTACTGGAGTAGAAACCGCTTACATGGTTATAGCCGAGTTAAGAACAGCGCGCCAATCGTTTCTTCTTTTCGTATGGTGGCGCCAATTAGAGATTCCAAGCGAAGCAACACTGTTACTGTTTCTAAAATCGTTTAATTATTGCAGATCATCTTGTTTAAATAATTATGTATAGAAAAACAAATCATTAGAAACCAGAGAAATGTATTACAAGAACTTGAAAATATTTTTATGGAAAGTTGCCACCTTTGTAAAGTTACATTCAATAAAATATATTGATATTTTAGCGAATAAAGTAAGGGCGTGACAAGCATTGTACTAATAATAATGGAAAATTAATTTTAAAATGGAAGAAATATGGAAAACTTTACACTGATATTCAAACGCTTTTCTCGTGTTGGGCAAAAATGTTTTCGAACGCCATAAAGTTTAAAGAAAAACGTGAAAAAGGGTTGAAAAAAGAAAAGCTTCTCTTGTAGACAACCGAAGTATCAATATAATCGCAAACAGTCTATGTGTTTTTATGTTGTTTTTTTCCTGCCAACGAGGGTCTTACCCCACGATGTTTAAAAGCACATAGATCATGCTTTTTAAAGTATTATTTGGTTTAAATTGGTCTATCTGCCTTTAGGTTTAAACCACAGCCACACCATCTCGCAAAGGTCCAAACCAAATGAGCAGATTGGAGCGAACTCCGGTCAGACCTTGTAGCTTTTGTTACTTCCAGTTGAGCACCCATCAAACTCAATGACTGGTGACAATTGTAGCTTGAACTTGAAATGTTTTTTCATTGGAAGAAATCTCATCAAAGTCTATAATATCAGTACAAGCTGAGTGTTGTAGTACTTTTTCTGAGAAAGTGTGCTGAAATTTCGAGATAAGCCAAATAACAGACATAGTGTATAGTATAATGGATTTTAGTGGCCTCTTACGACAGGCATACCTTACCCCGGGCAAATTCTAACCCCTGCCCTCTGGGGGGTATGTACAATCACCAAGTGGGACTCTTGTTGAAACTGAACTAACGAACCATTACAATAAAGATATTAAATTTAATGTTTTAAAAGACTCTCGGCCGAGTTTTTGTAAAGGATTGCCACCTTTTTAAATTTTTTTTTTGCAAAATTGAATTATTAAATTAAGTAATATTATGATAAAGACACTAAACTACAGATAAATAGGCTTAAGAATTATTTCTATCTTTGATATTTTTAGAGTTGCCATCTATTAAAAAAATGTGTTAAGTTAAAATTATAAGAATATCGTAATATTGTTATCAAGAAATTATTAGGAACTTTTATTTCTAACTGAAAATTTTTCAAAAATATCAGTTACTTTTGTCTAGTTGTGTTTGACTAATATTTTTTTAAGAACATTTTACCAATTTTCGTGCGAAAATTTATATTTAAATTATCAAAAAAACTACTATTTAGCTAGTTTCCTTAGGTATAGCAAAAAGCCGTACAAACTGAACGTTCAAAATCAGGTCTTTGTAATATTGTCCGAGCCAACAAGGTCTACTATAGCTTATAGCTGCCACAAAAACTAATAGATCAAAATCAAGTTCTTTTATGGACATTTTTTTGGAGGGCCAGGAAGAGGTCGCTGATGAAGACCGGAAGAATGAATGAATGATTGTCTTTTTTGACATCAAAGACATCGTCAACCATGAATTTGTTCCTCCATGACAAACCGTCAAAGCCAAGTTTTCCTAACGCTTCCGCAGCCACCCTACAACCCAGATGTGGACTTTTTTCTTTGTTTCCTTGCCTGAAAAGGCCAATGAAAGGCAAGCATTTTGAGACCGGACAAACCTTGAAAATCGCCCAGGCAGCGCTGTATCGGCGCAGAAGGAGCCTATTTTGAAAGTTTTTAAAGAATTGTAACGATTGGTTCAAACAAAGGGTTCCGGACAAACCGTGTACATATCGCTCGTGCCCCGAAAATTCCAATTTTGTACGTCATTTAGTATAAGTAGATCGTTTAATTACACAAAAAATGAATCAGATAAATTTCAATTAATTTTAATTAGCTAATATTTACAAAATTTAATTGAAAAAATTAATTAAATATTTTATTGACATTGTCATTTTTGGTGATGGATGGCAGCGGTCTCAAGAAAGACGCAACATCATATCTCACAGTTAAATCATAATATGTAAATTTTTACTCTTTTTTGGATCTAAGAACAGCAAAAATATTTATACTTTTCATATAATAACACCAAAAGTTGAAACGGGACATAAGAAAGTTCGCTCTTCATGAGTTTCCTCCTACTGATTACGTATACGCCCAAGCATATCTTCAAAGACCATATCTTTGCGCATTGTAAATACACATATCTACATATGTATGTACAACAAAAAGCATGTATAGAAGTTTGCTTGTTGTTTTTAATTTTCAGCGACACGTTTTGCGAACGTTTTTTACCAACCCACATACCAAATTAGGCAGGCAACAACAACAAGGTGGCGCGCATTCAATTAGCCCAACGCCACACAATGCTATGCGTATTATATGCTTATAATCACTATTGTTGTAGTTAGTTGAATAGTGAATGGCAGTTAGGCATGAAATAATGAATATAAAATGCATGTCAGACCTTAAGGCATTATCTAGCTGCAGAAGTAAGAATTGCCAATATCAGTTTATTGCTCCTTAGTGTCATCGCTGCGAAACAATAATCGACCGGCTACAACAGCAATAAACATTTCTGTATGCAAATTAAACACAAAGGTATGTGTGAGTGTTATGTATATATGTATATATTATGTGTTTGTATTTATGTATTTGAAATTATGTTTATCAAAGTTGCATGAACTCAACCACACGGTAGCCGGTGACGGAAATTGTGCAAAAACTAACATTGTAGGTGTAAACATTTAATCATTTTATTTCTAATTCCACAATTATCTTTTTTATTATAATTATAATTATGAATGCATAGCTTAACTCATATTTTATTTATTAAATAATATATGATATAAGTAGACGCTGTTGTTGCTTTTGTTGCTATGAGTGAGTCTGAAGGTTTTAATTAAAAATTTATCATGCCAAATTATTTGAAAACAGATTAAGTAAAAAACTGAAAAGTGAAGATAATGAAATTGTGGATGTTTCATAGTAGATATGTGCATATATACAAATATATATGAATATCTTTTCGTGAACGTGCAGCGCCAGATATGAAAGCAGCTTGATAACTCACCCATATTTTGAAGAAATGCGACAACTTTTTGTAAAGAAACAAAAAAGAAAAAAAAAAAAACAGAAAAAAACATTAACTTTAAATTTCGGCAGCACTGATGCCATACACCCTTCACAGGAGCACTATATTGAACTTAATTTGGATGGGACAGTTTGTATGGTAGCTGTTTCCTATAGAAGACCGATCTGTTCAATTTGTACGGAGATTTTAGTGCTGCCAGAATGCTAATCTGTGCCAAGTTTCGCAAAGATACCTTGTCAAATTTGGATTTGAGTTTGATTAGACAGTTTGTACGACAGCTATAAGCTATAGTGGTCAGATCTAAACAATATGTTCTGCTTCCTCTGTGCAGAAGCAAACACGAGAAAGTCGACCATATCCCAGGCTCCACAAAATATATATGTAGTATTCAGAAATTATCACAAAAAAAAGATTCTACAGATCAAGATACATAGATGCAATGTTGCTGACGCTTTACTCTCCTAGTTTGTGATGGTTGATCGAATCATCATAAGCGAGCAATATAAAAAGAAAGAGAGCGGAAGCTGGCGGAAGATAACAGTTCAACCACCGCTCTATGGCTACCCCCAGGAAGTAACACCAACATTATATGTAGGTAGAGGAAATAGTTTCGTATGGACCTGATGTAACCTTTTCACAATAATTAGCTGTTCCTTGACGCCAAGTGGCAGCATAGAAGATGGCAGGATCCATAAAGAGATGGAGGGTCCTAAAAGACTACACTGGCAGTGATCATCAGTATATATCTGTCATGATAGACAACGAAACAAACGCCACACAGAAAAGGAAAAATACAGGAACACGGAAATGGAACGTTTCGAAATTGAACACTACGAAATTAATTTCGGAAATAGACGCGCAGACCCCGCTTAGTAGCTCTCCCAAAACTATCAGGAAAATTGTAGAGCACACTATGCTTAATATAACCCGAGTCTGCCACAAATGAATGCCCAAGACTTCATACAGAAAAAATTAAGTAGGACATGTCTTCATTTTCGCATATTATATACGAGATCTAAGAGCAGAGGAGCAGCACCCTAAGAAGCCGAGCGTTATAAAGCTGCAAAAAAAGGAGCTTAAGCATGCAATCTATGCAAGCAAAAAAGAAGAATAGCAGCAACTACACAAGGATGTTAATAAAAATCCCTGGGGACTCGGGTATAAAATAGTTATGAAGAAACTCGGAGCTGGATCCAACGCTGCCATAATGAATGGCATCGTAAACGGACTCGTTCACACGTACGAAAAAAGAGTCAGTGAACCAGAACAGACTATAAAACTTTCAGAAATCCCCCAGTTCACCCTCGAGGAACTACAACTGACCACTGGCAAGCTCAAAACTAACAAATCGCCCGACCCGGGCGGGATCTCAGCAGATAAACTTAAAACAATCGCTGCAGAATGAGCGGCACTACTCTTAAACAAGTACAACGGCCACCTCGTAGCTGGAATATTTACTGAAATTTGGAGGAAGCAACGAGTTGTCTTAAACAGCAAGTGAAAAGGGGATTCCAGCTTGCCATCATCACATTGTCATCTCTATGAAAGACTACTTAAAGCTAGACTCGTAGCGGCTATCAATGAAGCTGGCGGATTCTCCTCCAGACAGCACGGTTTAAGACCCGGAAAGTCAACTCTACTCGAACATGATCGACGCTTTAGAAAAAAAAATTTAGAATTCTCGATAAACTCAATACGGTGGTGTAGAGCTATCTTAATAACAGAAAACTGCTCTACCAGACTAGAGGGGGATCTCGACAAATAGAAGTTACGCCAGTAGCAGCTCAAGGGTTCATTTTATACCCAGACCTGTGAAAAATTAATTATGACGGAATACTAAAACTTGGAATGCCCCACAAATCATATTTAATCGGCTATGCGGAAGACATAGCATCAGTAATAACAGCGCGAGTCCATAGGAAGCCCGAAGAAAGCTGTATCGGATCATGCAGTGAATTATAGTATATCAAAAACCAATTATGAATATAGTTCAATATAATTTTTGTCAAGGATTTTAGAAAAATCGGTAATTATATAAATATAGGGTTGAAAATATTATTCGTTTTTAATTTAATTCCATTATTCACCACTATTTACAGTTTGCGGCATCTGAATTTGCAAATTTCTTTTATTTAGATATTCAACTAACCGTAACCCAAATAATACATAACATTATTCAATGAACAGTCGGCTTATCACAAAGCCGGTCGTCTGCTGCTTGTTCTGCTTTAATATGCTTGAATTTACTTTTTCTAAGTGCGCAGCTTATCGCTTTACAGATATATACTTTCCTGCTTAAGACGCACACAAATTTTGTGCTCAATTTAATTAAGGCCGAATCAGTCCTTTCGCCTTCACCTTTCCCATTCACGCTCCAGATTTTCGAATATTTTGTATTTCTTGTCGCACATTATCTAATTTGCCGTTTGCCGTTTGCCATTTGATTTTTATTTATTTTTTACGCCAGTAATATGTATTTATTTATACGAGTATGTATGTATTACTTATACTGCAGCGTCTGTTTGTTTGCACGAGATACATACGGCTCCGTAGAGTTCCGTTCCTTTGGGGCGTGAGTCACACAAACAAGTTTATCTAAGCTGACAGCTTCTATGCTTTTGAAAATCTCACGTTTCAACTGTAATAAACTCAAACGTTTTCTTTCATAATTTGCACGGTAAACTGTTGAATGACACAAATGAATTAAGATAAAAAATATTATTCTTATCAACTTTAAATATTTGTTGTACTTACTTTTAACAGTTTTGCGGTATTTAGTCAGTCAATTGTTTCAAAAAAACTATGGGCCTGAAAACATCTCTTTAAATATGTATGTATGTGAGTTGTGTCTGTATGTTTGAAATAACTTTTAGCCGAGACTGGTTCAAAATAACAACTTTCCACTCTCTCGATTGTAAGCAAAAATTTGGTGCTAGAATTTTAAGATAGCAGCGCAAAAAACCAAAGATGCTCCAGCGAGATAATACCAGCAAAATACAGGTGGCAGGCTATTATAATATTTTTTTCCTTTATGCTCTCTAAACATCTTTTATCTCTTGTATTGTGTCTAATATTTGCTATGCACTACAAACCACATGAACTGCGGCCCTCAATGCCTCGTTGTACCATATATAGTAACCATGGACATAGTCGGAAAATGTTTGGATGTTTGGCCACGAAAGCTGCTATCTGACTGCGAGAAGCTGTGTACTTAGATGACTGCGAGGCTGGGCATTCGAAATTCTCGGATACTTTGATTTCACTATAAAATATGGAATCCGAACCTAGCATTGGTCCTTTTTATAACCGCATACATACCTTCGAGTGAGGCATGCGAGAGAAGAACTCAATGAAAGAAAGGGATGAATCGAAGGTGTACATTGCCGAGAACTATTCTTCAACTCTAGTTGTAGAATTTCTGCAGCGTCTTCCAAGCGGTAGCAGTAGATCTATTGCTGCGGAGCGCATACTCCTTCAGTGTGGTGACTATCCACTATGATAATAGGGCAACGACAGTAGCAATGAACTTAATGACTGTACGCTCAAGACTAATGAAGATACATATGTCTAGACTTCTTATCTCAGGCATCGATCTGGGTGAACGTGGTAGGCTAGTTATTTCAGTCTCACAAGCTGCAGAATGGTAAACGGTAGCAGCTCCGTTGGCTTCTTAGGATTCCCTACTAGATAGTTGGTTGCGCCTCGGACCAGCTCAGTAAAAGTTTGTCCACTACTAGTAGCTTAGCAAGGTTCTTCCGGCCTATTGTAAATTTTAAGAGGTCGCGTGAGCTCTTTACCCGCAGCAAAGTTCATTTTTCAATAAAGTGAAAGCACGATTGGTTCCAAAATCACTAAATTGTTTACGACCCGTCAACAGACGATCAATCAGCCGAATATTGTGTACAAAAGTGAGCTGACGCCGAAACAGCCAAAGCAGCTCAAAAACCAAGGTTATGTTGACAGTTTTCTTTGATTATCGAGGTGTGGTGCACTCCGAATTCCTTCCTAGCGGCCAAAATGGCAACAAGGAATAATATTTGAGTGTTCTACGTCGTTTGCGTGAAGCAATTTGTATAATGGTGTGCCACAACCACTGTATTCGCCTGATTTAGCTCGATATGACTTCTGTCTATTCAGCAAACTCAAACGACCCTTCCGGGGAAACCATTTTGAGTAGATTCAAAAACATTAAACGTGAATCGCTACGCACCTTGAAGGTTATTCTGGAAATTGACTTAAACAACTGTTTCGAGGATTGGAAAAAACGTTCGCACAAATGTATTAGGGCTAAGGGGGATTACTTTCAGGGGAACGACATAGATCTTAAAAAATAAATTAAGAATTTTAAACAAAGTATATAGAGTAAAACCAGATTTTTATGAAAAATAGTTCAATTAATAAAATCTCTTTATACATATGTTGTCGTTGTTGTTGTTTTACAGGTTATCAATCCCCGTTAGGATGGTAAGGGTTATATGTGTTGTCATCGAGTCATCTAACGGGAGACCCAGGAAACGTGCTGTTTCGACGGGGTCGGACCAAAGGGAAAATGGTGTTAGATGAGTGGGGTTGGTAGGGCATGCAAAGAGGTGGTCAGTGTCATGCAGAGACTCGTTGCATGCAGGACATACATTGGGTATGTCTGGGTCTATTCTGGATAAGTAGGAGTTTAACCTGCTACAATATCCAGAACGAAGCTGCGCTAGGGTCACTCGCGTTTCTCGCGGCAACTCGAGCTCTTCGTCTGCGATGGGTGGTGGTTTGACTCCAAGAACGCCATTCACGGGAAGGGAGTCGGTGAAGGTGTTAATGGCTCCACTGTGAATGGCGGTCAGTACCTGTCGAAAGTCAGTTGCGTCCGAAGTCCGGTCGGCGTACTGTACGACGTCGTCGACGTAGTCAAGGAAGGACCTTTTGATGCTCCTAGGAGGCGGTTCCGCTCCAAGCAGATGGCTGCAAGGGTGATTTCTACGAAAACATCCCAGCAGGAACTGCTTGGAGAGGAGTTCATTATGCTCCTTAAATGGGAGCATAAGCGTCTCACTGTGTAGGTGTTCGATAGGAGACATCAAAAGGCATCCCGTCGTGGTCCGGAGTGCAGTATTTCGGCAGGTCTGGAGTTTCCTGATCTGCGTACCACTGCATCCAGGTGACCATATAGGTGTTGCGTAGTTGAGGACCGGCCGGCCGATTGCCTTGTATGTTGCCAACAACGTTTCTTTGTCTTTTTCCCATGTGCTGCCGGCTAGCGCCCTGAGGATTTTGTTGCGGCTCTTTATTGCCCGACGTCAATATCGTGCAATCATCTGCGTACGAGGTTATGGAAACTTCCTCTGGTGGCTGCGGGAGTTTGGAGATGTAAAAATTAAACAGTAGCGGGGAGAGAACACCACTCTGCGGAACCCCTTGATTAATTCTTCTCAGTTTGGATTTTTCACCTCGAAATAGTACGGATAATTGACGACCGTTCAAGTAGCTCATGGTCCACGTCTTTAACTCTGGAGGAAGCGTGGTTTTCTCAATGTCCTGCGATAGCGTTGTGTGGTTGACTGTGTCAAAACTGTCTGAGCGTTTATGATGCAAAGTGTGGTGGTGCTGTGCACTTTTCGGAATCCATGCTGGTGGCTTGCTAGGCTGAGGTGGTGGGTGAATGTCGGAAGTAGCAAGGCCTCAAGTGTCTTCACTACTGGGGAGAGGAGAGTTATCGGACGATAAGATTCCCCTTTGTTGGCTGGATTCCCAGGTTTCAGTATTATACATATGTATGTACATATATATGTTGTGTATGTATATTAGTTTACCATTCTTACCATGAGTTTAAGTAAATACCGTTAATGTACGCATTAGAAAAATCCCAAGGTATCAATCTTAATTCAAGCAATTAAGTTTAGACAGTCAATTAAAGTTATTGCTAATTAAATACAAGAACACTTCAATTGAGTAAGTGTGCCGTTTGAAGTGGGAGGAACTGATTAACAAATCGGATATAAATAGTTTGTGTGTATGTTTGAAAATATTTAGACTCTTATCATTTATAACAATTGATAAGCTCAATTTCACCATAGCACTTTAAAGTACAAATATGCCAATGGAAATTATTGAAATTACTGTTTATTGTATGCCCAATAACATTCATCAATCATAGACATCACAAATCTGAGGAATTCAATCAGTAGTCCATCGTTATAAAATTGTTTATACTCTCATTGATAAATAAATGCTTAATTTTGTTTATAAGAATTAGAGTTCCCACAGAGATATTAACATTTTTTTCTGAGGGGTTCAGAATTTTCAAGCCAACAAGGTCCTTAAAACTTATTTAACTATAAACTATGGCTCTGGCTGCATAATTCTTGGCTTCCGAAAACATCTAATAAAGTGCAAGTGTTTGATAGTTAACGGTTATGATTTTACGACTGCAAGTTGTGAGTTGCTGCAAGATGATTTGCTTGTAATTAAGATCACTTTTGCCTCATCATTACCGGATTGGGAGCAGTTGGTAGTTCCATTGTCTCTTGCGAGAGTTCAGTGAGCGCTAGTTAACTGTCAATATTTATGTGACCGCAATACTCTGCTTACATAGTTTAACCTATCAGATCTGAAAATGAGTTGTTCATTGGAAACCGCCTTTCTCTAGTTAAGGGATTTTGATAGATAATTTCGATTACCATCCATGTTGTGAGGTTAAAGTTGTCTGAAAAAGCGATTTAGATTCATCTCAGCTCATCGTTTTAATTATTTGCCAGATTAAGCTTGCCGTGCCAAAGCTCTCACTCCTTCAGGGAAATTTATAAAGAGTCTATATGAACTAGAATCACGTATACTTCAAAGAGGGTAGTATTTTGCATCCATGCATATGGATATAGAAAAAATACCTGATACAAATATATATCACCTAACGAAAATTGGCTTACAATTGCCTATTCATCGAATACAATGATCTAAGTCCACCATATCTTACTTTCTTGTTCCGTCCGAACATACTTATTTTAGTAACCAAATAGTAATGACCTATATAAAAAGTTATACGAGGATTGCTTTTTACGTTTTTAGCTTAGAGAACAAATTCAAATATTAATCATCGAAAATCGCTCTTTTGTTTTTAAAAATATTCTTAATTAATATCTATAAAATGTTTTCTTGTTGTTGTCCTTCTCCACCTGCTCTTTCCAAAGGAGTTGAGGTATGCTGCTTTCGCCGGTGGATACTGAATCGAAAACCTTCAAAGCTGGAGTGTTCTTTTCCGTCTGAATAACAAGACCTAACCAGCGCAGTCCCAGTTTTTTTGTTCGTGGTACTATATCAATGTCGCGTTTTTCTCGTACAAATCCTAAGTCTTCCGCAAAACTTTTCTCCCGAACACTTCTAAGGCCGATTCCTCCGATGGTGTCATCGTCCATATAGCAAGACCAAGATGATCGTCTAAAGTAGCACCTGTTGGTAAGAGTTATTCTGCGTTGGATTTCGAGTCTGACATTGTTGTTGGTGTAATGCTGGCTTCAAGATAGACGGCATTATCTACGGCTTCGAAGTTATGACTGTCAACAGAGACATGAGAGCCAAGTCGCGAGTGCGACGACTGTTTGTTTGCTGACAGGTGATATTTCGCCTTGCCCTCGTTCACTACCAGACCCATTTTTTCGCTTCTTTGTCTAACCTGGAGAAAGCGGAACTAACGGCGCGGTTGTTGAGGCCAATGATACATATCAATATTATTGGCGTACGACCGCAGCTGAAGATTGCACCTTCTCTATCGGGCTCATACGCGTTAATCCACGATTCATCAGTTGCCAAGATGTCAGAGACGTGTTTCGAAACAGCACTATCGTATAATAACATTTCTCTCGACCGATGGACACGAGCCTTTTTTTGAGCGATTGACTAGTTGTGTGCGAACCAACATGAACAAATTGTTTTTACAGTCAAATTTTCATGCAATATTGAATGAAAAAAGGTGTATTCCAAAGTAAACAGGACTTTGAAAAAAAACAGAACAAATGGTTTTTCAGCAAAATCAATTTATTTTATTCAAAATAGTCTCCTTCTGCTTCAATACAGCTTTTTGCACGGTCCAAGAGCATGTCGAACGAGTTTTTCAGCTCGTTGGCCGGTATGGCCGCCAGTTTGCAGGTGTAAGCCTTTTGAATGGCCTCTACGTCTGTGTAAAGCTTTCCTTTCGTGGGAAAATGCATTTTGCACGGTGCCATATCAGGTGAATACGGGGAGTGGTTAATGGTTAAAATGTGATTTATGATCAAATAATCGGTCACAAGGTGTCCTTTGAATGTTGGACTCTGAGCAATTTTTGGTCGTCAGTCAATTTGTGCGGAACAAACCGTGCACACACCTTTCGTAAGTCCAAATATTCAATCAAAATGCGATAAACCGATGTTTTGGAGATGTTCAATTCCATTTCCATGAATTTCAATGATGATATCGGCTGATTTTTGATGAATTCTCGCACAGTTTCGATGGAATTTTTGGTGATCACAGATTTTGATTGGCTCACATGTTGATCGTCACTTATGTTCTCACGACCACTTTGAAAACGTTGAAACCACTCGTGCACTCTGCTAGGGGACTTCGCACAGATAACACAAACATACTGACTCTTAAAAAGTTATTCACTTCCAATGGATGAAATGTCATAAAATTCTCACTTTACAGTCGATAAAGATAGCAGATTCTAACGCATCAGTCGACATATAGATGGCGCCACCAGGGGCGCTAGCTTCAAAAAGTCCTGTTTACTTTGGAATGCACTTTGTATACTGGTCCCACAATGTCCCAATCAGACGATAGTTCACTTGACGATCTTGCAATATCATTTTGTGCACAGCATCAATAGTTTCCAGAACAACAACTGATTTAGAACGACCTCAACGAAATTCCTCTTGGAGTGACCTACGACCTCTATCGAATTCACCGTTCCATAAATAAATACTGGATGGACTTGATGGAGCTTTCTCGCCAAAAATTAAATTAATTTAATCGATGCACTGTTGTTGAGTTAATTCACGTCGAAAGTTTAATCACGTGTTAGCGATTTAATTCCATTTTATCACTGAGATGAATATTTTAAGTTACTGTAAACAATACGAAGAACGCTCTTATGTCAAAAGGTTCTAAGTATGTATAACAAAAAAAATGCCAAATTTTACGATAAAGTTGTGAGTTGCCAGATAACAACCCTAGAGTTGTCAAATCCCAAAATACAAAGGGCAACCTACGTAATTTTTAACAAGATAAACAAAAGAGGTTCCAAAATTTATTTACAAACTTTAAAATTGTATTTTGAGACCACTAACGTCATAGCCATATAACTGAAAGTGTGGACCATATTTTTTTACTCATTAATTAATCATCATTTTTAATGCCTCTTAACCATTTATGTGTATATCTACTAAATATATTTATGTGCGGAGATAGCACCTACATACGTAAGCAAGCACTAGGATTTAATATGTCCGATGTCATACGTAATGGTAGCCGACCCAAGAGGTACACAATTGCATAGTCTCATAGATACTACGCACACACAATAAGTACGAGTACACAGTAGTACAAATCATTGGTAAACAATAATGTTGTTGGTTTGTTTTATTCTGCATATGGCAATTCTAGTTTCTAGATTTCTGGCATAGGTGCAAACCTACGCACATAGAGTTTATGTATATCGAGTAATTAATGTCAATATTTGTTTAAAACAATCATACATGAATAAAGGAAATTCATTAGCGAGCGCTGTGTTTATTAATACCGAACATTTTGTTGTTGCTAATAAAAGAAAAATATCCCCAAATATACAGGGGGGTTCGTAGATGTTTTATTGTCCGCTTATGATGAGCTATTCAAATACGGCAGCTGAATGAATGAAGCGGAACTGATAAGGAGCATGTATCAGCTTCTTTGTAGAATAAGAATTTGGACGGATGAAAGTATGCCCGCTAATTGGAACATAAGTGTGCTCTGCCCAATCCACGAAACTCCAAAATCTGCGCCGATTACCGTGGGATAAGCCTCTCTAATATCACATATAAGGTCTTATCGAGAGTACTGTGTAAAATACTGAAGCCCACAAAAGCTCCGTCAGGATCGACAAGGACTTCTATATATTCGATACCAATTTAACGTTCAGACCAGGAGACTCTCTATCGTGTGTCTTCTTCAATATATTGTTGGAGAAGTTACGATCTTCTATAAGAGTGTATCTGAGTGTGTCTAGACTGGATAAGCAAGCGAAACGAATGGGTCTGGTTTTGAGCGAAGACAAGAAGAAATGTCTCCTGTTATCAAACAAACAGTCGTCACATTCGAGATTTGGCTCGCATATCACTGGTGACAGTCACAACCTTGTCAGTCAGCCTTGAAATTCAACCCTAAATAATTCTTGCCAAAAGTTGACACTTTGGAATGAGCAGGCAAATGAAGAATAAAGTCCTCTCTCGTCGAACAAAGACCAAACTCTACAAGTCCCTCATCATTCCCGTTCTGCTATATGGTGCAGAGGCTAGGACGATGACAGCAACCGATGAGTCGACGTTACGAGTTTTCGAGAGAAAGGTTCTGCGAAAGATTTATGGTCTTTTGCGCATTGGCCACTGCGAATATCGCATTCGATGGAACGATGAGCTGTACGAGATATACGACGACATTGACATAGTTCAGCGAATTAAAAGACAGCGGCTACGCTGGCTAGGTCATGTTGGATCCGGATGGATGAAAACACTCCAGCTCTGAAAGTATTCGACGCATTACCCGCCGGGGGAAGCAGAGGAAGAGGAAGACCTCCACTCCGTTGGAAGGACCAAGTGGAGAAGGACCTGGCTTCGCTTGGAATATTCAATTGGCACCACGTAGCGAAAAGAAGAATCGACTGGCGCGCTGTTTTTAACTCGGCTATAATCGCGTAAGTGGTGTCTACGCCAATTAAGAAGAGAAGAATAGGGTACCTAAGGGTTGTGTACTGAGCGAATTTGGATATTTTGTGTTAAGTGGGCGGAGCCACGCCTGTTTTTTCAAGATTTTTTGGGAATAAACTCGTAAGGCGATGCAAACAACTGTTAGGTGAACAAAACTATTATACTCTGTAGCAACATGTTACATGTTTTTGCCGAATATTTGTTGATTAGAACTAATCTAAAACAGGGATGAGTGCTTCTTAAATTTATTCATAAAGACCGTCTTTTTACTGCCGCCTGTGAACCCACCCTATCATAACAGTTATTAAGGCGATAGGCGCATCGGCACTTCAGTTTAAGCGTAGCATTATTTTTCATATTTTGTTGTTGTTTATACTTTGCATGATGTCCATATTTGTCGTGTTAATTACACAAACTCTACGTTTGCATTAAAAACAATAATGCTGTGGCGTAAGCATCCGGCATGTGTACTCACTACCACCTCAGCGATTCTTTATTCTGCGGTCTAAATTTAGATTCACCTTTCACTGTTTTCGCGCCTAATTACTTTATAACTCCGCGTGCGTGTTTGTATGTGTGCGCGCAATGTGGCAAATAAGCTAGGCATACAGAGAAGGATTAACGGGAATGGACGTCATGAATTTTCACTAAAGCGTTGCATGTGATACAGTTTCTTTAATTAAATTGTTTCGTGCTCTCAGGGCGGATATGTTTAGCACGTGCGATAAGATTATGCAAAATATATTGTGGATTATGCAAAAGAGTTACAAAAATTTTAGAGTTCAATGAGTAGATGATAAGGATATTCTTCAAACACTACATCGTGGTCATGTGTTAAAAAAATTGTCCTGCAATACGCTGACGAAATGCGAAGCTAAACAAAACATTCACGAAAACAGAACCACGATGGGAGATGCGGTGTGATAAGTCTTCACGAGTCGGGTAGCAAAATGGAACGAATCACGATTTATTACCCACCAAGTATGCTAACACAGCTGGCTGGATCAAATCTTCAAATATAGCTGAGAATTTTGATTACTGTTAACTAGTTGCTATGTTTGTTCCTGTATCCATGTACAGCATCTATCAGTAAGGATGACGTGATTTTGACAGCACGTGGCGACCATGTTTGTTTACGAATTTGAGTCATATTTTGTCAGTGAGTTCTGTAAGATTAGTAATTTTACCATATCATATTTTCTTTGATACATCGCTTGGAAATTGTCTAAGATTATTACGCAAATTCACCAACTCTTGCGGCTATGAGATCGAAAATGTCGCTACCATCGAAAGCTAGCGTTATAGCTCGATGTTGACCGACTTTTTTTCTCGGTATTTGATGAAATCGACGTGGTCGATCTCTAGATCGATCGATCAACAGAAGGTGCAGCACTTAATGCTTCACCTCTAAACATGACTAGTTAATGTCGAGAAACTTCCCAGTCAAATTTGAGAGTTTCATTTCATTTTAATTTCACGCCTTTCAGGTTGGTAGACCCTATACATAAAGGAGATGGATCTTAAGTAAAGGAACGACTGTCAACCAAAACAAATGGTAACTAATAGACTTTAATACTTTTTAGATGTCTCAGATGAAATGATTTCGATCTGTGTCCCGGCCACATAAAATTACATTTTTCCTATACCACATATCTATGGATCTTTTTTACTGGCGCAGACACCGCTGTGCGTCGTTTCTTCTTTTCGCAATATAGCGCCAATTGGAGAATACAAGCGAAGCCAGCTCCTTCTCCACCTGGTCTTTCCAACGGAGTGGAGTTCTTCCTTTTCCTCTGCTTCCCCCGGCGGGTACTTCGTCGAATACTTTCAGAGCTGGAGTGTTTTCATCCATACGGATGACATGACCTAGCCAGCGTAGCCCCTGTCTTTTAATTCGCTGAACTATGTCAATGTCGTCGTATATCTCGTACAGCTCATCGTTCCATCGAATGCGATATTCGCTGTTGCGTCCGACGTGGTGTTCTTCTTTTCATTGGTAGTGTTTTTTACGTGGCGGGCCCCAAAACCAGCCCACAACCCTTGAGAGTAATGGTTCGCCTTCTTACTTTAGCTCGGCTTCAATCGGATGCTCTTTATTTGCCTAGAGGATACTTGGACTAAATCGTGACCCGCTTGAGCTGTGTGTAAAAAAATCGTTTCTGGCCACTTCCAAGTGAATGGCGCTCAGAGAACTTTCCGCACTTGCGTGAATTTCTACGCATGACTCCAACCTCTTTATACCACATATACTTCCTTATAGAATCTATACCAAACTTTAAGAAACTTTTTAAGACTTTATAATATCCATCGGCGGAATAACATCAAGGCACATACATACCATAAAGGGGAGGAAAAGTTCGTCCAAGAATCTAACAGAGATCAATGAATATCTGATTTTATACATAACGTAGGATTAGCTTTAAGAAATATCTTTTTATGCATCGAACATCCCAGCCAACAAGGCTCTTATACTGTTAGCTCTGGCTCTGACTGCATAACTCTTGATATCCGAAAAAGTCATATCACAAAGAATAATAATTAAATTTAACATTTTTCAAAGCTGTCTAGTTAAGTTTCTTCTTGTTATCCTCGGCGCTTTTAGTCTGCATGGGAGTCTTCTTATCTTATATAAAATTTACATTCTTTTGAAGCTCACCATCCCCAAAATCGTTTTTTAAAGGTATTCCTATACTATTCCTAGTAACATTTCCTAGAAGTTTTCAGCTTATAAAGTGTCTGGAATGAATAATGAATTTTGAGTGTGAAGTTTTATCATACTTTTGCGAGCAGATGAATGTGTCCGTTAGGGATCACATCGTCTCAATAACACCTAGTATATTACAATTTATCAATGTGCTGGGGCTAAGTGAGTCGTTGTGACTTAGGAGAGGGCACAATAGGTTTTAGGTTGTGGTGTAATCCTCATTTATTTATCTAACCTTTATCTGTCCATTAAATGATTGTTGAACGGCGCCACTAATTAAGTCACAGATCAATCGATACACTCAAACTTAAAACTTTCAGCTCGAAAGACATTTTATTCCACTCGTTTGAACGATGAAAAATGTCGTATTAATACGTGATCGTTTCGCCCTGGAGACTGCTTGCTATTTTCGGCGCATTTTTGTTGACTCAAATAATGCTGTGATAAAGCCTCAGCACTCGGCGTTACTGTGTCGCGTGTCTGCGGTACTTTATTGCACACGGTCAGCACCCCTAGGGCTTTATAATAGTACATACATATACAAGTACAATTAATTTTAAAATAAAGTGTGACTGTGATGCTATTATATTTATAATATATATCTCTATTTTATTGCATCTCCTAAGCAACGAGATTATCAAGTGAAAGTGCGACTAATTTTTATCTTTATTAGGCAGAATATGGATGTAGGTTTGAAGTAAATCCCTGAAATAAAAGATGTATGTATGTGAATATTTAAGTGATTGTATGTGTAGTATATATTCAAGGGTTTTCTGTCTTTTAAAGTAACAACTGATAACCCCACTCTAATAAAACTAAGTGAAAGTGTTTAAGGTACCCCCAGAAGGCTTGAGTATATAAAATGATTTTCTTATTTTTTATGAAAGCTAACACAGACATACTTGCGGATATTTGTCTATATACCCATATTTACCACTATTTCAATATTTTTATTTGTTTAACACTTGGAACTAATAGCAGTAATGAAATATTATTCACTATGAAATTTCAAATTGACGCTAACTAAGTAGAATAATCATTGTGTATAATAGTTATATTCTATATATATAAATGATTTCAACAACAACAAATTTCAAAAGATATTGAAGTGTTGTCTGCGAAGATAAAGTGAGTCAGGTAAAGAAGGAAGTGTATATAAATATACTGCCGTTGAATACAATTGATAAAAGTTTACTTGATTAAAAAATCAAATCGAAAGAAATTAGAAAGTTTAATATTTAGTACACGCTATATATGAAATCATGTGAATCACCGCTATATTCTTGCATCAATTTCGCAGCTAAATAATTTTCAAAACCATTCATCGTTATTTTTATTTAATCAGAATTGTATTATCACATTCGTAGAACTGTTTAAGCAATAAGTGCCTGCTTATGTATTTTTTGTTTTTGGAAGCACCGAAAGCCGGAGTGCGGCACTTTAATCTGCTAAACCTAACCTATTTCCATCTCATGTCTCTCCCACGGCACCACTGGATTAAGAAGTGCTTCATGGGAGAGAAGCAGAAATTGAAGTCTCCTCTATTGTATGGACTGGCTGACGCCTAATCTCTTTAAAATGTCTCAATTAATCATAATTAAAGCTGACGCTTCGACAGCTTTTTATTTTACAGAGGACTCGCACATAAGTGCCGTAAAATTTTCAACCGAGAGACTACCTCCAAGAGTGATTTTCAGCCTGTCCTTATACCTGAAACCGAGGGCAATGATAGAGTCGTGTTCAGAGACTTCAATACACGCTGTACACACCGGACAATATGGACATAAAAAAAGTCATGACGACATTTGTATAGGCAGCTTCTAAAGCACCCATGACCACTAAGTATTTGGGTCAGATGAAAATCCAGGTCCCCATGTTGTCTATCTATCCATGAATGTATGTCCGGAATCAGTCTGTAGGTCCACCGTCCTTTGGATGAAGTCTGCCACCATTACAGCCACATTGTGATGCTTTTGATTCTCTCCTCCCTTTTTTGCTGCGATAGACGTCTCTGATAAGTTGTATATTCACACGAATTCGTCTCTCTGGATGTCAATCGACGCCATATTGGCTAGTACCTCAGCAGCGTCTTTTGATAAAACTCTTATATCATTCTAGATAAAGCATTATAGATTTTATTTTTTTACGTGTCATATTTTCCAAGTTCTCCTTGAATTTGAGTCTTCAGCCTACTACAGAGTTTGTCCGGAAAAAAATAGGACTGAGTCGATTTAAGAAAATTGATTGAACCAATCGTTACAATTCTTTAACTTTCAAAATAGGCTCCTTCTGCGTCGATGCAGCACTGGCAGTACGATTTCCAAGCATTGACGGCGGCACGAAAGGCATTCCCCGGAATAGCCTTGAGACCCGTACCGGTATGATAAAAAGTTTTTGGTAAACAACAACAATTCATCAAAAGCATTATTGCTGCTGACGATGAGACGTGATTATTGCCAAAGTCCAGAGCCGCAACAAAATCCTCAAGTCGCTAGCCGGCAGCACATGGGGAAAGACAAAGAAACGTTTTTTGGATGCAGTGAAATGCAGACGAGGAAGCTGCAATCATATCAGAACACTGCACTCCGAACTACGAAAGGATGAATCTTTATGTCTCCCATCGAACACTTGCATAGAGAGGCTCGTATGCGTCTAGTTAAGGGGCACAATGAGCTCCTCTCCAAGCAGTTTCTGCTGGGGTGATTTCTCATAAATCATTATTGTAGTCAACTGCTGCCGAACCGCTTCGTAGGAGTATCAAGAGATCCTTCAACTAAAAACAATACGCCGATCAGACTTCGGACGCAACTAACTTCAGGCATGCACTGACCGCCATTAACACTTACACCGACTCTCCTCTCTCAGTGAAAGGCGTACTTGGGGTCAAACCGCCACACATTGCTGACGAAGATGTTGAGTTGCCGCGAGAAACACGAGTGGCTTTAGCGCAGCTTCGTTCTGGATACTGTAGCAGGTTAAACTCCTACTTATCCAGAATAGATCCTGACATATCAAACATCTGTCTACCGTGCAATGATCTCGCCCATGACATTAGCCACCTATTTGCATGACCTGCTAAACCCACACTTCTGACACCCCTCTCCCTTTGGTCCAACCCCATCGCAACAGCAACAGCAAAAATAAAATAATTTAATTTGTTATCTCGAGTACTTATTCATATTGAAGACAGTATGGAGAGTAGCTATGATTGGCACATACTATAATTATCACAACTCATTTCATTGTTAAAAATAAGTCTAATTTAAACAATCGGGATATAATTACACAACAAATTATCAAGTTTTATGAGAATAATGGAGTGGGTCCTAATCACATTCCCTTTTAAGAGCCTTAGACTTGAGTGATGTCTGGTAAAAATATCATCAAACATTTGTTAAAATATACGAGAGAAACATTATTTAAGTTATACACATTTGTTAGGTCAAGGTCGAAGGAATAGAATTTTGTAAATAATATCGATTTTTAAGCCAATCTGAAGTGTAAACTTTTTCACAAAAAACGATCGAAAATCCGTCAATTTATCAAAAATCAGAGTTTTGCTTAGGGCCTTCGATCTTACCTGTATTTATTTATTGAGCTTATGCTAATCAGAAAAATCTTTCTCACCGCCAGACAGCTTTTTCTGGAGGAATACGGGATTGAAAAAAATTTTCAAATTGAAAAAAAAATTTTCAAATTGAAAAAAATTTTCAAATTGAAAAAAATTTTCAAATTGAAAAAAATTTTCAAATTGAAAAAAATTTTCAAATTGAAAAAAATTTTCAAATTGAAAAAAATTTTCAAATTGAAAAAAATTTTCAAATTGAAAAAAAATTTCAAATTGATCACCCATTATTGAAGTGCATCAAATTTTGAAAATGTGCATTATTTTTATTTTTTTATTAAATAATATGTATCTTTAAAAAAAATCGACGAAAAAACCGCATCCAAAAATTCATAAAAAACAAACCAGGAAATTTTATTTAATAGTGCATGAAGCTTGTTTTAAGATTCTTTATTATATGTATTATATGTATTATTTCATTTTTTCTTATTTTTTAAATTTTTTTTTGTTTGATGAAAATAATGAAGAAACATTTTTTTTTGTGTTTTAACTGCAGAAAAGGATTCGAAAAGAAAATTTGCATTATCACTTTTTCTTAAGCGCCAACAATGATGTTGTCGGTCATACATGTGTCGCCAATTAGTTTTTATTTTTTTTTTTTTTGTTTTTACATCAGTCAACATACTACATTTTCCCAGACGCACTCTCGACATACTCGTTCAACTGCCTTGTCACTGAATCATCACAAACTGGAGTTACTCCTCCGCATGAATTGTTGTTGTTGTTGTCGTTATTCTTATAATTATTGGTATTTTGCTTCGCCACTCTGTTAATCTTCCGCCGCTTTTACAGTCGATATGCTGGATGATGATGACGCCAACGTCGTACTACTGTTATTATTCGATTGTGGCGAATCAAGGTAGATCTTAAGCGCACGCTCACGACGCGGTGAGTAAAGCGACGTGGACATGCAGCCCAAACGATCGAGGCGTAACTTTTCACGGGTGCTCAGTTCACGACGCTCCTCGGTTGTGGGCTCTTTGGGTGCTTTGGTGACATCTCTGTAGGGGCGTAGAGGATATAGTTTTTAGTTTAGTGAAATACAAATACAATGTTTTTATAAAAGAACAGGGACAACACCAAAAATTTTGGAGACCTTATATAAATTGTATTTGTATATAACAAATACATATAACAATGATCAAATGAGCTGAGTTGATATAGGCACGCCCTGAATTAGTACCACAGTTTTTGAGTTTTAGATCTGAAATTTTACACAAATGCTTTTCTTCCCAAGAAGTTGTTCATATGTCGGAACCGCCGTTATCTGACCACTGTTTCATTTAGCTGCCATATAAACTGAACTATCAAAACGAAGCTCTTGTGTGAAAAACTTTTTTATTTGACGAGCTATCTTTACTAAATTTGCCAATTGCCTTGTACAATGCAACACTACAATCTACGAAAAAATTTTGCAGATCGAATAACTATAGCATATAGCTGCCATTCAAACTGACCGCTGCAAATCAAGTTTTTGTATGGAAAACTTTTCTTTGTGAAGGGTATTATAGCTTCGGTGCTGCCGAAGTTAACGGTTTTTTTAGTGTTAATTATATTTCGTGTTCGTTTGTAACAACAACAACACACAGCTTTGCAAATAATCATTTGAGTAAAAATTGAGTGAGTTTTAAATAAAAGCATTGCCTACAATTAGGCGCTGTTGTAAGCGCACACAGAAAGAATATTAAGTAAAAGCAAAACTTACTTGTAAAAGTAGACATTTCCGCTGACTGTTGACGTTAATGGATATTTATTTAATGTGGCCGGTATTGAGAACCAACTAAGCGTGCTGTTGATACTTAAAAGAGAAATGTTTGTGCACGGAAAAGAACCGTTTATCTAGAGAATAAAAATTAGAAATTCGCTTAGACAAAGTTGACAAATTGTAATTTCAAATATAGCTATGAAGACGATGTTATTTACCTTACTATAGGCTATATGCTCTTGCGGTATGTCGGTAATTTTCGCCAACTCCGCTCTTATTTCACTTTCCTCTGCAATAAATAATAAATTTAAAATATTTTAGCGCTCAACTTTTTTTTACAATTCATTGCAACACTCACTTTCTAGTGTAACTTCCTGGAATTTATCCAATTGCAATTTGTCCGCATGCCAACGCCGCACGAAAATCGTAAGACTATCTGCGGGCACCTGAGGACTAACACCAGCTTCACACTCTTGCACTAGGAACTGTTCGTGAAAACACATAAATTAGTAAATAAAAACGTATTTTCCTTCAAATAGCTTTGCATACCTCCGCGCCCGCCATTGAGCGCAAATCTGTACCCAACGTTTCATCATCGCCCATAATTTCAATGGGATTGCGGCCACCCTTCAACCACAGACGACAATTGTTTAGATTAAGTGTTTTATATTTGGCGTCGATGCGATGCAGTTTCGCTATCAGCTCCTTCTTTGCTTCGGCGACCGTCATGCTGGCCTTACACACCCATTCACATATACAGGGCAATTTGCCAGTATCGTTGTCCAACTCTGACAGCCGCATAAATGAGATCTTCGCCTTGTCTTCGTCCGGCTGCAGCACTTTCCCCAGCTCAACGCTCAACGTTTCACCCATACACACGAAGAGCACTGTCGACATCAGGTCAATGACTTCGTATTTGTGCTGTAACTTAAAATAGTTGGATGGTACACCGATTAGCGATTCAACATGTCGCGTGAATGTTGACATTTTCATGCGTGGATCCACAATGATCTTATATGAATGTGTTGGCTTGCGCGCCAACTCCTCGTTCGGATCGTTGGTACTACTACTGTGAATTCGGGGCGAAATTGTCATGAGATCCACGGCATTGATTTTCTCCGCATAGAAGAATTGTGGCGTATTACTGCGTGACAACGAGGCAGTTTCCATTGTATGGTCGGGTGCCATTTGGAAGAGATCGTGTATGCGTTTCAACGAGTTCGCTTTATTGTACGCATCATCTTCGGGGCTGGAGAGATAAGGCGAATGACTGGTCGATGAGATTTGACTATCGCCGCCGTAACGATTGTGCAATGATTCGACCAGGGTGCGATCGCCATCACTTAAACTGCTATCTTCCGAATGGGATTCCTGCCCAGCGGCGGCGGCGGCGGCGGCGGCAGGTAATAATGGTGATTCGCGCGCACAGCTCTTTTGTGAAAGATTTGATGTGCTATCACTATTGGATGGACTTAGTGTATGCAGGACATTTGCATTCATTTGCACGGCGTCGACAACGTCTGCGCTGACCTTTTGGGATGCGAGAGATGAGAGATAGTAATTTACCTTAAAGTTTTTATTATGAAATTCTGAAATTACTTTACCTCAATTGTGGGCGTTTCCAGCGCGGGTATATCCAATATTTCCAACGTACTCGCATCCGTATTCGGTACATTTAGGTAAATATATGTTAAACCTCTAAACTGCTCTTGCGCGATCTCTTGCAGATCTTCCTGCGTTATGACCTGCCGTTGCATACCTTCGGCTGTGTCGTTCTCTGATGACGCTGTGTCCAGCGCAACAAATGCATCAGTCTTCACTGTGGCCAATAGCAATTGGTTCTCATTTAGATTAAGGCGTACGGCAATCGAATGTAACAAAGCGGCGTTCGCTTCCCTTGACGGCGCATATACCAGATGTGGCCCGTCCAATTGCATTTTCGCCACATTAACTATGTATACATTCCATGTGACGCCACCCGGTTTGTAAATCTCAAATTCTTGTCCTTCCTCTCTGGTTTCTAGCAAAAATTCCAATGGTCCGTCTGTTTGTTGACGCAATTCGCTGAGCGTTGGATCGCTGATGTGTTCCAACGACTGACAAATCTGTTCGCCCATATCATTGTAAACAACTAGACGACAACGTGATAACGGTGCAAATTTCTCCACATTCAACATTTGATAGGCGGACTCCAGCACGGATTTTATATGGAAACTACTGACATAGGCGCGTGCGGATTTGATCTTTTTCAATTCTGGATTATAGAAACTGACGCGCGGTTTGATCAGCTCTTGTACGGACAAGTCGGAAACGACTACACCGTGACGTCCGGAGCTGCGCGGTACACGTGTCTCCTCTTCCTGATGTAATTTCGGCAAGAGCTGATTGATATGTTCGGGGAATTCGTTGCTTTTTGTTGCATGTTCATTGCGTTGTGCATCTATTTGACGGTACATCAACATATATGCATTGGTGCTTGAGCTGTACACGCTGGAGTAGTAGGCGCGACTGGAACCGCCACCAAATGACTTCTCAATATCTTCCTCAGTAATCTATAAAAATGGGGTTATGTATATATTAGCAAACAAGTAAGTAAAATGTATTAATTTCTATATTTTTACCCTACACTATACCCCACATAGTATATACATATGTATATAGACGATCAGCGTGAACAGCTGAGTCGATTTAGCCATGCCCGTCTGTCTGTCCGTTTATATGCGAACTAATCTCTTAATTTTTGTGATATCGATATCGATCGCCGGTATTGGACTACTATAGCATATAGCTGCCAACAAACTGACCGATCAAAATCAAATCGAATCTTGCATTTTCGAGAGCGTTTCTGGAAGCTTTATAGGCTTTATCTCTGACAAGCAGTTTTTAATATTTAGCTCACTTTTCTTATTAATACGTGGCAACACTATTCCAAAACATGTTTAAAAAGAAGTCAGTTTTACATTTTTCGACAGCTGACAGCTCTATTAAAAAACATTTCCGTTAAAACTTTATGAGTGAAATCATAAAGTCAACATAAACGCTTATGACATTTCCTAAGTTAAACGAACGTAACGCTTTCTCTTTTATTTACATACACAAATACATATATTCGAGCGCACTCACCGGCGAAACAGATTGATCATTGAAACAGTACCACCCATTGTTATCGAATTCCTTTATGTACGCGTAGTAATGACCGCCCGAAGCGCTGCCCGAATGTATCATTATAGCGAATAGCTCATATAAATAGGGGCCATTGTCATGTTTGATACGTTGTTCAACACTAGCATTGCTACTATTTATGCGATGATCAGTGCTGGTGCTCATATCGATGCCCTCATCATCGTCATTCATATCATTTTCATGCTGACTAGAGCTGGCAGTGGTGGCCGTGCCGCTGCAGCATAAATCTTCCTCCATAGCCGAGCCGCTGTCGGTCGTGCTGCAATCATCGTTGGTCGAAGTTGCGCTGTTCGGTATAAAACTATGGGTTGCGATATTGCCTGGCGTGTTGCTTGTGGTGGCGGCGTTTGTGGAAGTGCTCGGGACAGGACTCTCCAGATCGGCCGGATTAATGAAGCTATTCAAGTTCAACATTTGCGGAAAAGTTACTCTGGAAATAAAATATGAATATAAATGAAAAGTGTCTAATTATTACACTCATGTCTTTAATTACTTACTTGTCATTCAATTTGATGCGATGCATGGTCTGATAGTCGAAATCAAAGCGTTTCAGATGCAGCGTCAATATGTAAGGAAAGTTCTTGAACTTCAAACCTTTGTGTGCGTCACATTTCTTGTTGCATTTCTCGCAAAAATATTGATTATTCCCGTCCAGTGTTTCGGGTTGTACAAAAGCACGTAAGGCCTCCTCGATGCTGCCATAGGCAACAGTACTGCCGAACGGGCGCACCGGCAGCGGTATATCGAGAAAGGTGTCGGCGCGTGTCTTCTCCGTATTGCACTCTAAACATTTGACATAATCAAGCATTTTGCCTTCATACAAACTGGCGATCAAATTCATTTGTTTGGTATTCTTGAATTTATGCTCCAACGCATCGAACATAACACGACACAATTCCTGTATGTCATGCTGTTGCCACGCCTCGGTTGAGTCCCAACCAAAGCTACGCGTCAAGTCTGTCGTCTCTACGGCGGATTTCTTTGATGTCTGCAAATTGAGGAAGAGTTTCT
This sequence comes from Bactrocera tryoni, assembly GCF_016617805.1. Classification (NCBI taxonomy): domain Eukaryota; kingdom Metazoa; phylum Arthropoda; class Insecta; order Diptera; family Tephritidae; genus Bactrocera; species Bactrocera tryoni. The sequence continues at coordinate 20,797,078 of NC_052503.1, read as the reverse complement.
GCAATTGGTAGGGTATATTTTTGGCTTCGTTGTCATTATCGAACTCCCAGCGATAAAGTGCATTGCGAAATTCAGGCGTCATGAAGAGGGCCTGCAGCAAACTGTTCAAATAGCAAGTCATGGCTTGATTTACCAAACCCACATAACCATTGGCGCCACCGCCGCCGCCGTTACTCATTGTCGACATTGTGCTGCCGCCTGTTGCAGTTGTGGTATTGGTTACAGCCGAAGTGGATATGGGTTGCAGTTTCTTGCCTAAACGCGTGAAATCGCGGTCAAGTGTCATCTGTTGATACGTTTCACCTTCGGTTAGTGGTCCATATTTGGGACTACGTGGTGAGGTGTTGCGTAGTTTCAACAAGCCATCACCACCGAAAGGTTCCGTCTCGGTGGGACTAGCCGAAGCGCCCAACGCCAAATCATCGTCGGATAAAAAATCTGTATCGGAGAGTGGACTCAATTTCAATGTATACAGTGGTAATGACTCTTCGGCAACGGTGGACGAAGCGTCGTCACTACCAACCACATCGCTCATCACATTATTTTTCAATAAATTCTCGTTGTGTTTGTTGTTGTCGTCAGACTTAATGCCAATATATACGTTGCTGTTGTTGTTGTTACCGTTATGTTCGTTGTTAACAACTTCGCTGTGTCCATTCATTGTACCGTTGGTTGTGCTGTTGCTGTCGGTGCTGCTGGTGGCATCAACACCGTTTGTTACAGTTGGAGGCGTGTTAACTTCAATGCTAAGTGCATCGACGGCAGAAGTTTTAACTGTGTCTGAAACTTTGGCTGTGCTTGAAGCTTTTACTGTGTTGGAAGCTTTTCCTGCCCTTGCAGCTTCGTCTGTGCTTGTAGCTTTGGCCTTGCTTGAAGCTTTCACTGATTTGGAAGCTTTTACTGCTATTGCAGCTTCGTCTGTGCTTGAAGCTTCGGCTGTATTTGAAGCTTTAACGCCGTTTGAATCTTTAACTGCGTTGAAAACTTTGTCTGTGCTTGAAGTCTCGGCTGTGCTTGAAGCTTCCACGCTTGATGCTTTGGCTTCGCTTGAAGCTTTCACTGCCTTGGAAGCTTTTACTACGATTGCAGCTTCGTCTGTGCTTGAAGCTTCGGCTGTACTTGAAGCTTTAACTCCGTTTGAATCTTTAACTGCGTTGGAAGCTTTGTCTGTGCCTGAAGCTTCGGCTGTGCTTGAAGTTTTAACTGCGTTAGAATCTTTAACTGCGTTTGAAGCTTTGTCTGTGCTTTTTTCAGCGTTGACAGCTTTATCTGCGCTTGAAGCTTTGACTGCGCTTGATACTTTAACTGTTTTTGTTGTTTTAACTGTGCTCTTTTTCGGCGACGTCGTTCCTGTGGACCCGTTGGTCTTTGAAATGCATTTCTTTTTACTCAATGGTTTAGTGAAATCAAAGCGTTTCTGCACATCACCGTCCCAGACGTCTGGTGGCAGCAATACAAGCACATTTTTCTCTTGCGCCGAAAAACCGGGCGCGGCGAAGAGCAGCTCGTTTTTACGAGCATTCAAATGTAGCTGCAATTGAGGATAAAAATTAATTTCAGACAAAAATAACCTAAAATTATAATCTTACCAGTGGATTTTCTGTTTCATTGGGCTGTAATAACAAATCATACGCCTCATAGGGATACTGTGTACTTATATTACGAAACACCTTCTCGATTGTGTACTGTGAACGCACAACAATATTTATTTTTTTTTGCTCTGAACCGGGTGTAAGATCATGCACTACACATTGTGTGCTCTTCTCTTGATCCAATTGGACCATGTCGCTGCAATCACTGAAATCTGCAAAAAAAAATATTTACAATTTATTTGTTAGGAAATATAGATATTGGGAGCTTAACACTAATTCTCTACTCATGTAGAATATGATTTCGTACTCAAAAACAAATTGGTTGATGATACCGCTAGGAAAGGCTCTCCTTGTAATTGTAACGGAAAAGTCCTCCTAACTTTTTCTAGGTTTCTATTTTTTTCTTATTATCAGATAGACAAATTCATATCTCGCTTCCAACCAACGGGTTTTCAAATAGGGTCGCTAAAAAATAGACCAGTAGGGACAGCAATCGACGCCATATTGTTTCCCGCTCTTTTGACATTTCTCTTCAGCAAGATTTGTCATTTCATCATGGAAAGATATATGATGCAACAACGAGTTGAAATTATTAAAATTTACTACCGAAATTCGGAGTCAGTGTAATCGTCCTGTCAATCAACAATTGAGCGAAATTTGAGTCCACAAGCACAGCACAAAATGTTCCCGAGCCAGTGAGAAAAAGAAGTGCCCGCACAGCAAGCCGAGAACATTGCTGCCGCTAGGGCATCAATTGAGGAAGATCCAAATCAGTCTCTCACACGTCATTCTCAAGCTTTGGGTATCTCTGTGACGTCGTTGTGACGAATTTTGCGAAAAGATCTTAGCTTCCGTGGAATAAGTGTCCTAAACATTGCATATAAGGTTTTATTGAACGTATTTTGTGAAAGATTAAAGCCCACCGTCAACAAACTGATTGGATGACAGTGTGGCTTTAGGCCTGGAAAATCAACAATCGACCAGATATTCACCATGTGCTAAATCTTGGAAAAGACCTGTGAAAAGAGAATCGACACACACCACCTTTTCATCGATTTTGACAGCACATACGCTTTGAAAAGATTCGACGCGATACCGGGGGGAAGCAGAGGAAGAGAAAGACATCCACTCCGTTGGAAAGACCAGGTGGAGGAGGACCTGGCTTCGCTTGGAATTTCCAATTGGCGCCACTGTACATTGAGATTTTGTTCTAACAGATTTTTTTTCATATGTACTTGTGTGTATATACTCAAAAAAATATATTTTTTCCGCGTACTTTATATATAAATATGTAAATCGCTGAAACGCATCCGGCTTTTGCATGTTTTTGCAAATTCATTGAAATTCGTTGAAGTACAAACGCGCAAAAGTGGGCGGATAATTACAAAGGCAATGTAAAGCAAAGAAGTGTGGCAGCAACAGTTGCTACAACGAGCGGCCAAATAATGGCAACAGCATGACTTCGAACAAATGGTGAAAGAAAACAAAAGCAAAAACAAAACATAAAAAAAATAAGGAAAAATAAAATATAAATTGAATATGAAAACAAAATAGAGTAAAAGTAAAATAAACTAAAATAAAAAATTAGCAAAAAAAATAAAAAAATAAACTAAAATAAAAACAAAATAAAATCAAATGAAAAATTGAGTAAAAAAAATAAATAAAAAAATCACAAAAAATGAAAACAAATACAAAAAAACACACCTAGTGCGTGCAAACTGGCAGTCAACGGTAAGAGCACACCGCCGAATTACTGCGAGAAAGGCAAAGAAATTAGCCGCAAAACAAAAAAAAACCAAAAAAAAACAGGAAATAAAATCGCGATATCGAATCGCGTCGCACCCGCTGTAGGTCGAGGTAAAATCTTTGGCCATATGCCAAATGAGGAAAATTTCGGCAACGAACCAAATAGAAGCGAGCATGGCAAATGAAGAAATTACCGCAATACTACAAAAGCGAAACACCTCACGTGGCAACTGACAAACGACCTCACTCGTATCTATGTACGAATCGAAACTAAATAGGTGAATACATACATATGTATGTTTATGAATTCTTTTGATGGCACACATATACATATGTATAAACATATGTACATGTGGACATGTCTGCATATTTTTATATTTTTTTTAAGAATTTCGTCAGCAATCCTAAATACAAATGTAAGTTGTAATGATTTGCTTTCCATTAGGTGTTCTTACGTCTTGCTGCTGACTTTTTTCGAAGGCTGCACTCACGTGTACAAACAAGCAAGCACACACGCATACAACCAAAGATATACTATATTTATATATGGATATGGGTACATTTGCTGAGCTACTCAAGTGCCGGGTGCACGTTGTGATTGCTATATACGTTTGTATGTATGTATGTACATATAAACATATTCACATATATATGTATATACATATAAACAGTTGTAACTACAACTTGCGTAGGCATTTCTTCACACTTTCATCTTTGACTTTTCGCTTTTTTGCTTTACTGACTCATACATACATATGCACATATGTACATAACAGATGTATGTAGTACATGCCTCCAAGAACTCACTCTTGTTGTTGCAACAAGATGAATAATACATTTTGGTATTTTTCGTTTAACAAATCGTAGACGTCGTGCGACCTTCTGCATTTAAACGAATTCGAATTATTCTCCATTTGCGCCAATTTGCTAGTTCAAGCAAACATATGTATATGCAAGTAAAAGACTACATTTTGTGTTTTTTTTTTTCAATTTTTTTTTATAATACATTATAGAATATGTTTTCGTATTCGATTTAAAGTGCTTTTAGCTCGATTTTATTATACTTATTAATATACATTTACCCAAAGACATATACATGCATATGTATGTATGTATATTTCTCCACATGTATATAATAATATTTTGATCATAAGTCCATCAATAACTTCATATAGACGCTCTTACATGCAGATTTATGCCAATGGCATCAGCAGTATTCCTTTGTTTACGCTCCAAGCGCATTTGGCGTTGTACGAAAAATTTCCCGGCAATGCAGACAGTCGAGAAGCCGAGAAAGAAAATGCATACGCCATCCGTAATGTGAATTATGGATGTTACATACTTTTCACTTATCACGGAAAAGTTTTCGGAAAAATTTATTTATTTTTTTAATGCTTTCCATTGTAACGTCAATATAAGTAACTTCCTCTAAAAAATTGCTTGAGAATTGGTACGAAAACATATGTACATACATATATATGTCATGTATATATCTATGAATGAAAGGTTCAATTTGAGTTCAAAATCCGCCCACAGAAGCCACAACCAAGTGACAACTGTTACGTAGGTTACCATATAAATTTCTGATCTCGGATATCTTTAGTGTTGAAGGCGCCATCTGATCATAAATTCACGCAGTATGCCTAGATGTGTGATATATGTATTGGCTTTGTATAATGTTTTGTAGATTTTTTCTCGATGAAGGACGCACAGTTCTTACTATAACAGGTAGGATCAAAGCTGTGCGTGACAAAATTGGATGAGCTATAGTGAGAAGGCAAAAAATCCCTCCCCAGGGTTGTGCGCTCGGTTTGGGACGGTAAAAAAAAAAACACCCCCAATGAAAAGATCAAATCGGCTCGGATCGGATGTGAAAGCCCCTTTTAAAGGTAAAAAAACAAGTGCGATGACAAGTGCCGTGTCGCACTAGAGATACAACAGTCTGCCTACCTAGCAACGTTGCATTCGACCACAACACTTGCGGGATAGGATAAATACCGAGAGTCGAAGAGGGAGGCGAGACGCATTCGCAGATAAAAAAAAGAGAAGCCGAAATGCGCGCGTACGTAGAGCGTCACAAGCTGGCCGACAACTGCTCGAAAGTTCTACGAAAAAATGCGCCGACTAACTGAAGGTTTCAAGACCGGAGCAAACTCTAACCCCCAAAGGTGATCTAGTGACCGATGCCCAGAGCATACTTAAATTATGGAGGGAACACTTCTCCAGCCTGCTGAATGACAGTGAACGCACAACGCCAGAAGGCGAAAGCGATTCCCCAATCGATGACGATAGAGCAGACGTTCCATTGCCCGACCATGAAGAAGTTCGAATAGCAATTACCCGTCTGAAGAGCAATAAAGCAACGGGGGCTGATGGATTACCGGCCGAGCTATTCAAACACGGCGGCGAAGAATTGATAAGGAGCATGCATCAGCTTCTTTGCAAAATATGGTCGGACGAAAGCATACCTGACGATTGGATTTCAAGTGTACTCTGTCCAATCCACAAAAATAAAAACCCCACAATGTGCGTCAACTACCGTGGGATAAGCCTCCTCAACATCGCATATAAGATTCTATCCAGCGTACTGTCAACAAACTGACTGGACCTCAGTGTGGCTTTTGGCCTGGAAAATCTACAATCGACCAGATTTTCACCATGCGCCAAATGTTGGAAAAGACCCATGAAAAGAGAATCGAAACGCGCCACCTCTTCGTTGATTTTAAAGCCGTCTTCGACAGCCTGAAAAGGAACTGTCTCTATGCTGCTATATCTGAACTTGGCATCACTGTAAAGATAATACGGCTGTATAAGCTGACGTTGGCAGCACCAAAAGCTCCATCATGATCTTCGAGCCGTTCGATACTATGCTTGGTTTCAGACAAGAATACTCCCTATCGTGTGATTTCTTCAATCTACAATCTTCTATAAGAGTGCACAGCTGGCGTAAGTTCATATTGATATCCTTGGCCTCAACAACCGCGCCGTTAGTTCTGTTTTCTCCAAACTGGATAAGGAAGCGAAGCGTATGAGTCTGGTTGTGAACGAGGGCAAGACGAAATATCTCCTGTTGGCTTCCACGTCGCTGTTAACAGTCATTACTTCGAAGTCGTAGACAATTTCGTCCGTTGAAAAGATCAGGTGGAGAAGGACTTGCCTTCACTTGGTATATCCAGTTGACGCCAAATAACGAAAAGGAAGAACGATTGGTACGCTGTCGTAGACTCGGATATAACCGCGTTGGCGGTATCTACGCTAATAAACAAGAAACATTCGCTGTACGGATATAAGATAAATACCAAAAAAATTTTTATTCAGTATCTGGCAAAAGTACTTGGTGTTCAGCCATTTGTTTCCTTGAAGCAAGTTCACCAACTTTCATTGTGGAACATAATCGAAAAGGATTGGAGGATTCGGATAGTATTTTCGCATTTTTTGGAATTCTTTTAATTGAAATCAGCATCTAACGGTTTAATTAAGCTTAAAAAGGGAACTTTCGAATCTTCGACCATAAAAATCACGCTTCTAATGGTCCGAGATATGCTCATATGGCACATATTCAGTTTATGAAGAATTTAAGCTTATTCTGCTTGTAAGATTGGGGAGCCACATGCACAAAGCACACAAAAAGTCTAAATTACAAATACACATACACGAATGTTGCACATAAATCTTTGCGCAATGATTTTTACAAGTTTGAAAATGTCACATGACCAGCGTAAATTAAATGTATACAACCGCAAGAGGACATAAATGAGTGACAGGCCAACTTTTGAAGGACGTGTGGGTGTGTACTTGCGTTTTTCAGTTTTTTTTTTTTTTTGTTAGACAAGTGGTTAGCAACATTGAATGCGAATACATACAAACACAGCTATATACGTAAATATAAATGTAATTTAAATACGAGTAGGTGTGTAAATAAGTATATATGAATATATATAGGAAAGCGTTGCAATATAAGAGGCTACAAGTGGGACTTCACATACTCACACACATACACACACAGGCATACTCGTGTGTATTTGTTCAGTGAGCACTGCAGTGGCAAGAATTAATGTGTTGACGATGTGCTAAGTGGCATGCTCCGCTACCGTTAGCTGGCTAATCAATGCCGCTTGGGGGCCGGCCGCCAGGACGATAATCTTCCCATAGACACTCATTTACGTAAGTACGCCTGCAATAGCATATGCGGTACGTAACGTTGACGGTGGTCATGGTAGGTGGTCTCTGGCGCCGACGAACTATGCAACACCCAAAACTTAAATTGCGCCACATACTACGAACACTATTCAGAAATGCGGAACGGCGACAAATTTATAGCGCAAAGGGTGTCTGCGCTTATGGTGTGGCCTTGAGGCTAAATTCATATTTTTACATATTGATTTTTGGGTATATTGGTTTATTATGCATTTTAGGATATTTACGAAGTTACATAAAAAAATTTCCATTTAATAAAATTTTTCTTCTTCTCTATTTGAATAATAATTTTTAAGTTTTAATAATTTCAGCAATTTTTGTAAGAAAATTCCAAACGTTCGCGCGAAAACTTAAAAAAATCATTTGAATTGTAGAATAGAATATTGAAATTAATTTGAAAGCTGCCCACTTTGTCTAATTGAATGACGAATATAAACAAATAAGTCCTCACATGTGTTCGTTTGTATTTTTAGAAACGGAAAAAATATTTTATTACACCTCATGGGCAGGCAGTGGAATAGTTTTGCTAAAATGTTGTTGTATATCGTCATATTGTTTTTATTTGCACACATACACCAATCTATATGTAAGTATGTGTTTAGGTATGTGAATAGTTGTTGAAAGACGTGAAACTTTTGATATTATTAGCTGAGTCATAATATTAAAAAAAGCATAAAATTTGGTCCAAAAATAGTGCTTAATTAAGAGTGGCCATTGCAAAATTATGTGTTTTGAAAATTATGAGTAAAGGCTTGCCAACAGGCGCTACTTGGGAGTGAGTAGGCAATTGAGAGAAGTAAAGTTTTCTCTCTTGACGAACAACGACCAAATTCTACTAGTCACTCCTCATCCTCGTCCTGTCATGTGGTACAGAGGCAAGGACGATGATAACATTTGATGACTTTTCGAGAGAAAGGTACTGCCAAAGATTTATGGTCCCTTGCGCATTGGTAACGGGAATACCGCAGTCGATGGAACGATGAGTTGTACGAGATATACGACGACATTGACATACATAGTTCAGCGAATTAAGAGCCAGCGGCTATGCTGGCGAAGTCTTGTCGTCCGAATGGAGGGAAACACTCCAGCTATGAGAGTATTCGAGGAAGACCTCCACTTTTCCGGTAACACCAGGTGGAGAAGAACCTGGCTACACTTGGAATCTCCAATTGGCGCCAAACAGTTTCATACAAATTTCTTTGCTGAAATCATAACTTCAACAATTTAATTTTCTAACACAAAAGCATTGTCAAGAACTTTACTAGCTGTATTCTTTTGCAGTTTGTCAAGAGATGGCGTAACTTGCTGTTGCAGATAAGTTTTTTTACACTAAAAAATTTAACACCTGCCTGAAAAAGTGTTTCTGTGGAGAGTTTTTCTGCGTTACTTTAAGAAAAAAGAAGAAAACCTCAATCGAAAGTTATCGCTTCTTGGGTGTTCGTATTATGGTGAATATGGTCTAGGTTGTTGTTGTAACGTCAGAATTCTGCTTCAATCTGAGTTCACAGTTCTTCACGGGATAAAAATATTCGTGTCCGTTCCGATTACGTAGACCCGACTGTCGTGGGAACGGAACATGGTCGAACCAAAAGTGGTTTGCCGAAATTAAAATTGGTGATTTTGACTTGGAAGACGAAGAACCACCGGCCAAAAAAGTTTGAACGTTAGGTACTGGAAGCATTACTAGATGAAGATTGTTGCCAAACTCAAGAACCACTCAAAAAATTTGTGGGAGCTCCTCCAACATCAATTTCGAAACGTTTAAACGCAAGCAAATACATTCAAAAGCAAGGAAATTGGGGTGTCTTACGGATGGAAACTAAGATACGTTGAAAGACGATATTGCAAGTCCGAAATGCTGCTTGTACGGTACAAAAAAGTAGTCTCTTATGCATCGGAATGTGACTGGTGATGGATTCAGTACGATAATCTTAAATGCAAAATACCATATATGAATGTATTATATATACATATATATATATATATATATATATATATGCAACCTGGTCGACCTGCCAAATCGACGCAAAGCCGAATATTCTGTAAAGCTCCGTATTTGAAGGGACCGGAAGGCGTGCTGTATTATCAGCTTCTAAACCCGGCTTAAATCATTAATGGGGAACGCTACCGACAACACGTCAAATTGAAACCAGTGATTGCCCAAAAATTCTCGAAATTCGCAACTAGATACGAGACAATAATTTTCCATCATAGCAACTCTCAGCACTCGCTTTAGCTATTTGGAAAACTGGGAAGTTCGGCGCACCCGCCTTATAGCCCCATTGCCCCTTCTTACTACCCTTTGTTCTTGTCGATGCAGAAGGACCTCATAGGAATACGGTTCACATCATAACAGTGTATCAAAAATTGCCTTGATTCGTTTTTGGCCTCTGCAACATCTTGTTTTGTTCGCCTAACGGTTGTTTATATCACCTAAAACTAGTCGAGATAGATATAGGGTTATATTATATATAAATTATCCGGATGACAATACGGGTTGAATCCGACTGACTGTCTGTCTGTTCATCCCTCTCTCCGTCCGTCCGTCTGTGTAAGCGATAACTTGAGTAAAACCTAAGATATCTTGATGGAACTTGGTACATGTGTTTCTTGGTAAAACAGTGAGGACGAGTTTGTAGATCAGCGTAATTGGATCTATGCTTACGACACAGAAAGAGGTTATCAATCGGCCGAATATTGTGGCAAAGGTGAGCCGAAGCCGGAAAAGAACGTCGAAGCAGGTAAAAAATCAAGGTTATGTTAATAGTTTTCCACGATTATCGAAGTGTGGTGTACTTCGAATTCCTTCCGGCCAAACTGTCTACAAATAATACTATTTGAGTGAAGCTTTTCGTAAACACAGGCCGGAATCTAGGTTTTTGCACCACGATAATGCACCTTCGCATTGATTCTTCGTGAGTTTTTCGCCAAATTTTCAGCCCATATAGTACCTCAACCACCGTATTCAGTTCATTTAGCTCCGCGTGACTTCTGGGTATGCAGAACCGCTCCAGAGAAACTGTTTTGAGGCAATTGAAGACATTAAACGTGAACCGGTAGGCTATTCCGGAAATTGACTTTAGCGCCGGATTCGAGGATTGGAAAAAACGTTGACTCAAGTGTATTGGGGTCAAGGGGGATGATTTTGACGGCAACAATTTTGAAGAATAAATTAAGAATTTTAAAATTATGAACAAAGTCTTACTATTTTTTGCTCACAGTAGTATAATAAAAAATATGACGAAAACTTATTGACCGTTATTAAAGTCCAGACGAAAAAACCCCTTATTTTTGAAGCGAATTTGAACGATAGAGTTTCAAGAAAGACATCTGCATAAACATTTGGGCAAATGTTTGCATGTTTTTTTTTTTAGACAAAAACTGCTAAAAATAATGACGCCCAAGAAAGTTATTTTTACAAGCACGCCAAAGCGAAGCATGCAATGATCAATGCAAACTTGGCAGAGTAAAAAAGCAAAACAAAAAAACGCTGATTTAAATACTAAAAATAAAACAGCAGCGCGATGTAAGAAACTTTCGGAACAACTGCTTCTGGCGCTAAATGTATTTTAGCTTTTATAATCCACAAACATATTGTATACATATGTACATATATTAATGATAGGTTGCTGCAAGGGAAGACACGTGGGAAACCAATGTGGTTGAAAGGGCGCTCGAATCATTAGTTAATATTATGAGGCTGCCAATTATATATATATATATGTATATATATATATATTGGTAAATGTTTATTCGTATACATACAAATAGATTTGTCAAGTGGTGGTCGTCTTAAAATCGGACCCTAACAATCTGAAAACTCTCGAACATGGTCAGTCACACTCGTACATTTCCATTTTTCTAGCCTTCATATGAAATAGTACATATTATAAATACTAAAACTTAAATATATCATTCGGTTAGTGGGTTGCGCGTGTGCACACAAATGTCTGTACTTTGCGGCCGGCATCTTTTATGAGCAAATTGTGTTTAGGCGATTTTGAAATATTCGAAATTCAAATTTTTTGATATTCATTTCTAAACAAAGTACTAAGCGAGCACTAACACATACTTTTTTTTAGATAAATATTGCTTTAATACAAATAGAGAGCACAGTCCAACAGTCTGTACCGCTTTTGAGTCAAAAATAATCAGAAAAGACGTTTAAAAATTTCGAAACAGAAAATTTCGAAAATTCGCAACTCATAAATAAATCACACACACACCAGAACATGAATACGCTGCTGCTTAAAAGGCAAATGTTTTATTTTATTTATTTTTTATGATCATTTCACGACACCGCTCAACGCCGCCGTGCTGTGGCGACACAATTTCACCAACGGGAGCACACATTTTCATGCTATTTTTAAAAGCAGATATTTTATGAATATTTTCATGCACCACACACACGCACACACTTACGAATAATTGAAATAAAATTTTTTATATTTAATTAAAGGCTACTTTTTAGCTTGGTTAGCGCTTGCATGAATATAATATATGCAAATATTATTAAAAAAAAGCCACAAGTGTTTTCGTCAGTTCAAAAATTTGTCTTTAACCAAAAAAATTCAACGTAAATAAATTCGCAAGCCAATATAAATTTTCAGTGATTACGAAAGAGACGCATCTGCAGTTGCAGCTACTTCGATTGCATGCATTTGAATCTCAAACTCACTTTTAAAAACTCGCACACAATATTTAGTTGTATTTCCGCTGAAACGTTTTTCATGCACTTTCTATGCAGGTGGTAGCACTAATATTTTCTATTAAATTTATTTATATGTATATATTTTTATTTTTTTTTTATGTTTGTTTAGCACATAAAATTACGTGCACACTACTGTTACGCCTTTTTGCCGTAGCGCCGCCGCGTCGCGTTGTTGTTTTTGTTGCGCAAAAGCAAAAGAAAAGCATTCACACACACACGCGCACACTTTCACATATTTTGAACGGCGCCAATCGTTTGTTGCCGCAAAGCCATTCGCACGGACCGAGCTTCGAAACCGAAATGTGCCGAATTTTTGAATTTTCCAATCTGAAAAATTTTCGAGCCATTTCATCAGTTGTTGTTCGAAGGAGATACTGCGCCACTTTCCGTTCGCTCATTTCTATACAAAGAAATGGCGAACATTTACAGCTGTGTGCGCACAAATAAGTAAACTTTAGAGAATTTTGAATTTCTTTTTAAATGAAATTCAGTTTGTTTTTCAAAAATATTTACATAGATAGTGCCCTCTCCTATATCGCATATGGCCACAAAGGTCCAGCACTCTAAAGAATTCCAGGCGCTTGCTGGACGCGATGGAGGTTATGTGATTCCTGTCCACGTAGATGGATCCAAGCGCCTTGACCCTTAACTTATTGTATTTGGTTCAATAAAACATTTTATCTAAAAATTCCGGTCCGTCTGTCTGACCCTATGCTCGTATATTCGAACTAATCCATCAGTTTTTAAAATATCAATATTCAATTTTGCACACGTCTTTTTCTTCACAAGAAACTGCTCATTTGTCGGAATCATCGATATCGGACCACTATATCAAATAGCTCTTATACAAACTGACGGGTCAAAACGGAGTCCTTGTATGGAAAATTGTTTTATCTGACAAGATATCTTCACGAAAGTTGACATAGAATCTTGCCCAAGGCAATGCTACTTCTCCAAAAATATTGCTCAGTTCGGACCACTATAGCGTATAACCGTCATGAAAACTGCCCAATGAAAATGAGATCCTCGTATGGAAACCTTTTTTATTTAACGAGATATTTTTCGAAATTCGACATAAATTATTACCTAAGGTAACGCTGCAATCTCCAAACATATTGTTCAGATCGGGTCATTATAGCATATAGCTGGCCTACGAACATACTGATCAAAATCAAGTTCTTGTATAGAGAACTTTTTTATTTAACCAGATATCTGCACGAAATTAACTTTTTTTCTTAATATTTAACATAGATTAAATTTCTTTATTATTTCAAAAACATTATTGAGTCTTTTTATATATGTATGTATATAACCTCACAAATCTCAAAAATCACATCACGTAAATCTGCTTCCTGTGGACACATTTGAATGAACTCGACTGTATTTATAAATGTATGCATGCACCAAATTTTCGAGACTTCGAGAGCTCAAGAAATACACAAATAATTGCGCTCGATTTACAGCGTGAGCAAATGCGCTCTGCAATAGTTTTTCCTATACACTAACTTCTTTTCCGACAGCAAAATTTTCAGTTAATGTCGTATGTTTATATTTTTGTGTGAATGGCGTTTTTCTTTCCTAATGCTCGTTGATTTGCTGAACCGTCACTTCATATTATCGTCAAAAAGTATTTTCAGCAGACGTCTATGTTTCGGGCGGCTGAGTTTGGCAAATGACGGCGCTTGATGTCCGTATTCGCCAGCAAAAACTGGGTATGCAATAATGAATCTTAAAATACTGTGTACATTTTGAATTTGAACACAATTTTTCAGTATTAAAAATTTAGTGAACTAACCACTAATCGATTTTACGAAATAAAAAATTAGATATACTAGAATAAAATGTGCTAAATGCCGATAAAGCAATTTAAATTTCGTCACACTGTACCCCAGCAAAGTACACTCATTGAGAGCACTGTGCAGTGTTTTTAAATTGCAATTTTATTTTGAATTTTCAACACAGATGGATGATTTAGTTGGCTAATGAGTAAGCATTGCAGCATATTCTATTGGTCAGAATGAACATTTTATGCAAAATTACAACTTAATTGATACGGCGTCCACTTCGGCAATAAAACTAAATAGAAAAGCAGGTGTCTTCAATCGGAATAGGTTTCTTCATATGCCTGCAAACACTTCGCCCATTTATTTTGGTATTTTTGAATGGGTTTAAAAATAAAACTTAGCCGCTTTTACATTATACCGTAAATATTAGATAATGACGTCGTAACGGAAGAGATGTCTGATCGGAATGGAAGGCATAACACTGTCTGTCAATCATTTGTATAATATATTATTAATTGATGAACCGGATTTTAATATTTAAAACATACAAAAATTCCTTCAAAATTAATAAGGCAAATTTTGTGAGGTTATATCCACAGATGCCAAATTTAAACGTTGTTGTTAGTAAATCAAAAGTATTTGTTGTTCTCCGAATACTTTAGAGGAGTTTCTGATGGGTGGGTACATAGCTGGTTAAAAGTCCTGGTCCATTCCGGTTCCATAGACTCGACCGTCGTGGGAACAGACCTTTAATGAGTTTTATACATTTGCAAGTCAGAAAGCACGCTTTTTTCTGAATTTTTCTTGAAGTGGCATTTTAATTAATAACAATAAAAATAAAAATGATGCACATTTACAGAATTAATGTACTTTAATAATAGATGTTGAAAAATTTTTGGTTCTCTCGATCCTCCGATTTCCAGGAGGGCCTCCGAAGAAAGGTGTCAGGGAATGAGAGAGATTTCTGAGCTTAAAATTGTCTCAAATCCAAGAACAAAAAATATAATAACAATAGATCAATATGGACAATGTTATTGTTTTAACGGCGGAATTCTCCCGGGTTTTGACAGTGCTTGACCGGATAAAAAACCGGGTCCGTTCCAGTTACGTAGACTCGACTGTCGTGGGAACGGATACTTTGAATAAGCAAACATTAAAAACGCATACGCATACGGCTAATGATCAAAGGGCCTAAACAAATTTTGATTTTTCACAAAATGGCAGCTTCCCAAACAAACTTGTTTTTGTGAAAAATTTACACTTCAGATAAGCCAGCAGAAATTATTCCAAAATCTTATTCTTTAATAACTGTAAATTGAGACGTTGGCAGGTGTATGTAGATTTTTATTTAATATAAAATAAATATAAGCAACAAAAAAAATTCATAATCAAAACAAGAGGTCATTCCCACACAAGTTGAGTGACAGCCGTGTCCCTGTATATATTAAGTAATTTTAAGACAACCCATTAATAACATTTAAATGTGCAGACAAAAATTGCAGAAAAAAAAATAAATTTTTTAATACTACATACATTGATATATGTACATATGTACATACAAATGTAGGAATGCAGATACATATGCACATTTCTATGGTTAGGTGAATATTTATGAGCATAAAGAATGCCTTGTGCAACTTGTGCGAAATTAAAGCGAATTTTTTAAGAAAATTAAATATGTCGCCTTTAAGCTCATACTTTATTATTATTTTATTGTTCGCAGATAAATAATTATTTAAAATTTGTCTGATTTTTTGCAGGACAACTCTGCAACTGTTCGCCATAAATGTCATTGTATTCCATCAAAAATATTTATGTATTATTCAATGACATTGTTTGAACGGGTAAGTCGGCTTAATACTTATCTGATATGCGAAATTAAATGAACAAAGGTTTTGCTAATATATATAAATATTTATATACTTTAAAATTGTAATGTTGTAGGAAATTATTTGAACTGATCAACTCCTACTAGAATTTTTGGAAGTAAAATGAAATTGTGCCGGATTTGTTGAGCGAGTATTACAAAGGTTAAGTCTTAACCACACCAAACGTTAACTTTGGCTGCATCGGAGCCATAATTCCCTTCACAGTTGCAAACGGGTATAAAAAAGATGATTATTTTACTGTTGAAGGGTTTGATTGTATGACAGGTTCTATGACTACAGTTCTTTATACTCCCCTCTTAAGTTGATGAGAGCAGCATTTGAGACTTTAAATTTTGCTAAAACATTAATATTATGTGTGAACAGTGTGCCACTTGTAAAAACACCTGATTTTCGGCTTAATAAAATAACAGTCTGGCGGTTGCCTTTCAAAATATGGCTGCCTGCCAATTTCTTGTCCTTTCAATAACTAGGCATTGCTAATTTGAAGTGACTCTTCGTTTTCACAACATAATATGCTTTCTTTCTTATACTAGAAATCACATAATTAAATTAAAGATTTTGGTTAATGGATTACATTTTTACGCTGTTGGACCACTTTGCACGCACCGTACGCACTTAAAACATGCATGAAGTATTACATCAGGGACGCACCCATGTACCAAAAATAGCACTTATAGTTGTAAACATGATGTACACACTTATCTAGATACGTGCAAACATACATATATAATACATATGTATATACTTAGTGTTATAATCTCACAACTGTTTTGGCTTAGATGTAGCACGGAAATATAGACGATTGCGTTTGTTTTTAGCAAGTAACAAAGCGCGAAACACAAACTGAAGTGCATATGCATTGCCTTTATAAAGCAAAAAGATCAACATTGCTCTAACCATCATCATGCGTTTATAAAAATACACTCGCTGCATTGAAGGTTTTTGACCTGTACGATGTAGTGTGTGTTATGTTTGCACAATGCTAACGCACGACACATCCATACATATATATGTATGTATATGTATATAATTAATATATCTGTGGGAACTCCATGAGAGGATTAAGCCAAATTTACATTAATTATCGAAAGCTCATAATCTTTTTTGTATTTTACAAGAGTCTGCAAGCCAACGATAAAACATAGTACAAACGTCAACTTTATTTGCATGTACATATGTATATTTTCTTGGCAGTTTCAGATTAACTATAAAGCTCAACTACACCTTTTGGCACAAGCTTATACTTGCGCATAAATTTAAAAATTAATTTATTCACTTTTATCTGTGGATAGTAACAGCTGACACATTTGTTCTGTAATAACTGCATATTGGCGCCTATGGGCGATTAATATATTATT
Organism: Bactrocera tryoni; assembly: GCF_016617805.1. NCBI lineage: Eukaryota > Metazoa > Arthropoda > Insecta > Diptera > Tephritidae > Bactrocera > Bactrocera tryoni. The sequence continues at coordinate 20,779,801 of NC_052503.1, read as the reverse complement.
TCACGAAGGCGCTAGTATTTCATTAGCCGATACGTTACACTATAATTGGAGAAAATAGTAACAATAAAAATTAAATGGAAAATATATGAATGTCACTTATTGTAAGTGGTGATATTAAGTATTAAAACTTGTAAAAGGGAACCATTATTAATACATATGTATATGTATTTAGTAAAACGTGTAAGAATTATAGAAATTGTGTCGGAAATATTTTCAAAATTATTAAATTAAATATACATACATACATACATGCTCTGAACAGCTCCATACTTGCCATAGAAACTGATCGATAATAATCAAGTCCTTATGGAAATTTTTTTTATTTGCCGAAAGTTCATTAATTTTGATTCTCTAAGGCAACAATACAATCTCCGAAGAAATTGTTAAGATCGCTTAACTATAGCCATACAAACTGTTCAATCAAAAACAACATCTTGTAAGAACACTTGTAAAGGGTATTATAAATGACATCAGTTCATAATAATTATAGGGGATTTACAACATAAGGTTTCTGATTATCACTTTAATGGCAATATTTTTTCACAGTAATATGAAATTGACTGCTGAATCTGCCCTTTCAAAACCTCATAAAGCAGAAAATTATTATGCTTGGTTTCGGTTTATATATCAAGATACATACCGGTAAATTTATCGCGTACTCATGATTTACCTAGCATAAAGTAATACACTGGGAAGCTAAAATCTGTTTTGATCGTCACAAAATCACAACATCCTTAGAACGTTATTTATTTCACAATGAAGTCAAAAAGCAATATGTAGTTAATGTTGTAATAATTTCGAGCTAAATAAGCGAATTGGATTATTAGATGTGATTTACATAGCTTAATACCGCTATGACTACTTTAGCTGTATTTCTGTTTAATTGGAATTGTTTTCTCTTTGTGTTAAAAACTTGTATGCATATCACAACGTTTTTTATTTGTAAATATGTATGTATGCTTTCAGTAAAGTATGTTTATTGCATTCAGTAAAGTATGTTTATTGAAAACAGTCGCATAATTTATTTAACCATTACCTTGGTAGCTACATACCTCACTGGTCAATAAATAAGTTATATGAATTTTCGTTTACTCGTATCTTTTCACTTCGGTCACTTTCTACGTTCACGAATAACTAATGTTCACTTTGCGGAATGGATTTTATTAACCATAACATAATATTAACGAATATTTTTTCGTGTGTTTTATGTTAACAAATTTTTGGCCTGCATACAACACTCAAGGTAGCAATACGTTGGTTTTCATGAAAATACATTCTCCGAATTATTTTCTCCAACAAACAAAATTTTCAACTTCTCTAATATTTTCGACTAATTTCTTTTTAGCTGTTTCTTCTTCCACACCAGGTGTTGTCGGTCAGTGGAATTTATCTGTTTTCTTTTATTATGTAATGACAAGAAGATGGCGCTGTAATCAACAAAAGTTAATTAGCTTTTTAACGCGAATATTTGCTCCTGCAACAATTCGTTTAACAATAACAATAAGAAATAAGAATATTTGAATATAATGCTTTGGTTAATTTTAATATAATACTATTTATATTTAGGTGTAAATCTAAAAGGAAATCTATGATCTAGGTACCCAGTTTTCTCAGTTCGACACAAGACCGAGGGCAGGTTTTACAGTGAATGTTAAAAGTATTCCAAACAATAATAAAATTACAAAATTTTATGTCAACTTTGAGTGGATATGTAAATATATTATTAACTATGTTTGTGCAATTATTATACAATATTTGTATGGTGTCGTTCCGCATAAATTGTTCACTTGTGCACATATTTTATCTCTCTTTGTTTACAATTTGTATCGCCTAATGTTCCTTTTATTTTTATCACCTCTCAGATCACACCTCTTTTTTTAATCATATTGCTTATCTGGTTCTCTCATCCACACATATTTTTATATATGTACATGGGTAGGTGTTCTCTACCAGAAAGAGATACAATATCTTTTACTTATACATCAGAGCGAACAGGTTGTTTATGCCTTACACACCCCTTTATGTTTAACTATTTTTTAAACTTCTTAAATTTTTGTTTGCTGTAAAAATATATCTTTCAAAAAATCAAATCAGTTTCTCGAACGCGCCCGGCTTTATCAGCGGAATGTCGTTATAACGAAACGGAATGTGTGAGAAACGTCAATTTGATCTGGAACATTCTAGAATACGTGAAACAATCCCTCTATAAATAGGAGTGTCGGTTGGCGAATGAGCGCATTAATAAAAGAACATTTGAAAACGAAACATCTTATTGCTGTTACAGCAGGAAGAAGTGAAGAGGAGTGAAATTAAGTGAAAAATTATACAAGAAATCGTACTGTAAATCTAGTTAACATTTTATTATTTGCTTACAAGTTTTCGGAATTATTTAAAATTTGAAGTGCAGAAAATTGAATAAAAAGCAACGTAAATATTGAAACTAAAGGTAAATACACGTACATATTTGTAAAAAAAAAACTTGTATTTAAATGGTGTACGAGACAAAGAAAATGTAAAGGTCAATAATCGGGCAAATCTTATTGGAGCGGTCAACTTGTTTATTTGGATTGTAAGCGATTTCCTTATAAATTAATAATCTGAAGGCGTTGTGGGATTTTTCTTGAATTATCGATGAAATCACTTACGACAAATTTGGATGTGCCCCTCCAACGCGTCAGCAACCCACAAGCTGATTTTTTTTTTTCTTATTGGCGATGGCTGTATGTTTGTTAAAGCAGGACGGACTATGTGAAAATAACCGTGCAAATGTACTAGAAACTTGTGGATATTGTAATAGGAAACAGTTGGCAAAAATATCGTTTCATTCATGCAAACGTGACCGTCTATCTGTTTTCAAAAGGGAATGCTGAAAAACGAAATTCTAGAAAATTCTTAATTATGTACATATGTATGTAATTGGGTAAAGAATTAGCGAAATTTTTTTTGATGCTATTGAAAAAAAACTTCAGTATAAAAAAGACATTTTCTCGTATGCCGTATAAACAAGTATAATTACTATACATTAATATAATATATTAAAAAAGTATAATCAAAATAACAAATTTGTTTTTATTTTGCAGTTTTTAAACCAACAAGAAAATAGTTTCTATTCATTTCCAACAAAATGGGTAAAGATTTCTATAAAATTCTTGGCATCAACAAAAGTGCCAATGACGATGAAATTAAAAAGGCTTATCGGAAACTGGCGTTAAAATACCATCCAGACAAAAATAAGACACCTCAAGCAGAAGAGCGTTTCAAGGAGATTGCGGAGGCATATGAAGTGCTTTCAGATAAGAAGAAACGTGACATATACGACCAATACGGTGAAGAGGGCTTGAAAGGCGGTGTGCCTGGTGGTCCAAACGAACAGGGAGGTGGCAACTACAGCTATCAATTCCACGGTGACCCACGTGCCACTTTCGCACAGTTCTTTGGTTCGTCCGATCCATTTGGTATTTTCTTCAGTTCAAGCGATCCCAGTCGTATGTTTGGAGACTCACAGAATATATTCATGTCCGGTGGCAATGACGATGATATCTACACGCAAATGGGCGGTGGTGGTGGAGCTTTCCGTTCACAATCGTTCAATGCACAGCCAAATCGTAAACGACAAATACAAGATCCACCAATTGAACACGATTTATATGTGTCGTTGGAGGAAGTCGACAAAGGTTGTGTAAAGAAAATGAAGATTTCACGTATGTCAATGGCGACCGGTCAACCGCGCAAGGAAGAGAAAGTACTGAACATCACGGTGAAACCCGGTTGGAAAGCTGGCACAAAGATTACCTTCCAAAAAGAAGGCGACCAAACGCCCGGAAAGGTGCCGGCTGATATTATTTTCATAATACGCGACAAACCACACCAGCTCTTCAAACGTGAGGGCAGTGATATCAAATATAATGCACGCGTAAGCTTAAAAGAGGCGCTGTGTGGCACAGTAGTGAAAGTGCCAACGTTGCAAGGTGATCGGATAACATTGAATTCAGTGGGAGAAGTAATTAAGCCAAACACAGTGAAACGCATACCTGGCAAAGGATTGCCCTTCCCTAAAGAACCAACAAGACGAGGAGATCTCTTAGTGGCGTTTGATATTAAATTCCCCGACAGCCTGCCGCCAGCAACAAGAGAACTGCTGGCAGATGTATTACCAAACTAAGACGGGGGGATGGATGGGATATAAGGCACTGCACAATTGGGCTGTGCTCAGCGCCAATAAGTTGTCCTTAGTTAGATATTAAGTTGGGCGGGTGTCCCAGGGGGAATTATGAATGGGTTAAAATTTGTGTACACATTGTTGTGCAGCACTTGTAATTGAGAAAAGAAACTGAAATTCATACATTGTCAGTTTATACTATTTAGGTTATATTAAATTAGTTAAACAATGTTTACTATAATTTCTCCCTGTTAATTGCTATTAGATATACACAAGTTAGCAAGAGCTAGTAATATTTGTATATTAGAATTATTAATAATTAGTTGTAAGATTAATTTAAACAAAAGGCAAAACATTGTATAGCAAACAAATATGAAACATGTCTTAAAAATCACATTGTGTAAGACTTGGTGTACATACATACAAAGTTTGTAAACAACATTGAACCACCGCACCTCCAGCCCACAAATTGATTGCGGTCGGCTTCAGTTAATGGCTGGAGGTGTTGTGACGTAACGTTTTGTAACACAATAAGCACCAGCATGCTAATTAAAACGTTGATAATGGAAAAAAATATACCTGGAGACTGATGAAGAAAATAAATCTTTCGAAAAATTAAACAAATTTTAACTAGCACGTTTTTTCTTTACTTAACTAATTTGCAATAAGAAATTGTTTTGTGAAAAGTTTGTTACAAGTGCAGCATGTCGCTTTGTTTAAAAAAAATTCTACATATCTTATAACGCGGTCTTCATGGTTTAGGTAAAAAAAAGTGCGAAGAGCGAAAACGATGTACGTTTTAGTACATATGCGCATTTGTGTACGTTCTTATGTACTTATGTGTGCGAGCATGTTTTTTTATAGATGTTTCACTATACTTGAAAGAACTAGTATAAATATTGCTAACAGTGTTTTATTTGTTTAGTTTTTGCCGCTTTCTAAATCAGTTTTAACAAATTGAATTTACTTCCATTTTTCGGCTGACTTATTTGTATTAATCCATAAAGTATTGCAATAAATTCAAATAAATAAATGAAAATGTATTTATTAACACAAAATGTAGTTTGTTTTTGTCATTTGCTTGCCATCGGTGTTGTTGGAGCGGCAGAAAACTTTCATCAAACAAATTTGAGAAAATGCACTGAGTTGTCGGCGCTTGGCTGTATAAAAATTCGTATTTGTTCCATTTTTTTAGGCTTGACTGTCGTGGGAATGTGTACGACGACGGCTCATCTTCGACCTTTGGCGTGTTTGGTTAAATTCTTTGTGGGCTATTGATTTCTTTTTAGAAAACTTTTTTATTTGACAAAAAGTCTTCATAAAATTTGACATGCATTATCTTTCACGATAGCACTACCACCACAGCCATACAAACTGAATGCTCAAAATCAAGTTCTTGCATGGAAAACTTTTTGTTTAACAAGATAACTAAACGAAATTTGGCAGCGATTATTGTTTAAGTCAATGCTATAATTTCAGATCGGACTATTATAGCATATAGCTGCCATACAAACTGATTGAACAATTATGAATTCTTGTAAGGAAAACTTTTTTATTTGGCGGGAAATTTTCATATAATTTGGCATTTATTACCTCCTACAATCAAATTGTTCCGATTGGACCACTCTAGCATATATGTATGTATGTAGCTGCCATACAAACTGAACGATAAAAATCAAGTTCTTGTATGGAAACATTTTTAATTGCCGAGGTATCTTCTCGAAATTTGACATGTTTTTTTTCCAAAGCAGTTCTTTGCTATTTGAAGAAATTGTCTAGATCGGGGCACTATAGCATATTGCTGCCATACAAACTAACTGACCTAAATGAAGTTCTTGTATGGCCGTTTCCACAACAGTCGGGTAACCAGATTTCTGCCGCTACAACAACAACAACTAGTTCTTGTATGGAAAACTTTTTTATTTGTGAGTTTTGCCTTTCAAGTCTTGTTTTTTTTTTGTTTTTTGCATTGCTTGTTAAAGTGAAATCTAGATTTTTTATATGGTACTCGTATATGCCATTGAATAACCGCATACTTGCCTTTGCGATTACGTAACCCGTATTCCATGCCACTAATGCCAGCGAATTTCAAATGAAACACAGCAGATTTTTTTTACATTTCTTCAGTGAAATTTGCAAATTAACTTTGCGTTTTTATTTTTATTTCCAGTGTATTTGATCATTTTTCGAAAGTTCTCATTTTTTGTTGTTGCAAACAATATCATATTCGTACTTGAATTCTCTGTGTGTGTGTAGGCGTGTTTTTCCTGTAATTTGTGTATGCGTGTGTGTGTGTTTTGCTGTTGACATTCGCATTTTGTAATTTTCTTTATTATTTTTCGTGTTTTCTCATTTAGTTTTGTTTTCATCATGCTTTCGTTTTCAAATTTAAATTCAATAAACTGTTTGTTTGCTTGTTTGTGTGTGAGTGCGTGTGTGTGTGTGTTTGCTTTTGCATTTCAAATACTTAATTAAACAGTTTCAATTATTTAATACATTTATTTGCTCGGTAATCATTCATTTCGTTTCAATTGATTTACAACTATAATATTTGTTTTTGTTTTTTTCTCACATTTTGTTTTGTTTTTAATTTCATAAAATTCAATTATTTTTTACTTCTTACTTGTTTTTGTTTTTTGTTGTTTTTGTTTTTTGCGATTTCTATTTTTTCGGTTTTTGTTGTTGCTTGTTTAGTTGAATTTATCTTCATTTGTTTATTTGTTAATTTATTTAGTTTAATAGTTCAATATGTATATAAACGAAATGCAATTGCGAATTGCACTTTTGTTTTTGTTTTTTATTTAAAAATCAATCAATTTATTAAAATACATTAATTGTGTGTATGTGTGTGTGTGTGTTACTTAAAAGTAGAAATCAATTAACCATTTACTTAAAGCTTAAATACATATACAATATACATACACACAGCTGTATATGCATGTACTTATGTAATATATAAATCATTATGTTGTCTGTCGTTTATTGACCGGCTGCGCGAGTTATCGATTTGCTTAACGGCATTTATCAAGAAAAAACATCTTTCTTTTTGTAAAAATAAAAAAGTTCGACTACACAAAACAACAAATGCTTCTATGTATGTATGTATGTATGTAGGTGTGTGTATGTACTACGCAACAATTTATTGTTCTTCTGCCATATTGTTGTTGTTCTTGTTGTATTAATGTTGTATGTAAGTATGTATGTATGCACTTAGGTATATATGTATAAGTAATGTATAAATTACGCTTTGGTTTATTCGCTTTTGTTTTTTGTTTTTGTTGTTATTTTTAATTTTATTTTTTAATAAATGTTCTATGTTATTGTATGTATGTATATTTGTTGATAAACTTTTGATTTCGATAACTGAAGGCATTCAATTCACATAAACTATATACGTATGTATGCATGTGTTGTATGTGTGCATGTGTATGTGTGTGTGTGACACACAAAATTATCATTAAAACAATTTCACTAGATTTCGCATTCATACGTCGTTACCTTGTGTTTTTTGGTGTATAACGGCATGTATGTATCTGCGCTTATTTATTATATAATTTATTTATTTGTTTTAAATTTTTATTTATTTGCTTGTTTGTATGTATTTGTAATGGTGTTTCGTATATTGAAATTGCACTAGAATCGATAATCGCTTCAATTTGATTTATTATTGTTTAGTAATTATTTGTTTTTGTTTTTGTATTTGCTACTTTGTATGTGTGTATGTAATGTATTGCCTCTGCTATGCCACTTACCTCCCACGGTACTCGCCCTCATCGTCTCTCTGTCCTTTTTTACCTCACCATCCCTCCCTCTCTCACTCTCACTGCCGCTCACTACCGCCCATTAATACTTTCGGTTTGCTAAAATTTAATTTAATTTATTTGTTTTTTGTTTTCTGTATTCTGTCCGCCTATGTTTCACCAGACATGCTTATTAACGGTACTTGTTTTGGTATTTTTTTTTTTTTAAGTTTTGTGACGTGTATTTAAACGTTATTTAAAAACGAGTCTTCATTGTTCGTCAATTGCCTGATTTTGGTTTTTGTTGTTTTTTCTTTTATTTTGTTTTTGTGATTCACCTTAAAAATGCTACGTTTAACAGTAATTAGTTGCATTAATTTATTTCGTATGTTTCCGTGTGTGTTTTTTGTTTGTTCTTGTAATGATTAAATATTTGTTTTTGCATTGCGTAATCATATTTTTGTCATGTGATCTCTGCTTCCAGTTGAAATGAGTAAATAATTCAAGAACTGTTTCATTGTCCTACGTGTAGATTGTGAGGTTAGTTTCGTGGTAGCTTCGGGCATTTTTGCTAGCTTCTAACATTTTTCTAAGAAGTTCAAACTTCGCGCTCGAAACCTGAAGCCAGGAAAAAATTGCCAAACCCGTATGTGAATAAAGTTGGAACTCAACTTCTCTTGGCTCGGCACCAATTTCTTATTTTCTGCATTAACAGCTAATCTGAGGACCAATATTGTAAACAAATACACTTTGCAGTCTTCTGAAACTTTAACTGTGATCTTCCAAGCTCTCCTTTGGACTAATGTAGCTGAATTGATAGCTTTACAAACAAAACCATTAGAATATTCTCATGCTTTAATTGAGTTGAAGCGAGAGTTGAGCTTAAGACAGTCCTTTAACTAAGATAGCCTTTTAACTTAGATTTTCAGATAAATTTCCCTATACACACTATGAAGTGGTGGAGGCGAAATATTCTGTCGAGCACTATCCAACAACTTCAGATTCAGGCTTTCCGATCATTGCAACATTTTCCTTGCTAAATTGGGAGCTGGAAATGTGCTGCTCCGAAGCGTATTCTCCTTCCGTGCGGTACCCATCCATTCTGAAAGTAGGACAGCGATACTGGTCTTGAATTTGCTGACTGTTCTCTCAATAACAGTGAAGGCAGGAATGTCTCGGCCCTTGATATCTGCCGTCAAGTTAATTCATGATTAGACTGGTTTGAGTACCTAGCAATAGCGCATAGAACTTGCTGCAGAAAGGGGATGAATAGGAGCTTTACGGGTTTCTTCTGGTTAACTTCTGGATTATTGGGCTACAGGGGCTCCGATACTAGCAATTGTGTGATCGCAAGGTACCTCCAGTGATCCCAGGTCCCTCATATGAGTGATACTAGTCTTTAGCTCGCTGCCTGTTCATTCAATAATAGCGAAGAAATGTCTCGGCTCCTCAGCTCTGGCGTCAAGTATATTCATGAATAAACTGGTTTGAGTGCCTGGCAACAGCGCATAGAACTTGCTGCGGTCTAGGAATGGATAGCAGCTTTACGGGCTATTTCCGGTTAACTACTGGATGGTTGATCCTCAGGCGAGTTCAACAAGTGCCGGGCCAGAACCCTCAAAAAGTGAGGTCTATCTCCTCAGCAAAGCCTACTATTCATTAGTTATAGGGGTCGTTATTGTACACTGGCTGATTGGTATTCATGCGTTAAGAATGAAAAATTCAGGATGACAGGTGAATAAGAGGAGATAGAATCATATCAATATTTCCTGCTTGAAAGTCCCGCCAAATCAAGGTCAAAATACCTTAGATCTCACGCTGTTAGACATCCCAGCGTTAATAGAACTAAAGTATCTTAGAACCTAGGCACTTTGTTGAGAGTTAATAACTGCACATAGGAGTTTTTTCTGGCTTCATCACGGACTGTACTTAGAAATACAAAAGTGAACCCCCGCTATCTTGGAAGATCAGCCACCTAACCAAAGTTAAGGAATAAATAATGAGAGTAGACAATATTCGCACATTTTCCGATAAAATTGTATGCTTCGTTCAGTTATAACTCCAGACCACAGCTTATTCCAAAAGTGGTTTAGTTTTTGTCGGCATAATGAAAAGGGTATACCGAAGGGTAACAAGTATTATTGTTGTAATTTTGAGATATCGGTGTAGAAAAGTACTTCTCACCATCTTTGGTATTAGTTCTACATAGTATAATTAATAGAGAGCATCATTCGTTTTTTTTTTACAAAACTCTTTGAAGCAAAATTTCAAGGTAACGTTCGATTTTTGATAACAGGTGTTTAAAGTGAAAAGTGGACAGGGTTATGAAGCTCGTTTTCAGTACCAGTTGCTAAAAATGGTAGGTGACTAGGAACAAAAAGTCTTGAACACTTCAAGAAAACTGAATCTGGAGCAATGGTGTACAGTTAAGAGCTCAGTTGACTCATTTTGACTTAAAAATTAGAAGATTGGTTTGTCTAGATTTGGTGCGGCGACAATAAGAAACGCATTTTATGAAAAATTGATTAAAAATTTGATCTGAGGTAACAAGCACTCACTTTATAGGAATTACTTAAAAACTTTTGAATGTTATTTTCACAGAAATGTATTTGTGAATCAAATCGCAATGACATTCTGTGAGCAAAATTTCTTAGGAATCCCTGATCCAGAGCGTAGTTCATCTTTTGCCAAAATAACGGCCTATTCGACGTAGAATTTCTAGCTTACTGTCAAGCAGCTTTCTTAGTAAGTGACTTTTTTGAGATTTTTGCTTCCTAAGATTCACTTCTACCTTGATCCATAGCTTAGATCGCTTTAATGTCGCCTTTTGACAATATATCTTCATATTAGTTGCAGAAATTTCCAGTTTTTTTGCTTTCTTTTAGTAAAACTTCGTAATTTTTGCCATTTATTCATGATATATCTCTTTAATTAGGCTTGTCTCGCTCAACTGCTACTGCTCTATTTACTTATTTCAAGCTTTGCTGCAATTATCAACCCCATAAGCTCCCTATATCACTTGCTGCGCCTAAATGCATACCACAAAAACTGCAAAAATTACCGTAGGACACGTCAAAAATGAGAAAAATTAGAATTCTCAGCAAATTCGTAAATTCTGAAACTGCTTTGTATGTAAATATGTAAGACCTTTCTTCATGTAACAGTTACTCGTTGAGAGTAGCGAGTAGACAGCGTGTAGACTAATGTTGCAAGTTGCATTATTGTTTAAATTTCGTTTGTTTACGCTTTGTTTTTTTTGTTTTTGTAAAAAATGAAACCAAATAAATTCAAGTGTTGACGTTTAATTATATTTCATTTCATAGGTTAGTGGTCTTTTCAATTTGCTAATTTTTATTCGTTTTGCCTTAAACTTTTATTTTAATTGTTTGTTTTTATTTTTGCTATAATTTTACTGCTTTCAGTTCACACACAACTTTGCAGCATTTAATGTTTATTGTTTGTTCTTGTTTTTGTTTTTGTTGCTGATTTCGAAATTCAATTTCTTTCAAGTTAGAGCTTTGGGTGTGCCTATATTTGTAATTGCGTGTGTATGTGTGTGTGTAGTTCTTTTTTTGTTGCTTTTAAACTTGGGTTTAGGATGTGGAATCTCAATTTTCCTCAGCTTTCGTTTGCTTTACTTTATTTCAACAGTTCAACGTCAATAGTTTTGGTTTTAATTATGCTTTTCATTATTTTTTTATTTTTCAATTAAATTTTTTTATTTTCAATTAATTTTTTAATTTTCCAATTAATTTTAAAATTTTTTAATTAATTATTTTTATAGATTTTCAATTAATTTTTATTTTATTTTTATTTTATTTTTTCAATTCAAATTTTTTAATTTTAATTTTATTTCTGTAATTTTTTTTTATTATTTTTAAATTTTGCTACTAACTGCCTTTGTGTATGTGTGTTTGTTGTCAGCGTTTCAGGCTCGTTAGCGTCTTATTTGAAAACTTTTACCAATTTTTCTAACTTCAGCTGTGTGTCTCTTTGAGTGTGTATGTGTGCGTGTGTGTCTTGCAACTTTTTTCGTTATTTAACATTTTCCTAATTTCATTTGCCGTTATGAATGCTCTAACGGTATATTTTGTTAAGTCATTTAATTTTTCGTGCTGCGAAAAATCTTTACCGTTATTTATTGTTACTCACAGTGAGTTTACAGCTTTATAGCGTGTTTGTGTGTGTATGTGAGTTTGTTAATTAAGTTTAAATGAAACGTATGCTCTTATAAACATTTAATAAAAAAAATGTTGAACTTTTTTCTATAATTTTAAACGTTTTTTGTTTTTGTTTTTGTTTAAAACTTAATGTCGAAAACATTTGTTAAGCGTGATTTTCTGTCGCGTGCTCTACTTTCATCATTACGTTCTCCCTTTTTTGTTGTAGTAAATTTATTAATTTTTTTAATAGTGTCTATGCATTGTAATTTAATTAAATTTGTTAGTTACATATTAATTAATTAATTTGATTTAATTAAAAACGTTTTCCTTTTCGAAATTTCACTAATCTTTTGTTTTGGTTTTCATGCTTCTTCTTCTTCTTCTTTGTTATATTTTTTGTTGTCTCCTTATTAATTTATTTAATTAATTAATATATATGTATGCATCATGAAGAATCGCATATCTCACTGCTATACTGTTCTATAATTTTAGTTTTTTGTTTAGTTTTCGTGTCTTAACTCTTTTCAGTTTTCTTAAGCATAAATTTCATATTTTTTTAACTTAAGTAATTTACTTATGTAATTATGATTTCAGTTTTTTTTAGTTTGCCTTAAATTACTAAAATTTCACAACATGTGAATTTGCATATATTTTCTAAATAAATTTTTTTTTTTGTAATTTTCAATCATGATTTTTGGTCTTTCCTTTTTGCCTATATTTTTTGTGTGTCTATTTTTGGTTAATGTTTTTTGCATATTCTGCTTTTGAGCATTATGCTTTTTGCTGTCTTGTTCGTTTATTGCCTTTGTAATTTGCTGTTTGCTTGCTTATTTGTATGTTTTGAGTTATGTCATTTTTGAGTTAACACTGTCATTTCGCGCTTTAAGGCTAACACTTTGTGTTTTCGAGTGACATTTTGTCTCTGCAAGCTGCGGTCATACAGATAATTTAATGCAAAGTGTTCTTTATGCCGAGACGAAAACGTGGACAACTTCGTTTTTGTTCGTGAACTTTTGAAGTCACTGTATTCTAACTAATGGTATTGCTATTAATTTATAATTTTTGTTCATATTTCATAGTGTAGTAATATTTTTTTAACTTTAGTAGACATTGTTGAAGTAAGAACTCATTTAAAAAAATTATTTAATTCATTTAAAAATGTGATTTTTTTTATTTGTAAGAAATAAAACATTTAGAACCCTAAAAATATAATTTTTCTGCCTTAAACATGTCTCACAGACTATATACATATAATTCATTCATGCTAGGCTTCATATCTGGGGGCCTATTCTGTAACTCGATTCGAAAATCAATTTACTCGAATTCGGATTTCTTATATTCTGTAACTCGATTTTCGGATTTTCAAGCCAATTTTCGAATAAAATATTCGTTAGCTTTTGAGTTGTAGAAAGCAAAAACGAATATTGTACGTATTTTTTCTGGCACAGGGTGGTACAACTTTCGCATAATGATAAAGTAGATCCGAATTTCGAATAGAATATATTTTCGAATCGAGTTACAGAATAGGCCCCCTGCTTCGTCAAGAAAATCTGATTATATTTCTCTTGCGAGGTAAGCCTGAATATTTTAGCCGATGTGTTACAACTTTCGAACCGAAAACTAAGTTTTTGAAAATCCAAAAATGAGTAAAATGGTTCATAAGTACAAGAAAAATCTCCTCTAATATCGCTTGATTTTCTCTTATATCTGATTTGGCTTTATTTTGGTATATGCGTTCGCTTTTAGAAGAATTCAGATCATTTTAGAAAAGCTGAATTTTTACCTGTCGTAAACTTAAAACCCATTGTTTAATAAATAGTAATACAACACCAGAAAACCAAATAAACGTCGTAAGATATGTCTTCAAAGAATTCGGTTTGTATGTAAGATGAATGAAATAAAGAACCGATTTCAAAAATTTTTTTTTCGAATATTTAACTTTTATTCGAACAGTTTCGAAAATGAACTTTTTTAAAATGCACAAAGCATAAGGTTTTTAAAATAAAACTGAAAACTTTTTTCAAATTTAAAATTTTTTTTCGAATAATTTCGAAAACAGTTTTTAAAAAACACAGAAAGTAAATATAAAATATCTTTATCACTCCAAAATTTTTTCAAATTTCAAATTTTTTTTTCGAAAAAAAAGTTTTTTCAAATTTCAAAATTTTTTTAAATATATTCGAAAAGAAATTTTTTAAAATACACAAATTAAATATTTTTTAAATTCGTAACTTTTTCAAATTTCAAAAAGTTTTCAACTTTAAAAAATTTCTTTTCGAATATTTAACTTTTTATCGAATATTTTCGAAAACAATTTTTTTGAAAATACACAAAGTATTATGTGTTTTTAAAATATCTTTAAAACACCAAACTTTTTTCAAATTTCAATTTTTTTCGAATATTTTCGAAAACAAACTTTTTTCAAATTTCAAAATTTTTTTTTTAAATATATTCGAACGGAAATTTTTTAAAATACACAAATTTTAATGTTCTTTAAATATTTTTTAAATTCGTAACTTTTTCAACTTTCAAAAAGTTTTCAACTTTAAAAAATTTCTTTTCGAATATTTTGTGTTTTTTTGTCCACATCTTCGTCTCGGTTTCAGCAATTACAATATGTTAGAGTCAGTACATAGTACAATAGTAGTTATCGCTTGTGTTAATTTTGAGTTACAATCTTTGTGTGTGTTTCAACTTCTAAACAGATTTCGGCTATTTGTTCTAGTTGCTAAATTAGTTCACATTCGGTTTGTTTGTTTTTTGTTTTCAGCTTTTATGTTTTTCTAGTTGATATATAGCCTATGTATTTTTGCATATTTGTGGGTTACGTTTTGTGTTTGAAATTGAAATTTTTGTTCATATTTTCAATTTTGTTCATTTGTTCTTGTCTTGCTTTATTTGTTCGCATCGTCTTTGCGCGTTGTCGACTGTGCATCGCCTAAATTAATCATGTCTCGTGGTTTCCACACCGGGGACCCTACAATTAAATGAAAGAAAAGAAAAGAATATGGAAATCATATGAAAAAAATGCTTTTGAAATTTTTTTGATTTTGTATTTTCATTAAGTTTTTTCTGTGTTTTATTTTTTTTGTTCGCTTTGAGCGTTTTTATACGATTGTCGATTTTTTTTCTTTATTTGCATGTATGTATTTATGTAAAATATAACTTACAGAGCATAAACGTAATTTTTTGTAAATTTTTTTTTTTGGTTTTTATTTTGCCAGGGAAATGAACGAGTACGAATACGAGAGAGTGGTAGAGAGGTGATAGTACTTAGATTTCGGCCAATTGTTATATAAATAGTTTATGAGCAGTGAAATTCGCAAAAGATAAAATTAAATTAAAAAATCGCTTATAATACACATATAGTTTAGTTTCGGTTTTAGCTATTCAAGCATATCATTTTTAGTGCATGCAGTTTATTTATATTTTTTTTAGAATTTTTTGGAATGAAATTTGTTATTTAGTTTTCAGTGAAATAAATTCAGGTGTTATATAAATGATTATTTTTTGTAGTTCGAGATATATGATTCCGTTTTTTTTATTACAATTTTCCAACAATATGTAATCGAGTTGAATATTTTCTGGTTTTTACACTCGTGTGCAATATTAATGCATTTTTTTGAATGAAAAATTAAAGAAAATTGTTTACTAAATATATTTTGAATCGTTAATCGTTTCGAAAATTTACGAAAAATTTGGTTTACAACCTCAAAACTCAACTCGAATTCATTATATTGTCTTGTTTGCTGTCTCAAGCTATAAATGTTAAACTTTCGACAACATCCAAGCGGAAAAAAATGTTATTTGATTTTTTTAATTTTCTCTGGATAAAATGTTGACATCGCTTGCCTGTGCATCTTACGCATATTCAATGTACGTTTTCTTTATAATTTGTGTAATAACAAGTTATTTACAGTGTCTTCATATACTACAAATTACAGCCAATTTTGTTTATTAAATTTTTTATGCCAACATTTTCCATAAGTTGTTTTCTTTTTTAATATTTTTGTAAAATAACTGAAATGAAAAATGACAAATTCAATGTAAATTAATTTTCGATAATTTGTTTGAGGTTATGGTTCATGAAAATTCAATAAAATACTAGTAAGAAAGGAAACTGTCAGTTAGGATTGTTGTGCCAAAAAGATTGTCAGAAATGAAGCTGTCAGTCAGGATTATTGTGACAGCCTTTTGGAGAGTTTTTTGACATCTAAAGCAACCTTCGTTGTTGGTTTACCATTTTTGAAAGCCACACCTTTTAAAGTTCGGCGAAAGTAGTTTCAATATAAGAATATAAGGATCTAGGGTTGTATGAAGAACAGTTTGCCAATAAACATATCACTGGGAGGATCGTGAAGTAGAAACATAAATGGTAATCCAAATAGAGGTACTTTGTTCAATAGCCTTTTTTGACAGACAGAGCCGTGTCAAGCTGTGGTGTTATTTTTGTTCAGTATTGTTTGGCATTTATCATGGAAAATTTACACCTGAACAACATTTACAAATCGTTCAACTTCATTACGAAATTTCACGTGCGGTAAAGAATGTGTTTCGCGTGCTTCGTTCAACTTATGGTCAACATAATTGGCCAACTGGGCGTACTATTCGCAACACATCAAGAATTGAAACCGCTCGACTCTCCTAAGCCACATCGCTTTGCTCTACGGGCTCTTGAAAAGTTCCGACGTTTTCATTCCAAATTTTGTTCAGCGATGAGACCCACTTCCGGCTCAATGGGTGCCTAAACAAGCCAAATTGGTGCATTTGGACGAACAGCAACCTGAAGAGATTCAAAAGCTGCGGCGCTACTTCCCACACATCGCATCAATCAACTGATTTATTGAGATAACGCTTTGGGGAGCAGATAATTTCACGTTTTGTCCCGATCGATTGGCTACTTAGATCGTGCGATATCACACCGTTAGACTGTTTCCTGTGAGAAGATATAAAGTCTAAAATCTATGCGGTCATTCCCGCTCAACCGATGGGGATGGACTATCTGATACGAGCCGTGGCCAGCATTTTGAAAGAGATAATCTTCAAAAAATAAATGCCAAAGAATGCTTTTTCGAATGATAATAAAAATACCCCATTAAATTTGAAGATTCTGTGTCTCTGTCTTTAAAAAATAGGAAACCTCGAAATGGGCCATCCATTACTGGAAAACATACATTTCTTCAGTAATAGGTATTTCAGATCTCCTACAGATTTTAGTACTTATCTGGAAAAAATTTATAAAATATTTAATGTAGTTTAACTTAAGAAACTGTGAACAAAATGTTGTAATTTTTTTGAAAAAAATTGGGTTTTTTCTGGAAGGACTCAATTAAAAACCTCAAACATTGATAGTATAAAATTTTCAAAATATTTTTATTTTAATTTTTACTATTTTTTTATGAAAACTATGAAAATGTAACGCAAAATGTGTTGATCATTTTATGGCATGAAATATTGTTAGCATAAAACTATAGTCCAAACACAAAAAAAAAAAATTCAAATTTAAAACATCTAAGATTTCGTTCATTTTTAAAAAGTTTTTGTTATTTTTTAGTAAGGTTTTAGTGAATGAATATTTTTATTTACAAGTGGTGGCGAACAATAAATTGGAATATTGAAGGTTTTAAGCTTTAAATGAAATTATAAATGCGCAGAAATCTAGCATTTATTGTTAGACATTTTTTAATTTCAAATATTTTTAGTTACGTGGTATTTAGAAACGAGCGGGGTGTGTTAACCATAAGACATAATAATTATGGACGTTACATTTGAATGGAAAAAACAAAGATTTTGCTTTTCGAGTGTTTGTTGTTTTTTTTTTTTGAACACTGCGCGTTGCTGCGTATTCGAATTTTCTAAGACTTCTGGAAAAATGCAAATTTCGAACAAATAAGGAAGAAAAAGTGCACAACAATCGAAACTCGATAGCTCTAGATTGATGGTCGACAAATTTTTATTTACAATCGATACATTTTTATTAACAATCGACAAATTTTAAATGTTTGCAAATAATCAGGTCATATTTTTGTTTTGCATTTTAGCCTCACTTATCGAGTTTTGACTGTAGCGTTACTTTGGTTTAATTGCTGTGCATTGTTAGTGGATTTTTGCTGGAGTTAATTGCATAAATAACTGCGAAAATATTAAATACTGGACTTGTTGTTGTGCAGGAGCTACACTTTTTGTTTTTACTTTTGTGTGTGTGTTCATTTCTTTGCATGTATTTTTGCATACATACATATATGTATGTCTGCATGTGTGTGTATAAAACCTGCATTTTTCGCTGAATTTTCGCAATTACCGCTATTTGCTGACTTATTCGTACAAGCGATGCCAACTAACGTTAATTTGAATTCAATTTAATTTTATGTAATTTAATTAGTTTTAGGTCTTTATATAACAATTTAGATGATTAGCTTGTCGGATTAATGTACTACGAAAGTTGTTTAAGTTAAATTTTATATTTACACAATTTTAATCACATTCCTTTTAATTTATTGAATATTAAGGTAAATATCATAATATTTATTAAAAAATATATGTAAATATATTAGTATATTTATTTCATTTAAATTTAAATACACACGAATAATATCACAAAATGATGCACTAATAGTTTTTTTTTGTTTTTTATTTTTGATTTTTTTTCTGTTGAAACTTCAACTCATAATAATAGTTTTCAGAATATCTGAAAAAACTTCGCTTTCGCTACAATTACTTTTACATATTATAATGTAAATTTGTAAATCGAATATAATTTGTTAAAACAATTAAATGTTTTCAGTGTACTGTAGGTAAAATCACCTGCGCACTGAACTTATTTTTTAAAAACTATGATTGCTTTGGACCACACGAAAATACTACAAATTTGAGAAAATATTCTATTACAATAATTGTTAAAATGCGAGTTAATACTGTTTTAGCAAAAAAACAAAAACATCTGCAATAATTATATTTTACATTAATTAAATAGACCTTAATTTTCCACAAAAAAACAATAATTATTGCAGATATGTTTTTTGGAAAATTAATTTTTAAAAATATATTTTGAGATCTATTCAATTAATGAATTCTCGAAAAAATCTTTCAGACTGCTTTTTAATTTAATCAATAATAAAATAAAAATTTTAAATAAATTAAAAGGAATATCTGCGCTTAAATATTTCATTAATCTACCTAATTTAGTATTGTAAAATTAGAGAGAAATTGCATTTAAAATATTCAGCATCTGCCCTTTAAAACATGTGCTTCTGGCAGTTGCTTAATTCAGTCAATTAAAAAATTATCTCAACTAATTAGTATAGTTAAAACTGCTAATTGACTACATTAAGAAGATATTTTAATGTCTTTAAAGCATTTGGTTTACTAAAATCTTAGTTAAGTCAGTTAAAAGATTATATACAATTTTTATTTTGGAAACATTTCTAAATGACCTATTAGGGTAGTATTTGCCTCATCTATAAAAAATAATTTACTGGAGCTCCTTAATTTAGTCTATTGGAAAATTGTCTGTAAATTTACTAAATGACAAAATTACTGTCAAATTGTCGATGCATTTACTAATCGACAAAATTACTGTCAAATTGACTGGCAATTTACTAATTGACTAAATTAAATTAAAATTTCTTCTTTAAAACTGTCAATTAACAAATTATCTCAACTAATTAGCATATTTAACGATGCTAATTCACTATTTAAAGGATATAACTGAAAGTCTTCGAATAATTTGGTTTAGATTAGACCTTAATTTAGTCAATTAATAAACAGTTTTTAATAATTATTTTAAGGGAAAGTTTTAATGAATAAAATTATGCAAATTTCGGTTTCAAACAGTTCCTTAATTTAGTCAATTAATAAATTGTCTCAATTAATTGGTATATTTAAGTTGTTAATTGACAACACTGAAAAGATATTGGATCGCCGTTCAAGTATGTGTTTTAAATAGCATCTTAATCGTGTCAATTTATAAACAGATTTTAATAATTATTTTAAGGGAATGTTTTAATGAACACAATTAAGGAAGTTTCGGTTTCAAACAGTTTCTTAATTTAGTCAATTAATAAATTGTTTCCATTAATTGGTATAGTTAGGTTGTTAATTGACAACACTGAAGATATATTTGATCGCCGTCAAAGTATGTATTGGTTAGATATCATCTTAATTTAGATTAATAAATTGTCTCAATCAATTAGTACAGTTAAGTTGCTAATTGGTAACACTGAAGAGATAATGGTTGGTAATTTGTTAAATTAAGTTGAAAAATCTTTAATTTAGTCAATTAATAAAATGTCTCAACTAATTATTATAGTTAAGTTATAATATGATAACACTGAAGAGATATCTGATCGATATCTGATTGCTAATTGATTAAATTAACATGTCTTTAATTTACTCAATTAAATATTATCTCGTGATTTTATTTAAATAATTGTAGCAAAATGAAGTTCACGCTTTATATAAGAAAACCTTGTAGCGTTTTAAATATTACTTAATATAATACCAGATTTTACCGGTTCTTGAGTGACTGATTGACTTTTTATGCGAGGCTTCTTAAGACAGCAATTTATATTCATATTTTTTTTGGCATTAACTGTCGGCCAGTGAGCGCCATTAGATAAAAGTTTCAAATACATTCGTCGAACAAAAATTTATTAAATAAAGGCAAGCTTTATTGACTAAAATAAGATTCGATTACCTAATTATTTTATATTATAATTATAACTCTCCCAAATTTGTAATATTTTCGCGTTGTTATAAAATTTTGTTAAAACTACCAATTCGCACCAATTTTTTCACTAAAGTATTCAATAAGAAGTCACTTTTATTTGGTATTAATGTTTTGTAATTGTTCAATTACTACATATCTCCAATAGAAATATTATATATCATATATATATATTTACATAATCTACCGAAGAGTGTTATACGCATAAAATTGATACAACTAACCACTATGTTCACCAAAATGTATAACTAATATTTCCAATTAACCCTAAATTTTCTTCTTTTCTTTAGAAAGTTGACCTCTTCGAACACTCAACCAATTTTTAGCACTTCAGTGTAGTTAAGGTGTTTAAAAAAGTATTTCTAATAGTTTTGTGTGTTAAGATTTCAATTTCGAAAATTTTTACTTACCTTAGCAGCATATCGAAATAACTAAGTATGAGTAAAAAATATCGATAATTAATTAACGATTATTTGCGACAAAAATAAAATTGAATTTTTGGTAATCAGTACACTTACTTAATTATGTATTGTAAGTACGTAGCGCCACCGCAAAGCAAGTTCAATTTGTGCAAAATCAGTGAAAATATATTTTTTGACATTTCTCTTTCTTCCTTTCACTTTCTTCGGTGACAGTTAATTCCGGAGCTTTTGAAAATATTGTAACTGTGTTTATCGAAGATGTTTTTTTGAAATTGTTTCGAGCATTCATAACTTGTTTTTACCGTTTCCTTTCTGCTGTGTTTTTGTGAAGATATTTTCGAAATTGTTTCGAGCATTCATAACTTTCTTTTTACCGTTTCTTTTTTTCAGTGTTTTGAAAAGATATTTTCGGAAATGTTTATCGAAGACATTTTCGAAATCGTTTCGAGCATTCATAACTTTTTTACCGTTTCCTTTTTCCTGTGTGTTTTTGAAGATACTTTCGAAATTGTTTCGAGCATTCATAACTTTTTTACCGTTTCCTTTTTCCTGTGTGTTTTTGAAGATATTTTCGAAATTGTTTCGACGTTCATAACTTGGTTTTTACCGATTCCTTGTGTTGTTGTGTGACATGTTTGAGCAGTGGCTTTTAGGTGTCTTTATTTTTGTTTGTTTGCGTTAGCTTTTTGGTTTAGTTTTTCCTTAGTTTTAGCTGTTTTGATTTAATATTTTTATTTTTTTTTGATTTATGTATTTATATTTATGCATTTTTTATTGTTTTGTGTGCTGCATTTGCGTGATTTTGTTTTATTTTTCATTTAACACTTATAATTTATTACTGTTGTATTTGTTCTTGCCTTCCATTTTGTTTTGATTATTCTTATTTTGATTTCGCAAACTCGAACAACATTCGAAACATTTATTGTTATTTCAAAAATGCGCTATAGACTAGTGGTTGGATTTAGGTTTGGATTTCTCGGAACATATACATACATATGGTATACATAAGTACATATATATATGTAAAATTCGTCGTATCTATATATGTATGTTTGTATGTGTGCATTTTGTGACTCTTTGTTTGAGCTGTTCTACGTTGTATCTTGAGATCGTTGAGATTTCGGAACTGTCGTCTGTTATTTGTAGTTTTACTCTTACTTATTTCATATGTATGTATATTATGTATGTATGTTTGTAAACATCAAATATTGTTTTTTGCTCGATTTTACGTATACTTGTAATTATTTGCTATTTTAATTATTATTTACTTATTTCTATATAAATATATATATTTTTTGCTATTGCATGAAATATGTACGTATGTATGTCTTTATGTATGTATGTACTCTTAAGTATTTTTTTTAAATATTTGAATTTCTGCTTTTATTTATTTCGTTTATGTACTGCTTCTGCTATCTTTTACCATAGTTGTTTTCTTCTTGTTCTTGTTGTTGTGGTTTAACTAAATGTTAATTTTGATTTTATTGCTGTGAAGCCTTTTGGATTATTTGATTTTTTGTTTTGCATATTTAATATTTGATTTTTGTTTTATTTTACTTTTGATTTGTGGCATTTGTTTATCCATTTTTATTTCAATTTACAGTTTTCCTTTAAGAAATTTTCGATGTGTGTTAATATAAAATAAATAAAATAAAATAAAATAAAATAAAATTTTTATTGTTTTATTGTTTAAGTATGGTTTTCAGTTAGTTTATACATACATATATGTATTTGTATATAGAATATGGCGTCCCTATAATACTAAACTGAGAATTACTGGTTATTAGCTAACCGAAACCCAAAACAATATAAACCACTCATATTGAGACAAAATGTGCGTTTTGGTTATAAAACGGTTATAAAATGGTTATAAATTGGATATATTGGACAGCGGAAGCTTAATTTTTTATTGTTTCGGAAGTATGAGCGGGTTTCTCAGAATTTTTTAAGTTAATGTAATCGATTTTCAAAACTTTTGAACGCAATTTGCCGAAACGCTGTTTTCAGATTCGATGAAGAGACTTTCTCTGTAACGGCTAGACAGATCAACTTAAAATTTTTCGATGAACTGCTTATGAATTAAATCTGGCAAGGCTTTCGTGTACAATAAGGTTATTTTAATAACTTTATTTATCTCATAAAAATCGCCCGACCTTAATGTCGTTAAAACTCCTATTGCAGCTCTTTAAACAACTTATTTCAAAATATGTCAATGACGTTGTTGAAAATACGGAACTAGGTACTATTACAGATCAGGTCATAGTCATAGTCATTTTTCAAAGAAACTTTACAAGTTATAGACTCTCAGCCACCAGATACTCCAAATGGTTTTTTGAAGTATCCCGGTTTTAGAGTTGGATTGTTAAAATAAAATTCTTCATAGATTAAGTTTAACATCTTTGTGATCTTCTTTAATTTAATTTTAAATGAACATTTCAAATACATTTTCAGTTAAAGGCTTCTAAAGTCGCTTCTCTCGAAGCATAATTTTTCGAACATGCTTCAAGATATTACTCTAAAACAAATGACCTGATAATTTTTAAATTTCTGCCGCTTCTTCTATATATAATTCTCCATGCAATGATTTAACAGTTTTTTAATCTGATCAAAATTTATACTTTAACAGATCTAAAACATTCAAAATTTTGTACAAAATTCAACTTTTTGACTCAAACTTTTTTCAAAAACCATCATCTTGAAAATTTTTGATTTTTTTCGAACATGGGTGATTGTAAATATGTAAAGGTAAGGAACCGCAAAATGAATCACTCTTTACAATATTTTCTAGTGAGAATTTTTCCGGGTTTCATCCACGGGGAAGGCCGGCATTACTGCAGTAGTGGAGAATCTATGTTTTAGCGCCGAAAAATATAAAAAAAAATTTCTTCGAAAAATTCTAATACTGTTATTTTGGCTTTATTTTATTTTTTTCTGTTTTTGCTAAAATATATTTTTCTCATTTTAGGAACACCATGTTGTGTATGTATATGTATGTATGTATGAACACGCTGAAATAGTCCACATACAATATAACACTATTGAGTAGTGGAAATTGCATGTAATAAAAAAAAATTAATTAATTTAAATTAAACGAATTAATTGAATAAAAAGTAATTCCTTAAAATAAAATTAATTAAATAAAAAAAAATTAATTAAATAAAATTAAATAAATTAATCACATAAAATTAATATAAAAAAATTTACTTCAAATAAAAATAATTAATTTAATTAAAATAAATAAATTAAATTTAAAAATTTAAATAATTAATTTCAAATAAAATTAATTAAAAAATTAATATAAAAATTTAATTACCTATTAAAATAAAAATAAAAAATTTTGTTTCACAAAATGTTTAACGCTTATGCAATTTTTCTGCTCAAAATATTTAAAATATATGCATACCTTTAGTCCCCCGCTTGTAGTTGTATATTTTTGTGTATGAATTTTGATTAAAATTACATGCTTTCTGCATTGGTATTAGTACAAGTAATATAAGTTACTAGATTTTCATTGATTTTCTGCCTTTGTCTAACTACATAAGAGACGCTAATTGCCTCATCCAACCATTGTGTCCTGATAGTTCAATTTCTTACATCGCCCAAAAACTGCTTTGTTATCTTACTGCTATTTAAATTTTTGATATTCATTTTAATGATTTTTTATTTATTAACTTTTTTAATTTTTCTAATTTTTACTTTTATTGGTTTTAATTTAAAAATTTTTTAAATTTTTATAATTTGTTAAATTTATTTTTAATTTTCTTTAATTTAATAAATTTTTTATTTAATTTTTAATTTTTGTTTTAATTTAATAAATATTTTTATTTACTTTTTTTTTGCTTTAATTTAATTGGAAGTACATCGACATAGTCTTGTATTTTTTTTACTTAACTACAGATATTTGATTTCTCTTAAACACATACCATATACATACATGTATGCATTTTGCATTGCTGCTTGTTTTTTTATTTATTTATTTGTTTTTTTTTTTATATTTTATTTTGCCTTTTCAGCTGTTTGTCATGCATTTTTGGCGCATGCGCGCATATTTTAAACCTGTCTTCGCTTTTGTATCTACTTTTCAGTTGTGCACATTGTCTAAATATAGAATACTGTGCCTTGGCTTAAATGCTACACCCATGCACGTTTGTTTGTATGTGCATGAGAACACTTATAAACACATATATATGAACATTTATACGTGTGCTGCGAGTTGAACGCTTATATAGGAAACTATTAATTTTTTTTTAATTTTCTAACTACAATTGTTAACATTGCCACTAAAATATGAACAGCATACATACATATTTATATGTACATAAGACGATTTTGTGTGTTTCTAATATCATTTTATTTTTTTTTAAATTTAGTTATTATCTTAGATCGGAAGAGCACAATTTTTTTTTTTATTAATTATTTTAATTAATTTTTGGTTGATTAATTAATTTTTTTAATTAATTAATTTTTTAATTTTATTTTTAAAAATAATTAATTATTTTATTTAACTAATTTTTTATTTTTAGTTAATTCTTAATTTTTTTATTAATAATAATAATTTTTTTATTTAATTATATATTTTTAATTAATATTAATTTAATATTATTTTTTTTTTGTTTTTTTTTTATTTTTATTTAATTATTTATTTTTCATAAATAATAATTAATATTTTTTTAATTTTTTGTCTTATCCTATGAGTAACTTTGCCTGTTTTCATTTTCACTCATTGTTTGATGTACATACTTATGTATGTCCTTTGGTCCACTTGCCAGCTACTTAAGTTTGCATTTTTTTATTAATGTTGCTGTTTTCCATACATATTTATGGCTTCTGTGCTACTTCTTTGCACAATTTGGGTATAGTGTTTTGTTGTTATTGTTGTCTTTTTTCTTCTCCTTCTCTTTTTAGTGTCCTTAATTTGCGAGTATGTCCTTTTATTCGTTTCCACAACTTTTAAGTTTCCTTGTGTGTTTATATAGTTCTGTGTGTCTCTCTCTATCTTGTTGCTATAGTTTTTTGACTGACTGTAGTCGTTTAGTGTTAATATATGTAAGTAGATTTGTCGCGCGAGGTTTTACTTTCAAATGTCAAATCCTTTTCAATAATTGTTGACATCTTCGTTAAAACAGTTATGCCATGTGCCATTTCCATTTCTTTGTTTTGACCTTTGGTCCATCATGAGATCTTAGGTATTGATTTTCGTATATTCTCTCTTAGTTCAAGGTTTTCTGTCAGCTATTTTTTTAACTCCTTTATTATTATTTTTACACCATTTATTATTCTTCTGCTAAAATTTAAATATTCAATATCCTTGATTTTTTATTTTGTTGAATTTTACTGTTATTCGTGTTTTCAAGAATGTTTTTTTTCAACCTACATAATTGTCGCATAAATTTGTATATGTACATATGTATAGTATAATTTCTGTTCGATTAACTAAAAATCAATCCCTTTTTTCATAGTTGCCTTACGTCTCTGGAAATTCCTGATTGTTGTATACTTTTTTATGAGTAAACGTTTTGAGTAAATTTATTTATAGACACTAGTTTTACTTTAAAACTGCAAGGACATGTTTGTTAACATCAAAGTTTCTTTGGGT
The DNA here is from genome assembly GCF_016617805.1 of Bactrocera tryoni. Classification (NCBI taxonomy): domain Eukaryota; kingdom Metazoa; phylum Arthropoda; class Insecta; order Diptera; family Tephritidae; genus Bactrocera; species Bactrocera tryoni. The sequence goes on along the minus strand of NC_052503.1, from coordinate 20,752,996 downwards.
TTTCATGATTTTCCTTATAATACACGAATCGGGGTTTTTAAGTATATGCTAGCAACTCGGTATATACAGTTATCATTATTTATTTCGCGTTTCTTAATACTTTCTTACCTCTTCTATTTAATATTTAACTCTATCATTTTTTAATCTTCTTATACTTAATTATATATACATACTCGTAGGTCAAAAAAATTTAATGCCTATAGTCATGCATTATGCAGTTAAAATTCATATCAAATAAGGTATAGTTATGTAAAATAACCTGAATTTCTTCCTTATGATTCTATACTTTTATCCTGTGTTTTCGATTTTGTTTCAATTAAAAGCCCAAAATTGTAAACTCAATTTATATGAAAATAGGCTAGATAGTCGATCAATTTATATAGACCTCATTTTTAATATGGGCTGTTCTTCAAGAATACTGATTACTAATTTTTAGTATATAAAAATTATCAAAAGTGGGTCCATTCTAATCACTTATTTATGCTTCTCAGTCCACACCACTCTCATTGTAGGTACCATTTAACTTCATGGTAACGAGGAACAACTGGGCTCTGTGTTGTACGAGTATTAGAAATCTTTTGTTGGGCTTTAAGCTGGCTACGACTCAAGGAAACAAGTTAGCATAGACATAAGTTTTAAATAGATTTTCTCATTTTCTTATATCGAAATTCCAATAACTTGTTTTCGACTAATTTCCTTTCGCGAACAATTTATGTTAAAATAATTGAATTATAAATGTATGGAATGCCCAACACCAGATTCAAGAGCTGCCATTTCGTACAGAAAAAATTCGGTTTGGTGTGATTTGTCTGCCGATGGAATCATCGGTCTATATTTGTTCAAAACTGATGCCGGTAACCAACTATTTGATGCTCGAAATTGAAGCTCGTGATCTCGGCGACATTTGGTTTCAACAAGACGGCGCCACTTTCCACACATCTCATCAATCAATGGATTTATTGAGCGAACACTTCGGTGAGCAGACAATTTCGCGTTCATCATCATCATAACGCGATATAATCATGTGATATCACACCGTTAGACTTTTTTCTGTAGGGATATGTAAAGCCCAATGTCTATACGGACAATCCCGCTTCGATTGAGGCCTTGGAGCAAAATATAACGAGCGTCATTTGTCAGTTATTAGTTGAAATGCTCGAATGAGTCAGCTAAAATTGGACTTAATGGATGGACCATCTGGACGTAGCCGCGGCCAATATTTGAATGAGATAATCTTCAAATTAAATGTCCAAGATTGTTCTTTTGAATGCTTATAAACATTCCCAATTAAATTGGAAGTTTCTTTGATTTTTCTTTAAAAATGTAGGGAACGTCGTAACCATATAAATTCTTCGTATATTATCGACTATTTCCTCCAGGAACTCCGAACCGAAATTGTCTTATATAATTAATAATATTTTTATAATATTTAAAAAAACTCCAGATGAGGCTAGGATAATCATAGAATGATTTCTTGGTAAGAATAATGTATTAAACAGACTCAGTTGCAGTTTGAATCTGTAGCTCTGGTTCGCCTTGTTTCATACAATGAGCCCAGACAAAGAACCGCTATGATACGTATAAACAGAATTAAGAAAAAAAAGTGTCCTGAGATTTAAAGCTTTATAGGCTTGTATAGCTGTAATTCGAGAAATGCAGCTGGTAGGACAATAACATAACGACAATATATTTTCGACAGCTTTGTGAAACGTTTTCATGGTGAATGTCGGCTAAGCATTTGATAGAATCTTAGCTGCCTCATTATTTTTTTTCTGTGTTATAAGAGAGCTTTATTTTCGGATATACTCAATTTTATTAGGTACAACTATAGGATCCTACGGAATAGGGACGTTTCTAACTGTTAAGACCTTTATATTGGGATATACAAAATTTTTTCGAAGTATTGTAATTTTTATTTAAGTATAACTTCAGGATAGAGATATATATAGGGATATACTAATATCTTCTAGGCTGCTTTGTCTAGCAAGATCGTCTGGTACCCACAATTGCCTAGTTCTTATTGCTTAAGCTTATTTTGCCAGTGTGAATGATGCATAGACTGAGTTCTTTGGTTACCAAGGGTGGTGTGGTTACTGACTTTTGTTTAGAACAGGCTTGCAATAATTTGAAAAATAAAAAAATAAAAAAAACATTCACTCGTATTATATTTTTGAGAATATCCAAATAAAATACGGTATGACTTTGTAATAAAGAAAAGAGTTGTAACCTCAAAATTTAAACACTTATAGTGGAAGACACATGAGATCGACTTCTGTGAACCAAAGTTCTATAGGTAAATTTTTACGCGTTTGTTGTTGTTATTTTTATTGAGTTACTACTAAATTTACGCCCTTGTCCCTTTACAGTGTTATAATGTACCGTTATTTACAATATAATTTTTTGTTATTGTAATACCTAACTGTTCTACGGTCAATATACAGATTTTCGCTTGAATTTTGTATATGTAATTTCGGTTACTTAACCGTTAAATATATCTACACATACAAACTAATTACGTATTGACAAAAAACAGATATACATATATATATGTGTATACATGTATATATTCATATTCTTGCAGCAGTATAGCAACAACAAAAATTCTCAGCACTTCGATGCCTTTATATTTTTGATTTTACCTCAAAGTAAACAAATTTGTAAAAAATTAAATCCGATTTCGGTATACAAGATATTCATACGTATGTATCTATGTATGTATTAGTGATGGAAATTCATCTGAAAAATTAAGCAGAGACTACATACATATGCACATATGTATGTGTGTACATAACTAAGACTCCTTGCAACCTACAAGCTAATCCTTATGTCTAAACTCTGAAGGACATTCACGAAATACGAAAATGTGCATATACATTTATATAAATTGTTGTTGCTTTTGTTTTTGTTTTTGTTTCAAAAATCCCTGTGTCAAACAACAATAGCGTTTTTGCATACACATATGCAAATATATATGTGTGTATATATGGTCCATGTAAATTGTCAGTTGAGGATTTTTGGATGGCAACGAGTTTACTTTGCGTACGTTTTTTTTCTTCTGTTATACCGACTAACGGAATTTTCGGGTAGTTTAATATAAGGTATGTTGTAATTAGAGGGAGATTTTTTTGGTTTTCAGTTTTGATTATGTTTACGACTACGCGTTCCCCGCTTAAACATGTATCTCATAGTAGTCATGACAGTCCACACAGCCGCTCGCCTCGCTGGCGCCCGCCGCCACCGCAGCGTCGGGATCAAAGCTAGCCGCACAAATCATGCCCGACGCTGTGGCCATCGGTGGTTGTACGACGCCACGCGGTGTCTTCTTCCGCGTACGACTCTGCCGTACGCGGGCCTTATGCTAGGAGGGACGCTTCTGATACAAACAGTCAATGCATGTTGTGTACTCGGGTGCCGAAGAGCTCAGCTGATAGGCCGACGACATGTGTTCGTGTGGACATTGCGGTTCGTGCGCGTACATGAAGGCAGCTGGCGGTGCTGCTGTTGCAATGGTTTCCTGTGGCGGCGGCATTTGATAGTGCTGACCCGTGTGTGGATCGTAAGCGTAGTGTGCAAATGCATTTTCAGCTGATTGCGAACGCAGTGGTCCTGCGCTGGCGCCCATTGTGTTTATTGTGTAAATACGTTCGGGTGATACGCCATAACGGTAGGAGCTGCTTGTAGTGCTTTCGCGTGACGTGGAACGCTCCAAAGATTTACTTAGACGACGCGTGCTTGTGTTGGTGCCGATATCGCGTGGCATATGCGTTGATGTAGCGGCTGATATATAATGATCGCTACATGTTTGATTATCATAAATGGGATAATATTGGTAGTAGGCTTCTTGGGCGGCCAGCGCAGCGGCGCGTTGTCCCGTCTCAAAGCTGCCGTGCGCCGATTGACTGCGTTTGCGGCTGCTGCGTTCCGGTGAACGCGATTCGAAACTGCCGCGTGGCGATTTGAGCGATGAACGTGGTATATCGAGGTTTGGTTCGGAGCTGCGGCTGTCGAAGCTGCTGCGCGGCGAATGACGCTGACACAGACTGGTACCGGCGCGATCGGGCGACAGGTGTTCGATGCTGTCGCGCGGTGATATATGCGGCGAAAGCGATTCGACACTACAGTCATGTGAGGGTGTCAGCTTCTTGAGGCAGCTGCGGTCGGGACTTTTCGATTTACTGGGGCTGGGTGGTGGTTTCAATATGCCGCCAGCGGGACTGGCAGGTCTTTTCAGTATACCACTACCTTCGGAGCTGCGACGTGGACTGGGTGTACGGCGTCCGCTGGACAAACGATCGGCTGAGGAGTCGCGACTTGAGCTAACGCTGAGACGTTTACCCTGATCACTGACACTAGTGCGTGGTGACTTTATCTTAATTATGCGTACCGGTGAACTACCTTGTGACTTGGAGCGGTCGGGTGAAATGTATATGCTTTGACGTGGTGATTTTGTGGTCTTTGGTTTTGCGCCAGTGCTGGCAATGCTACTGCTACTGCCGCTACTCGATTTTTGTGCTTTCTCTGAAGACTTCGATTTGAAAACTTTATCGACCTTCTTGTCGATGATCACATGATGTTTGGCCAACGTTCTGGCATCTTCCGATTCATCTTCGGATTTTTCCGAAGTGCCCGTCGTGGTGCCAGTACTATCGGATTCTGTAGCTGGTCGTGGTGGTGACTCTATTTCGGCCACTACAGTTTGTTGTGTATTTTCCACGACTGTTTGCGGTTCCGGCGACAAGCTCGAATCATTTTGTTGTTGATCTTGCGCGTCCATTTGCAGATCCTGCGATTCGAGCGCCTGCTCTTTTAGGTTAGCCATATAGGCGGCGATGTCGTATGTGGTGTCGCTGAGCTGCTCATGCTCGAGATCACTCAAATGCTTGTCGACAACATGTGTGTGCGAAGCAGCGCTAGCACCGTTACTACTACTACCGCTGCCACTGCTGCTGACACTGGCTTGACGACTACTTGACGATTTTTTGGAAGACTCTTTTGCTGAATGATGCACAACCGATACTTGCTGAGCGGCGGTCAGCTGACTTAGCTCATTGGCGAAAATCTCAATTACTTCGATATCTGCTTTGGGCGATTGTCGTGGTGACAAGCGTTTTGGCGTTGCCACACAATGTAAATTATGATTATTACCGTTACCACTGCCAGTGCTGGCATCACTAACTCTACTTGTTAAACCACTAGTGGTGCCAGTAACGTTATTGGTTGTATATATTACTCTACCAATACTACTACTACTACTACCTAAACTTAAATTAAAAGCTGCTGCTACGGATGCAGCTTGCAACTCTGATTCGAGTATGTAATCCATTTCTTCCTGCTGTTGTTGTCTCATCTGCCGTTCGTCGACATCGTCTTCGTCGTCCTCCTCCTGCTCTACCATCTGCTCGTCCATCTCCCGTACCTCTATGCCCATCTCTTCGATCATAAACATCATCTGATCGGTGGCCTCCATTGCTGCGGACAATGAGCTCACTGTCACTGTGCCAGCGGCATCCATGTACTCTGCTTGAGGGGAAGACGATAGTTCGTTTGTTATTGAGTTAGTCTTACCTAAATCTTTCATGAGAACTGGCTGATAGCTCGATGGCGGATGAGATGATTGTATCAAACGCGCTTGACTACCAGTGCTGCCAACCGAGAGGGTTGATGTGGTGCTGCATGGTCAATTGTGTTCGAATATAACGTGTTGGGATAGTTGGTTTCAAACGGTTCGTGATGGTGGTGTTGGTGATGGTTGTTGGTTGTGGTGGTATTATTGTTGTTGGTTATGATCAGGTTTTGAGGCGGACATTTATGAAGCGCATAGTCAACGAAGCGATTATCGCAAAATTAGAAAAATGGGAAGAAATAGAACAAAATATATCATCGATTAGCTTTCAATTATACATATGCGTGTATGTAGTGGTTGATTTTAAGTAGGGTAGCTAAGAGTATGACGGAAATCAATGGGTCTAGTTGCAAACAAAAGTATGTGCTATGAAGATTTCGTAATAATTATGCGTTATATAACTCATTTTTAAGAAAAACTATGCTTTTTTATCCTTCTACAAACCATGAGCCGAATAGTGTATAATTACAGGGTGTCAAAGCTATTATAGATCACTGTTTCGTACTGGGTGATAAATGTGGAGAGTGAATTACTCTTCATTTATTCATATTCAATAATGTATAGAGTACAGGGATAATATTATTTTTTATATTTTGGTCTCTAGAGCTTTCTGTTTTAGTCTCTATATAAGTAAACTTGCCGATCAACTAGTAAAAGGCTCAGAACTCATAGTCTGTATCGATTTGTTGAATTCCTTAGATCACGTGACAAAAGGAAGTCCTATTCTTGCTTGACTTCTCTTTTCTTTGTAATATTTTTTTTTTGCTTTTTAGAGCTTTCTGTTTTAGTCTTTATGCAATCTTTGTAAATAAACTTCAAATATACTAGTAAGAGAACCAGATCGCATAGTATCGATCTGTCGCTCTCTGAAGAGCATATGTGTAAAGAGAGCTTACATTTTCTCTCTTCTTGTAGATAACTTTAGTTGCTACAACTTTGTTTTTTAGTCTCCCGACAACGGAAATCGGAACTAAAAAGAGAAAGGCCTACAACGAATAGTGATTGTTAGAGTTTACATCGATTCGCCGATTTCTGAAGAACTCATGTGGGAAGAGAGTTTTCAGCCTGCGTGCTTGCTCTATTTTTGTATGGAATTTTAGTTCCTAGAGTTCTGTTTTTTAGCTCTCGACAATTGGATTCGGAACTAACTAGAGAGAAGTCCACAACTTAAAATCATAATTGTTTTTTATCGATTTTTTTATCTCTTTAGAACTTATGAGGAAGTAGAGACCTATTCTTGCGTGTCTTCTCTCTTCTTGTAGGCATTTTAGTTCCTCCGGCTATCAGGCATATCTATAGTCTATAGCTATTTTTAGATTTCTTAAGCACATATAAGGAGGTAAGGCTGCATAAAACCTTATGGGTTGGTCAGGGTACTATTTGGAAACTCAATTATTACGTTTCCATCAACTAATGTCCAGTTGTTAGTTGTGGTGACAGATAGTTTTGAGAGCGACTAGTATTAACCCAAGAAAAAATACTTCCAATATTCTGGAGATTAAATAGAACATATTATTTGACTCTGCTTGTGGTTTTTAGAAGAATAAGATACCACGCGATCTCGATTTTATAGAAATTTCATCGGCTCTAAAATATATTGTTTCCTTGCTAGACTGAACTGTTGAAAGTGTTTAGGGGATACGAAGTTCTTAAAGATACATAGTTGTTTGCCAATATTTGGTTTCGACTTTCATAAAAAATCAAAATTTCATTATTTTTTACTTTAAGGCCACCCTTTAAACTTTAACACGTTTAAGAGGTTTTAAGATATACACAAAAATAATAATAAAAAAAATTACCAAAAAAATTAAAAATTTTCGCATGAAACTAATGAGCTTCAAAAGGATCGCTAATGCCAAATACTGACTTTGCTATGCATAGAATATAGTACGAACGAGGTCTTGATAATTCTAAAACATTAACTAAAATATTTCTATATACCTCAATGTCAAGTGATTGGGTGTACGACCCAGCGTAGCTTTCGCTTTGATTGTGCCCTGCTGGGAGTCCTCTTCGCCTTCGGATTTAGTGCCCGGATCCATGCGTTCAATATCGCTTTGATGCATTTGCTGATGATGATGATGCATCTGTTGTTGTTGATGGTGTTGCATATGCTTTTGATGTTGTTGCTGCTGCTGCTGCTGTGGGTCTATGGAGGAGGACATTAGTTCTATGCAGTTTGTGAAAGTGAAATTTCAAATTGGAATTCGAAACGGTAGAGAATTTTGCGGTAAAGATAGTATACGAAGATTTTTGTTGTCAAATGGGTGAGAGAAAGATATAAAAAACAACAGAAAAAAATAATAGAGAAGCAGAGAAAGCAGGTTGTAAATTTTGTTTAGCGAATAAATACGATTGTTAGAGAGTTCAGAGAGTGGAGAAGAGTGTACTAACTTTTTTAAATTGTTTTTGTATTTTTTTTAAGTTATTTTTTGTCAATATTTTTTAAAGTATTTTTTTATATTTTTGTTTAAATTCTTTTTTTTTTAATTTTTTTTTAATGTTTTTATATTTTCTTTTTTTTTTTATTTATTTTATTTTTTATTTTCTTTTTTTTTTCTTTTATTTTTTATTTATTTTTTTTTAATTTCCATATTATTTCCATATTTTTTATTTTCCAAACTTTAAGTCTTTATGTTTTTATTAAAAAAATTAATACACCTTTCCCCGCAAGATTATTTATTAGCGCAAATTTGGCTGCAGTTAGAAAACTGTGTTTAGACCCGAAAGTACGTACAACTATTTACAAAAATTGCCGGAAAATCTCTGAAATACCTGTAGCATCGCCCACAGTCTTGCTGCGTCCACGGAAACCACTCGGTTGTAGTTGTTGTTGCTGATGCTGGTGATGCAGCATGGGCACATCGTCGGCCTCTTGGCTGCCCGATAGATTATCATAGTCGATATTGCCGGCCGAATGACGCTGCGAACCGGACTTCTTCTTGGGCTTACCCAATGTCTGCGAGCCTTGTATGATTGTTATCTGCAAAAAAACAACAAAAATTAGCATAAAATGCACTTACAAATAAAATTGTATGCAAATATTTCTTTGCTTCAGTTCCAAGACCTGTTGCTTTGGTCGCTCGAGCGTTTGCGAACTGCCCGAACCGCCACCCTGCGATGAGATGCCCGATACCGAACCGCTACTGCCGAAACCCTTCATCGGTATGGACATGTTGCGTACACTTTCGCGTATGATTTGTCGTATAGTCTTGAGGAATGCATTACGAAAATCGGCCGTGCTGTTCGAGAGTACGTAAACCTTCTCGGAGCGGCGTTGTAGTTGCGAGCGTAAATGTATCAATTCCCATAGGAAGTGTGAGTCCATATCTTTGGCGGAAGAGGCGCGCACCTGTACCTCGGTGACGGGTATGAGCACTTGATAGCGTATGATTTCCACTTCGTTAGGTGCGTTTTTACTCGAAACACCCTGTAAAGTATTTGAAAATGTCTTAAAGTGTTTAAATGTAGCTGAATTGTAGCTGAGACATTTACCATAAGTTTCTTCTTTTGACGCAAACGTTCTTTGCAAAGGAACACAACCGCTGATTTAAAAACGAAGCACATGGCGTGCAACTCCAGACCCTTCTTAATTTTACCAAGGAAATCGGATATATTAAGCCACTCAACGCCGCCATAATAAAGCAGATCACCTGTATCGAGGAACGAATGATCTTGATATTGGATAATAATTCTTGGATAGATTAAGTGATGTTTTTGTTGTGGTGAAAATATGAAAAATAGTTATAGATTTTTGTAATAGCATGTAATGCTGCTAGATCTATGAATGCCTCATTGGCCATATAGTGTTGTCGCGTTATGTAACTGGCGAATCAATTGAGTTCTATCTAAGACAGTGGAAAGGTTTAACCTTGTCTAGCACAATTTATTGAGAACATTATACGCAAGATCTTCCAAAGAAAGCAAAGTTAATAAATTTACAGCCAATTTTTTTCTTTCAGAAACCAAGTAAAACCCCAAAAAAAAAATCCAATTCCTTCGAAATAGCCCTAAAATGCATAAGCTTTAATATCAATTTTGGGTATATCCGAAGCTCGTCTAGTAGGTTGGTAAGCTACAGCGTTATCCCAAATTCTTAGAACCATACTAAAAATCTGCCCTTTGTGTTTGTAGCCAATCTAGTTTTGCGTCGATCAAATTTAGTTCAGCTGAACTTTTCTCACGTTTGTATGAATTTCTGAAGACTTTGTGTTATTATTATAAAATAATATAAAAAAATTCTGATTTTTGAAACAACTAGCGTACAGACAAAATCTAGAGAGCTTAGGAGCTGCTATATGTAGTTCTTTGTGAAGCCATAGAAAAAAGTTTCGAACTTTTTTTTTTTTTCGACAGTTCGGTGGGAAATCTGTCCCAACGCGGGACAGTACGAAAGGAACTGTTGAGTTGTTTCCGCTTCATCTTCTTCCATACAGCTTCTGCAGGTGGCGTCTGGTAAAATTCCCATCCTTACTGCATGGACGTCAATAAGGCAATGGCCTGCTAAAAGCCTCACACCAAGGGATAGGCTAGCCTTACTGAGGCCTAAGAGATCTTTTGCGATCGATCTTGGGCCAAAAAACTTTGACTACAGTGCATGTATCGATCGTGGCCCACGAAATTCAGATAATCAAACATCTTAGTATTATCTGGAAAATAAGATTGCGTGGAGCCATATTGGAAGGAAAAAGGTTATGAGTTTTATTATTCAAAAGTGTAAACACTACTAATATTTGAAACAACTAGCTTGTAGCCGAATTCCAGAAAGCCGAACAAGCTAATACTATTTACAAAGAAACGGGTTTCTCTCACATTTACGGTCAAAACTTTGAGTAAGTTCCGACCGCAAGAAATAGTCTCTTGGACTTATCATATACCGAAAAATCAGCTGTGCTAGCTCGTTTAAAAGATTAACTGCAGTCAGTCAGTAGCCTCTCGGTTGAAATTAAATATGTACTCGTTTATAGCACTAAAACACATGATCAAATTTGACCCGGACTGTTCCATTTAATGCCAATAACACCGAAAAAGTTGAGGAAACAGTACTTGAAAATCATTCGGTTAATAAGAAAATTTAGATAGACTAACTCAATATCTTTTATAAATCGTCTCAACTCATTTCGGTTAATTTTTTGGGTCTGAAGTATGTCAATACTAAAGTTACACTAAAAGATCTGAATATTTTGCAAATATGAGGTCGAGTAGAGGACGCAAAAGAGATGCTTGACAACATAATTGTGGATCCTATATTCATCAAACGCATTATTACTGCAGCCGAGGCGTGGGTTCATAAATTTGGCGTCAAACCTCTTCAGCAATGTAGTGCGTGACGCTGCAAAATGTACCGAAAAAACTAAAATTCGCTGAAGGCACTGAAAGCCATCCCTGTCGAGACTTTTTTGATGGAAAAAAATAAACGTTGATATTAAAATTTATGACAGTATAAGCTTTTGGTCAGTCGGGGTTAAATTTGTTCAGATGGTACTACATGAAGTCTTATCTTTGAAGTTCGCAGCAGTTATTTCCGCTAGTATATAGCTTGAGTTGCAAGTGTAGGAAAGATTCTGCCTAGAAAGCAGCCACTCTGTTGTTTAACCGGTGAAGTCGTGAGTTATAATTTATGGAAACTTCCATAATTTTTCGGATAGAACTCAATTGAACATACTCGACAACCCATCAACTGTTATAGATTCACTAAGAAGTGGCAAACGCTTAAAGAAATTTAGCTCAAGGCTTTTGTGCTTCTCATTTATCAAATGCATTTTAACCTTTCCTCATTGAAGCCATCACTTCTTAATGCAAATTTTGCACTCAAACGAGTTGGTATTCACAATCCATCGAAGCATTACATGCTATTAATATATATACATATATTTAAAAAGAGAGCTATGTATAGGCAGTTATGCACTTTTGATGAACTCACCTGGACTCAAATCGATGGGCTGCTTGCATGACTTCTGATGTTGTCGGAATAAATGATCGAATATAGCACCATATTCCTCGTGGATTCGTTGCATTTCATTGATATGCTCGGCTACCTTCTCCATGCCCTTGAGTGCCTCTGAAAAGCAAAGGTAAAAAGTAAATATATATACACTATATATACGTATATATATGAATAATATGAATAAGTGCAACAAATCAAAGCCGATAAGCCAAGAAATAAAATCACGAGCACGTTTCGAACATAAAAACATTTACATTATTAAGGTAATGATATTAATTATGTTGAAAAATTCAAGTGGGCTCCTACACATACATATGCATATACATATATAGTATGTGTGTGCCATACATATGAATATGAAGGCCATTGCATGGCTGTGGTACTTACCGCACAAGTGCAAGTGTTCATCGGCTCGCGAATCGGTTAAATTGCGCAACTGTTGCAACAGCAGTGGGTACTTGAGGATGCGCTGTATCGGCTTGATTAAGTACGATTCCAATGTGCTGCTGTGCTGCTGCTTCGGATTGCGTGCGGCAAGGAATTCCTGTAGTGCGTGATTACCTTCATCTGCAAAAAAAGACAAAAAAAGTGACGAACGATGAGACGCAATGGTTTATTAAATATTAATTAATATTTTACCTGAATGCAGGTTATATAATTATTACGTAATTTGTATTTTTATTGAAATGCTCATTCGCATTTGCTTTGACGTTATAGTTGAGAGTGAATAGTTGGTAGCTAAAACTTGATTCACATTTTGTCTCGGGAAATGTTTAATATGTTCAATATCAACGGTTGAAATTTTTTTTTTTAGATGTGGAGCATTTTAATACGTCAATAGCTAGAAAGTTGAAGTAAGAAATATACGAAAAGGAGCTTTTCATGACAACTTGATGGAAGTTCAACATTTTGTGAGGATTTTGAAAATTTCTGAGATCACTTTCGACATCGAAAACTTCTGCTAAAGATCATTAGCTGCCGTAGATGTCATTAAAAATCTATCAGTCCAACAACTTATATACTACGGGAGGGCTAGAAGGACCAACTCAGCTAAACTTGTTACTTTAGGACATTAACCGACTATATATCTAACCGGATATCGCCATTAGAATCGAAAATAATAGTATTTTCAAATAAACCCTTTTGATAATTTTCACGGTCTCAGCGACCCCTACTGCACGCATTGCGTTTTTGATATTAAAGATCTTACTAAAATAAAAAAAAATCATTCAATGTTCTGTTTTAACCACATATTCTTGCCTTTTTAAGGCTTAACGCATACTAATAATTATAATCTCTGAGGAGTGATCCATTTAAAAATCTTTTCTTAAATAAAAAAGTTCGTTTTTCAAAAAACCGTAAAATTCTCCACAGTCTGAGCGGTAGGAAATGTCTCAAAAATGTATATAGTTAGTTATACCACTGGACTGATTTATATGATAATTTTTATAGATAAGGTCGTAATTAAATCAAAAGTGTAAGATCTTGGCCAAACCTCTAAAATAGAAGACTTAAAAAAGACGATTATGAATATTAGAACTGAAACCATTTGCGATTGCTTTAGGAGACACTTTACTCTTATAGAATATTGAGTTAATTCTCGTTCGCATGAAAGTCGGGTCTACGTAACCGGTATGTACCCGGACTTTTATCCGTACAAGAACTGTCAACTCGGTAGCATTCTTCTCGGAATATTTCTCAATTTGCGTAAATATTTCTAATTTTGATATTATTTTTGACGAATCGACAACAATCTGCCTTTAAGAAGTATTGCCACCGTTTTGTCCATCGATATGTCCACACCCATACCTACGCCCCAATTGCATACCCGTTCTCTTTCACTTGGTGAACAACCTTCAACTAAAATAATCATCCGCATATGCCGAACAATTACTGAGTGATTCCGCTGTCCCCGCAGGGAGAGCATTATGAGGATCTATATATATGGACAACAGATAGATCTCTACGGGCAGTTACGAGCCACTCCGATCTTAACGTTCTCATTCATTCGAGCGATAGAGGTCTATCTATCCGAAAAGTAGCTCGCCAGAGAGTAATTTCCGGACAACCAAGTTCTTCCAATCGTTCAACTATCCGTTGCCAGATTACTTTCTTTGAGGTCAATATGCCCTTGGAACATACATCCAGAGATCCTCTACACTGCGTCCTTTCCTCAACCTATGCTGCCTATTCGACCACATACACCACTCCTAAAGACGTTCCACCATAGCTTTTTTCAGCACTTGTTCAATTACTGGAAGGAGACTGATGCCCCGTTAAGAACAAGGACCGCTTCTGATCTTATCAGCTGACTTTAGGAAGGGAACAATCTTAGCACTTTTCTATTCACGTTGAAAGTATCTCTCACACACGCACTTGTCGTAAATGGCCTCTAGGTATTTCGGAATGAGCTTCCACAAGCTTTTGTACATTTCTCCACTCAAACCATCAAGACCTGGGAACCATTTAGACAGGTACCACTCGTGCTGGAGATGTCGATTAGCACACTTTCCTTAATAGCGGCATATAAGTATTCTATGATTCGCAATTTGTCGCTTAAGACAAGATTATGGGCTTTTCAAACTAACTACTTTTGAAAGAGTACTAATCTGTTAAAATATGCTGGGGCCAAACTCTTCCGAAAATTTTGCACAAGTCAAGACACAGATCGCTTCATGGAATTCGGCATAGACTATTGCCTAAGTCAACGCTATAATCTCCATAATGGGTGATCCAAGTAGATTTTTCTGACAGACCACATGTGAGTGGTGTCAAGTTATTTTGGTTCAGTATTCTTTGACATTTTATCATGGAAAGAATTACGCTCAACAACGTAATAAATCATTCAACTTTATTGTGAAAATTCATCGGTCCATATTTATTTAAAAATGATGCCGGTGAAAATGTAACCGTCAATGGAAATCAGTCGATTTATTGAGAGATCACTTCTGTGAGCAGATAATTTCACGTTTTCGACCAGGCGATTGTCCACAAAGATCGTGTGATATACACTTTTAGACCGTTGTTTTCTGTGGAGATATGTAAAGTCTAAAGTCTATGCGGACAATCCCGCTTCGATTTAGGCCCTGAAGCAAAACATCACACTTGTGATTCGTTAGTTACCACTCGGAATGCTCGAACGAGTCATCGAAAATTGAACTCAACGGATGGATCATCTGAGACGAAAACGCGATCAACATTTGAAAAAGTAAATGTCATAGAATGTTCTTTCGAATGATAATAAACATTGTCTATTAAATTTGAAATGTCTGTGTTTTTTCTTAAAAAAAAGAAGAGAATATCGAAATGGATCATCCTTTATTTCTCAGATCGGATCATATGTTGTATATGTGTATCCTCTTTTGTGTTTTTTACTTTTATTTTTAAAGAGTATTCTATAACTGCCGATTCCCACAAAGAAATAACTGCGTTCAAGAGACCAAACGTATTTCTACAGAAGAACAGTGAAACAAAGAAAGAAGGTGAGAGGCCTCAAAGCTTTCACTCAATATATTTTCAATTATTTCGGCCTCAACTTTGAAGCGCTTTTACATACACTCACTTCTCGATTTGATATAACTGTGAATATTCCATCCCCCGCAACAATAATTTACATATGTTTGTATGCGAATATGTACATATAATGAATGTTTAATGAGCACTCGTCTTCTCGTTCAAGTGATTTTAACAAATTACTCAAATGATTATCCAGCAACTCAATATTTAACTTTTTGATTGCGTAAAGTAGACAACAATTTTTCCGCTTTGATGAATTTCATTAGAATGTTAATTTTTGTTGATGAAACTTCTTTGTTGAAGTACACAGTGCTGCGTGTGTTTGTGTGCGTATGTATACTTGTAAGTACCCCACGTCTGTTGTTGCGTACTCATTACACGGCTTAATTACTTTGTATGCGCGCCTGCAAGTATGCTTGACTTTTCGCTGATCATTATACAAGTGTGCTTATTAATTAATTAATTAATATATATGTATATAAATATATATTTTTTCTTGCATTTTCGGCTTGTGTTTTGGGCTTGTTTTCCAAAGAAAGATTTACACATTCTTTGGTTTGTGTGTGTTTCACAATCTTATTATTAAAAAAGATTCTAGTTAAGGATATCTTGGTATCTATGGCCACAATATTTTTTAAACTCCATGATAATACCCACAAACGACACTGGAAAATATAAACCGAATTAATTAAAGCATTCCTCATTTTAAAGACACTGTTTTCTTAATCTGACGCACCTTTAGAGTTGTTGTTTTAGATATATGTATGTATATAGTTTAGAGAAATTTAACTTAAAGTCGCCTCAAAAAATAGCCACAAAAATCGCCTTCTGCTTTGGTTTCAACTTTACAAAGGTAGATTTAAATGGTTTTTAAAATATTTATATTAAAGTAGCAGTAGATTTACTGGTCCGGAGAAGTCCATCCACTCAAATAGCAGAGTGGTGATTGAACTCATTAACATTGCATTCAGGGTTGGTCAATGAGTGCTTAGCATCGCTATCAATACCATCGAGTGTCTTTGTAATAAGACTGTGTGCCAAGCCACCGCGGTATCGCAGAAAGATGTAAAGCTGATGAGTAAGCAGAGAAAGGCAGCCTAGAACCGTTATCGGTAGAATGGAAGCGTGTCGGTGCTCTTGTATCCTTCTGTTCTCCTACTTTAAGCTGGGCTTCACGGAAGCTTGGCCGCGCTGCCGCAGAAGCCTTTTGGCACAAAATAGATCGCAAGAGATCTAGTGTTCTCTTCGCCCTCAGTAAGGCTATCTTCTCCCTAGCTGTGAGGCTTTTAGCAGGCCATTGCCTTATTGGCGTCCATGCAGTAAGGTTGGGAATCTTACCACATCCCATTTGCAGAAGCTGTATGGAAGAAGATCAGCTGGAAACTACTCAACACTTACTTCTTGGCCTATCTCGCGTTTGGGAGGTTCGAACTTAAGCACTTGGGAGCGCATGACTTCAGACATCAAACCGAACTTGCGGGAGTGGAATTTAAACGCCATTGCAAATTTGTATTGGCTATTAAGTGTTTTAGGAATTTATAAGTACGAACACGAAGGAGTGCTTCTTTTCTATGGCTTCACAAAAGACGATCTCTCTAGATCAACTATCCATCCTAACCTAACCGAACCTTAGCCTTCCAATATCTTTTTATTATTGTCTTAATTTGATGTCCATCATTTTTACTACATTTTTCCTGACTTTTTTGACCATATAGGGCGGTTCCGCACTAACATTTCCTGTATCACTGGTAGAAGAATTAGTGATGTACACTTTGTTCGAACTCTTTTTATTTTACTCTTGTTTTTATTAGTTGAGCATAAGAGAATAACTTGTACTTTGAAATGTTCACTAAGAAATGAAATGAGCACTTTTGAAACGTTTGAAATGGAGCCTAATTTTGACAACTAGTTCTGGAAGTAAGGCACAAATAATCGAGTTTCTCTTTTTGGCGCTTCAATAAACGCTTGATATTTTCCATTATTACTGGCAATTTGTGGACTCCAACGCAAAAGAACTGCGGTTTGGCGGTCAAGAATGAATCAAACCCATTTTTGATATATCTGTTGTGATGTGAATCGTATTACAATGAAGGCTTTCTGCATCGAACACAATAAATGGCAGTCAAACGGGACATGGTCTGGACTACAAGGCAGGTGAGGTAAAACTTCTCAAACCCTACTTACTGTATAGATTTCAATCGGTCTTACCACATGAAGCCGCAATTATTTGACTTGTTTGCTTATGATTTTTTGCGGTTGCCGTAATGGATCCATTTTTCACAAGCAAAACCTACTGCTTTGCGTAGCGTCCAAGCAACATTTTTGACATGGAAATCGTCTTGCAACATTTCTTTAATTTAATTCATAAGCAGACGACGCTTGGCAACAATCTTTAATGAGTAATGCTTCCAGTTTTTCAGCTTCAACATTTTTGTCTTCTTGGAAGATTCTTGGTCTTCTCAGCTAAAAACTGCACGCTTGAATCGTGCAAACCATTTTTGGTGCATCCGTTACGCTGGAGCATATTCATCATAAACTTCGACCAAAATACGAAGATATTCGTTTGTGATTTTCTTAATACGTATAAATGTAATGAGGAAGAACTCCAGGCAATACATTTTACAGACAAACATATTTAATAAAAAATATTATTTTTTTGGGTTAAAAATGAGTGACTCATGTCGAAAAAGGCACTCGGACGCAAGTTTTTAAAGGCGTGTTCGAAATATTTTAACAAAACGCACGAATATAGTCATAGATCCGAGATCAATGTATATTAGAATAAAACTTTTTTGAAAATATATAACTGCCCGCTTCGAAGTAACTACTGCAGACTGACATTAGTTGTAAGGATTGTAAAAATAGTTTTAGAAATTCGAAAACTCGAAATTAGAATAAAATGTGTATACATAAGTATATATTCTATCTATGATAATATTTTTCATGCCATGTTTGAGCCAAACAATTTTCCCAATCATTAAACAAATTTTTGGAGCATACAGGTCGTATGAGTAACATTAATACAAGATACACAAAAATATTTTGCAAATAATTTAAATATTCTTGATCTACATATATTAAATAGTAAACAAATTAAAAATACGTTTCATTTCATTGCGCAAATTTAAAACCGTTACTGCTTATGCCACTTCCGCAAGTACTAATTGCACTCAAAATGCTGACAACACAAGAGAAAGAAGCGCAGAAAACAGAAAAACAAGCAACGGACATGGAATGACAGTTTTATGGCGCATAAGTAAACAAAATAAAATTCAATTGATAAAAATCTGGAATGCGAAGTTGCAATTTAATTTACACAAAAAGACTGACCTCATTTAAAAGCGAGCGAAATAAAAATCGCACAAAACGCTGAAAGTGTGCTGAAGGCAAACATAATAAAAAGCTGTCACATGTCACGACGGCCGCGAAGATACCACAGCAACAATTGCAACAACAACAAGCAATATATATGCGTACACATGCTGGCAGTGGTGGGTGGTGGAGTGGAGGTGCGAAGTAGGCATGTGTCATTCACGTTTCATTTGGAGTTGGCCAGCAAACATCAAAGTTACGCGTGTTGCCGAAAGTGGTTGGAGGGGCGCGTTGTACACAAAGACATGTCACTACATGTATATGTGTGTGTACGCGGGTGTATTTAAATTGCTTTATGCTGTGTACAGCAATCTTTTTTACACGTCATCAGGCTGACAAGTCGGCAGCTAACGCAGCGCGGCGCTGTGTAACGCACCTGCCAAATCTGACAAGTGACAGCGAATGAGTGTAACAACAAATCAAAAGTTGAATATGCAAATGATGGAGTGCGTGCGATGTTTGATGGTGCAGTAATGCTTGCTGCCTCAGGCCACAGGTAGCGGCAGCAAATTATCATATCGCTCCAAAAGGAAAGAAGTGTGCAAATAAACTGCAAATGTGTGGAATGTTTTTTGATAATTATGACATTTGAAAGCACGTCGTCGCACATTCCTTTGTTTGCATGTGTTTTAGGAGGCAAACTCTGCAGTTCCTAGCGGGTGTGTCTCGGAAATTCTGCGTATTTGAGGGCAATCAAATTTATAGCAAAGTCAAAAATTAAACAACTGTCAGTTGTTAAGCACTTTTGCTTATCGGAAACTGACAATTTGCTTTTGCTTTCAAATTAAAGTAATTAGTAGGTCCCCTGGATCCTAGTTTGCAGCACTAAGCTTTTCGTAGCCTTTTTGATGGCTTGCAGTGTGACCTTCTATATTCAAAATTTTATTTCTGGCTTACAGTCAAACATAACAAGTGCTTATTTGTCGAAACTGCCGATATCGGATTACTAGAGCCGATAGCTGTCATACAAACTAAACATTTAAAAATAAGTTTTTGTATTGCAAACTTGTTTAATTGAGAATATATCTTTGCGAAACTTGACATAGACTATTATCTACGACAACGTCGTAATTTCCCAAAAAATTCTTTAGATCGGACTACTATAGCATATAGCTGCCCTACAAACTGAACGATAAAGATCAAGCTCTTGTATGGAAAACTTTTTTATTTGACAATATATCTTCATGAAATTTAACACAGATCAATCCGCAGAGCAAACATATAATCTGCGAAGAAATTGTTGAGATCGGACTACTATAGCATATAACTGTCATACAAACTGATCGATCAGAATCAAGTTGTTATATGGAAAACTTTTTTATTTGACAAGATATCTTCACTAAATTTGGCATAGATTATTAATCACAAGAACACTACAATCTGCGAAGAAATGGTTCAGATAGAACCACTATAGCATATAGCTGCCATACAAACTGAACGTTCAAAATTAAGTTTTTGTATGGAAAACTTTTTTATTTGAGAATATATCTTTGCGAAACTTCGCACAGATTATTATCCAAAACAACGTCACAATCATCCAAAAAATTATTCAGGTAGGATCACTATAGCATATAAATACATAGCTGCCATACAAACTTAACTTTCAAAATTGAGTTTTTGTATGGCAAACTGGGATTTGATAAGGTAACTTCACGAAATTTCTGTAAGCATTCAATCAAATATTGTTCTAGATTGGAGTTTATTTGGCTTAGGTTAGGTTCACATGATAAGAAAGCATCTCACTTGAACACCTGGTCCTTTGTGATGCCCAAAGCTCCTAGATAGATACTACGAGACCTTCAGATCAACGAAGCGCTTTAAGCCGCAGATATTTTAAGGTGGCTAATGTCAATCAAACCAATTCACTAGGTCTGCTAAAAGTACAATATATTAACAGAAAACTTTCATTTTACAAAAACAGCTACTATCTTGCCTAGAAGATCACATTTCGATTTTCTCTAGACCATAGTTTTAGCCTCTTCACATATTTATGTACCAATGGAAAAGGACCCAGTCATGATTCCTATAACTGAGGCGTGAAAGACCATGGTAGCAGCAAGTAGTTCAGACACCTCTTATAGTCGCAGAAGTACTGGTTGTTCACCTGCTGCTACTTGACTCACGTCAGGTTCATATATTTAGCGAAGATCGGAGTACCAACTTGTTCTCAACCCGCTGAATTTTGGGGAAAGTCTTAATCTTCACTGTACAAAATTTACCTCCTATTTCACTGATTTTGGCTTAATCAATTTTGTTTCCTTAACAAATCAAGCGAAATCACTGGACATGTTTTTCTTCCTTAGATAGTTGGCTATTAGTTGCATTTATATAGCTTCAACCATTAAAATCGCAGTAGAGTTCTTCCAAGCTACTTCATGGTCTTCACACAAGTCGCACTTTGACAGTCACTGTGAACAGGTCCGTTCACTTGGTGGACCACTACTTTAGTGGCCTGATGGTCTACTTTTTTCTCAATTTTCCACGATATGTTTTATTTTCAAAATATAGGTTAAAGTAAAAAGAAATTAATTCTTAACATTTATATTTAGAATGTTCCGATTTCAGTCCAAAAAGCACAGTTTTAATCGGTGTTTCACCTAGTGTCAGGTTCAGACTATGAGGTAAAGAAGTATGAACTCCCCAAACCAAGCTCTTAGAGCTTCTCTTGAACACAGTTCCTCTCTTTTCGTCCAAATCTTTCCGATTGCTGCATTCAAACAGTCCAATTGTTGACAGTACAGCTCTGAATTAAGATTTTGGGCGTAAGAGAGCAACTCATAGTAGCTGATTCACCACCGATTCCACCAAGTCAGATTTAAAGAGCTCCTGCCTAAATAATCTATCTTATTAACGAGAAAGACGAGCTTCGCCACTATGATTACAGTGAGTAACAGAAATCAAGATCGAGAAATTATTTTAATTGCCCAAAAATATATTCTAATCATATGTTCTGATTTAACGCTTAATTTCCAGACTCATTCTTTTCTCTTTAATTATTTTAAGTTCTTTGAATTTCCAACCACTGCAATATCAGCAAATTGCCCACAAACATATTGTGTCATTTTGCTGTTAAATTGCGGTATCACAACGCCAAACAGTATAGCATTTCACCTTACTGCAGGCAAATAAACATTAATTATATTAATTAATTAAATAAATTACATAAATTAGTGTGTTCAGTAGATATGAAGACAAGCGGCAAGTATGTTAAAGCTGAATGCAACAAGCATATACTTTTCTGGAATAAAATGCACGTTAAAGTCATTGTTTAACAATAATATTTGTATGCATATATGTGTGTGTGATGTGTGTTTGTGTGCGCGCAAATAAATGTACTGCGCATGAAATAAACATTTATTTAAACACCAGAAAATCTTGAGCATTGCGCCATTTAAACTGTCCATATGTGTGCACATATTAGGGTGTTCGTTATAACCCAAGTAGAGTTTTTTGCAAACGTCCGCTGAAGTTTCATTCCTTGCTTTAGAAACCAGGATCCAACGTAAACAAGTTATTTATTTTTAGTTTAAATCGTGCCTTAATCTTATTTTTGTGCTCTTGTATACATTTTTCATAATTTTTTTTTATTTTTTCCACTAAAGGAGTAAACCTAGAACTTTAAGGGTTCAAAATTCGAATACAAAATTGCCCGTTCTTTTTTTGATGATTTTTTTCACAAAACGACTCTTTTAGACGTTATACGCATTTACACCTCAAGAGTAATTAGCAGGCATAATGTACACCTTGCCGTATGAGCAACATAAACATTCTCAGGCACTTGTATGATTGCTTAGTACATTGATGCATAGCTTTAACTGCGTATAGCTTTTAAAGGAATATTTTTATGAAAAAAGTTGTGTAGACCCTTTTTGTAGTATAGAAATTTTCATTTAAGAAATTTATATTAGAATATCACTTTTTCATACTTATATATTTGAACAGCTGTTATAGTAAAGCATATTTGTAAAAGATTTTCTTGAATTATTTGGAATAGTTTTTGGTTGGTGCTCGTAGATGGAAGTTCGAAAATCGCATTTTCGGCATACTTTGCTATTTTACTATCGAAAGCGTAACAATAAAAAACGTTAACTTCGAAGCTAATATACCCTTCACAGGTGCATTTCTTTTAGTAACTATATGTTTGTATGGAAGCTATATGCTATAGTAATCCGATCTGAACAATTTTTTCAAATATTATGTTGTTACCTTAAGTAGTAATCCATGTCACATTTTGTGAAGATGCCACGTCAAATGCGAAAGTTTTCCATACAAGTTTTGTACGGCAGCTATATGCTATAGTGAGCCGATCTCAACAATTTATTCGGAGATTACATTGTTGCAATAGAAAATAATTTATACCAAATTTCGTGAATATATCTTGACAAATGTGAAAGTTTTTCATACAAGAACTTGATTCCGATCGTTCAGTTTGTATGGCAGCTATATGTTATAGTGGTCCGATGTCGGCAGTTCCGAGAAATGAGCAGTTCCTTGAAGAGAAAATGACGCTTGCAAAATTTCAAAACGATATCTTATATAGATAGATATATAAGAAGATATATAAGATCGTCGCATAACAACTCGAGAGATTGCTGTAAGATTAAATCTGCCTAACGTGGCCATTCAAAAGCACATTAATTTGGAAGCTTGACGTATGAGTTCCTCATGTTCTTATAGAATGAAATGTGCTTCGTCGCAGTAATGACTTTGATTTGCTTATCAAACGTCAAAGAAGTGAATGCCTTTTGAAGCGATCCCTTAGCGATGAAAAGTGGACCGTTTAGAAGAAAGTAAAGCGCTATAGATCATGGTTTAAGAAGGATGAATCAGCTCAAATTGCTTCGAAGGTCAATAGTCAACAAAAAAAGGCTATGTTGTCTGTTTGGTGGTATATCAAAGGGATCGTTTATTTTGAGTTTGCACTCGACTATTACTTGTAATTATTAATTATGAAGTGTATTTTGCTCAGCTGAAGAAATTGAGCGATGAAGTCAAACAGAAGAGGCCGGAATTGATCAGTAGAAGGGGTGTACTGTTCCACCAAAATAATGCGAGACCTTATACATTGAAGACTCGCCAAAAGCTTTTGCAGTTTGAATGAAATATGCTATCCCACCCACCATATTTTTCAGACTTGACACTGCCGGACTGTTATTTGTTTGGGCCTCTACACAGTTTTTTAAACGGCAGAACCTTCACCTAAAATCAAAACGTGAAAAACCACATGGACTTGTTTATGTGGCTGCAAGTATCAACAATTTAATGAGCGTAGAATCAGTCTCTTGTCCGAAAGGTGGCAAAAGGTATTGAATCACAATGGAGAATAAATAATTTCTAGAAGTGTTTTACACTACAAAAAAGTCTTTAAATTGCATTAAAAAAAAAAACGAAATTACTTAGTGAACGACCTAGTATTTTATGGGAATGGACATATAATTTAGGCGATGTTCAATTAGAAAGTTAAAAGCTTGTTTACCACGAACTTCAAGGATCGTTTGAAAAAAAATTTCGGAAATTAACGGACACCCTAGTATAATTGTATATATATACATATGTACATATATGTATATGCGTTCTATGTAGTAGGCCGGCAATCATTCTTAGCGCCCGAATGACATACTTTAGTGCAATTGCAGGAAGAAAATGCAAAAGTTTGCATACTGAACCACTGACTTGTGCAATTAAATGAAGTTGCCCATTAAAATAAATTAATGTGTGGTGGCAATTTTGTGCTGCAACGAAATGCAGCCGAAAAACGACCAGCACCACAACAAACAGAACATGCATGTCAAATACTTATGTATATATATGTATGTATTTCTGTGTTGCGCATTGTTCACAAAACCAAATGCATTTCATAAGACACTCAAACCATATATGTCACACATACATATATGTATAACCTATATGCACATACACATAGATATATATACACATTTTAACATAGTTTATCATGCAGCCACATGTTGGCGCATAACAAATTGTCAGTGAAAGCATGTTGTAAATATTTTGTAATTGTCTTACAATTACATCGAAGTGGCACTTAAAAATGTAAATACACACCAGCCATTGTTTCGGCATGAATTTATGGCGCCCACTTACACACACAGCATACACACAGCACAACATTTAAAGTGCATGTATGTTGGTGGCTTATAGTGTATTTAATGCTTCGTGGGGTCTGCAGTGCGTATAAGTAATATTGAAATGCACTCGCAGGCAAGCAGCAAATGCTAAGAGCTTCAACTGCTTACAAATGCAGAGGCTTTCTTGCTATAAAGTTCACTTAAAATGACCGAACGAGTTGGTTTGTTTTAACTTCGCAAATGCCAAACACATTCGAAATATTTTAAGCTATTTAAAGGCATTTTTAAACTATGAGCTTGTCTTAAGTAGTGAGGACTATTTAGGTGAATGTTGAAGATTATATTAAAGCACCTTAAGAATTTAATTTTAGTGCGCTTATTACTTAGCGATCAATTGTTTAAAGTATTTAGCGATTTTTATACACATAATAGCTGATTATACTACTTTTCGTTCAAACTTTTATTGAGATATGTTTATTGGCGCACAACTATTTTTCAATGCCTTAATATGGAAAAAAATATTTAAGTTTTATAAAACAAATAACAGTTCGAGCAGTAAATGTGATTTCGTTAAAGTTGCTCCAAAATTACAATGCCCCTCACAAATACAAAAAATTCCTTACAAGAACTTAATTTTGATCGGCCAGTTTATATGGCACATATACGCTAAAGCGTTTCGATTTCGATAATTTCTTCGGAGCTTTCATCGTTGCCTTTCACAATAATTTACGCCGAATTTCACGAAGATATCCCGTCAAATGAAAAAGTTTTACATACAAACATTTGATTTCGAGCGCTTAGTTTGTATGGCAGCTATATGCTATAGTGATCCAATCTGAACAATTTCTACGGTGTTTGTACCATTTTCTTAGAAATTAAACTCTGCCAAATATCTTGGAAGGTATCTCTTAAATTTAAACAAATTTCCCTTCAAGCACTTGATTTCAATCGTTTAGTTTGTATGGCAGCCATATGCTGTAGTGGTCCGATATCGCCTGTTCCGACAAATTAGCAGTTTCTTTAGGAGAAAATGACGTGTGCAAATTTTCAGATCGATATCTAAAAAACTGATGAAATTCTTCAGGTATTATAAGACAGACGGTCATCGCAAAATCGTCTTAGCTCGTCATGCTGATGATTTATACCATAACTAACCACTAAATTAGATATAGAACTGCAATTTGGCACAGTGGATCGCAGTAGCAAGATGCATCTGTGCGCAAAAAATTTTTAAAAAAGTAGGCATGACCCCGTCCTCTAATAAGTTTAATGTAAATACCTCCTAAGCCACCTAAGTTACAATAACTAAATTCGCTCAGCACAAATACTACAAGAACTCCTAACTATAGTGTGAATATGGACGAAATCGGATGAAAACACTGTTCACTCCCCATATAACGGTACTGTTCAAAGCTACTAAAAGCGCGATAAATCAATAACTTAATGCGCCAGAGTCAAAAATTTGCCACCAAAAAGGTATGATAAGGCTTTATAGGGACCGGGGTAAAAATTGGACAATGGGCGTGGCACCGCCTACTTTTTAGTAAAATCACGTATCTCGGGATCCGACCAACCGATTTTGACAAAATCGGACAACAACCACGCCTACTTCCCATATAGCATAGTTAGAAATATCACTTTACTCGTTCAGTTTCCAGTACACAAATCCAAGAAACCATTAATATAACGGGATACAACTTTCCACGAATAATGTCTTTGCGGTGTGCCACCTTATGCCCAAAAATTGTTTAAATCCAATAGAAACTCTTCCAGCCAATAAGAACCGAATATTTGGACGCCGGCACCTGTAGTTGACTTTTGATTGAAAATGTCGGTCAATGTGTGCGATATATAATTGAAATTGAGGGATAATCCTTCTCTTTTCTTATAATAGTATATATGTGTGTCAAAAATAGATTGAATCGGACCAATACTCCCCTTAGCCCCCATATACTTAATATAAAGATTTTCGAACTTCCGGGTGACTTTGTACCGCATAGATCGGCCAACGTGTCAGTTATCACAATGAAAATAAGAAGAAGGTGTGTTGTATTCATAACAGTGTATATTTGTGCCTAAAATAGATAAATTTGAGCGAAAATCAGGGTTTTCGAACATTCGTCTGTTTGTACTCTATGTGATTGGTTTTACACCTTAAAGTATTTCCCTAGCTTTCATTCGTATAAAATTTTCGGTTGCATCCGAACTCAGCCCTTCTTTACTTGCTTTCTCATGTCAAAATGCCTGCTTTTTAAAAATAGTCGGCTCAATTCGAAACCTAATTCATGCAATTTTATTTCAGTTTACTATGCATTGTGTCAACGTTGAGTTTACGGTCACTTTCTATAGAGCTTTCGTTTCTCTGATACTTTTAGAATGCTAGCAATGTTTTATGGTTATCTTTATGTGTTTTTCTTCATGTTTTCTGCCACTTTTTGATGCTAAATTTATTAATCAAGCATCTTTGGTGTTTCTGAGACCTCTTTAGAATTTCCAAATCCATTACGAATATTTGTTTCGCTTGGGGCAGAATCCTATATACCACATAAAGCCACTTTTTAGCAAAAAAATAAATTTTGTTCAACAAAAAATTGTGTTTAATTAACAAATCTTTGCTCTCTTTTTATCTTATGCTAATTTACATAGTGGCTTCCCACAAAAAATTATACAAGTTTTTCGGTCTATCTGGTACTTAAATCTATATACTCGATACATTTTGAAGCAATCGTTTGTTGTAAGTGAACTCTAGCACCGCTTTAAAACCAAAGTGTCATTCGAATTTAAAAATCTCACCTAACTGAATGTCAGCACATGTGCTTAGTTAAACTCCAAACTAACTTTCCACATTTTATGTCCACATTTAAATGCGAAATTGAAATGTTCTCCCTCAGCTGGCGCAAAGAAGGGCTAAAACAACAGTGCGACGGTTGTCACGGCAGACCTACGGCGACGTACCCAAAGCACACTTCTACAACAGATATGTTATACATATGAAGATAAACTGATGTATATGCATGTGTGTGTGTGTGTGAGCGCAAAACTTTCATAGTTACTAGACTGCCTGATGCAGTGCCGTTAGCACTCTAATCCTCATTCTACCACAAATGGGGCAAACAGTAGAGGTAAATGCTAGCAACAGTGTTTAACGATTTTGCTTATAATTTTACGGTAGTTCCATGAGTTGTCTGATAGTTGTTGTATATATTCTATATGTGTGGATACATACATAGATGCATTTCCTCTGCTAACCAATTTGATGTGTTTTCTTGTAAACTAATCGGAATTCGATTTTGTTTTTTCACATAATGAAATCTTCAGCCTGTTGCAATAAACAAGTGATTTAGTAACTTCTGTGCAATAAGTGTCGGTGAGAAAATTATTAAAGTTCACAAATAACAAGAAAATATCTTAAATGCGATAAGACCAAAACTATAAAACCCTTCACAAATATAAAAACTTCCTGGGAATAACTCGATTTATTGATGGATTTGTTCAGTTTGTATGGCAGCTATATGCTATAGTGACGCGATATCGAAAGCAACGTGTGCAAAATTTTATAACGAACTTGAAAAAACTGAGTGACTAGTGGCATAGACGGACGTTTTGGCGGATTTGGATAAATTTTCTCAGCTTGTCAGTCAAGCTCATCTTTTATATATATACTCGATAGGGTCTCCGATGTTTGTTTTTTTGGTGTTACAAACTTCGAGGCAGAGTCAATGTACCTTATTCAGGGTATACAAATATGTGGTTAACTCACAAGTAGGTATACTTAACTGAAAGTTCTCTGAAAATTAGTAAAATAATACACCCGATACTAAATTCTCAAACTTTTTAATATTTTTCACATTTTTTGTACCTATAAAGCTGAGACTCAATTTCGACTCAAAAAACATTAAAAATCTCTTCTGAAATTAAACGTATGGAATTTTTCTATATAGAAGGGTTTAATTTAAGACTTTGCACGCAATATTATATCGCGTCACTTCAAGACTTGGGCACCAACATGAACTGATTTTTTATGTATTTTCACTAGATTCAAAACACAATAATCTTTTCTGTATAGATCTGTATGTTTCCGGTTTCAGTAACTCAATAAATAATAACCCCATATACGGAATATTTTTCTCAACATCGAACTCATATCTCGAAATGTTCAAGTAGAGCTGAACCTCCAGAAGGCAATATAAAATCTCAACGCTCCATATGTAAACTCGTTAACCTTTAGGAACCCGTATACTTATATAATTATATTTCAAACAATTAAAAAAAAAAAAAACAATTTAAATTGAGGTTACGAACTAAATTTATGAACTTTTGAAACATTTTAATGAACTTTTGGAACAGAAGCTAGAATGCAATGCTAGTGTTACACTCAGTCCTTTTCGTAGAGCGCAGCTGATTGCGTAAGAAACCAATAACAACTGGAAAGCGGTTTAGCAAACATGTAAGATTTATCAACAGGAAATTACTTTCTAAGCGCTCTAGCCTACACCGTTATAAGTAATAAAATTTCGAAAATTCTACACTGTATTTTAAAATATCGTACAGTTTACCACAAGTACTTTGAATATATATTTCAAACACAGTACTTTATTATATAATACGTATAATGCGTTTCAAAATTGTACTTACTTGGATGCAAAACCTTCTGTGCCTTGCTGTGACTAGCACAAAATGATGAGTATAGCTTGAAATGGTTGACGTAGTACAAGAAAGCCGAACCGATCGCAAAGAGCACATTCTGTAAATGAATAAATAGAGAAAATGGTTTTAATAAAAAATATGGAATAATTAATGAAAGGTTAGTATAAAAGTAGAGTCTACAATATTCATAGGAGGATTGTAATCATTAGTGCATAGTTAAAATTGTTTATTTATTTGAAAAAGATTTCAAGATTTAGTTGGGTTTAGAAGAAGCCACTTAGGTATATTTTAAATTCTGGCATTGGATAACTCGGTAAATAACCTGGTTAAGGAACTTGGTATACAAAAAATAAGGAAGTAATTTTCTACAACTGTTAAAGATGGAGTTAGGTTATTGTCAGCTAATATCACGCTAGTTTCTGTGGACATTACAAACACATGTTTTTCCTGAGTATCATAAACCATGAAGAAGTTTCATTAACTTGAGAATTTTCTACTTTTGAAAATATCGAACAAAATTGAATAAAACTTTCTGGAAATAATCTTCCACGGAGAGGTCCAATTTTTATTGATTACTAAACCATTACTTTAGTATTACTTTTAAGAACCATGAGGTATAGATGAAGAGCACATACCTTGAGCATTTTATACTTTTAAGGAAATGGATCAAAATGGAATACAACTTTTTGATAAAAATTTTTCATTCAGAAACAAACGATTACTTAAGTACTGCTTTTGAAAACCATGAAGTATAAATGATGAATATTTCAATAACTTGATCATTTTCTACTCTTGAAAAAATGGATCAAGGACTATTTTTGATGCAAAATCTTCCATTAATATTATTTTGAATTACTCAACGATTATCTTAGTACTAATTTGGATTAATTTTTCAAAAAATTTCAGCTAGAGTTGATATCTAATACCTGGGTTGAGTTATTGATTTAGCTTTTTCTAATATATCTTCTAAAAGACCAACAAATAACACCTTTAATTAAAGCAAATACGACATTTCTTGAGCTCTGCAGCTTTAAAACTGAAAGAGTAATTAAGTACACCGAGAATTGCTGATACACAAATATACATACACATATGGATATAACCTCGTTTCAGTCCATCAAACTCGCTACCTTTAAAGTAATTATGATGCAACTGCATATAGAGTATATAACAGTAATGAAATATATATACACTATATATATAGCTATATATATAGCTACACACATATAGACTACACCATTGCTTAGCTTAGATCGCCATTCATCCTTATGCATTTTGTTTCAACTCCATGCAACTGTCGTTCCAAATTGCAACAAAAGACTATAAAACAAAAAGGAGTAAATTAAATCCCTACACAGAAATGGAAAATACAAAAAAAAAGGAAAGAAAGAACTGACGGCAGCATCAAACACAAAAAATTAGACAGCTTCATAGACGGCAGACGGCAGAAGTGGAAGTGGAAGTGAAACGACGGTGAAAGCTTTAGCTGCAGCAAAACCATTCAACTGTCTTGATTGCAGTTTTTCAGCGCGCCGTCGCACCCCCTCCTCTCCCGATGAACACTTTCGCGACCGAGCCACCACACCGAGCACCAGCCATAATGATGTCATTAATGCGAATTTAATTAAACTGAAACCTTTTGTTCCGTGACGTAACGAAAGAGATAGAACAAACAAATGCATACCTGAATAGCGAAAGAAGACACCTGAGGAGTGAAGTTGTCACGTGACGACATATTAAGCACAAGCGCTCAAACGCTCATACATGTGCTTAAAAGAACGCATATATGACTACTACTATACAGGTATATAAGCTATACATATTTATATACAAGCAGATGTGTTCGTGTTGCACTTCTATGCATTAAAATTTTTTTTAGGTTTATGCTTTGGTCTTCTCTTGGTGCGTCGGCAGTGACGAGTTTAAGTAATTTTTATATGATGTTTATTGAATTTCTGTCATTTTCATTGAATTTTGTGCGAATAATTTCATATAAATCGTGCATTATGCCATGATCGGTTAAGACTTTAAGAATTTCTTGAATTTCCAAATAAAATTAATATGAAAAGGTTTTGTTCGTTACAAAGGAATTTCTAGTGATTTTTCATGGCTGGTTGACTCCCTTGCTGATCTTTCTTTAATCTAATATGCTGTAAGCCAATTCGAATAGAACTTAAAACACGTTTTGCCCGGAAAACATTAAATTTAGTTCGGACTTTTCATACTTTTCAAAGTCATTCGTTCTGATGTTGAACGTTGTCAATTCAAATTGGTTTTTACAGTCACAAAAATATGCAGTCTGTTCTGTTTTGCTTTGCAGATTATTACAGAGTAATAGAAGCGAACCTCAACCTTCTCTTTAAGAATAGTATTACCCCTCGGTATACCGTTGGCTCGAAACCGTCCGAAGACAATGACGCAGAAATAGAAAAAAAATCTCACACTAAACTTTTCTTACTCACGGGACGTTTCCAGAGCATCTTTTAAGCATAATTTATTGTAAAAATCGATATGTAGAAATAAATCTGTGTCATAACTACAGCAATGGCCGTACACTCAGTGATAGGCGAACGGCACACAAAACGAACTCATGTTTCAAGATTAGATCGCTACTCGTTCAGAAGTGCAAAGATTGGCTAAACATGGCCGTGTTACCGGAATTGGGGGACGAACTCACCCGCTCTGCGCCGGCTTCTAAGATAGTGGGAACCTTACAAAAGAGTCGTATGGAGGAGTCTCACATTATGTGGGTTCTCACCGCTGTGAAAAAGGTAAAGACTGGCAGGTAACTACAAGCATGTGTCAGGCGCTCGATTTTCAAATACAAGGGAAAAAGTAAAAGCTCACACTCGGTGGTAGTATTACGGTCGATAATTTAATGACACTCATTTGTCAGTCGACTGTATTACATAATCGGTCGTTCCGTGGAAGAGTTGAGTTAGTGGATTAAAACTCCATATTTCGTAAAAAAAAATTTAAAAAAAGCGTCAGGCAAAGGTGTTACTGGGGATTGTAGCCTCGCATAAACTGCCTTAGCAAAAAATTCTCTGCAAGCTCAAGAAGCACCTATTCAACAATGATATAGCTGCTAATGCAAACTGCCGGTAATGCGACTTGGAAGCAGTAATTCCTGGTGCTCCGGAGGAGGCATAGCAAGCTACAGACGCAGAAATAAAGCCCTTTAGTCCATATATCGGAATAGGGAGCATAGTGTCGCATTGGCATTTATCAAGATTTATCAGAAGCCCTATAAAAGTCCTTGTGAATGAA
The DNA here is from genome assembly GCF_016617805.1 of Bactrocera tryoni. Taxonomy (NCBI): domain Eukaryota; kingdom Metazoa; phylum Arthropoda; class Insecta; order Diptera; family Tephritidae; genus Bactrocera; species Bactrocera tryoni. The sequence continues at coordinate 20,720,535 of NC_052503.1, read as the reverse complement.
GAGAGGGCAGAATGGACCACAGGTCACATTGAACAACGCAATTTAATTCCTATCTAATCTAGCATAGGCATTGTTTTAAACAATTGACAGCTGGCTTACGATCGGATTTGCCGAGAAATGCCAGTTTTCTTAAGATGACTCATATATTTAAGGTGAAGAAATTAGTAGTACGAATTTTACGATGATATCGATAATATCTCCAAGCTTCTGTGATTTTTTTGGCACCAAATGAGAATTAGCTTATTTTCTCTTTCTGACTTTTTCTTTGCCTCTGTTTTTTTCTATAGAGTCTGACTAGAAGCTTGCCACTTTCTTTTTATCTGTTTCTTATTGTTCCCTTAGAAACTTAGCATTTAGAAGTAGTTACTTAAGCAAAAAATCTGATTTTATTTCTGAAGAAACTGATGATGAGAAATTCTAGGTGCCTGGTTATTATAGTCATGACTCTCTACATGAATTAATGTCTATGCATCCGAATAGATGTATATAGATTTGAAGATTCTTATGGTTAGATGAGAAAAAGGTGGCCAAGAAAGTAATAAGGTTCATACGGAAGACATAATTGTACTTCTTTCCTTTCTAGTATATGTTATTTGGTATAAATAATTTTAAGTTCTAATATTTAGAGACCCTTTTCAGTAAGTTGCTATTATGTAAGTGAGAAAGAAAATTATTCAAATAGATAAGTTATTTCTTGTAAGGCTTAAGAAACTAAAATTAAAAAAAAAAAAAATTAAGGAAATCAGCTGTTTTACTAGAAGGTAAATAGTAGATAATAGATATTTTCTTTCGTTTGTACTTGAAAAAATTTCCCCCTTAAACTCATATCTACTTCGACCCACAAAGAATTCATTATCATAACCTTAAACTCTTAAAATTGTACACCAAACTCAACTTAAAAAGGGTAAACCATAACTTGTAGCACACCTCTAGGAGCGAAATCATAAAACATTTTCTTATCAAACCAAAACAAATACCGACGCCTTTGAGCTAAAAGCAATGAGCGAAGCAAATGAAATTTGTACATGATAAACATTGTTGCAACATGAATAAAAGTGTATAAATAGCTGTGTGTTGCATGGCACGAGTTGATTGTTGTGCGCGTTGAGTAGCAAATTAAACTCAATATTTGCTTAAAATAAATTTGTATAGCAACAACAGCAACACCAGCTAGACTTTGTGTAATTTATTAGCAAACAGCTAAGAGCAGACAATAGAAGAATTATAGCGCTATAAGCGAAACAAATAACGCAATCAAGTGAAGCCATTCTCTGTGGTCGTAACAAATACATAAATCGGAAAAAGATTGCGTCGTCCATTTGAGTGCCAAGAAAGTGTGAGAGAGCGAATATACCACTGGTACTGGCACCGGCACAAGAATATTGTTAGTTTCGTTGGTATTTACATACACCGTAAAAGGATTTTACGAGGACGGTTTGATAGGTTGTGGAATAAGAAAAGGGTTACTTTGTGCAAAGATGACTTTTCTCTTTAGTTTGAAGAATTAAGTTTACAGTATTTTACATATCATTATCTAAAATGCAAAATAACGTAACAACACTTTTCAAAGTTTACAAGCGAAGGAAAAACTTTACAATAAAAACCACTTATATTGATAAAAAAATTTAAGTTTTGGTTATAAAATGGTTATATATTGGTTATATTACACTCATAATGAAACAAGATTTAAGTTTTGATTATAAATGGTTATATTTTGGTTATCATACAATCATATTGAAACAAAATTTGAGTTTGCTTTATAAAACAAATGGTTATTACATCTGACAGCAATTTTCGATTTTTTTCTATGACACGTTGTTTTCCATTTTAGGTGATGAAATTTATTTTTTGATCTAAATTTTTCTTCCATCGCATCCCCACCAAAATGCTTTCAATTCTGTTCTAATTGTAGAGAGCGCTATTTACCATGGATTGTTATTAATTTTTTCGAAATCTGCAAGGAGAAACTTCTCTTTATAATGTCCTGATAAGTTCTTCTAATTTATAGAGCTTGTTCTTTCGAATATAGAGCAATTTTCAACATATAATTTTATGCTATTTCTTCTGTTTAAAGCCAACTTTATCTGTAGGGCATCACATTTTCCACAGCAGCTCAATTCTTTGAAGCTAAACAGTAGTCGGTCTTGGGTTCTTATCCATTATAATTAAGTATACCTTATTTAAATGAACTCGGAAGCGCTTTGTCTGAAAAAATGCAACTATGACAGTGTTTTCTAAATATTCTGTGGATATTTATTTATTCCCATACTGGGGAGATGAAAGTACAAAGGGATGTTGAGGTTATCAAGCACATTATTTTCAGTGACGAACGCAAAACTTTTCGGGATTTGATATAATATGCGTTCCTTGAACCCAAAATAAACTCCAAAAATTGCTTACTTGAAAGTGCGTTATGCTTCCTAACTCTACTTTTTGGAACTTTTCGCTTATATTTGTCGAGAAAATCTTTAGGAAAGACGCTGCGTGAATTCAAAAGGCCTACTATATGCGCGAATATTGGTTCTCTGGACCACTTTTTTGTTAGTTTAATAGTCTTTCAAGAATTACGCGGATCCGTATAGGATTCACGGTGCTGAGAGTACGACAAAAACCTAATTGAAATCGTTAAGTAGTTAAAAAGTAGCTTTACCGCTTTGAGTTACTCATGACATGTAAGATCTACAAGCTTAGTAGAGTTAGTCTACAGTAAGGCTCAACAGCTATCAAAAGCTATGTAATGACGTAGCTTGTCAAAAATTAACAGTACCCTTCACAGATGAGAGTCTCGCTTATAATGATCTTTAAACTTTGATGGATCTTTAGTGGAGCTTTTTGTTTTATTTTAAATTTATGTCTTGAGTTTTGCGATACATGAAGGGGGTTGGAAATTTTTAGAATGCCTCGCTGACGGATTTTGAACCCTTGACTCTTCCCTTGGTACCATACTCATAGTAGGTAGTAATATACTCAATCAGACTCGACTGTATAAAGAAATTAAAAAAATTCACTTCATACTTTATACCAGAATATATCGTCTTTGGACCATTCTTGGATTAGTATTAGTCTTTCTGAAATTATGAGGATACCGATTGAAGCTTCGGTTCTGAAAACATTGTCAAAAGTCCATTCAAAATGACAAATAGTTGTACTCTAGTTTTGTTGCTTCCAGGTGCTAATGCCATATAAGATTCAGAATGGACAAAAGTCCATTGAGATTGACAAGTAGTTTGACTTGAGTTAGTTAGACTTCGGTGCTAATGTCATATAAGATTGATCTGCTATCTACAGCAAAACTTAATGGCTGTTAAACGCTTTTGTAATAACAGAGACTGTCAAAAATTGACAGAACCACTCCACAGATGACAGCTGATGGCAGTAGTCTTTCATACTCCCGAACTTTAAACTTTGTAGGATTTTCGTTTGGACTCTTTATTTTATTTAAGAAACATTTCATGAGTTTTCCGAAACATGAAAAGTGTTGCAAGTATGTTTTAGCATACTCCTTTGAATCACTGACTCTTCTCTTAGTAACCAGACACTCAACTTGCACTCGACCATATAAAGAACTAAACCGTTTACTGAGCTGTGAAATCTCCTCGGGTGGAACTTTCGCTAGTAGCCGCAAACTCAACTCGCATTCGGTTACATAAAGAACTAAATCCATCACTGAGCTCTCCAACCACCCTCGTAGTTTTTATGGATATTTCTCTGGTATGTCTACGACTATACTCCACTTCCGCGCTTGTTTGCTTAGCAGCAGCCAAACAAAGCCGAAGCAACAGAGCTAACACGGTCAAACAAGTTGGTGCAACAATTTAAATATCCTTTGGTGTTTGGTGTGGAAAATGCGTGATTGCCAACGGCCACTGCTAGTATTTCTGCTACAACGACAACAAAAACGCTGTGGCATGGTCCACTAGCGCTCCACACTTCAGCATCTTTGTTGATGTGTGTGTCTGATGCTGCGCAACGGGATTTATAACGGCTGCTTCTAAGTACTAACTGTGCTTTTTTATGTATTTGCTATTTGCTTTCTCTCCATTTTATGAGTATTTCGTTACAACTTCTGCTGCTTCGTGTGCTTCTTTTTATGTAATTATTTACGGCGCTTTAGCTTTTAGTTCGAGTGGGTGTGTCAGTGTGAGTGTGCTTCCTCGAAGTTTCTACTTGGTATTGCAATTGTTGTTGTTATAGTGTTTAAATTGGAAAATTTTTACGATTTCCGCTCCTTTATTCATTTGCATTCCGCCTTTCTTTGCTTTGCTTATTTTTTTTTTGCTTTTTTTTTTGTTTTTTCTTTGTTTTGTTGCTTTGCGCTCTTTCTGCATGGAACAAAATTTATTATCGTTTCTAATGAAATGTCAGTGAGGAAACATGAAACTACAAGGAAGTGAACATGGCAGTGGCGCGGGTGCAATTGTGTTCAAGAAAAACAGTTGCAGCGAGACATTTAGACATTCGCCAGTTGGCGTTACGCTAATAGGCAAATCTAAAAGCTGCCTCTCCTCTGTCCAGGTAACAAAGTCATGGCGGCCCTGTTTGTAATCAATGAGGTGAATCGCTGCTTGAAAGTAAGTTAAGCTAAGATTACAATAAATGTGCAAAAGTTGTATGAGAAATGTTTTCGCAGACAGCAAACATAACGGAAACACACACTTCACTAGGCCGCCAAGGAGTTGGTATTGTGCGCATAAACTCTGGCAGGAGTGTTTGCAATTTCTTTGCAATTGCAAGAATGTTTGCTTATTGGAAAAATAAATATTCATATACAGAAATGTGGAACTTGAGACTTATTGCTTAGTAAGCGCATATAATGCCGTTATTTAGTTACGCCTGTGTACTGCTAACCAATTTACTAATATTAAACGAAAGCTCAATAGCGAGGCAAATGGTGGAGCAGTTAGTGATTTTATATGCAACCCTGTTCATTTCAAACTCCTTTTATTAAAATACTAAATCAAAAATTTGTACTTTGCGTTAGCCACCGATCCCGATTCTCACAAGAACATTTTTCTCAGCGATGAATATTACTATTTCATAATGCGATAGGTTTGTAAATAAAATTTTTACCCTCGAAGCCTTGGTGTGCCCTATAGACAGAGCGAATCATTGGTCCATATTTCTACAAAAATTAAAACGGCCATAATTTTACCGCCAATGGGGAACGCTATAGAGCATGGTTGATGACTTTTTCGTTTCGGAACTGGGCAATGCTGATGTGAATGAAAATTGGTTCCAACAAGACGGCCGTAAAGTCAAGGAAACAATTAATTTATTGAAGGAAACTGTTGTTGGGCGCATTATCTCGGGTCGTGGGGCTATGACATGGCTAACAAGGTCGTAAGATTTAACACCGCTGCACTACTTTTTGTGAGGTTATGACGTGGCCTTAAGTACTCTGAAATTTAACATCGCTGGACTATTATTTGTAAAGTTATGTGAAGTCGCTGGTCTACGCAGATAAGCCCGAGAATATTGATGCCTTGGAAGATAATATTCAGCGCATTATTGACACATTTGCTGCAATTGCTTGGCAAGAATTCAGCCATTGACATCATCGAAATCATGTGTGAAACATAATGGCAAAGTGTTATTTTTAAATGCGGAACGTTATCAAACACACCAGCATACACATAGAGTTTAAGTTTTTCTTAGAGTACAAAATAACTGCGAGAGTGGACACTCTAGCATTCTCATACTTTGATTTCATTACAAAATATTTGGATTACGAGATCGCCGAGTCTAGCGCTGGCAGTCTTTTCACTGCTCACATTCCTTCGAGGGAAAGGAAGGAGTCGCTTGATGAGAGCGACTGTTTGCTTTTTTTAGATGAATCAATGCCTGACCTGAAGGGTTGGTGAAGGGTTGTTAGAAGAGTATACTCACGAAAACTAACTGCAAACTTCAATTTCAGGCTTTCTGACTATTACAGTGCGGAAGTATCTTCAATTAATAGCAGTAAATCTACTGTTCCGGAGCGCAGCATCCTTTAGAGTAGTGACTATCCACTCTGGTAGTACGATCGCTATACTAACCGTACGTTCGTGACTACCGTGGTTATGTCTAGACACCTTATCTTTGACATTGACTTACTGTTTAAACTGCAATATCCACTAAAATCATTCGAACGGACTGGCGAGTGATCTCGAGAGGTTGAAGAGTTCGAAAGTCCTCCAGAACTAGACATATCTTCACCAATCGTTCGACCGTCGACCGTCTTTAAAGGCTTTGTACTACTAGTAGGTTCGCGTTTTTGATAAAATTGAATCCCGTAAGACTTTTCCAACATTCGCAACGATTCCGCACACGAAATTTGGTTAGAAATACAAAATTGAGACGGATTCGTAGATATTTTTCTCTGTATCAAGGTTCATTTGAACCAATAAATTCAATATTAGTTCTTTTGGCTCACTCTAGTATACAGAGCGTACTTCAATGGAGATTACACCATTGCTAAGAGCTTGTAGAGAATCTCACCATAAATTATAAAATGAAACACTTTACGTGGCCTGGACAATGGCTGATGAATTTGGATATGTTTTATAGCCTGTCGAAAGACAACTTCAAAGTCTGAAGTCTCCTTTGGCAGTTAATTTAAGATTTACCGCAGCTGGGACCTAAATTTTGCATATTTTGGGTAGTTAAAGAAACTAAATATTATTTGCTAATATCTTGGCTCTTATGAAACAAGGGCAAGAACAAATCATTACAAGAGTCTTTAATACGTTTTCATTATGTTTTCTTGTTAAAAGTTTAGACACCTTGGTTTCAGTGCAAAAAATGGGATAAGTGCTTAAGTTTTTTTTTTTTTATAAAATCTACCATGTATGAGTAACTATTCCTTTTTTCAATTCTTCAGTTTAAGTTCTAGGAAATATATAAATAACAAACACACTTAAGCTTGTATTATTTACTTACCCGGAACTGACTAGAATGCTCGAACTTATGAAAGTCTGGCTCCAATTCCAACGCTTCTTCGAGATTCTGCAAAAATTGCCTTTGGAATGTGACAATTTCGTGAATATTACCAAAGAGTGCATTAATTTCGGCATTCGATAGGAATGTTTCGCGTTTCATCGGTTCCAAATAGTGCTCCAATAGATTGTTTAAGTGCTGTAACATATAATACAACGATATTAGTGTCATAAAATATTGACAGAAATTAAGGAATACTGAATATGGCAAAAACTAAAGAAAAATTTAAAAGATATTTATATACAATTATAAGTCTGGGTAATTTGTAAACTGGATTCCGCAATTGATGACGATGCAGCAGACGTACTATTGCCCGACCAAGAAGAAGCTCGAATGGCAATTACCCGTCAGTAGACAAGAAAGCTGTGATAGCGGATGAATTGCCGGCGGAGTTATTCAAAGAAAAAGAATTAATATGGAGGATCCATCAGCTACTTTGTAGCATATGGTCGGACGAAACCGTCCTCAATTGGGAATTTAAGTGTGTTATGCCCAATTCACAAAAAAAGAGACTCCACAATCTGCTTCAACTACCGTGGGATAAGCAACCTCAACATCGCATATAAGATTCTATCCAGCGTACTGTCAACAAACTGATTGGTCTTTAGCAGCATGGCTTTAGGCCTGGAAAATCAAAAACTGACCAGATATTCACAATGCGCCAAATTTGAAAAAGACCCGTGAAAAGAGGATCGACACTCACCACCTCTTCGTCGATTTCAAAGCTGTTTTTACCAGCACGAAAAGGAGCTGCCTCTATGCCGCGATGTCTGTATTTGGTATCCCCGCAAAACTAATACGGCTGTGTAAACTGACGTTGAGCGATACCAAAATCTCCATCAGGAACGGGAAGGCACTCTCCAAGCCGTTCGAAACCAAACGAGTTTTCAGACAAGTCTACGAGTCACACATCATCCCCGCAAAGTCAAACACTGGTTCGGTTTTGATTAGATGAAATCGGTATTTTTAGAAATGAAAATCCAAAAAACTTGGATATTTGAATTTTTCACATACAATTTGAGGATATGTAGAAAAGGTAGGGATACGAATGTTATAGACCTTTTCATTATCTACAACTTAGCCATATAACTTTTTGCTATGAAACTTGTAGTTTTGCCGTAAATGGATATAATTTTTAGCTCTCAAAAATTAAATCTATCTCATTCCTTTTCTCGATCTCATATTAGGTGCCAAGGTTGCTTTTGCCTTGAAAAGTCTAAACTTGGAAGAAAGAGAAAAGTTCCGAAACCATGCATTTTAGGTAATTGGTTCAAAATTCTTTTTCTACCAAAAAAAAAAAAAAGAGCGTCCTGGAATCCGATTAAACTAGCCAGGAAATAATGCTCTTATCACCACAAAGCCAAAACCAAGCCACTTAACAAAAACGGTGTATTTATGCGATGCTAAACGCGCATAGTCCGAAGGTGGCTGTGACCCAAATCGTTAATGTAACAAACCACCCGAAGCAATGAAAAATTATGAACTTTACAAATATTTTAATTAAAATTAGAATAAGCCGAAAAATAAGGCACGATGGAGAGTGAGGGAGGGAGAGGGAGATTAAACTAAGTTGAGTTAAGACAAGAAGTGAGTGTGGTGAAACGGAAGTACAAAACGGCAATCGAATCGGAAAAAAGAGGACACTACCTCGCCAGCGGACATTCGCTACCAAAAAGCAAAGGACGGAAGCCGTAAGGAAAGTTGCACACTTGAGCGAGAGATACGAATGTGTGGGAGTCTGCACATTTCCAATAAATGTGGCGGTGTTTGGTGCTTTCCGCTTAAATAGTACGTAAAATTAAAACTGGAAATAAAGGCGCAGAATTTTATCTATATAACGGTGTATGCTAATACAGCGTGAAAACTTTGAAACAATAGTGGTTCGGTAAATAAAAGTTTGAATTAGAGATTGCCGGCGAACATGCCACGCCACGCCACGCAGCATGCCGTTAGTGGCGGCGCTGGGTATCATCGTGTGGTTCACGCTTTGTGACTCGTGCGGTTGCGGCAAAAGTTGATGCCACCACCAACGCTACCAATTAGTGGCGTTTGGCGTTTGCTGTTTGCACTTTTGGCATCGCCGTATAAATTCTGCCAAGTTGCGCAAAACTTCCTCAAACTCATTAAAACGCTGCCGCCGACTGTCGACGCTGGCAGCGGAAAATTACGAATACCTTGAGAAATGCGCTCTATTTACAAAAATAGATTAAGGAAATGCTGCTTACATACATATATAAAAATATGTATGTATGTTTGTATATATGTATGTGTGCTTTATGTATTGACGTGAAGAGTTGGTGATAAAAATTACCGACAAATCTAGGTGTACCACGCCATGCTCTCGAGTGTGCTTTTTTTGTTCTGTTTTCACCTTTGTTTCACTTTTTTTGCTTTTGTTGTTGCTTGTAGCTGATAGTCATAATTTTTTAGCCGCTGCATTATTTATGCGCTACTTTTATTCGAGTTACGAACTTGACTTAATAATCAACAATGCGGTACTTTTAAGAAATCCTCTCTTTGTTCTCTCATCTCTTTCATCCCTTTCTCATATTCTGAATATTTATAATGTGGTCTTATTTCTTTTAAGTAATAATTATTTTACTTGAATAGTTGAAGCGCATTATTTTCCACTACTGCTCGGCAAGAAGCAGAATTTTTTTCCCATATACATAAGTGATTTGCGAGTTTACTTCGAAGACAGTGCTACTAAAAATATATACAGGGTTTATCAATAAGAGTGATATGATTTCTTTGCAAATAACGAAGAACTGATAAGGAACAAGCATCAGCTTATTTGTAGAATATAGTCCGACGAAAGCATGCCCGACGATTGCAATTTATGTGTGCTTTGCCCAATCCATAACAAGGGAGAACTGACAATCTGCGCCAAATACAATGGGATAAGCCTCCTCAACATCATATATAAGGTTCTATCGAATCGGTTGTACTGTGGGAAGGATTAAAGCCCACCGTGAACAAACTGATTGGACCTTATCAATGTGGCTTTAGGGCAGGAAAATCAACAACTGACCAGATATTCAGCATGTGCCAAATTTTAGAAAAGACCTGTGGAAAAAGGATTCTTCTTTTTTTGTCAATTTCAATGCTGCTTTCGGCAGCGCGAAAAGGACCTGCCTTTATGCCGCAATATCTGAATTTGATATATTCGCAAAACTAATACGGCTGTGAGCAATCCGTCAGGATCGAGAAGGACCTCTCCGAACCATTCGCTATCAAACCAGGTTTCAGACAAGGCGACTCTTATCATGCGACAGAAGGTACAAGCTTTTACAAGAGTGTATGCCAAGCTGGAAAGAAGTGAAGCAAATGGGTCGGGTAGTAAACGAGGGGAAGACGAAACTTGTCTTCCACGTCCCTGTTGACAGTCAGATCTCGAAGTCGCAGATAATTTCGTCTATCTTGAAACCAACAATAACACCAACGTCAGCCTCGAAATCCAACGCAGAATAACTCTTGCCGACAGGAAATTGTAATGGCAATTGAGAAGTACAGTCCGCTTTCGACGAACAAAGAACAAATTTTAAAAGTCACTTATCATTTCCATCCTGTTATGTGGTGTAGAGGGGACGACGAAAACATCTGATGCGTCGGCGTTACGAGATTTCAAGAAAAAGGTTCGGAGGAAGATTTATTCCGCATTGGCAATGTTGAATACTTAGTCGATAGAACGATGAGCTGTACGACGGCATTGACATAGTTCAGCGAATCAAGAGATAACGGCTACCCGGGCTAGGTCCCGTCGTCCGAACGGATGATAACACTCCAACTCTGAGATTATTTGACACAGTATCCGCGGGGGAAGCAGAGGAAGACCTCCACTCCGTTGGAAGGACCAGGTGGAGATGGTCGGAATTTCCAATTGGCACCAAACAGCGAAAAATAAGAACGGTTGGTTTGCTGTTGTAAGCTCGGCCGTAAGCGGTGTCTATACCAATAGAGAACAAGAAGAATCACAAAATAAAATACGATAATACTTAGTAAACGGCTCCAATATACTACTCATGAAATTTATATGCATGTTGTATTCGAGAAATAAATGAAAGATACTCGCACTAAATCGCTAATAAACGCGTTCCGCCATATTTCGCGCTTGTCCGCACTTCGTATAAGCACTTAGTGGCTGCCTTGGTTCGGTTTTAACTTATAAGAACTTGTATTACCGCGCTAATCTTGCCTTCCTCCGCATCCCTCGGCTTGACTTTACATAATTTACAAATTAAAATTTTAATTATTATTATCTCATTGTTTGCTTATCGGCTTTGAGCTGGCGTCTCTAATGAGCACAAAGCAATGTTGCGAGCTAAGCCCACCGCCACTCCAATTTTCCCCTCTTCTCTGGCTCTCCACTTCCCCACTGCTCTATTACTAGCAGCCACTACAGCGAAAACTTCTTTGCAGCACTACAAAATGTAGCTTAACTACCGTTATTTTACAACTACACGTAGTGAGAGTGTTGTGTTATTGTTGCTTTTGCTGGCTGTGGCAAGTTCGACTCGTCAGTCGACTGTTTCGTTTATTCGTTTGCATATTCATTGCGAAAATCTTAATGAAATTAGCATAAAATTAACGCCTCATCGTTATCTGCAATTCAAAAGCGTTAATTTGGCATTGAGCATTGCAAAGCACCGCGAGCGTTATTCTTCTTTTTTTTTTGTGCTTCTTATGCTGTCTCCTCCTATTTGCGTAAAACTTTTCCACCATTTTGCCATTATTGCTTAATCACAATGCGGCATGACCTTAAAATTTTTATTCCCTTCGTAACACCCTAAAAATTTGTGCTCCTGTATTTGGTGCGGTTGTCATAAAATGTCACTTCTACGTCAAACTGCTGTCAGTCAAATAGTAGTAGGAGTTACTGTACATGTGATTTTAGGCTTGTATACTTAAGCATGAAGTGCCACATCTGCTGTTAGCTGGTTTTGCACCTGTGCTACCTACATATAAGTACCTAAGCCTCTTCAGCAACTTCTCGCCTCTTCAGCAATTTCTCTCTGCTTCTCCGCCGCCACTCACGCAATCGGTAAGCGAAACACTTCAAACCCAATTGACTCCATTCATTGGCTCGTTTGCTCAAAGTCTTATAAAACGCCACTCATTCGTACATTATAAGCTTGGTAAGACTCTTTCTTTTTCTTTGCCGCGGCCCACTTAAGGCGAAAAGTAATTAATTTTAAGATGATTTGCTGCATAATGGCCGATATTTGACGTGAATGTGTCTGTGTGTGTAAGTGTAGAGTGGTTTTTTCAGTACTACGTCGGTGTATAGGTGATATGATATCATTGGCTTTCTAAGAAGTGAATTGCTCGTGACTTTAGATAATACTTAGTGTACTCGCTTAATCAATAATATCTGCTTCATCGTTTCTCCAAGTTTTGCCTACTTGACTTGAGTAGATTGACTTTGAGTTCTTAGAATTATGCTTATTTATTGAAAATACTCATTTAAAAGACTTAGGTTTGTCAGGAAAGCGTGGAAAACTTTTGAGTTGAGATACTCTGAATCCACAGAGGAAGTAGTAGGGGGGCATTACAGTTAAGAGCTTTATACAAATCGTTGATGTACATAGGTTTCTAGATCTCCACAGCCCATTTCAGGAAGAAGTTATGGTACTAATTAAAACGAAATTAGTATTTAGTAGGAGTAATAAGATACTGTCTGGGTTCAAGGAAAAGGGTATATTTACAAGTACCCAGTTCTATTCAACCGTTTGGATACACTGTTTAATAGGTTAGGTTATTCTGGTAGGCCACTAAGCCACGCATAGACCAGTTGGTTCTTTCCGATACCAGATGGAGTTCAGTTGCTAGGTCTAAGAGGAGTAGTAACCTTTAGGGATGCCTGCGTTTAACGCAACTTTTAACTGACTCTGCGGCCGTCAATGCGGGTTAAGTGCATCTTCTTAATCTGTCAGCCTTAAGTTCCTAAAGTCTCTTCTATCCAATAAGAATGTTATGTACGTACTTCCGATCTACTATTTAATATATGTATGTTAGTTTGGTTGGAAGTTTCTCTGAGTTTAGTTTATCAATTCTGAGTTTTTTCCGGGATCCACAAATGCTGCGTTTGCTAAAAATAGAGAAAGGCTACGAATAGCTCCTGATATGGATTGGATCAATATTCATATCACAGACTTCACATGCGAACCACCAATGAGGAACAATCTGAGAAAAATGTATGTGTCAGTCACAGTTCATGTTCTTTTGGTGTAATTATTATTGTAGTCAAATGAAATATTCCCTAAATGATTTTAAGAAATGTTGATGAGAGAAAAATACTCGACGGGGTATATTCATGAGTCCGTTTCTATGGACTATCGTGGGTTAACATGGGGTCGATCTTCGTACTAAAGGTAACAAAGGTGGACAGTTGTGAACGCTGGTTCTTTGCGACTCGCAAAATTCGCCAAACACTTATTAATCGACGAAGTGCTTTGAGTCGACCACAAATTTATTAAGGTGGCCACTATCAAACAGAGCCACATAGCCGAAAGTGTGTCTACCAAAATGTTTTAACCACAGTTTGATAAAAGCAGGACAGTTGGAATAAAAGTGATTAGATGACTCTACCTCATTTTCTTCACACATCATTTACATCCGACAAAATATGTATGTAATCTTAATGGATGTGTGAGTATTGGACAGTATCCCATCAGAACATCTACAATGGCGGTGAGATGAACCTTGCTAAGTTCAAGTGGAAATAGTCAGAGAACCTTTTGCGTGCCACTTTGGGCCAGAAGGATCTTTTGGTTGTTGACCAGCGCTCCCCAAGCTGACGGGTGGTCCATAGAATCCACGCTTGAACGCGAGAGGCTTGCACTGTACCAATTATTTGCCAATCAAATGAAAGTGTGGTGAGGTTGTCCTCGCTAAAAAGCTCATCTGCTTGGCATTTTCGAGCATATACTGCCAATTAGGTCGATTCTGATCGAATGACATGGAAGAAGAAGTCTGTTTTTATAGATAGATATTATACATTAACTTTGCTCAGTATAGAGTTATCCTTTGTTCTAGATGTTGAAAAATAATTTGCTGCTCAACCGAAGCCATTTTTTGGGATCAAAAGACGAAATTTTTAATTTTCGGCTCGAAAAAATTCCTCAGTGTTGGACGTCGCCATCAGTGTTGGACTAGAAGCTTAGATATGTTAACTTATTTTCTACAGCAAGAGCTCAATGTCTCAGATTCTGTATGATTTTACTTGAGACAATTATTCAGAAAAGGTACTTCTTCGGTTTTTAAGGGTTTTGATATTGGCAGGTCTCATATTCCAGCGCTTGGTTCTCTGAGGACTAAAAAATATGTATTATAGGTAAGAATAGTAGTTATAAACATTAGAGTTTGCCACAGAGTCTCAACGTAATGTTAAAAAACTGTGTAAGAACTAAATACTCATCCATTTTGGACAGTAGGATATCTGAAAGAATTCGAAGCTGACCTACGTTGACTTAAATTAATTGGAAGATTTCATTTCTTCTCGACAATTTCTACACATAATAGTTACGAATACTTTTGATCGGCCTCAGGTATGCTTAGTGTATTTTCTTCTTAATACTTGATTTCGCCCAAAGAACTACTCATGCTCAGACATTCGAATACCAGGCTTTGTCATTAATTCGGAATGAATTTCGAAATTTATTTAAATTTAACAAAAATCATCTCAGCGAGGTTATTAAATAAATAATAAGTAAGTATCCCATTTTATATAGTACATAAGATTTTATACTAAGAATACGATAATCTTCAGTAAATACCACTTACCTTAACATAAGTACGCTCCGTGTCGACCAACTCCAAAATGACCTTGCGCAATTTCTCAGCATCGGTGAGCTGACGTGACGGTGTCAGTGCGGCATTCGAGACTGACGACGTGACAGAACCGGTCGGGCTGGATTTACGGGTTTCCTGAGGTGAACGACAAAATCCGGTAACCTTCAATCAAGCGTTTCCATCGACACAAACAAAGTCAACGATGATGACGATGGAAGTAGGTTGATTGATGTTTTTTGTTTTTGTATTTTTGAATTTTTATTTCAATTAAATTTTTGTTTGTGCGTTTTCGTTTTTGCATTTGGTCAATCAATTTAGTAATTTTAATTTTTTTTTTGGTTTAATTTAATTTATGATATTCGGTTATAATTTAGAGAGTATTTTTGGTAGTGATGTTTGTTAGTTGTTTGGTTGGTTTGTTGTAGTTGTAGTAGTAGTAATAGTAGTAGTGTTGTTGTTGTAGTTGTTTTGGTACATTTATTAATTGTTATAAATTTTCATCATATTATTAATTGTTGTTATTGTTGTTCATTATATTGTAAAACGTGGTGTTTGCAAACAATTCATTTAATTTGGATTCAAATACAAGATGATATAAAAAAGTAGATGAAGAAAGAAAGAAAATTGTGAAGTTAGCAAAAATGTGAGTGGTGTAAATCTGTGCAAATAATTTTCGTTATTAAAAAAGGGGGTGGAGCAAGTGGCGAATTGTAAAAAAAGTGTAACTGACTGCATGGTTGGGTGGGTGTTTTTTTGCTGGAGCGGTTGGCAGCTAATTTAACAACAAAAGTCAAATGGCTGGTGCTTAATTAATTAATTGTGATTTAGTGACGAAAAGGCTACATACATACATTCATGTCTACAATTTTTGGTGTTGTTGGTGCGATTTTGTATGAGTTAGTTGCATTAAGAGTGAATGAATTATGGAAAATGATTAAATACATACAATAGTTGTATATACATAGTATATACTTGGTTAAATATAAATATTGTTTCAAATAATGAAAATTTATTCAACTGCATGTATAGTTATTTATATATGTATTACTGTATAATGTGACTACATGCAGAATAAGAGGTTTATTGGTATGTAGGCACACTTTTCTTTTCACCCTTGTCTCGTTTCAAGCTGAACTTCTAGCTGTTAACTGCAGTCTACTACTGTGGGCACAAAATAGTAAGACTTTTTAATTTAAACTTTACGCGAAAACCCATTCGTATGATAGTCAGTGACATCTGTGCCAAATGCCTCATCAAAATAATCATTAGTGTTTAGTATGCGCTTGTCTTTCTGAATTACATAAAGTGCATTCGGAGATTTTTACGATGCGGGAAATTATGCGACAAAGAAGTTCCTTTAAATTTTGGACTTGGAATCAAATTTTTGGTGCCGATACGTTTAAATTGTTGAAAAAGGCCTTCGTTGACAATTGTTTGTCGCGAGCAAGTGTTTTTGATTGGTAGAAATTACCAAAGATCATAAAATCAGACCGTAGACAGGCGGTTAAGAAATTTTTCTTTACCTCCTTAACTCACATTATTTCGGACTAAGATTTCTCTGCTACAGATTTCTTCTTTACTAATACTGTATATCCACAATAGCCTTTCTTAAACCTTTTTCAAAATCAAACATTCATTGGCTGTCCATTTTAACGATGCCATCGACGAATAGTATTACCTTAGCTTGAAAATTTAATGAGTTCGAGTTCTAATAATAGATCATATTTAAAATAATATATTAGAATTCAAAGATTTATTTACTTGGCATGTCGTATTTATAAGTTATGAAAGCTCACTTAGACTGTTTAGAACCAAACTTTGGAAACAGCATAAGTTGAGGGTGAGACTATAGTGATTTATATTTTGCTTATGAAAATAATTTAAGTTATAAAACGATTGACTGATAAAAACATAGTGTGAAAGCTCTAAAGTGAAAGCTCAGTGTTTTGGAAGCAATAGTAAAAACTTTCTTTTGCCAAATGGCATTAAGAATTTAAAGAAATATTTTTCGATAAAAGCTTTCAGTGAAAGCTTAAAAAGAGAAAGCTCATGAAGAGAAAGCTCTGTGTTTTTGGGGAACATTCAAAACGTTTTTTTTAGACGATCAAAAATCCTATCACTAAAAGAGGTTGTCGGTTTTCTGACAAAAGCTTTCAGTTCTTTGGAGGAAACAATAAGTACGATCTATTGCCAGAGGACATCAAAATAAAAAAAGCTTTCAGGCTCAAATAGTGAAAGCTCTGGGTTTTGTGAGCAAACCTGCCAGCAAGCTCTTTCCTTTCCTCCTCTAATATCACCATTTACAGTGAAGTAGAGGAATAGCTTCCCTTAGGAGCAAAGAGTAACTTCAGGTGTGTGTAACTAAATTATTAAAATCATTACAATCATAATACAATTGCAATGATTTATTTGTAAATATATTTACACTACACATATAACAGTGACTACAGACCTCCACATGACGGTAGCTAAAGCTCTAGACTCCGCCGCAATGCAACTCTGCTCGACATTAAAGTGCTTTCTTGCCATGACATTTCCAATTCAGTTTGCGGTTTCATTGGGCTCTCACGCTCCTCACCGCATGAAGCCGGAAGCAAGCGTTGGTTGACAATCGCTTGGTCGACAGTGTAAATGGAAGGTGTTTAATACGCATCTTTGCGGTTAGAGGGAGCGCTCCTGCATTGGCGACAATAGTTGGGGAGCAACAGCATCCGAAGACGAAGTGCATTTGACACTGACAGTTGATGTCTGCCAGGATGGCTGGAGGTTAGGGGCAACAACATACATGAGACATGCGGCATACGCTCAAGACAGGTCGACAGTTTGACGTTTGGGGCTTACTGGTTGCATTGTGTGTGTGGCATACTTGTAGCACTGACTGTAGTTTTTGCTTACAACCGCTACATAGCGCTGTTGCGTTGTGATTGTTGTTGCGCTTGTTGTTGCTATAACAACACATTACAAGGCTGTCACTTTACAAGCCACCTTCTTCTACTTAGGCGCACATACATGCTTACACATAACTTCGTGCCTGTTTGTGCCTCGTTTGCCGCAACATCCTTCGCTTCCTTTGCTTCCTTCGCTTCCTCCGCTGATTTTGGCATAATAACACACGTACAACATACAACAACAAAAGCAAAGCAGCTTCGGTTTTTTGTCAGTCAACATTTAAGCGAGCGCGCACAATTTCCTGCTCGAGTGCGATGTGGAATGCATTCATTGTGGCCCACAATCATTCGCATGGCTCGTATATACAACACACATGCCACATGCCGCGGGCCGCTTGTTTGCGCTCCACTGCCTCTTGGCATTTTTCCTTTTACGCTTTTTCATTATGTAAATGATTTGCGCGCTTTGTTTCTGCTGCTTTGGCGGCATTCATTTGCATAAGCTGCCGCTGGAGCTTCCTTCGTTTCCTCCGTTCCGTTGCGCGCCAACAACCAGCCGCCCTTGCGTTGCGGTGCCATTGCCATCCTGCCGCTGCGGTGGCGCGTAAGTGACAGCGGTAGCTTGTTTGGCGGTGGCGTCGGCGTCGGTAATAGTGAGCGGCTGCCTTGCTCATTGCGGTCTCTGTCTGCCGCGGGTTCACACCGAAAAAGCTGGCGCTTAAATTTCACAAATAGATTTGACAAAAAGGTATGTACATATATACATATATATATATATATATCTGCCTGTATGTATTTTCGCTTGTCTAATCGTGTTGGCGCTTGGTCTCCTTGGTATACTTGCTTGTAAACCTCATCTTGAGATTAGAGTATCCACTTTAGGTAGTAGGCTCTTCTGCTTTTCTTTAGTCTTTAGTTTATATTTTTCTTCATCCATCCGTTAGAGGTGCTGCCACATGGCATATATGATATTTTACGATTGTATGTATCTCGGTTTATCGGCTTTATTCTTTCACTTGAGCTTTATGCGTGTGTGTGCGTATGTAAATATTATGTGTGCAAGGTTCACCTATTTAGTAAAGTGTCATTAAAGGAAGTGGACTCTTCGCTGGCTGTCAGTACTTTTATGTAGTCCTTGATAAATGCATAACTTTACACTGAGAAAAACTTGTTTGAGTTTTTGAAAGACATGTATTTTGATAACCCACAGATGATCTGTACACCTCAGGGAGTTTCTAGATAAACCAGAAATGATCCATAGAAATAGATTAGTTGGAAATTCGTGTGCGTATTCACAGATCTAAGGAAATCGAAGTGTTTCTTGAGAAACCAGAAATGATCTATAGAACTAGATTAGCTCTTGATAAACTAAAAAATATCCATAGAACTAGATTAGTTGGAAATTCTTGTGCTTACCCACAGATGTAAGGAAATCGAAGTGTTTCTTGAGAAACCAGAAATGATCCATAGAACCAGATTACTTGAAAATTCTAGTGCGTACCTACAGATAATCCAAGGAACTAGAGGTGTTTCTTGATAAACCAGAAATTACACATAGAACTAGATTAGTGCGAACATAACCCGAGTGAATTGAACTGGCATGCTCAAAATATACTGAATTTTATAAAATCCCCAAAAATAAAATTGTTGGCATGTCAAGTGATTCGTTTATAGAACCTGAAAAGAGGATAAAAGAAAATCTCTTCTTTCGACAAACAGGTCTACGTAACCAGAACATAACCGGAATAATATCCGACCAAGAACTGTCAACTCGATAATGCCTCTCAAAATTATTTGGGAGGAAGAGGAAGACCTTCACTCCATTGGAAAGATCAGGTGGAGAAGGACCAGGCTGCACTTGGTATCTCTAATTGGCGCCAAACAGTGCAAAGGAAGAGCGAAAGGCGCGCTGTTGTAAACTCGGCTATAACAGCGTAAGCTTTGTCTACGCCAATAAAGAAGAAGAAAGATCTCTCTTATGGACGAATATGGATCGCGTGATCGAAAATACGTCGACAAACGAGTATATGACGGATCGTAAGCCGAAACGGCTATGATAATTTACAAATTCTATTGAAAGATTGAAATGCTTGATTCCTATGCCCGAAAGGTGCTAAATTCATAAGTGTTTTTTTTAGAGATCCCCGAGTGTAGTCTCCCGAGATCGCTCAAAGCGCAAAGTTGTTGTAGAAAACTCATCTCAACTCTTATTATCACCGCCAACTCGTAAAAATTCCTGCACAGTGTATGCACACCTAAGCCACCGATGATAAAAGCACTTTCAGGAAGGTTTCATTTTACCATTCAGCATAACAAAGAGCATTTGGTGGCTTTCTTTGTTGCCATTCAGCTCAGCCGCTCACCTCCACGCTCCTGCTATGCTACTTACGAGCAGATTCATTTGTTCACCTTTCATGCGTTTTTTCACTGTTTTTCTGTTGTTTTTTTTCTTTGCGTTGTTTTTGTATTTTTTATTTTGAAATTTCTCACAGCTACATTGTTGTTGGCAGTCAAGCTGCATAGCTTATGTTGTACACTTTTATCCTTGATTCTATTTTAAAGGATTGATGCTCGAGCACACTATAAGTGAGCGAGTGAGTGAGTGAATAGCGAGTAAGTGAGCCAAATTTAAATTGTGCGATAGTGTGGTTACGTGGCGCAAAAGGTCCTTGAGGTGTACGAGGTACGAGGCACCAGTGTACCTACAGTACGCAGGCGAGGTCCTTGTGAGTGAAACACACAAAAAAAAAAACAAAATAAAATTGGTAAAGCTTAACTCGCTTTGCGTAGCCGTTGACGCCGCACGCCCTGCCATCTGTCTCTGTCTCTCGCTCTTTCTGTGGTGGTAAGATGGTGTGTGCGTTTTGGTGAGCGCGTGCGCCGGTCTGTTTGTATAGCCTTTTGACATTTCGTTGACGTTGTGGCAAATTTAGTGGCACTTTTGTAAATTTATTTCACCCGCTGCCCTGTGGAAATGGCTGCAGCAGCGGGGCTGCGTGGCTGGATCCTATTCTTGTTATTATTTCATTATGGCTTTGAATGGATAGGCGACTTTTTTTTCTGTCCATATATTCTTAGCAGCTATTGAGGAGAAGCGCATTTCTTTATTTGCTTTTTTTATGACGTTGGCGCTGGCGCTGGTTTGGCGAACGGCTGCTTGAAGTAAGTAGCATTTTGGTTGCGCTTGAGTATTAAAAATACAAATGTCCTTTCGTGTGCGCAGCGAAGGATATCTTGGCTGCTGTGGCCCTTGCACTTAAGTCTCTCTGTTCTATTCCCACTGTGTGAACGTAAGTGTGCTTAATTGTGTGAACTGCATCGTAAAATGTTAAAGTGTATTGTCATTAGTTGGCCAAGGAGGCGGCATGAATGACGTGATGGCAACAAAGGTGAACTTAATTTTTATTTCATGCATTCATAATAAAAGAAAAATAGTTATTTTTAGTTATTTTCAAGGTGTTGTACGTATACCGCATTTTCTTTGCCTTGGCTTATTAACTTGAGATCTCATAAATAATTTAGTCAGAAAGAGATGGCCTATGGTGGCTATGTCCATAGTTTTAGTTTCAGTCTAATCTTAAGAGAGAGAAGTTTTTAACGCCTAGCGTTAAGTTATTTCAGGTTAGATGGCAACCCTGAACGCACTGTTAATGAGTTCAAGACTGATAACACCGCTCTGCTATCTGAGTGGGTGGTCACTTCTCTGTAGGAAGCTGCACTCCGGAGCAGTAAATCTATTTCAACCTTAATGGCTGCAACCTCGGCTTGGAAGACACTGCTATAGTCAGGAAGTCTAAAGCTGGAGTTTACAGCTTTGACCCATCCGTAAAGAAGCCACTGCTTCTTTCCTCAAACTTCAAGCGTTACCTTAGGCAAATTTGTCGCTTTCGATCTGTTAAAGAGGCTATGACTATGGCTTAGGCATTTGCTTTCTACTGCAGTATCCAGAACGAAGTTGGATGATGATAACTCTGAGTTCCCAAGGTAACTCGAGCTCATCTTCTGCTACAGGTGGTGGTTTGAGTTCAGGGACGCCTTTCACTGGAAACAAGTCACTGAAGAGGTTAATAGCTCAACTGTTAATGTCGTTCAGTGCCTCCTCAATCTAATCGGTAAAGTGTATTGCACACCATCGTCGACTTAATCAAGGAATGTTTTCTTGTTGTTCCTGGGTTTTGCTCCAAAAATTAAAACATAGTGCCTGCAAAAGCATCTCAGAAACTGGCTGGATAGGAACTCGTCTAAAACTTCCTTTTCTTCGTTTTACTGTACTCGGGCGACTATACCGGTGTTTCCTAATGAAGATCGGCCGGCCGGTTGCCTTGTATGTTGACAAAACATTTTTTGTGGTTTTTTATCTAGTTGCTGCCTGCAAGTGCCATTATTACGGCACTGTACTATGGACAAACGCGGTCGTATGCAAAGTGATATAGTACATCTCTTCGTCGATTTTAAAGCCGCCTTCGACAGCACGAAAAGGAACTCCAGGAAATTGAAAAGTAAAGTCGACCAAATTCTACAAGTCACTCATCATTCCCATCCTGCTGTGCGAGATATAACACGAGATTGACTTAGTTCAGCGAATCAAGAGACAGTGGCTGCGCTGGCTAGGTCATCTTGTCCGGATGGCAGAGAATACTCCAGCTTTGAGGGTTTTCGATTCAGTATCCGTAAAGAAGAAGAAGATGTAATCTATCGTCAAGTCGTGAATAAGAAGCGAGAAATGTCGGTAAGATACAGAATTATCTCTCGCTTAACGGTGGAATGCTTTTGGTCACTATTTATACTAATCCAAAAATTAT
The DNA here is from genome assembly GCF_016617805.1 of Bactrocera tryoni. Taxonomy (NCBI): domain Eukaryota; kingdom Metazoa; phylum Arthropoda; class Insecta; order Diptera; family Tephritidae; genus Bactrocera; species Bactrocera tryoni. Next base: position 20,698,079 of record NC_052503.1, on the reverse strand, counting down.
TTTATCGTATGCTCTCTTCCTTGGTCGTGTTCGAAGACTTGAGTTAGCATTGTTTCAAGTAGCCTCAACATGGTTATGGGATTAGAATTTATTCTTAAAGATTTAGTAAAACCACTAAGTGATAATTTTACTATGAAGGAGCTGTAAAAGTTTGTGCATCTGGCAATGGTACTAAATCTTCTTTTATTCTTATAGAATTAGTAGCACTTCAGAGAGCCCTAACAAATTAGCAAAGAACGCAAAAGCAAAAACGAAAAGCATCACCATATTGGTTTTTACTGTGGAAAAAATCAGCACCTTACAGAGTAAATGGTTCTGAATGCCTCTCTTTAGCTAGCACAAGGAATTTAGAGGTAACGGAAAATTTACTCGAAATCGTCGTGTGACTATTAGAGAGATAGCAGCGTCTTAAGAGCCTTCTCTACGGTAGCCAAACTTGTTGCCAAAAACTTAAATTTTAGCAAATGTTTACATAAGATCATCTATTTTCTAGGTCACTTAACTAATCTAGCGGCTAAGAGATGTATGCGGCTTCCTATCGTAAGCGCAGGAAAACTTTTCAAGAGCATTACATATTTCGATAATTCAGCAAGGATGATAGGACAAATAATCATTTTTTAAATAAACAAAATTTTTATATTATTGAAAATGGAGTTCTAATTTTATGAAAAATTAAATCTTTTCTTCACATCACTCTTACATCTTACATAACTCGTCATTATACAGTAAAAACTTCATTCAATTTTCATGAAATTAAAAAGCGATTGTAAATCAGTTCACATTTTTATCTGACAATTTGATATTTTTTTCTTGCTTTTTACTTGCTTCCAGCCTAAACGTAGGCAATATTTTAAATGCAAATTCTATTGATATTAAACTAAAACAATAACTACGTTTAGGCAGATAATTTGTGAGGTGTTGTTGGGAAGAGATGGAGTAAACATTAGGGTACATACTTAGATTTGCCATAAGTTCTGTTAAAAAGTTTACAATGCATGCAGTGAGGACAAATTCGCGGCAAAAAGTGCCATTCGTTTTTTATTATAATTTGTGTGCTGTGTCTACTCATACTCATACTACTTTTTTTTAATCATTTTGGGGTTTGTTTTCGCTTCCTAGCAATGGAGTGGGGAGCTAAAAAACCATAATTTCGATGAATACTTAACATAAGTGTTGAAAATGCTCAAATAGAATTTATGATCTCCTCAAAAATCTTCTCAAAAAGCTGAATATTACCAAAATTTAATATTTCGAGTGTGTTTATTTTCTCTACTATTGATAGTTTTTTTCAAAGTTCTACAGTTGAGGACAGAATAACAAGTGTTCTACCTCGCTTGGTTCGTACCAATTCAGGCATAAAAGCCGTTCGCCAACGCATTCGCAAGAATGCTGTTAAAAAAAGAAAGTTATGTCAAGGGAAGTGGGTACGGATCACAGATCATTGTCAAGACTTATTTGAGATAATTTTCACAAGCCGGCTAGCTAGTCAGCTAGGCTTCTAACATCGCGTTTGAAGCAAATTAGGCTCAAGAGATGCAAGTGACATCTTCAGTAGCATGCGGTCAACAGTTATGAAGTATCCCTTTTTCGAATGAAAATACTTATGTTGAGGAAAATTTTATAAACAAAACGTCAAAAATTACTTAAAAACTATTTAAAAAACAAAAACTTTTATTTTAAGATTTTAACGTAGTCAATTTATCAATATCTGTTCATGACATTGTGACGGAGCGCTTGAACATGCGCAAGGGGTGCGCGAAGATGGTACCAAAAGTGTGCCAAGGAAGTATGCCAATAAGAAACGTAATTACAGGCGACGAGTCATGGATCTTTGAGTATGATCGCGAGACAATGAGACAATATTCCGAGTGGCACAAGCATTTTGAGACGACAGAGCGGATCCAAGCAGCATGCAGCTCGGCTCTCAAGGCTATCCAGGCGAATGCCTTCCGTGACGCCTTCAATGCTTAGAAATCGCGCTGGCAGCGCTGCATCGACACAGAAGGAACCTGTTTTGAAAGTTCTTAAAGAATTGTAACGATTGGTTCAATAAATTTTTTTATATCGACTCAGTCCTATTACTTTCTGGATAAACCCGGTAGTTTGGTTTAGGGTTTCTGCATTACACAGCTTCACTTCTGTGAAAAAATGGGTTAAAACTGGGACAAGAGTTCATCAGCGTGATGTTTTAGAAGGTGTGCTAAAGCAGTTAAGCAATACTTTTTCCGTTGGAGTGCATTGTTCTTCCAGCAAGATTCTGTTTCAGCACAAAAGTTGAAAACCACCCAGCTGCGGCTAAAAAGCAATATTTCTGGCTTTAAGCTGAAAATGTTTGTTTGACTGGTAGTCTAGACTTCAAAGCATTCGACTACAGTTTGTCATTAGAGTTGGAGAAAATGAGTTGTAGAAAATCGTATAGGAAATTGGTGAGTTTCAATAAATCTTTGGTTCGAGCAGCGTCGCCAATACCAAGAGAAACTGTGTGTGCTACTATTGTTCAATGGCCAAACCGTTCGAAGGCTTGTGTGAAGCAAAGTGTAAAAATTTAGAATAAACCAGAGCTTGTTACAGAACTTATGGCAGTAAAAAAAATTATTGTGATGTGATTTTAAGTGCAAAAACTTCTAAAAATAAATCTTGAATATGCATTGCCGATAATCAAAATAGGTTTACGTATATATATGGGCCTTATCATACTATATATTGAAGAACCTTACATAGATATTTATATCAAGAAATTTATAAAAATATGGCTCTAATAATTCTAAGTAAAATAAAGCATGAAAAGTCCACATACGGTATATGCAAGTGCTCAACATATAGAGAATGTTTGCAAACTTAAACAACACAGAAGAATGCAACAACAAAATAAAAGATAATTTGAATTTTTATGCAATTCTCAACCAGTTTTGAAATACTGAAACACACTTTCGCACATACTAGGACCCACCAAATGAACGTGTGAACCCATGAGTATGGTATATACAAGGAGACATACATACATATGCACATATGCCACATATAAACATATTAACGCAATAGCAAGCGGCGCTCACACACACAGACAAACATGCTAGAACGCTCGCAAATGCTAAGTAATGGAGCAACTTGCAGATTAATTTTATTATTTTTTACCCGATTTTATTTCTCGTTTTAAAACTCTCAAGTTTTACGTGCAATTTGCCGGCACATGTGTGTCTACAGCAGCAACAACAACAACGCCAGCCACCACAATAATAGCAACAACCGCTATAAACGCAGTTGAAAGTTCATTCTGCTGGCAATCGGCAACAACTTTACGCTTCACAGACTCGGTGTGTGGGCGCTCGGCGCTTGCCGTTGGTCACATGCTTATACACATGCATACACATGCATACACATGAAAGCATATGATAGATATGAGTGTGTCTGTTTCGGTGTTTTTATGAGCATGGTTGTGACTGTGTGTATGTGTATGTGTATAAGAGATCGTTAGCCTTACACGTACCTGCTCTGCGGTCTTGAGAAGATTCTCAATTTCGAAACTGCTCGTACGTGAGGTCGGCTTGGTGGCGGCAGCGACCATTTGTGCTGGTGTCGGTTCAACGGATGATGGTGCCGGTGAGCTTTCGGCCTCAGGTGAATATAAATCTTTACCGGTGCCATCTGCAAAGAGAAAATGTACACAAATAAATGAGCATAATGAAGAGATATATCTAGATAAATACATATATATATATCAACCACATGAACGCACACAAACGCATGTATATGTGTGTACGGGTGGTGCCAAATGGACTTTGGAGTTGAATGCAAGTGCCCAAAGTGCAGATCTTCGCATGCCTCTATATATATATGTATTTTTACCGTTATACATTCGTTTTACTATATACATATATGTATATACGTATACTCCTACATACATGGTTTGTGCGTGTATTTGCAGTTGGGCAAATCTGGCATTGTCGGTCAACGCCTGTGTGCCATGTGTGTGCTGAAAAGTTTCTTTAAATCTCCACAAATCATGAAAATACTACTTAACTCAACTCAACGTAATTCAACTTAACTTAACTTCACATAATAAATAAAACTTTATAGAGCCGTTAACTTGCCGCACGGGATTTGTTAAATATACTAGTTAAAGCAAAGTTTATAGTGTCAAAACGATTATTTCGTACATTAACGGTACATTTATTTCTGCTATTGCTGTTGTTTTATTGGAAAGCAAGTTAAGTTTTCTTTTACTTATGATAGCACAAAGGCATGAACATCATTTACGATTTCCTGCCTGTTATCAACGGGCTTTAGATAGTATTTGTATCCTCTTGCTACAAATTGGATTCTAATTGATTCTAGATGTAGCTTCAGCACGAAAAAACGTTAACTTCGGATGAACCGAAGCAAATATACCTTTTACTGATGAGAATGGCCCGAAACGATTCTTTTACTTAAGGCTCAAGCAGCTCAGCTTCCGGTCTTTGACCAAGTACCCTCTGCGTAGCCTAAGAACATCCGTTTGAAGGCGAGCTAAAGTGAGAAAGCGAAACATCTCCTCTTCAGGGTTGTGTGCTGGGTTTGGGAGCCGCCGCGTAAGAAACCGTAGAGAGAAAACAGACTGCCTACCTCGTAATGGTACAACAGGTCATGGGGTAGATACCGATAGCTTAGGAAGAAAACGAGATACATGAAATGCTTGAGTACAAATAGAGCTTGACAAGCTGGCCGACATGGGTGATGTCCGAAAATTCTATGATATGACCCGGCGACTAACAGATGGTTTTAAGACAGGAGCATACATTTGCAGAAACTCCAGAAGTGATCTAATAACTGATGCCCAGAGCATACCAAAATTATGGAGGGAACACTACTCCGGCGTGCTAAATGGCAGTGAAAGCATAACACCGGGAGATGGTGAACCCGATTCTCCAATCGATGACGATGGGGCAAACGTTCCATTGCGCGACCTTGAAGAAGTTCACTTAGCAATTACCCGCCTGAAGAACAACAAAGCGGAAGTTTAGAGCTATTTCTTACTTGAAAATGGTAAAGTTCTAGGTGTTTTAAAGGAATTACCTATAAATATTATTCAAAGCAAAGATGAATAACGAAATTTGATATTGATTTGTGAATATTGTATAAAAATTTTATGAAAAATAGATCGACAACTAACTGGGAATTTTGTGAAAGAAACTGTACTTTCGGGGAATTTTTGAACAATTAGAACAAATACCCCAATACACACACCTTTACTTAGTGCAACCACATAAATTGCTTGAAATTCCTTTTCAACCAACATTTCACTGACAAACTTCTCCAAATTAACACCGTTATTTACGGGAGTTTCTCACGTAACAATGAAAAATACCTAAAATTACAACATTCATGCTAAACAAGTAACACAGCAATGAGCGTAAATTTCAAATAACGCTAAGTTGGATGCGGTGCACTTATTTACACGCATGCAAGAATGCAACAAATTCAGCGGGAAACGAATTCTTCCATCTAACCAGATGTGTTTCCAACACATAAGAGCACACACACACATATATATGAATACGAGCATATGCTATTTTTTCTATTTTATGAACTAGAGAGCGAGTAGGTTTCCCTGTGTGCTGCAATGACGTTGCAACGCTAAAGTTGTTGCAAGTCGGCGAGGAGTTAGTAGTTGGTATGTGGCATCATTAAGCGTGGCGAAATGTGGCATTTATCTTAACTGTATAAGCGGCATTAAGCGCCAACTGACATGCAACTAACTGTGGAGCACTAAAAATGCACTCGCAAGTGGCGGGTAGTTCGGCTCCTAAAAGCACATTGGCATATGGGCAATGTACGGCCGGGCGAAACCGACGCCTCGAAGACTGTCAAATAATGCACTGCAGCTGCGCTTGCAAGCACATACGTACATTTAAGGATGCTGCACGAGTAGCTGTGAAGCAGAAGAAGTGCAAAAAAGTGAAGAATGCAATGTGTAGGGAAATAATAAAATAAAAAATAAAATAAAAGGAAGGCAGTACCGGCTTTGGGAGGGATGAAAGTTGCATACGCAGGCTACCTGGCGCACTCTTAAAGTAATTACAATGCTTCACGTGCATGTGTATATGTGTGTGCGTAAAATATAGACTAACTATATGAGGCAAAACTAATTACTGTTTTCAGGCGGTGATGATTACGGCATAGGTGCGCATGGTGAAGGTACATTTAATGAAAAAAAAATAAAACTCAGAAATATTTCATAGAAAAACTCAAATCTATCTTAAGTAATTATGTAAAAATATAATATAATATTACTAAATTGTTACTGAAAACTGAAATGTGGACAAAATTTCAAGCTTTGAGAAGCCTGAACAACGTTTACAAATCGTTGAACTTCATTACGAAAACTCACGTTCTGTAAAGACTTATGGTCAATATAATCGGTCTACTGAGCGTACTATTCACAGCACCATAATCCATATGGAGACAGCATTATTTATTGGACAATATACAACCGAATAGACCAAGCCAAAGGCCATGGAGAGTCAATTCGGCTCACTTCGCACCAACTTGGACTGTCGTAACGAACGACCTAGCGCATTTTACGTCGAGATCTTTAATTTAAAGGGTACAAGATATACCTTGTACAAGAACTGATGCTGTTCGAGCTTCCTAAATGACATAGCTTCGCTCTATGGGTTATGGAAGAGTTCCAAGAAGATCCCACGCTTTCGTGACAAATTTTGTTAAGCGATGAGGGCCATTTCTGTCTCAATGGGACAGTCAAAGTGAGACCTGAAGAGACTCAAGATCTGCCATTTTATGCAGAAGAAACAACGGTTTGATATGATGTGTGTAATATTTCTTCAAAAATGATGCTATGGGACTGTTACAGTCAATGGCGACCATTATCGCGCTATGGTAAGTGGCAACCGATAACCGATTTGTTGCCTGGAATTGAAGTTCGTGATCTCGATGACATTTGCGCCACTTCCCACAGATCGCATCGATCAAAGGATTTATTGGGAGAAAACGGTGGGCAAATAATTTTACGTTTTGGACCGGTCGATTGGCCACCAAGATCGTGTGATACCACAACGTTAAACTCTTTCCAGTGGGGATATGTAAAGCCTAAAGGCTATGCCGACAATCCCGCTTCGATTCAGGTCTTCGAGCAAAACACAGTGCGTGTCATTCGCCAATTACCAGTCGAAAAGCTCGCACGAGTCATCGGAAATTAATTAAACGAATCGACCAATAGAGACGTTGCCGCGGCCAACATTTGAAAGAGATAATCTTCATTTATTTGAAATTTTGCATTTATTAATAGAGGAAAGCTAAAACCTTGAACATTTAGCCATAAATGCGGAAATACTTTCACTTTATCTTCGCTAAAGTTATTGTATTCAAGCGAGGGGTTCCATTAAAGTCTGATTGGAAATCAATTCGAAATGAGGAAATCGGAGTTCGTTTAGGTTTTGTGAACATATGAGCCTTACATCACGCAGTGCGTTGCTCAGCCAAATCAACTCAAGGAACTCAAAAGAAAACGAGTGAGCTTATTGCTTTCAGCAGGTTGCGTGGCTCTTTTCGCACCCAAGAATACACACCTTCTCGAAAGACAATTGCCAATATTGTCTAGACGATGATGAGTTAGAATTATACATAATACTATTTTTTATAATTTGGTCTTCACAACTTTAATTATTCAGGTCCACTACTAGCTTCATAGCAAGTTCTACGATAGGTTCCAAGTTCTTAATAAATGAAGTTTCAAACGGTTTTCAGCAGTTTCTTGGAAACTGAAAGGGATGGTACAAGTAAGATTTCTTGATCAAGGATTCTAGTCTTGAATCTTGGTTTCACACAGCAATAGATGGTCCACTTTCGTTAAAGGAAGTAAAGAAAAAAATGTTTGGTCACGTCCATTGCGTTCGGAGTAACTCTTTAGCAAGCCAGAGAATTTCTTTAATCTGACAAAGAGTGAATTGGTTACTGATATCCAATAAAGTATGTACACATTTTCTTTAATGAGACAGATGGCGGTCTTGTGATAATCTGTAGCTACGTATGAACTAATATTTCAACGAATTTAGTACCAAAGGACTTGAAGTTTCGCTACATTTCTATAATAATCATATAAGTAATATACAAGCTGCAACGATTTATCACAATGAGAAGCCAAATTATTTGTTTTCTGGTTCTACATGGCGTATATCTGGTATATTTGAGGGAGAACTATCTGATGCCCCGTGGCGAATGAGCAACATAGAATCTCAATATAAGAGTTTGTTGGAAATATTTTGCTTTCATAGTAAGTTCTCGATAGTTAGGTAGTTTAACGGTAAATTTCTTTACATCATTAATTTAGTGCAATTTTAATATTTAAGTCGTCGTTAATAGAGTGAACATAATAATCGTATCTATTGGCCCTGGTGAACTTGTAATGAACTTGTAAATTATTTGGAATTTTGAGCATATAACTTTTTTCTATTCCTAAGTTTTTTTTTGTCTGAGTTGTAAAATTTTTCAATAACCCTTATAAATAAAAATAAAAAATAAAAAAAATTCAGTGTTTTTTTCTTGACTAAAATGCATTATTCCTTTATTTTTCTATAAATGTTTGACCAATAGATTATTCAATTTTCAGCTTTTAGAAAAACCTTAAGCTTTTTATACACTCTTCCAAACCACTATTTGCTTTTCAAAAATTTATGCGCACCAATTATTTACTTTCTTCCTTTGCCAACGCGTTTGCTAATCAAATATTGATTTTTGAATCATCAAACGTTGTGTATATACATAAAACATACATATGTACGCACACAAATGTACATATGTATTGGTTATTCCACTTTGACCAACAGTTCGCTGAAATTTTAATGAATACATTTTCGCAATTTCAGCGAATTACTGCTGGACTTAACACAATCAAGGAGCATAACGCCATCCCTCTTACCCTGCAGCCAGCCAGGCAGCTGCAGCGAAAAGCGCACACAGCTTTCACGGCGTTGCCAGCTGATGCAGCGCTAACCGAATTTACTGCCGCGCTGCTATTTGATGTCTGCTGCGCGAAAGCACATTGCTGGCTATAAGTTTTTGTTTCTGTATGTGCGTAGTTATGTCTCTGTGTATGCGTAGTTATGTCTCTGTGTGTGCGTATTTATGTTTGTGTGTTTTTTAGTATGTATGTATGTGTGTGTGTGTGTTTGCGAGCGCGCGTCATTTTATTGCAACTTCATTGCACTTTGACAGTTGACATATTTTTAATCTATTTATGCAAGCAGCAAGCGAATAAGCCACGTCACTACAGTTGCGGCAACATAGCACGCATAAGCTAGGCAAGCACACAGACAAGCACACAGCGATTTATGTAAGTTTGCTTGGGCGTTTCATAAATATTTTTATGGCTAGTTTTTGTAGCTATGTGTCTATATATATATATGTATTTATACAACATTGTTTGTATATTTGTACTTACTCCAACCTGGCGCCGGCACGATTAAACCGGATATCATCTCCTCGCTCATTACGGGCGGATCCGATGGTGGCGGTGGACAAACCAATGAATCAATCATGTCATCAGTGACGCGCATAATGCCAACTAGATCTGGTGGCTCAGTGCGTGATGAGCTGAAAAATTGCAAAAATTGCAGAGTATTAAAAAAAAGAGGAAATGGCGACTTTAAAAGAGTTTAATATGCGGCGGTAGATATATTTTTTATATAGAGAGCGATTGAGTATATGTATATATAAGCGAGCGAGTTGATTGATGTTAGATGAGCGAGAAGGGTACTTGAAGTGGTGGAGTGGCATGGAGTTAATAATATATGATTAGTTGTAGTGATTTTCTTTGGGTAGATATTTATATGTATTTTCCAAAGCGTGAGTTACTCATACGCCCTGCATTACCATCAAAGTATCTACTGAGTGCAGCATCGGAAGTACAGAGCGTATGAGTGATATACGTAAGTAGGAGTTGTTAACCAATGCTGGAACATTGAGTAGAACAGGGCGTATGAGTAACACACATTTGATACTCTAATGGGAAGTTACTCATACGCTTGGCGGTACCATTACAGCATTGATTGGAGTAAAGATAGTTGTACATACATGGCGTATGAGTAACATATATTTTCGGGTGTTTACAGTTTTAAAGTGCTACATAATGCTAATAGGTAGTCCAGGGCGTATGAGTAACACACATTTAATACTCGAATGTGATGTTACTCATACGCGGTATGTCTCCTAAAGTAGAAAGATATGAGATCGTATATATTAAAAGGTGCTTGTGAACGATACAGATCACAATTTTTTTTTGAATTTAGAAATAAGTCAGCATACGTGGAGCAAAGTAAAAGTATGTAATAACTAATATGAAAATACGAATATAATAGTAAAAATAAATTAACAAAATAATAAGTATGTTCATTGTGTATTACTCAATTTAAATTAATCTTTTATAGTTAATGCAAAGTATAAACGATTATTTTTAACCACACAAGCAGAACTATTTTTATTTATGTTCCGTTAAATTTTTGGCATGTGGTGTTGGATCTCGTCTTAAGTGATCTAACGAAAAGAGCTTAGATATTTTACTTCTTTAATAAAAATTTTTTCTAAATTTAGAAATTTTAATTTTTCTAAATATGTTCTGACTATATTAAATAATATTTTATTTTAAAAAATTATTTACATCAAATTACTTGTTTAATTTGGAAAAATTGCTGACTGAAGCAGAAAAATTAGGATATCGGTAGATAAAAGTGTTTGTTGTATAGATTTTAGAGCAACTAAACTTTCTAATTCATTGGCTTGACATTTTGAGCTCATCAGTGAAATTAATAATGATTTTAAATAATTTTCGAAATATTTTTGTGTATAAAAATTTAGCAAATAAATAGAAGTATTTTTTTTGCGCATAGTTGTCTCATTAACAATGAATTCTGGTTTATACTTCAAGCGGCTCATATTTTTATTACAGGTTTACTATATCGTCGCCTAAAATGCAAAATATCGTATCATCAAAAAATTCGAAATTGAGTATCTAATTGATTACGGTTCACTACTTCAAATTACATACATAATATTACATATGCCCAACATTTGCAGGTTCTGCACTCAGATATAAACCAGTTTTAACCAATATTAAAAGATTGTTTCACTCTTGTTCCATTATATTTCGTCTTTTATTCACTTCACTGTAAATGTTCGGAGATGTTGTTACGTTATTTTGCATTTTAGGTGACGATATATATACATATGTATGTATATATGTATTTTTAATACAAGACATTTAAATATTACTCACTGGAACTTCGCGTTGATGTTTACATTTTCTATAAAATGAAAAACATGTCGGAATTTCTGAAAAATTAGCTCAATTGCCTTGTGCCACTGTGTCGGTTACAATAAATGAAATTACAAAAAGTAAGTTAATTTAAAAAGCAAAGCGTCAACTGAAGTTATGCACAAAAACTTAAAATACAATTTCAGATTGCAAATGCTTCAATTAGGTTTGTTGCGGCCATTAAATTACTTTTGAATACCGACAGAAAAGAGCGAACGGGCAAAAATGTGTAGCTAGAAAAAGCGGTAGCTCATTTCCATTTTGAAATAGTTTTCTGGTTCAATTTGCATTCATATTTTGCAGCATATTAATTTTTTTGCATATCATGTACTTTAATTATAACGCCAGCGAGTGATTTACTGAGAAAAAGTACACAAGCTTGTTGATGTAATAAAAACAGTAATCCATTGGCTTTAACGCGGCCAGCTTATGTGTGTGCAATTGGTTAAAAATTTCAGGCGAAATTAAAGAAAACAATTAAAAAAAGAGTGTGAGGTGTTATAAAAGTGTGGTGGAAATATTCATTTTTATTTCGCATTAGTCGCATTAAACTTTATATGAGGCAAGTGTTAGAAAGCGTTAAAGCTGAGTTTGTACTGAAAGGCTCTGCGACTTTCAGCATTGTAGTTGATTTAGAGTTTTCTAATTTTATTTTTGTAATTTTCGTTTTTTAAATCGCAAATTTGACACATTTTATAAAAGTTTATGGAAGCACACTATATTCTATGAAAATGTGGAAAGTTCGACTACATTTTAAGCAAAGTTACCCATTTTTGTACTATCTTGTACCTACATACTTATTGTTTCTATTACTGGCGTAAACTTTTGACTCTTCCTCCCCTGAGGGCATTTTAAATCCTGTACACCTACATAATAGTTGACAATACTCTATTCATATAAAGCTTATCAATGTGCGAGTGATTAACTTATAAGTTTGTGAAGTTCTTGTTTGCATTATAGAAAAGCTGTGCCACTGGGTTAATTAATAAAAATAATAATAATAAAAAATGGGTCAATTAATAAAAAACAGACACATACATATGTAAATGTATATAGGATAGAATACAACTTAGCTTAAAACTTCGTTGAATTAGCTGTAGAACTCACTTAATAAGTTTGTTTTGAGGTTATTATATATTAGGGTGTCCGCTATTTCCCTATCTGATTCTTTTTTTATTTTTTACCCCCTGAAATCACAGGTTTTCTGTTGAAATTATTAATTTATCAGGCGTAAAAATGGATATTACTTTCAACTTAAACATTGCCTACATAATTTTACTTCTCGTTCTTCTTCTTCTTAATTGGCGTAGACACCGCTTACGCGATTATAGCCGAGTTAACAACAGCGCGCCAGTCGTTTCTTCTTTTCGCTACGTGGCGCCAATTGGATATTCCAAGCGAAGCCAGGTCCTTCTCCACTTGGTCCTTCCAACGAAGTGGAGGTCTTTCTCTTCCTCTGCTTCCCCCGGCGGGTACTGCGTCGAATACTTTCAGAGCTGAAGTGTTTTCGTCCATCCGGACAACATGACCTAGCCAGCGTAGCCGCTGTCTTTTAATTCGCTGAACTATGTCGATGTCGTCGTATATCTCGTACAGCTCATAGTTCCATCGAATGCGGTATTCGCCGTGGCTAACGCGCAAAGGACCATAAATCTTTCGCAGAACTTTTCTCTCGAAAACTCGCAACGTCGACTCATCCGTTGCTGACATCGTCCAAGACTCTGCACCATATAGCAGGACGGGAATTATGAGTGATTTATAAAGTTTGGTTTTTGTTTGTCGAGAGAGGACTTTGCTTCTCAATTGCCTACTCAGTCCGAAGAAACACTTGTTGGCAAGAATTATTCTGCGTTGGATTTCTAGGCAGACATTGTTGGTAGTGTTTACGCTGGTTCCAAGATAGACGAAATTATCTACAACTTCAAAGTTATGACTGTCAACAGTGACGTGAGTACCAAGTCGCGAGCGCGACGACTGTTTGTTTGATGACAGGAGATATTTCGTCTTGCCCTCGTTCACTGCCAGACCCATTTTTTTTGCTTCTTTGTCCAGCCTGGAGAAAGCAGAACTAACGGCGCGGGTGTTGAGGCCGATGATATCAATATCTACTACTTCTCGTTACCATATATTTTAACGCTTGCGTTCCTCTTTTTCCCGAGGCAAATAAACCTACAAACTTGAAAAAATTATAGTCTAACAATTTTCTAAATTCTAATTCTAACAGTAATCTGATTTTTTTTTTTGATGAAACCACTTCTTTGAAGGTTAGACGCAGTTCAATTTCTGTGTCAAGTGTACTGGGCATTCGTCCACGTGCCTAATATGTTTTGTGTTGCTCATACGACAAGGTCTACCTTTATTAAGAATAATTGCTGAACCATAACTTTAACTGCGCATAACTCCTCTGATGGAAAAATCAGTACAACCTGTCTTGTAGAGTCGAAATTTTTTTATTATAATATAATTTTTTTAAAGTTTTAGGTTTATGTTTTTAATGCAAACCATTAGAAAATTATGGAAAACTTTTGGAGCAAAAACAGAAATCTCAGGTGGATTAAAAAAGAAAAAAATCAACTTCAGAGCTAATTGACACCCTAATGACACATATTACTGTAAATAAAGCACTCTTGTTGTACTAAATACCCTCAAGCAGTACCAACTTGACACATATTCTTTGAGTTATTGTTAGGGAAAGCACTGACTCACAATTTCAAAAATTACAAGAATTAATAAAACTTGTTTTTAAATAAGTAAAGTTAAAGTTTGCATAAGTTAAGTGAGAAGGGGATGAAACAAATAGCGGGAAAAATATATGTCACTAAGAGAATGGTGTGACTTTTGTGAAAAGAGTTCACTTTTCTTTTCATTAGAAAATGGAGTAAATTCTTTTGCCATATCTTAGCCGTTACAGTTTTATTATGACACACATAAATTATTTTTATATGCATATGTGTATAAATGACTTATTAAATATGTTCTATATCATGTTAAAATACATATCATTTTTTATTCAAATTAGAAATTTGTTTAAAATTACAAAGAGGTGGCAACCTTAAAAAATTAGAAAAATTTTTTTCCGAAACTGCTAAAATTTCTTTGATATGAAGTCGAAATGGTACGCTTATTTTATTAATTTTATATTTTTACAGATTTTAAACATGTGGCAACTTTGTACAACAAAATAAGTGTAAGTTTGAAGTTTGTTAAATTTCTATGTCACTCTAAAACTCACTTCTATATCATGTCCAAAAATAAAATATTTATTTTTTTAGTCAAATTGAAGATAAATTTTAAAAAATAAAAATGGTTGGCAACCTTCAAAAATTTGAAAATATATTCTGCGAAACTGTTAAAGTGTATTTGATTTAGAATCGAAATGGTACGCTTATTTTATTAATTTTATGTAATTACAAATTTGAAACGGGTGGCAACTTTGTGCATAAAAATAAGTGTAATCATGAAGTTTTTAAATTTTGTGATGTTTGATATTTTAATTAATCTTATTGACCAAATATTTTAAAATAAGTGGCATCGCTTCTCTAAAATGTTTGGGACTAAAAGAAGTCTTAATGCTTTTTATTTTATTTCCATATGTACAATTTTGTTTATATTCATTATTTACCTCAGTAGAAAAAACGAATTACCGTTATCAATAAAGGGTTAACGTAGAAGAAAAAGTGAGAAAAACCTACCATTTATAGACCTCTTCGCTGTAAGCTGCGCAGCAAAATCGGCGGGGCGACTACTGACTGCAGGAGAATTTACCCTTGAACCTTCGGGTATAGCTCGGTGAGTAATGGTGGTTGGGCAAACACTGAACGGGAAGATACTGTCCAGAGTTAGGCATAAGGCCACCATGTAAGTTGTCGAACCACTGCAATTTATTTCAGGCAGACATCTTTGCTATTGCGATAGCAGTGGAGCCGGCCTCTAATGCACATGCAGCCAATCCCAGAGTCAACATATATGTATGTAGACTGCCAAACTGCATTCAAGGCAGTAACCTCCTAACGCATATCGACCTGAACTGTCTTGGTAAGCATGGCATCAGTGGAAAGTGTTGCCAGAAGTAAGGAACTTCACTTCTTCTGTGTGCCTGATCACTAACACATCGAGTAGTGGAGGAGATTGCCAAGAATGGTGTACAACTAACACCCGAAAACGTGATCATACATTGTCTATAAGACGATCTAGACAGAAGCATGGTGAAGAAAATCAAAACCCGATGGAACGAGCTACCTGGGTGCAAAACTGCAATAGTCATATGCAAAACGCTAGATAGATCATACGCAAAATTCCTATTGGCACTCGATAGAAGAAACTGTAGGAACTTGATCGGAATATTAACTAATTACTGTCTGATGACGACACACCCGCAGGATGCAGCCGATAAATGTCTAGAGCAAGTGACCAAGATAACAATGGCGCATCTCTTGTGCGCTTGTCTCGCATTGGCAAGACTAAGCTGTAAACTTCTGGGGTCCTCACGGTATGATACACTGGAGGAAGTGATAGTGAGGCCGCGGAGTCTGTTAAAAATTCGCGTGAAGCGCAGTCATCTTAAAGGATGATAACTCCTCATGGACCTCGCAACTGAACTCCAGCTGGTATAGCAAAGAACCAAAACTGGTCTAAGCGTAGCTTATTGGCCCACCAGATTAACCTAACTTAACCTATCTAGAGAACAAAAGTTCTTAGTAATTCTTATATACATATATGTAAGTAGGGAAAGATATGCTAAGTAGAAAAAATCACGATTTGGCCACCCTCTTATTTCAAGGTGGGTTTGTGATTTTTTCTTTCTCTCTTTGATGACATATTCACTTCGAAAACATTCAATTTTAATTTAAAACAAGAAAAAACGTTAACTTCGGTTGCACCGAAGCTAAATACCCTTCGCAGGTGCATTTCTGTTAGTAACTATGTGTTCAGTTTGCATGGAAACTATATGCTATAGTTAACTGATCAATTTCTTCGGATATTACATTGTTGCCTTAGAAAATAATATATTCCAAATTTCGTGAATATATCTTGTCAAATGTGAAAGTTTTCCATACAAGCATTTGATTCCGATCGTTCAGTTTGTATGGCAGCTATATGTTATAGTGGTCCGATATCGGCCGTTCCGACAAATGAGCACCTTCTTGAAGAGAAAATGACGTTTGCAAAATTTCAAAACGATATCTTAAAAACTGAGGGACTAGTTCGTATATATACAGACAGACAGACGGACAGACAGACGGACATCGCTAAATCGACTCAGCTCGACATACTGATCATTTATATATATACTTTATAGGGTGTCCGACGATTCCTTCTGGGTGTTACAAACTTCGTGACAAACTTCATATACCCTGTTCAGGGTATAAAAATATTGCTGCAGAAATGGAGTTTCAGATAGGTTTTTGGTTATATGTGACTATCGTGAGGTCAGCAAATACATTTTTTAGTATAAAACCGGACCAAAGTTCGTGATATTTGTTAAATGCCTCCGAATGATCCTTCCCATGGCAAACATTTTAATCGATAAAGCAATAAAATAACTCAGTAAAAAATTCGAAGGTAGTATATATTGTAAATCGTACGAGACATTAAATTTAGAAGAATGGAATACTACCAATAACCTAAAAAAATCTTAAACTTTATCCAACTACAATTATACAACCATTCTTGCAACTCAAATTCAATATTTGGATTGAGCAGAACGCAACATCCCAATTTTCCGACTACTCTATTAACAATCAATTCCTAATATTTCATATAACAGTTATGTGAATTATGGTAAACAGCAGCCATCAGCCGCATCAACTGTAAGCTAAGCGAATCAAAAAAATTCAAATTATAATGCTAAAATCGTAAGTGCGTCAAATCATGTCAAAACTCGAAAAATATTTATTGCCATCACATGTGATGCTGCTCATGATAGAGGTGACATTTGCAACGAGTATCTCAATATGGTATAGAGTTCACATTAATAAAAACTGCTGATGAGTATACATTGAAAAAAGGAGCTAATACTTATATAACTTTTGCCAGATGCATACTTTCGCGCTACGAAAATTAATCGTATTTTAAGTCCCTGAACCCGTTCCCAAATACATTAAATATAAAATTTGTTCAGCGCTTCACATTAATCATCGAGTCTCGATAATCGAAAGTGCTCACAAGCCCATCGCTAATATTTTTATCTGTTCATTGCGCTGACAGCTGCTTTGGGCGCTTAAGCCAGTACAATTCGGTCTTATGTGAGTAATATTGTGTCCTGGCGTTGCATGTGTCGGTTACGTGGCAAAACAAATACTCGCAATAAACAATGCTAAACTGCAGCACTAGAGTAGATAGAGTAGCGTAATGCGTAAATACAAAATTTACATCAAAAATTGCCCACGTTGGCGGTGGCGGCCGAAAGGAAAGCAAATAACGCAATGCAATTGTCGAAATGAAATTGCTGCACAGTGGGTTGAGTTCAAGTAATTATCGGTCAAAATTATTTTTAGTGATACTTTTTGATAGGCTGCTGAGCTGAAGCTGTGCTTTATCATTTTTAGACTCCAAATTATTATATATATTTCATTAGAACTTTTCTCAAGAATTCTTTATACTCGTAAACACCTCTTTGTATTTTTCCTGGCTTCATGATATCTGTAATAATTAAGAGATATGGACATCTTAATTCAACTCAGGTAGAAGGATGCATATCTTTATTTTGTCGGACTTTGAATTGATAAAAATTATTTAACAATTTTATCTGGACTAAATCTCAAGTAGCCTCTCAGTTTTCGAGATATCAAACTGAAATTTTACATACGTCCTTTGCTCTTCAAGGAGCTCCTTATTCGTGGGATCCGCCAACGTCGGACTACTATAGTTTATAACCGGCTGCCATACAAATTGACCAATCGAAATCAAGATAAAAATCTTTTTATACCCTTCTATGGTATAATAAATATACCTTGGAAAGTTATCATAACGGGTGATCAAAGTAGACATACTTTTTCAATAGCATTTTTTTGACAAATCACGCCAGCCAAATTTTGTTCAGCTATGGGGCCCATTTCTGGCTCAACGGGCAATCTGAAGAAAATCCCTCAATCTATATTATCGCATCATTATAACCGGCTATTTGATACCTGAAATTGAAGCTCGTGATCTCGGCGACAAGACGGCACCATTTTCCACACATCGAATTAGTCAAAGATTATTGAG
The DNA here is from genome assembly GCF_016617805.1 of Bactrocera tryoni. Classification (NCBI taxonomy): domain Eukaryota; kingdom Metazoa; phylum Arthropoda; class Insecta; order Diptera; family Tephritidae; genus Bactrocera; species Bactrocera tryoni. The sequence continues at coordinate 20,679,568 of NC_052503.1, read as the reverse complement.
AAAACACTTAGGTGAGCAGATAATTTTACGGTTTGGGTCGGCCGGATTGACCATCAAAATCACACTGTTAGATTTTTCCCTGAGGGGATATGTAAACTCTGAAAGCTCTTTCTGCCTTTGAGCAAAACATCACGCGTGTCATTCGCCAGTTACCAGCCGAAATGCTCGACCGAGTCATCAAAAATTGGATTCAACGGATGGACCATCTTAGAAGTAACCGCGGCCAACATTTCAAAGACATAATCTTCACGAAATAAATGGCACCAAATGTTCTTTAGAATGATAAAAAATTTTAAGTTTCTGTATTTTTTCTTTAAAATAATAGGGGGCCTCGAAATGGATCATAATTTGTGTACTCAGTCAAGAGTTATGTCAATTAATGAACAAATTGTAATAGTTCCAGAAGAGGCAGAATCTGAAAAAAACTAGATACGTGCGTGAAGTGACGTCCGACGAAAAGAACTTTCTTCAACCGTTGGTGCCAGTAACTAGAATTGATACCGATTTTACTCCGTCAAGTACCTATAATATAGGCGATCTTACCTTGTGTAAGATCAGTATAAAATTTATACCTAACGAATATTACCCAATTGTTGAACATAGAATTTATCAAAAACTGGCTTAAAGGTGCATTAATCGGCTACACTCATTCAATGCCACCAATATGTATGCAATTGTAACTTCATATCAATTTTTTAGTACACCCAAAACTACAGTGCACAGGTAGTAGGTGTACTCTTTCGCCCGCAAACTCATTCCCGGGCGTTTCCTGTCATTGAATTTTGATATGTTTTATGCGGCCACGATGTTGCACGCGGGATTTCAGCGTCGACGTAATCAACTCATTATGGCAATGGTCCGCTTTATGCAAAACCGCAGTTTGCAATATTCAACACTTAATTTTCCCGTCCGCTGCGGTGCATTGTGCGAGTGTTTGTGTTTTCGACATCAATGGGGGCCACAGCGACACATTTGCAGCTGCACGTTTGTGTGAGTAGGTGTGCGCGTTGTTTGGAAAGTGGCGCGATTTGCGGCTTTTCATATGCACCTCTGCCGTTGGCACTAACCGAAGCTGATAATTACACTGATGTCTATTGCATTGACATTTATGGCAGAAATGAAAATGAAAATAAAAATCAGCTATTTTATTTTGTGTAATCGTAAAATGCGTATACTCGCGCAGGAGTTATGAAATAGAGTCATGAAAGTGTTAAGCGAATTGGATTTCAGGTAAATAAATTACTTTCTGCTATTTTCAAATGGGAGCTTTTGGGAAAACAAGTCCTTAAATTGTCACATAGCGAGTTTTTTTTTATCATTCTGTCATGACAAGTTATATAAGAAGGCAAAACGATCTTTTTTGAAAATCATTAGCTTCATTTTGATCGGTCAGTTTGTATGGCAGCTATAATGATATAGTGGCTCGACCAGAATATATAATTCGGATATTTTAAAAAATACTATATGCCAAACGTTTTGAAGTTAACTTGTGAGGCGATGGCCACAGTATTTTGTACTCCTTTCTTACCATTAGGTTTAGTATTTTGTATATTTTCCTAATTAAATAATAATAATAATAATAATAATAATAACAATAAAAACAATTACTTGCAAGAACTTATCGTTTATCTATCGGTTAGCTGGTAAATCCTCTGACCTCAAGTCAAGGATTGTCAGGTGGTTGTACACCATGATCGTATGACCGATTATTACAAATAGAACGACGGTTTCAGAGTAAGGCTTCAACTATCGAAACTGCGAAAACCCGCCTGCATCTGCGGGTGGGGTGCCATGCGCACATGTCCGACGATGGCGCTGAAAGTGCTGCTGGATCTCACACCGCTTCACCTAGTAAACGGTCAGGTTGCCAAATACACACTGCTCCAAATGACAGCAAATGGGTTTGGCAGAGGTAAAATAAACTCTTCCCAGCGTGTGAAAGACTTAAGTGGCGAAATACCTCTGGCTCTTCTTTAAAGGGACAGCCTTACCAAAAGTGTCCACTAAGAAAGTTAAGGGTTACCCTCAACAGTAATGCCGAATCGGTCGATTCTGCTCTCGAGCTACTGCTTAAGGATAGTACAATCATATGGTAAGCCGACGACGGCTCGAAAACGTCTAAGGGAATTGGCGCAGGAGTCGCAGGACCACTCACAAAACTCTTCATACCTGAGGGTATATTCCAAGCAGTGGTCTTTGCTATAAGTTGGTGCATAGAACATATAGTTATACTCAGCAACAGTCAAACGATACTAAAAGCGATCTCTGCATACCAGATGAAGCCGCTATTGGTGCAGGAGTGTATAGAACGTCTGAACAGTCTATCAGATCGTAACCAGGTGTACCTTATATGGTTGCCCGGTCACAATGGCAGAGCCGTCAATGAACTGACTGATGAGCTCGCTCGCTCCAACGCATTCATCAACATGGTAGAATCCGAACCGATCATTGTGGTTGGTTCCCTTACCATAAAGAAGCTGCTCCATACGGATAAAGGAGTGTATAGGGAGAGGTATTGGCAATAACTCCATGTCATGCTCCATGCCAAGTTACAAATGTGTGGTTACAACCTTAAAAGGTTTAAATATGTAATCAACCTTCCAAGGGAAAAATACAGGCTACTTGTCGCCTCCTACACTGGCCATTGCAATCTCAAAAATTCCTTACATCATGGCCTTGACTTCTTGTGTGAATTGACGGTTCTGCAACATGGAGCCTGAAACGCCAAAATACCTGCCAATTGACTGTATATCAGTCTGTATGCGTAGGATAAAGGCTCTTGGATTCATGTTTGAAATTTATCAACATGCTGGAGCTAAGTGAGTAGTTGTGACTTAGGAGAGGGCACAACCGACCTTAGGTCGCGGTGCAATCCTCCTCTATTTATCTAGTTTAATCTAATCAGTTTATACGACAGCTATGTGTTATAGTGATATCTTTTTAGCCATTTGTGCAATTGTACAGTTTCTTGACTAAAGAAAAGAGTGAAAATTTTCAGAGCGGTATCTTAAAAAGAACCTCGTTGGCTTATATACAGATAGACGGGCATTTAGAAAGACGGACATGACCAAGCTCACCATGCCGCTCATTTATGTGTGTAGATATATGTGCACTTTATGGAATCTCCAACATTTCCTACTGGGTGGGATTCGTGGCAACGTTAAGATACTATGCGCACGGAATAAAAATGGGATAGAGAGAAAGACCATGCTCCCCTTTTAAGCGAATACACATTTCATAGGCATTATTCGACCAACTAGAACTCGAATTGGATGGTTAACATTACCGTTACAACCATAGATTACAGTTTGAAAATGACATTTGCGAAATCGAACTGCAACCAAGTCTACTTTTTTTCCCATAACCTGACATGAAGATATTGGTATCAAAAATTACACAAATAGTGTCTTCAAAGTGTGTAGTTTTCATCTAAATATAGTTGAAATCGGAATAAAAACTTTCAAGACCCCACATACCTAAAAATATAATGATGACCTAAGTGGCTATTACTGAGTTTTTATCAAAAATATCGGTCAACATATGAAGTGACATAATTATATTAAATAGGCATTTGCTTGTGATAATAATATGCTGTTATGTAAAAGCTGGAAAAAATCGGTACCACAAATTTCCACGGTTTTGATACTGATGGCTGAATTTATATCGTTTATGTCGGTTAATCTGTAAGATACCTTCATAAAATTATGAGAACGTATGTATAGTCTTGGACATAGTCAGATTTGATGCCGAAAATGGTTAAAACGCAGCCAAGATAGGTATGTGCACCCCGGACCCCATATAATGGATATATTTACATTTTGGTCATTTCAGTTGATTTTATGCCGAATATATCAGTTGCTGTCTAAGATAGTGTCATAAAATTAAGAGGACATCTTTAACTGATAATAATGTTTTGAGGTTCTAAATTTGGGCATAGATCCCAGTACCTAATAGGAAGTACCCCCTAGACATCATTTTCATATTTTTTGCAAACTTCGGGTAGCTTTTGCAATGTATTTTTGGTTCATATCATGGATAAGTGATTCTTTGCTGAAAATGTGTGAAATCCACCGCATATATACCATCGATCGGGTATAATTGGTATGCTGTTATCTAATAAATCAGGTGACACATATTTTTTTTAACGAAAATTTTTCTCCAAACATGTTGGATCATGTTTTACATACATCCGGCGAAACATTGGCTCCTCCGAAGCAGTAATTTCCAAAAATGTTTTCGAATATTTTATGTGGTTTATTCAAAGCGTCACTTTAGGGTTATATTCAGCTACAACTTGTATTAATTAGTTACTGACTCGCTCACATAAAACCGCTAATGACACAAAGCACGTCTCAATAGACTCACTCGACGTCGCACATGGCATCGGTTAATCTCAATTTCTACGATTTGTAATATTTCGTTTAATTAGCCGAGATACTTGAAGCGAATATTAGCAAAAACTAATCGCTATAATATTTTGTAGCTCAGCACTTAATTACACATACATAACGACACTTAACCTTGCCAAATGTGTGTATTGACTGCTCATTAATTTATAGTTCGCCCAAATTTTGGCATGCGTTTCGTTGCCGTCTTCGCTTGGCGCTCCTATGAGAACGGCATACTTAAGAAATCGCATGCACAATTAATAGGAATTTCATGAGTTCCACCCACACATACACACAAGTGAACACACACATACACTCAGGACCACGCACACCCATGCATTCCGGTTCAAACACAACACACCCACAAGTCGAAAGCGTGGAACTTATTAATCAATGGCAACTAGAAAACACTTAAGTGACTCGCAAGTAGCAACCCAATTACACACAGTTCGGGCACAAGGGAGCAATAAAAGCTGAGTAACGGTAATTGTGGGACTTAGCAACTCATAACTCGTATGAGTTCGGGGTATAAAAAGTCCATAGTGAATTGTAGCGAACAAGCCCACAAGTGGATGTGTTTGGAATTGTTCAACAGGCGCACGAACATGTGGCGGCACTTGAGGCGGTTTGTATGTGAAAAATACGAGAGAGCACGGAAATACATGTTGTGTGATAAGTTGCTAATAATTTTCAATCGCTACAGACATTATAGCATTTTTCTGGTGATTATTTTGGCGTTGAAAAAATAAGGATTTATAAACGTTTGTAAAAGGAAAATGAATAAAAGTTTGTGTAGCCTTAACATTCGATTCGCTAAATCTTTTCGAGTGGTGAAACGAACAGCAACTGGTATAATTCACATGAACTGGTATAATTCATTTAAACTGGTATAATGTCATTATGTACTATATATAGTTACTATTAACAGTATAGACATTGTAACATTTTAATGATGTATTAACTTACTATCTTAAATTAAATCCAACTGGTTTAAGGAGCAGGCTTGAAACATAGTGATCAGAGAAATTGTGATTCCAAACCAGCTTCCAAGAATGTATGCAACTCGTTTAAGGCAAGGGTTTAAGGCAAGGAACACTTCTGTTTACAAAAAAAGTTTGGACACTCAACCTTAATTATAAATTATCTTTGTTTCTGTAAGTAATATTTTAAAATGTGGTGAGAGATTTTGAATTGGTGTGACACATTTTGTAGAAATAAAAATTAAATTAGACCACTGGATAAGAGGATGATATTTTGTTGTGGTAGAGGAAAATGTGGGTCATTATTGAATTTTCAGCCTCTAACATCTCCATATGATACGCGTAGACAAAGCACAAAAACACAGGTTTTTACTACCTTATCAAATTTGATACGGACTGGACCGTCGAAAAATTATATTTAGCCTAAAACCTTTTTTTAAGTTCGTGTGAAGTTTTATCTTTTTATGTCAATTAGTGCGGGATACCAATGGTTTGTCTGGCGATTTTCACAATGAGAAAAAGTAACAACGAGATCGCTGTATTTTGTGTTTCCAATGGAATCGTGGCCACGGAATCGTTAGAGATATTGCAGAATTGTTTTGGGGAGTCTAGTTTATTACGAACATAAGTATTTGAAACATTCAGTGAAGATTGTGAAGACAACAAAAACTATGCATTTGCGAGTCATCCTACACGTCTGTTAATGACCGTAATATCGAAAAAGTTAAGCAAACAATGCTTGGAAATCCTCGTGCTGGCATCAGAGATATGGCAGAGAATCTCAACACCTTCTATGAAACGCCTCAATACATATTTTGGTTGAAGTAGGATGTCAATGCTTGACTCGTACCAAAATATCTGAATCTTTGTTAAAACTATGTCGATAGAAGTCGTAAAAGATATGTGTGACAACATATCTGACGTTCCTTCATTTATCAAATGCATAATTGCTGGTTACGAGACTTGGGTTCACGAATATGTTGTCAAAACTATTCAGCAATCTTACGAATAGTGGTCCAACACCGAACCGAAACTGAAAAAACACAAACTCGCTGAAGGCTGATAGCTGTCATAACTGAGACCTAAAACATAGAAAGTTGTATTAACAGTTGACATATTTTTGTTGGCTCGGGAGTCTATTTTGCAGGCGGTACAAATATTCGTAATAAAATACAAAAAAAACATTTTTTTTTGGGAGTCCGTGTCAAATTTGATCACATGGTTTATAACCGAAAATGATCTACGCATCCGAATTTTATTTTTAAAGACCAATAAGTTGTTTCTGTATTTCCACAAAATTCTGTTATATTAACGACATTCCACCGTCATTGGCACACTTTATGCTTTGCCTTAAGTTTCATTTCCAAAATAGATTTACTATTGTGGTCAAAAAGTCAGGTGAATTTGTATATAAAATGTAAATTCCTTATTTGTTCTTTCAAATTAATTTCATTCTCTTCAAAGTAATCCCAGTGCATCCCAAACGGACCCAAATCAGGTGAATATGGTGGATCCGGAGCGAAATTAGTCGACTGTTTGACCAAGAAGTAGCGAAGAACTCATACAGTATGACATGGTAAGTTATCGTGATGAGGGAACCAAGAGTTGTTCACTCTTCATTCCAGCCGTTTCAGACGAATAGCTTAACGCAAACAACGCATTACGCTCAAATAACTCAATTAATATTTTTTGTTGACAGTTTGACCCGACAGAAGGAATTGGTAGTCCACCACACCACGGTAATCACCTTACCTTATTAGTAGTAGGTGCGAAGGGACGTGCGTGTTGGGATAGATACCGAGAGTTGAAGAGGGATGCGAGATGAATTTGCAGACAAAAACAAGAAAAAACGTTAACTTCGGCCGCACCGAAGCTAATATACCCTTCACATGTGCATTTCTTTTAGTAACTATGTGTTCAGTTTATATGGAAGCTATATGCTAAAGTAATCCGATCTGAACAATTTTTTCGGAGATTACATTGTTGCCTTAGAAATTAATCTATACCAAATTTCGTGAATATATCTTGTCAAATGCAAAAGTTTTCCATACAAGAACATGATTCCGATCGTTCAGTTTGTATGGCAGCTATATGTTCTAGTGGTCCCATATCGGCGGTTCCGACAAATAAGCAGCTTCTTGAAGAGAAAATGACGTTGGCAAAATTTCAAAACTATATCTTAAAAACTGAGGGACTAGTTCGTATATATACATACAGAAGGAGATGGCTAAATCGACTCAGCTCAACATACTGATCATTTATACATATATATACTTTATAGGGTCTCCGACGCTTTCTTCTGGGTGTTACAAACTTCGTGACAAACTTAATATACCCTGTTCCTGTATAAAGAGAGAGACCGAAATGGGTGAGTACGAAGAACTTGACATGCTGAAAGACAGGGACAATGCTTGAAAATTTTAAGAAAATATGCGGCGACTAGCAGAAAGTATCAAGACCGGAGCATAATCTTGAAGGACCCCCAGAGGTGATCTAGTTACTGTTGCCCAGAACATACTGAAATTATTGAGGCAACACTTCACCAGCCTGCTGAAGGGATGGTGAACCCGATTTCTCAATGGATGACGATGGAGCAGACGTTCCATTGCCCGACCATGAGGAAGTACGAAGAGCAATTACCCGTTTGAAGAACAATAAAGTTGGATTGCCGGCCGAGCTATTCAAATGCGGCGGCGAAGAACTGATAAGGAGCATGCATTAGCTTCTCTGTAGAATATGGTTGGACGAAAGCATATTCAGCAAAAGTATATTGGACATTATATTTGATCTGTCCAATCACAAAAAGGGAGACCCCACAATCTGCGAAAACGTCCCCAACTTCGCATACAAACTTCTACTGAGCATTTTGTGTGAATGTTTAAAGCTCACCGTCAATAAACTGGATCTTATCAGTGTGCCTTCAAGCCTGGAAAATCAACAACCGACCAGATATTCATCATGCGCCAAATCTTGGAAAAAAACCCGAGAGAAGAGGATCGACACATACCACCTCTTCGTCGATTTCAAAGCCGCTTTTATCAGCACGAAAAGGAGCTGCCTCTATGCCGCGATGTCTGAATTTGGTATCCCCGCGAAAGTAATACGACTGTGTCAACTGACGTTGAACAATACCAAAAGCTGCGTCAGGATCGGGAACAACCTCCCCGAGCCCTGTCTACGACTTAGCGGTGTCTACGATAATAAAGAAGAAGAAGTAGGTGCGATTTTTCTGTGTAATTTCATCTATCGACAACCCTAATATTGATTACTCTTAAGAAATAAATTACTCATATGAAAATTCTCGCCCGCTGAAATATGCATTTATTCTATATTTGCCTTGTCATACATATGTGATTATGCATATTGCTTTCATGCCACCAAAAGAGCACCAATGCTTTCTAAATCGATTCATACGCGTTGCAAACAAATTCATTTTATTTGTTTGTTGTTGCATTATTGTTGTTGCATGCAGCTGTTACACTGTATTTCTACTGCAAATGCACGTGGTTTACAATTCCAGCTCAAAGTGTCTGCAACTCTTTATCTTCTCGCAATCTCAGAAATCCGCAAAGAGTTTGTGCTGTGATTGAATGCAGCCACATGTGTTGGGCATACACACACATTTGTCCATATATAAATATAAGTGTATGTATACTATGTGCCACATAATACAATATTATTACTAACGGTGCATTGAGCAACATTGTGAGAGTTATAGTTTGCCTTGTTGCCGCTGCTATTTCGATTGCAATTGTTTAGTGCCTGATTATCTTGTAAGTGTCTATGCGCTGAAGGCAGGCGCTCCCAAACCAACAAAACAAAGAAAAAATGAAAAAAAGCACAAATTTATGAACAGATAAGCAAGTCGGTGGCAAAAGTAAACGGAAATTTTCGCAATGATAAACTATGTTGCTTGTTGCTTAGCTGACAGGCTTCTTGTGAGTGGAGTCCCCAGACTATGATGCGAGTCTCCTCTCCACTCTGGTAAATGCTTTTCTGCTGACATTGGTGAAATTGCAGTTGCAATTGAATTGCGACATTTGTCTCACTTTTACATCGAACCATTATTTTGTATGTTTCTCGGTTGCTCGTTTGTTGTTGTTGTTAAGCGCTTAGTTGCCAGCTGCTTTCATTTGTGTGTGATTGGGAGCAGCATTTATTGTTTGTTAGTTTTTTAGCGGAAATTTCCTTTACTTCCTTGACATTGATGTATTGACTGGTGTGACACCACTTCTATTTATATATATGTACATATATTTATATATATGTATATGTGTATGTATATGGGTGTTTCGTTTCTGTTTTGGAATTCATTTATTACAAGACTATGCTGTAATCAATATCGGAATAGTTGACATTTGAAATTACATGATAAAAGATAGCACCTAAATCCATTTCGGAAGCGAGCTGGGCTACTAGTAATGCAAAAAGTTAAGGTCGAAGGTAAAATATATATCTTTTATGTTCAAAACATTCCAAATTGATTTTAATTATGTTACTCATTCTTATACGACATATTAAGAAAGTATCGTTCTCTAATGGCTCTCGGTATAACACTGATGTTTCCGTGATACTCGCTTTGTCTGTTATAGGTTAGGCAAGCTTTTTCAGGTATTCCCTAAACTGGACCAAAGTTGTAAAAATTATATAGTGGCTCCTAATAGTGCAAATGGTTTCAAGAGAGCCCAATCTGTAAATTGCCCTCAAATCTTTGTTCAGATATATACATTTTCTTGCATAAAGGACGCCAGATTGAAAAAAGTATGGTGCAATTGAACTAGCATGAAGTAAAACCCATACTACTATAAAGAGCTTCTCGGATACATATAATCTCATTCCTAATTTTAATAGGTCCTAAGGTATAAAAACTTTGCGAATTTAAGAAGATGAGGTCAGAATTTATAATTAATTGATGATTTGTGAATTAAGGAAATTATTAATGGATGTTAAAAAGGACTGCAGGTAGGTTCCTCAAGGAAAAACAAGAAAAAACGTTAGCTTCTGCTGCACCGAAGCCAATATACCCTTCACAGGTGCATTTCTTTTAGTAACTATGTGTCTAGGTTGTATGACAGCTGTATGCTATAGTTAATCGACCTCAACAATTTCTTCCGGACCTCAAGCAGTAATCCATGTCAAATTTCGTGAAGATATCACGTCAAATGCAAAAGTTTCCATACAAGAACTTTTTTCCGATCGTTCAGTTTGTATGGCAGCTATATGCTATAGTAAGCCGATCTGAACAACTTCTTCGGAGATTACATTGCTTCCCTAGGAAATAACCTGTGCCAACTTTTGTGAATGTATCTTGTCAAATGCAAAAGTTTTCCATACAAGAACTTGATTCCGATCGTTCAGTTTGTATGGCAGCTATATGTTATAGTGGTCAGATATCGGCAGTTCCGACAAATGAGCAGCCTCTTGTAGAGAAAATGACGTTTGCAAAATTTCAAAACGATATCTTAAAAACTGAGGGACTAGTTCGTATATATACAGACGGATAAATAGACGGACAGTGGACGGACAGACAGACGGACATGGCTAAATCGACTCAGCTCAACATACTGATCATTTATATACTATATATACTTTATAGGGTCTCCGACGCTTCTTTCTGGGTGTGACAAACTTAATATACCCTGTTCAGGGTATACAAATGAGCATGATAGAGGGCGATATTCTGAGGAACTATTTACTAACTTCTATTTTAAGTTTCCTGACTACTGTTGCGTTTTTCAAGCCGAAAACACCAAACTCACTTCAAATGGCATCGAGTCATCTTAACATAAGACTGGTATGAATGGTAGTCCAGATCGGAATCACAGATAACTGCAAAGCTGACGAGCAGGTAAGAAGAAGCACCGTAGCTGCGCTATCAGTGGAATGAAAACGGATTGGTGCTCTGGTCTCGTCGTGTGTTCTTCAAGGGATAGTTGGGCTTGGCGAGAGCTTGGTCAGCTGTACAAGAAGCAAAGGTCTCTTGCGTTCTTGGACCAGAGAGATCTTGAGATAATGCAGTAAGGCTATCGTTGCCCTAGTTGTGCTGGTTCTAACCTGTCATTGCTATATCAGCGTCCAAGCTGTAAGTTTGACAATTAACCGGATACTAGTTGTGGAAGTTATTTGGGAGAAGATGAAGTGGAAACATTTCCATATTTACTTTTTCAGTGGTCGTCTTTCAGAGTTCTGCTTATGGGAGCTCAAAGTTTCAGTTATCCCACTGAGCTGGTGGGAATAGAAATTAGGCTACTAATCAGATTTGTATTGGTCGCAAGGGGCTTTGTCGAATTTCGAGATCGGATATAGAAGTCCGGTTTTATAACTTCACAAAAGACTACGTCTAGGTGTTCAAGTTTGTTGCTCATTATGGGAAAAAGCCATCGAATATAACTTAGCTCAACTAAGTGCATGCTATTTTTACAAACTGAACAGTGTATATTAAGTTTGTCACAAAATTTGTAACACCCAAATGGAAACGGAGGTTCTATAAAATATATATACAAATGAGCAGCGTGACGCGCTGAGTCAATTTAGCCGTGTCCGTCCTTTTGTTCGTTCGTCTGTTTATACAAGAACTAGTCCTTCAGTTTTTGAGATATCAAACTGAGATTTTGTCTTCTCCTCATCAAGGAGCTGCTCATTTGTTGGAACGGGCAATAAAGGACTACACTATAGCATTAGCTACCATACAAACTGAACGATCGGCATAAAGTGCTTATGTGGTGAACTTTTTCAGTTGAGAAGATATTGTCACCAAATTTTTCTTAGGTAATTGTCTAAGGCAACGGTGCAATCTCCGATTAAATTGTGCAGATCGAGTCAATATGGTATTTTGCTGCCATACAAAGTGACCGGTCAAAGTTCTTGTAAGGCATATTTTGTATTTGTGCAGGGTATTATATCCTCGGTGAAATTGAAGTTTAAGTTTTTGCTTGTATCTTCTGTAATTAAGTTAGGATTAGCTCGGATTTAGACTAAATTCCGGACATTATTTAACGTAGTTTTAGATATTTTTATTGGAAAATGGCTTGGATTGCTCAACTAACTTCCATTTAATTTATCATAAATTATACTAAAAAAGAAATAGTCGGAGTCATATTCCTATTGGAAATACACCATATACATATGTATATTGTATTTCTATGGCTACATATCGTCACCTAAAATGCATAACAACGTATCATCAGATCTAAATTGAGTTTTTATTGCTTACGATTCACTGCATCAATTTACACATATGTAGTATAAAATTTTCAGCTTCAGTTCTCAGATATAACCAATATATAACCATTTTATAACCAATATATAGCCATTCTATAACCAATATATAACCATTTTATAACCAATATATAACCATTTTATAACCAATATATAGCCATTCTATAACCAATATATAGCCATTCTATAACAAATATATAGCCATTCTATAACCAATATATAACCATTTTATACCCAATATATAACCATTTTATAACCAATATATAGCCATTTTATAACCAATATATAGCCATTCTATAACCAATATATAACCATTCTATATAACCAATATATAGCCATTCTATAACTAATATATAACCATTTTATAACCAATATATAACCATTTTATAACCAATATATAGCCATTCTATAACCATTTTATAACCAATATGTAACCATTCTATAACCATTAAATAACCATTTTATACCAAAACTCAAATTTAATATTATATCGTTTTTCCTTCGCCTGTAAACTTATGAAAAGTGATGTTACGTTATTTTGCTTTTTAGGTGACGATATATGGGAAGCACAAAATCAACAGCTTCATACGGAACTGTCAATAAATAAATTCTATGTCAACGTGGAAGACAGAATACATTTGTAGCACGCCAGCTGGCAGCAAGGAAAAGGCGCACCACGCTCTTGCTAACAATTACCCACATATACATATATACATATTAAAGGAAATATATGTTTGTATGAATATGCATATGTCCTATAACTATATGGGCGCAGCTGGTGTCTTTTTGAACTTACCGCATCATCATGCATAGTGATTGCTCCTCTTGCAGCACACTCTCCAAATACATCATATCCAAGTCGGATACAATTGCAGCGTTGATCACCATTATTTCGTCTCCCTTGATAATACCTGAAACGAAAATGCATAAAAATATGAATACAATTGAAGTATACTACAACGAATGAAAGGAAATCAGTATGGAAATGTAACACAAACCCACACAAACACACACACATACATGAACATGAATACACAATAGTAGAGAATAGAATTGAATAGAATGGCTTGGAATAAACTGCATTGTGTTTGCAGCCAAGTAGAAGAGGACAGTTTGACAGGCAGTGGAGTACATACCAAAAGGTAGCTGCTGTCAGCGTGTGAGTAAAAATTATGACACGAGCAATGAAATTCAATAACAAAAAAATCAAACTAAGCAATACTTCCGCTTGCGCGTGTGTGTGTGCTTGTATATACATACATATGTAAAATATTTATGGTTGTAGTGATTTCGTCTTGATACGCATTGTCTGCCAAAGAATATCCTTTCATATGTAGAACAGCGCAAGGCTCATAAATGTTTGTAGATGTGTACGTATGTGTGTGTGCATATTTGAATTCCACTTGTTCTATGCGGCATTGTATTACGACACTGTTACTATTGCACACGCACACACACATACATATGTATACATATATGTTCGCACACATGCGCCGCTGATAAGAGAGACTCAGCGCCTGGCAGAACATCTTGTAAGTGGTTGCACACAGCGGGAAGACAAAGAAAGGCAAACGCCTTAAACAGCTTACTATTGCTACAACGCTTTGTTATTGCTATTGCTGTTGTTGCTATTCAAACGGAAATGCAAAGAAGCATGAAAAGGTGTAAAATTTGTATTGTATTGCATTCGATATGCTTGTGTACGGGTGTGTGTATGCGCGTGTACATGGTGTAACCAGCCGGATAATGGAAATACAAAGCCAAACTGAGGCTTTCTTGTACTTTTATTGCATTGCTATTGTAAAGTGTTTGTTGTATGTTTGCATAGTTTTTGAATTGCGTTTAAGCGGAACTTTAAATTGCTTTTTAAACACTAAAGTTCTTCAGATAATGCAATGTGATATTGGTGCGAACTTTAGTTACAAAAATTTAATTGCAAATTTTAAAATATTTTTGCGAGAATAATTCCGTTAGTTTGGGAAAAAAAGTCGTGCTATACACCGGCGTATAATTTCGTGGAGACAATGTTAGTAAAGTTATTATTTTTATTATTATTACTCGTATGTGCTGCTGCCAACTTTAAGCCGGATCCACGAGGTCACATCCTATTTGAACCAAGATATTCAAAACAAACAATTAAATATAACGGGTGATCCAAGAAGAGGTATTTATTTTTAATTGCCTCTTTTTTTAACTTATGGTCAACATAATCTTTCTGAGCGTACTATTCGTAACACCATCATCCATCTTGAGACACGGCATTTATTACTGGATTATGTTCAACGAAATAGACCACGTTTCAGAACGCCGTGAAAAAAATATAGCAGCAAGTTCGAGGAGAGTCAATTCGGCGCCGTTCGCAGCAACTCGAACTGACGTTTGGAACGACTTGTCGTATTTAACGTCGAGATCTTAAGCTTAAAGCATGACAAATGCTGTGGAAGAACTGAAGCCGTCCGACTTCTTCAAAAGTTCGAAGAAGATCCCACGTTTTCTAGCCAAATTTTATTCACCGATGAGGCTCTTTGCTGGCTTAATGCGTATATAAACAAACATAATTGACCCCACCAAAGTCGTATGATATCACCAGTCGCCAGTCAGCAAAGATTTATTGAAAATTGGGTTCAAAAAATGGACCATCTGAAATGTAGTCGCGGCCAACAATTAAGAGATAATTTTCAAAAAATTATTGCCGAAGCATGTTTTTTTTAATGATAATAAAAATTCCAAATTAAATTTGAAGTTTCTGTGTATTTTGCTTTAGAAAAGTTACTATTTTGTAAATTTTTTTACTGATTTGTGTATAATGTATTTATCAGCCAAATATAAAAATATCTACTTATTTCGAATCGAGTTCCTCGGTGATTTTTGCATTTTTGGTTTGCTTCTGTAATTTTTACTTTAGTTTGGTAGTTTATCTTGGTTGGAGCACATAAAAAAGTCACATAAAATACTAATAATTTCCGAGTAGCAGAGGTGTATGTCTAGAAAAATTAAAGACTAGAGCGTTTTTGTAAACTTGGCATAAATTTGCAATGCTAGAAAGGAGAAAAGGAGAAATCCTTGAAGAATTATAAAGAAGATTGAACCAGTTTCTAGTTTTGTGATTGCCAGTATCAACGGCGAAATCCACATATTCACCGAGGACATACGCGGAAGATAGCTTCAAACTAAATCACTCCAATACGGTCTTTCAGGCCGAAATTATAGGCATAATAGAAAGTCCAGATGGGATTTTCTCAAACTAGCAAGTTCATAAACCTTTTAGCAGACAAAGAAGCAACAATTAATGTTATCCGCAGCAGAAGGAATTCAATTCATCTAAGTTGCTCCTGTCCAGGAAGCAAGGAATCCTAAAGAAACATCCCAGCACAAGACATACTTTAAAGTATTTTTGGGGTTGTGTTGATGGTAAACAGACCTAAAAGCTTCTACCTCCAGGCTAAAGGGAACTTAGCAACATTGTAGAAGTTATCACAGGGTTCTTGTCTTTAAAAGCACACCTTCAGAAAATTGGAAAAGTAGATAAAAGTGAATGTATACCTTGAGCGGAGGATGGTGAGGTGCTGGAACATTATCTTTGCGAATGCTCAGCTCTCATACAGCTGAGAAGGCACATACTCCACTGCTATCAATGCACCAACTGAAGAGACATTGGGAAGCTGGGGTCAAAAAAGATCAGGTGTTTTCCTAAATCTACTGAATTGCAGGCCTTAATTTGGTTGACCTAACCAACCAAAGCGTTTTCATAATAAGTTGCGGAATCAGTATATAACATTGAACTCATACTTCATAATTTTATTGAAATTTAAGAATTGAATTTTTTTTACGATTTTAATCATCCAATTTGATGGACTAAAGGGCTTCATTGAATACATTTTTCAAACAGGTGGCAACGCTGAGAAAACAGGGCATGTTCATAAGTGTACTTAAAAAATAAAACTATATCATGTTAATAACATGTGGAAAAATAAGTTCTGATACTAGAGCGAATATAGGGGCTGAAGGTCTTCGATTTGAAGGAAAATTTAATTTGCTGTATGTACATATGTACATTAGGGTGATTCAAAAAAATTTTTTTTTTTTTTTTTCAATTGGTACTCGCAAAAATAGGTTCCTAGACACCTCTAAGAAAGCCTCTCCAAATATGAGTTTTTAATTGTAACGGGAAGGTCCTCCGCCTAACGGTTTTCTATTTTTTCTTATTATCAGATAGAAAAATTTATATCTCGCTTCCAACTACTTGAAAAAATATCTTGTTAATTAGGTTTTGTAGGAAATTGAATGCTCTAAAATATGGTCTCTTATGATTTTTTCGTAAACCCAACCGTTTAAGAGATATTAACGGTTGAAATTTGACTATTTTTAGAAAAATTCTTTAATTCTTTAAGATCAATAACAGCAGTTGTTTGTTTGGGTTTAGTCAAAAACTTTCGAAAAAAAATTATAATAAACAATTTATAGTGAAAAAATTATAGAAAAATAATTATAGCAAACAGCAGCAACTTTACTGCCAAAAATTATAGCAGAAATTTAATAAGAAAAAGTTATCGTAAGCATTCCTTAACAAAAATTTCATGAGAAACATTTTATGACAAAAATTTTGCAGAAAAAAATTTATAGCAACAATTTTATAGCGACAACTTTGTCGTAAAAATTATAGCAGAAATATAATTAGAAAAAAATTTAGTAAATATTCATTAATAGAAATTGATTTTGAAATTTATAGCAAACATTTTGTAGAAACAAAAATTATAACAAAAAATTTATAGCAAACATTTTATAGCAAAAAATTTATAGCAAAAATTTTATAGCAAAAACTTTATATCAAAAATTATTTTATAGAAAAAATTTTACTTTTTTAAGAAACCACTTTATAGCGACAATTTCATCGTCAAAAATTGCAGCACAAATTTAATAAAAAAAAATTTTAGTGAACATTCATTAATAAAAATTGCCTGTGAAATTTATAACAAAAATTGTTTAGAAAAAAAATATAGCAAAAATGTATAGCAAATATTTTATAGCAAAGAATGTATTGCAAAACATACATAAGTTGATTTTAAAGGTCTGTACTGCATGCATATCCATATACATACATACTTAGGCATTTTTAACAAAATTTAACGTAACTTAATACCAAAAATGGCAAAAAATTTATAAAACTGTCAGTTGATGAATAGGCTTGCGGATTGGCTTACAATGTAAGAACAAAAGGAATTATTGTGTAACTATTTTCGTACTATTACATTTATTTCTCTTAAAGGATTATTATATAATTGTATGTCACCAATCCACATCAGAGGAGAAGTAAGATATTTTTCCTGCATTATGTGATAATTTATTTTACAATAAACTTCATAGAAAATTAAATTTATTAAGACGATTGCGTGTTTGCTTGCAATACTGTGTCAAAAGCAAGCTTTTGGCTGCATGTTTTGTAACCAAACATACTATATTTGTTCAACTATGGCTGTCAACTGTGCATATATGCTTTTGGTTACCGTTATCTATGCAAATGTATTTACGCAAAAATAAATATAGAAATCTCTGTATGTGCGTTATTGCATTGAATTTTACAGTATCCGGCTTCAATGCATTGTTTTTGCCTTTTTTATTAAATTTTTTTCTTGTTTTTTGTTATATTTTCATAGCTGAATAGTTTGTCTTTTGAGTGATTCGGCAACGAGCACTTTTCTGACACACATAAATACACTTGAGTGATTTGTAAGCAGCGCCACTAGAGAAACTGCATTCATTCAAACACGCCTTTCATGCTCTAAGAGGCTTAGCTGTTGCTTGCAAATGAATTTACATTATTTTTAAAGGCATGCCGGTATGCTGCGCACACACACACAGACGCACGCATGTCATTTACATGTTTGTGCATGTATTGCTGTGTGTGAGTAAATATTTTTTAATACTTAAATCCCACAAAGTATGCGCGCGTGTGTGTGTGCAGATTTGCGGTGCGCGCTGTGCTTTTGTCGGCGAAAGCGAAACAACAACAAAAGCAAAATATAAGAAAAGTATAAAGAACAAACACGAGACAGGATGTCAAATAAAAATCTTGAAATTTAATGTGGAAAGTGAAAATTGCTTTCGTCAACTCTTGCAGCCGCTCAACGTTTGTCACCGCTTCGCTCGCGTGTTTGTTTTATATTTGCTGATTTTTTTGCGTTCTTCTCTCCGCGCAACTTCACTTTGGTACTGCATTCGCTCGCACCTGCTTTACAGCTACTTCAGTTGTGTGGCATTTAAATTTAGGGTGCATATTTAAAATTTTGACGACTCGTCAAAAAGGAAGCCAAACAGTCTCTACCAGGTGTTTGTATGCATGTGTGTGTTTATATATACATATGTGTGTATGTTTATGTATGTGTATGGAGTTGAAGTATGATGAAAAAACGTTTGACATACCAAAAGATGTTCATTTTATGAGAACACGAAGGTACAAAGTAAAGCAAGCAAACGCAGCTAAATACTCTCTCACATGTATAACGGCACATAAAAGAGCTTGTATAAACATACATACTATGGGTGAGCATAAAACTGTCTGTCATCTGTGAAAACACTTAGGTTTAAGTGCAATACTTTCATCTACATATGTTTATATAAGAAGCATTCTACTTTTATGTAGTGCTTATGGGTCGGTTCTCTCTTCGTACCCTCTCTAAAATTGACAATATGTCAAATTTTATGAAAGCCATTCTTTTACGGTTACTTGTATGATTAACATGTGTTGACGTATGTTAGCAAGCAGCCTCAGGAGAGCTGTTATTTTCTGTTTTTTTTTTTTTTGCTATACTCTCGCCTTAAATGACAAGCATGATTTGTAGTAATTGATAAAAGAAAGATAAAACATAGCTTTAGGAGCAGCGAAGCGAAATTTACCGTATAAAAGGAATTTCTAATTGGCAAAAATTTGTGTGGACTGAATATCATTTCATTAGAAATATTTTTTATACGAAAAAATTGATGAGAAAATTATTTTATAGCAAAGCATTTGTAGCAAAAATGTTGTAGGAAAAACTTATGGAAAATATTTTATAGCACAAATGTTATTGGAAAAAAATTTGTACATTTTATAGCAAAGTATTTGTAGCAAAAATGTTGTAGAAAAAAAATTACGGCAAATATTTTATAGCACATATGTCGTTATAACAAAATTTGTAGAAAAAAATTTTGTCGCAAACAAATTATAGCAAACATTTTATATGAAAAATTTTATAGAGGACAAATTATTGCAGATATTAAAAAAAGTATATAACATCAAATTTATCGTAAAGAAAAATTGTAGCAAACATTTTATAGGAAAAAATTATAGTAGAAAAATTATTGCAAACATTTTTGTGAAACAATTTCATACCAACAATGATATATATGTGTATGTATGTATATCCTAATATTTTATACGGGAACTTTTATAGCGAAAATTTCATAGAAAAACATGGATATTAATAGTTAAAGGTTTTGTTTTAAAAATTTTTTAAATAAATATTTGAATGAATATTTTTTATGGGGTTACCTTGTGTTTAAAAATTACTCTATAGTTATTAATTAAAATAAAGTGAACTAATGGTACTATCTTGAAAGCTGTCATGCGACTTAAAAGAATGTAATAGAGTTGCCACTTATTTATATAAATATAATGTGATTTTTATAAATTTAGCTTCTACAGAAGTATTTAATTTGGTTTGCTATATAAAATAAAAAATATGAAAAAAAAATATGAAAGTTAAAAACTAAGAAAATATAAGAATTATAGGTAAATTACATTTAAAGCTAATGAAAAAGATTGAAATAAGAAAATGCGAACACTTAGATATTTTAAAAATCTAAAACTGTGCATTTATTCCTTTTTCTGTTCTCTGCATGAATTTCAATTTTATCTTTACTTTTTAAAGTTAAATTACACTAAAAATAAATAAAAAAAATTCTCTTGTATTTCTTCCGCAAAAACAAGAAGTGTTGCCACACTACTGCATGGTAGCACAGCAGGAAGCCATATAGCATTGTTTTACAGCAGCCATAATGCGTCAGCTGCTCTCCATGCCACTCAATACTGCTGAACTCAGCACTGATCCGCGCTTTACAGCCCTCGAATCCTTCACACCACTTCACAGCGCACACTTCACTTCACTGCATACGCTTCATTTTTCGGTTCACAAGTGCAACCACTCAGCATGTTTGTATATTTGCGGGTTTTCAGGTATGACATTACTGTCACAATGGCCTGTATTCCGTGTCATTTACATATGTATACCGGTATGTATGTACATATATAAAACAAATCTTCATCATGTTAATAGCATTTGGATAAGTAAGTTGTGATACTACAGCGAATGGTATTAAAGTGGTGTAGAGCTTTTATTTGAAGGAGAATTTAAATTTTACAATTTAGAAATTTGTTTTTTTTTTTTTGAGAATTTAAAACTTTCATATTTAACGAGTGAAAAAGTAAAAGGATTTCAATATTTTTTATATAAGTTTAAATTTTTTTATCTTAGCAATGATTATTATAATTTTTTGTTTTTTTAATTTTCCTAAATTAGCATTTTAATATACATACATATGTACATATGTAATTTTTAAGTTGAAAATTGTTTTCATTATTTTTTCTTTTTCACTTGTGGTAGTTCATTTCAAGGAGAACCAAAGTTTCTAATATTAAAAAGTAAATGAGTAAAGAGATTGTATCATAAATATTTCATATCATATCACAGAAAAAATTTTGTTCTAACCAGAAATTTTCAAAAACAAATTAAAACAAACATTTTATTGAAAATAAATTATAACGAAAAAATTATAGGAAAAAATTTATAGAAAAAACATTTATAGCAAGCAAATTATCCCAAAAAATTATAAAAATAGATTTTATAGCATTTTACTTTAGAAAATGATCATAAGTCAACTTTTATAGCAAAAAAATTCTAACAAATTTATTTGCCTTCTTCAGTGATAATATATAAGTCACTTTAATTTAAATGAAAGGTACTTAATTTATGGGAGAAAAATTATAAAAAACACCATTTTATAAGAACATTTTCATCATAATAGCAACTTTATAGTTACACTTTTATAGTAAAAACTTTATGGAAACCAGTAAGAAAGGTCTAAGTTCGGGTATAACTTGACACTTCATACACTTGCGACATGCAAGGATTAAACCAGTAACACCTTTAGGTACATAATACTTGTTAGTTAAATGAGGCCTATGGCAAGCTTTCATTTCAAACACAAAGATAACTCACATATCGACCGTTATACAAGTAGGTGGTGCAAAGTTCGACAATATTTTTGTTTGGTATATAGGGGCTAAGCGAAGTATTGACCCGGTTCAACCCATGCTGGATACACAGAAATACTATTATCAGGAAAGGTTTATCTCCTAACTTGAATTACATATCTTATATATTGACCGATATTTTCGGTAAAAAGTCGACTATAGGTACTGGAGTCCAAATATGTGGTACCTAAGGGCTAGAACAGTCTTTGTTCGATTTGGACAATTTTTGGTCATAAGGTAGCAAATTTATAGCAAATATTTTAAAAAATTTATAGCAAATATTTTATAGGAAAAAAATTATAGCAAAAAAAATTTTAAGAAACATTTTTATAACAAATTTATCGCCAAAAATTATAGCAAACATTTTATAGGGAAAAAATCTGTTAAATTACTTTGCATTTGTAAAAATAAAAGTTCGAAAACTTTATATGAAAATCACCTAAAAGTTTTCTAAGTTAACTATAATATATTCCTTTATAATATACAATCTATTTATTTAAATTGTATTACATTTAATTTTCTCACGAAATATTTGGGTCACTGCTATTTGATAGCTGGGTTGGATTTCTCGTACATCAACTTGAACATTTTCGACATTTTATGCTGCATGGAGATATAATAAAGTGTGCACTTCGCGCAATTTTTAATTTTTTCCGTTAGCAACAAAGATTCGTAAGAAATATGCACATGTGCGTGTGTGTGTGTGGCAAGCGTTCCACTTGTTCAACAGTGCGTATGAGTTCCCATAAATTGTTCATAAGCAAGGCTGTCTCAGGCACATTGTGGTCACGTGATATACACATAAAGTAGTACATCATACGCAGCAGTGATTTTTGCAGCTTCTTCGTGGCGGTGGAAGTAGCACAAAGACACCCACACACGCATGTGCAAACATATACACGCACATACATTCGCGTACATCGTCGTCTCAATTGTGGCTATCAACTTGCCACCTTTAAACTTCAGCTGTCACACTTTCAACCTCAGCACAGTGCAGCTCACCGGTGCGTATAAGTAACCGGCGATGCTTTTTATGCTGGGCGCACCTACTTCCTGCGGCTGACAACGTTGCCACTTAAGCGACTACAATAAAGTAGTGTTTTTTCCAGCTTTGCATTGTATGTAAATGCATATATTTATTCATCATTCTTTCTCGCCGTTGCTTTTTGTTTCAACAAATATTTCATACCTTATTTAAATGTAAGTGTGTGTGTGAGTGTGTGTGTGTGTGTGCCCACATGCTACTTAGTCTGCGTCTTAACTCCGCTTAGTTGTCGCTTGCCATCCGGCGTAGCGTGTGAAAGTATCTGTAGTGACACCGTTGGCGGCGCCTGAGGTGCCAACTGGAGATTTTCATTTGAATAATCGTCTTAGTGCTATGCAGGCAGCGGCGTGGCATTTGCATTCGT
Source organism: Bactrocera tryoni (assembly GCF_016617805.1). Classification (NCBI taxonomy): domain Eukaryota; kingdom Metazoa; phylum Arthropoda; class Insecta; order Diptera; family Tephritidae; genus Bactrocera; species Bactrocera tryoni. Next base: position 20,656,284 of record NC_052503.1, on the reverse strand, counting down.
AAGCGGGTGGGCAGCAGGTGAGTGCAGTGGCACGGCGGCGACAATGATGAAAAACGGCACTCAGAATATTCTGAAGCACGAGTTCATACATTGTCTGTTTAAATACTTCTGTTTATACGTGAATATGTATGCATGTGTGTGTGAGTACTTTAAGTGGTGTCGTCAAGGCTTTAAAAGTTACGCTCTACAACGAAGTTTTTATTGCAAGAAATTAGGGTTGAAAACATTAAAAAAATTTATTTATTTCAATAAGAAACAAAATACTTCAGTTTTAAGAGGATCAATTTTAGAAATTAAAGACATTTTGGAAGATGCACATGTATATCAATTTTTGATTATCATGGTAAAAGAATTTTATATTCATTTTAGGAGTTGAAGTTATGTCAGAAAGTTACAGTAAGAGAGGCTTTTTCGAATTCTTTGGATTATTTTCAAATTTTCTTCAAGACATTTATATTACACAATCACAAGTTGAGTAGAAAAGTAAGTAGAGTAGATACCGATTTTTTTTCCGAAAAAATGTTTGTCATCATTTTTTAGCAATAACTGCCATACCATCTCAATATATTTTTTCAAAACATTTATTTTTTGATAACAGCGCATATTTTTTTCTATAAAATGTGTGCTATAATTTTTTTTACCATAAAATATTTGCTATAATTTTTTAGCGATAACTTCCATACCATCTCAGCATATTTTTATTTTTTAACAGCGCATATTTTTTCTATAAAATGTGTGATATATTTTGTTCCTATAAAATATTTGCTATAATTTTGTTGCGATAGAAGCTATACATCTCAAAATATTTTTTCGAAACATTCGCAGTTTTGATAACAGCGCATAGGAATAAAGAGGTTTGGAGCAGGTGTTTTGGTGTGTACTTGTACTTCAGTTATTGTACGTATAGATGAAGGCTAAGTTTCTTATATGCAAGTGAATTTCGAATTGTTTCACTGTTGATGATTAATTGTATTCTGAGTCTCATAGCAGGTGTTAATTTTTGCATTTTTCATTTAATGCTTTACCAGTGGTAAGCTTTTGCTAGTTCCCGCTGGCTTATATGGAAATAGAGAAAGATGCCTACGAGTATATTATGTGAACCTGTAGTCAATCAGACAATTTCTTAAGATTCAGCGAAATATTTTTCGATTTTATTATGCAAGCTCCGGGACCGAAACTCTGAACGCCTTATACGGAAGAAACTGGTTTCTGTAGAAGATAATAAAGTGCCAATTCTTACTATGATGTGGTTATTCCGCTACCAGCAACCATTAGTCGGAGTTATTTTAAGAATTTTACTTTAAATTATAAATAAATAAAAGGTTGTGAACTCTTTGCTGTAGAAACCTTTATTATCGAGTACGTAATCAAAGAAAATCGTTGAAAATATGTCATATTTGTAAAGTACCTATTTTACAATTCTAAACGATCATGTAACTTTTTTTATCTTTTAATACTTCACGCCTTTACTTCTTCTAAAGTTATGGCAAGATTCTTTGATCACATTTTAGACGGGTTGTCGACGCTTATGCTATTTTATTTTGCAACTTGAAGATTGTCTCGATTTGTAAGACTGCGCCTATCTTGAGTATATGTAGAAGAGCTTAATTGTGAATAAGGTAAGTATAGGAGAAGAGTTCAGACTAAATTTATGAAACCAAAAAGAGTTTGAAGTTACTTTAGCATATATGGTAGGTAATGACTTTTTGGGTGAAGAACTTTGCATGTTTTTGGTGAAAACAAACTTACTAATCATCCATATTTCAGCAATTGCTGAACCCTTTTGAACCGTATGTCTTACACAATGTTATATTAATCACTTTAACACTTATCATGTGCAAAATCGGACTTGGACCACGTCTACTTTTCATATCACGCCACAAGTAATTCAAATAGATTCTTTCATTTTGCAATATGTAGTAATAAATAGTGACCCATCTGTATGACAGGTCTCATTTAAAATGTTCGAAAATGTTCTTCGTTTACAAGCTGCCAAGCAACAAATACTGAAACCTCCGTTCCGAAGGAATTTATTATTTGATTTGTGAGAAGCTTCAATGAACACCATTGATTCGGCTTCGGGACTGCTCCTTAACCTTATATACCGAATAGAAATATTTACTCTCCAATTGCAACTTTTCGCACGCTTTGGCATTTTGTGGTCGAAATAATCGTCCACCTGAGATCGCTATTCGTCGAATTGTTGAATATTTCGAGCGAACATTTTCTTTACATAAATAATATTTAAGTGCCAATAAGACAAAGAACCGCTCGAAGTAATGAAAATATTGCTGCCGTTTAGGCTAGTGTTACTGAAGACCGCAATTGTCGTTTCTAAGACGTTCTCAGGAATTGCGACAGTTACAAACCATATCCTGGTGAATTTTGAGAGAGAATTTCGGCTTGGCTTCATATAAAATTGTTCTCACTCAAAAACACAATTATTCATGAACAAATTTATATTCACCTAAATTGACAGTTTGGTATGGTTTTAGGTCTTGTGGAATCATCGCTCTGTACTTCTTTCGAAATCAAGCTGGTAATATCGTTATTGTCAATGGAGAGCAATATAGATTGAAGACAACCAACGTTTTATGGCCGCAATTGAAAGAATTTGATATAGACAACATCTGGTTCCAACAGAACGGGGTTATGTGTAATTGGCCTTTAGCAATGAAACCGATTCACTTCAAGCTTTAGAAGTCAATATTGAACGTGTTGCTCATGACCTACGACATGATTTCGTGGAAAAAGTACACGTAAATTGAGTTCATCGAATTCGTTCCAAGAAAAGAAGTCATGGAGGATATTTGAATGGTGTTATGTTCAGAACTTTGTATCGTCCTTTCTCACTAAGAATCTGCTGATATCGGAAAACTACAGCATATAGCAGACAACCCATTGTTCAGTCAAAATCAAGACCTTAAATGAGCAACTTCTTTACTTGATGGGACATATTCGCGAAATTTCGAGTGAATAAACAAAGTATGTAAGACAATAATGCAATCCTCGAAGAAATTCCTCTGATCGGCTCACTTTAGCATATATTTACCATAAAAATTGCCTGACCAAACTCGAGTTCTTTTATGGAAATGTTTTTTATTTAACGATAATCTTCACGAAATTTTGCAAGGATTATTGTCCGAACAAACGGTACAATTTAAAAAGAAATTATTCTGATCAGATCACTATAGCATATTGCCGCCATACACCGACCGAAATCGAGATTTAGAACTTTTAATGCCCTTTATGATATAAAGATGGCACCTGTGAAGGATATTATTGCCTCGACATAACCGAAGTAAAAGTTTTTTCTAGTGTTTTGTAATTTATATATTTTTTGCTGTAAAATAATTATATTTATTACACGAACGAAGTCAATAGTCAATATCATTACAAACCCAATGATCTTCAATAAACGTGTGCTTATGTAAGGGTAAGTGCATGTTGCGCTGAATAAATTCTATATCGAATTGGCATATATCAGTGGAATGCCATGTCACAATAGTAATCAAGTGAAGTCAGCAAAAAACCGGCAGACGAAAAAGCCAAACTGAATGTAAATAGAAAGCAAATCTGCCTGTAAACGAGACTTGTTTGCGAGAAAGCACGAAAAAGCGAAGAGAGCGGGAGAGCAGAGAGGGGGCAGGGTTGTAGGGAGCGTGAAGCAAGTCAAACGAATGACAATAAATTGCCGTAACGGGAAAGGCAAAAAACCAATTGTTAGTGAACTATTGGGAAATTAAACGAGAAAAACGAGAGAAAAACATAACAGTAAGCGGTATGCATGAAAAATCAGAGGCGCTTTTGAGTGTATGTATGCGCGCGTGTGTGTGTGGAGCGAGCAGTGTTGCATAAAAACTCAATGCACGCATCAGATCTCGCTCAAAAAGCAAACAAACCCAACAACTCGGCTGGAATTTCATTCATTTGTATTTGCGTGTGTGTGTGTGTGTGAGTGCGAGCGTTTCACTTGGTATTTGTGAGTGTGTGCGTTGTGTGTGTGCATTGAAAGCGAAACGAATACTAAAATAGCAGAGGTTATATCAAAGCGCACACGACGACGCATACTTGCCACAGCTAACGGTACAACGGCTGCAGCGGCGGCTAACTGGCGTTGGTTGTCGCGGCAACACACAACCTTGGCTCGCCTGAGCAACGACGACAACCGAGTATTTGCGTTTCTACACGTTTCACTTGTTTGTCTGTTTACCGAAGGGCCACTCCGACATGCAAAGCAACGCCGTTGCCGCAGCATGCGTGCCTGCCAGCCAGCGTGTGTGTGTGTGTGTGTTTGTTGGTTCGCTGGAGTGCGTGTCGAGTTGTTGACAACAACGTATGTTGCATGTTAAGTGACACGTTGTGATGTGATGCAAGATGATGCAATTGCAGCTGGGGAGTGAAGCATGGTATACCTTTGGCAAAAGGCCAGCCACACACACACACATAAACAAATGTCAGCGCCCGAGAGGCAACCAGGCCATAGTTGTGTAATGTGGTTTGTTTGTATATATGTATATCTACGAGTTGGTGCTCTAAAATATGTGCTTGCGTGTTGGCAAGGTGATTATTGCTCGAGATTGCGTATACGCACTGCGGTACCCATTGCAATTACATACCAATACGTTGCACATAACCCTGTCCGTTGTTGTTGTTATTATTGTTGTACTCTTGATGACAATTGCTTGTATCTTGCGTCTATTGTCCGTGGGCTTAAAAAATTGATGCATTGTTGCACACAAGGCAAGGCAAGGCAAGGCAAGGCAAACTAGGCCGCACTGACACATTGACACATAAACTTGCAAATTTGCAACTTCTAAAGTCATGCCTCAGCCGTTATCTGCACGGCTATGAATTCTTAAGCACACTGCTGTGTGTGTGTTTGTCAGTGTGTTCGTGTTTATTTAGCATCTGTTATTGCAAGATCAGTGTTGCATTTGCATACAGTTTAAACGCTTTGCCTAAGACTAACAGCAATCACATGGAAATATGGCCCAAAGCAAGAGAGTTGCAAGTGCAGTAATATTTAAATATATTTAAAGTAGTTTTCTGCATTTCCCCCTAAGTTTATTGAAAATCAAAATATTTATTTAAATAGCAATTGCAATTGGTTTCTGTGTTATTTGAGTGTGTCTTACGAATTTCGGGTGATTTTGAAAGCTCTGCTTTGCATAAAGTTAGTTTGATTGCAATTTTAATTAAAAACTGACTTGAATTGAAAAATAATATAAAAGATATGTCTGTTTGAATTATTATATGTTATATATAAATGCTGTGTGACAAACTTAAGGGGCATAGATAAAATTTAAGTGGAAGTGAATTGCAAAAAAACTGGTTGACAATAACTGGAAGAGCAAAAATTACAAGAAGAAACAAAAAACGTTAACTTCGATTGCAACAAATCTATAATTTTCTCTGTTACAAGTTCTCATATTATGGCTGAAAAGGATATAAGAAGTTCTTTATCTTAATGTTGATCGATGAGATTGAATTGCTTTAGATAATTATCTATGCTAAGCTGCGTGAAGATGTCTCACTAAAAGAAAAAGTTTTTCATACAAGTGTTTGACACCGATCGTTCAGTTTGTATGACAGCTATATGCTATAGTAGTCCGATATCGATTGTTCCGACAAACCAGCAGCTGCTTGGAGGGAAAAGAACATATGCAAAATATCAGGTGGATAGCTCAGAAATTGAATGGCTTGCGTATATACACAGAGAGACGGGCAGGTGGACGGATCAAATCGATTGCTGAACATTTATCGGGTGATTTTTTAAGAGCTTGATAACTTTTTAAAAAAAAAAAACGCATAAAATTTGCAAAATCTCATCGGTTCTTCATGTGGTTTCAACAAGATGGCGCTACATGCCACACAGCTCGCGATTCTATGGCCATTTTGAGGGAAAACTTCGGAGAACAGCATTCTCTCAAGAAATGGACCCGTAAGTTGGCCACCAAGATCATGCGATTTAACGCCTTTAGACTATTTTTTGTGGGGCTACGTCAAGTCTAAAGTCTACAGAAATAAGCCAGCAACTATTCCAGCTTTGGAAGACAACATTTCCGAAGAAATTCGGGCTATTCCGGCCGAAATGCTCGAAAAAGTTGCCCAAAATTGGACTTTCCGAATGGACCACCTAAGACGCAGCCGCGGTCAACATTTAAATGAAATTATCTTCAAAAAGTAAATGTCATGAACCAATCTAACGTTTCAAATAAAGAACCGATGAGATTTTGCAAATTTTATGCGTTTTTTTTTAAAAAAAAGTTATCAAGCTCTTAAAAAATCACCCGATACATTCCAACTACTAATCAATTAGCAGGCGCTTTTTGAAGCCCCTATGAAACTGATAAATTCAGCAATATATCAACGGTAAGTTAACTGTATAAAAATAATTCCTTATAATCTTCACTAGTCGCCAGCTTTAGGCATATACAATTGTATTGCTTAGTGTATAGCAATAAATTTTGCTGGAAGGGACTACTCACTATTTCCACAAAAATTTAAAACTATGTAGGACCAAGCCCGCAGCTTCGCTCGCGTGAAGTTTGAGACTGGCATCATATCTTTATTGCATCATGCACTCATCTTAAATTAAGATTGAAGTTTTTCCCAATATTGTACCTATTTCCTTACCTATACCTTTTTATTTGGTTACGTGTTCTTTTGGTTTCTTATGCGTAGCCTGGCAGTAGTTGTGTTATGTTTTTGAAGTAAGAAATATTGAAATAATCCTTGCATGAATACTGAACACATGATTTGAAATATATTTTTTGTATTTATAAATTGCGAATGTTGGAATTATGGGGATTCAGTTGTATCAAAAACACGAGCTCACGAATGTCAGAAGAGCATCGAAGACGGTCAAGAGATCGTTGAAAATATGCCTCTAATTGGACGACCTTCGATGTCTTCAACTGATGAAAAAATCAAAAACGTGAAAGATATGGTGCTGGAAAATTGTCAGGCAAGTGTTAGAGAGATGGAAAGAGACTGGCATAAATGTATTACGACCGGTGTGGATTACTTTGAAGGCGACAAAATAAATATTGATTTATAAGTAAATATTTTGCATTTCATTTACAATTAACGGGTACTTGTTTGTCACAATGTAATATGTCAAAACAAAAATCGGAACTCTGAAATCTAATTATCTCAAAACTTTCTAGTATTCGTTGTTCGCTAGTTCATTGGCTTCTCTTCCGAAGACCTACGATTATATAGAAAGAATTAACAAACACTTCAAGGCTCATTCTTTTCAGCAAAATTCAAATAGTTTTTAAATGATCAGTATGACGAGCTGTATATAGGCACACTAGTCCTTCAGTTTTTTACCCATCAATCTTAAATTTTGCACAAGGTTCTTTCTCTCCAAGAAACGGCGGAACCGCCGATATGCAAATATAACTATATCGTATAGCTGTCATATAAACTAAGCGATCGGAATCAAGTGCTTGTATAGAAAGGATTTTCATTTGACAAGATATCTTCAAGAAATTTGACATGAATTATTTTCTTTCCAAGAAATTTGTTAGATTAAGTAACTAGAGATATACTTAGCTGCCATACAAATTGAACGGTCGAAATCGAGTAATTTTAAGGAGTATTTTGATTTTTTTCAGAGTATTACAGCATCGGTACAACCGGAGTTAATGTTTTTTCATTCAAGTTGCTTACGGTGGAGCTTGAACAACAGGATCTCAGCGAAATTCGTCTTTTCAAGTTGTATAATTTAAATAGTTTTGTGATAATCTCATAATGCTGAGCTAATATATGAGGGTATCTTGTGACAAGAAAGGAGCGATGTTAAATTATAATGGCTATATCACAGTTACTGATAGGACTCGACAAATTTATGGCTGCGGCTGACGAAAATTCTGATAGGAATCCACACGGCGGTTACAGATGAAGGGTTCTTGCTTAAACGACTGAAGTCTACGTCATACAAGGCGTCAACGCTTTTTGCGAAGTTTAATAAAGACTCATTCTGATTGAACTGCGAAGCTCCTAAATATCTAAGTCATTCTCATGACTACTTCGTTTCACTTCCTACATGTGTCATCGTTACTAATGTCCATACTGCGCATGTGATGCCAATAAGTTGTTTTCTGTGACTAGACCAATAACCGTCCCGCAGTCTTTTCGAAACTGTGTGAGTAGAAAGCTTGCATGTCTTCATTATAGCCCTTTTCTTTTCAGAACAGCGTTTGAAAATTGCACAAATTTGTTACCAAAATAATAGTTCGGGTCGCGCAAAAAAAAAAAATTTTTTTAGCGTTGAAAAATTTTTGTTAATTTTGCGGATACGTTCAGAAAAAACTACTCGCATTTGGAGTGATGACAACGCACAAGCATTGTAAAGACGCCGTTATATACCCGAAAGGTCACTATTTGGTGTGCTCTGTGGGCACATTGGTTCATACTATTTCTTCAAAAATGAATCCGGCCATAATATTACAGTTAATGGGGCCGCTATTTTATTGATGGAAACTTTTGGTAAGCCCATTCATTATCTCTTGTAGTGGGCCTGTGGCGGGGCCCCCAAGATCGTGCCATTTAACACAGCTGGACTATTTTTTGTGGGGTTCTGTGAAGTCGTTTGCCTGCGCAGATAATTTCGAGATGATTGAAAGATAATATTGCTGTAAAAATCGGCTAAAATCGTCAAGCCTGTTGCGACGTTCCCTTGCTCAAAATAATTTTTAAAACATAATAGCCAACCCTTATCTTTATAATAATGCTAAATTGTTTTCCTAAACACCGCATGTCTAAAAAAACACATTTTATAAGCTAATAAATATTGTTGGGAAAGATCAGAGCTAATTAAATACAGCAAGAACTGCGAAACAACGCACAAACTTTTAAGCTTTTTCACTTGTCTCCTATGTACACCCAAACTCGGCAGTTAGCTTATCACTTCTACAATTTAACTTGCGACTTTTTTTATTTCTACAGAACAGGTAAATATCTTGAGCTGCCTTGAAAACTTCTTTACTCACACACACAACAGCACCCTAAAGAACAACAATGTAACGCTTGAAACATGATTTCCATGATTCTTATCTGCTTATCAACTACAAAACCACAAAGATACGCAATCGCCTAAAGAACACACTGCCACAACCAATATTTCATAATTAATTCCGTCCTTCTTTGCATACCTTATCTGACATTATCACACATATACTGACACACGCAAGCTCCTGCGCTCGACATTCGTTGCAACTGATTATTACACTTGCCTCAATTAATTGCATTACAAATGTGCGAATACCAGCCGGGTAATATAGGTACAAATTTAGCAGCAAACAGTCAATTCAATTAGTTCGCTGAAAATATGTGTAACATTTAAATGCTAAACTAAGCATTATTATGATTTCGTTTAATTGAAAACAACATTTACGCTGTGGCAACACAACGCAACTAGGTGTCGTTGCGGCAACTTGCCCACTTGCAGCAACCTGCAGTTGTGGTAGCCGGAATGGGGTGCACAACGGACTCCCGCTATGCAAAGTCATTGGCAATTGTCAAAACGTGCCATCAAAGGCCGTAAGGTAGGCCATTTTATTTGTTGTGATATTGCGGCTGTCATGCAACATTCAGCGCGCCCAAGCAACATTTGTAAATAAGCTTGATTGTGCGTCGTGTACAACTCTACTGAGGCACATCACAGTCAAAACGCATCAGAAAAGCAGCTAGGCAAATGAAGGACCACAACAGCAGCAACAACAAGTTAAACTACAGTTTTACACCTGTAATACTATTTTTCGTTGTTAACGCCAATGTGCAACACTAACCAATATTCGATATTGTCACTTGTAGCGCCTTATGGTCGCAAACTGTTTCCTTATGCATTTTTAAACGCAGTCGCATTGAAGTGGACACATGTAACAAATTAAAGACATTTTTATATCGCATACCAACTTTGTTGTTGCATGCTACTTGCTTCAGCTCTCCAGCACTGCTACTTTTATGCTTCGCTTGTAGTTTGTGTAGGCAGGGTCTGCAGAGACAGGTGGCTGTTATTGATACTAGAATAACGATACGATTAGTAAGTTGCAAATGAGAGCGTCTCTTTATTTCATAAGCTTTGTATGATAATTGCAAATATTTTTCTCTTTATAAAATTAAAAAAAAAAATAATTTTAAAATTTTACTTATCACAAAGTTTTATCGAAGCTATCCTCTATAGCTAACACTGCTGCTCGCGGTGTTACAAATCATAAATCTGCCACTATATGGCAAAGATCAAATTGAAAATAAACGCCAGAGAAGTCTTATACCGAACAATCGACAAAAAATGATTATCACAGCGTCCAATCGCATTGTAAAGAAATCCTTTCACATAACCACGCAGTGCAAGCCGTAACTTCAATTAAAAGTATTTCATGTTCAAAACATACAATTTGGTTATTGAAAACTCCATTGTAAATTAGAATGTTACAAAGTTGTAAGAGCTCTTGAATATAAGGAATACGCTCTTGAAGCAACGTCTCTACGGAATCTACTCTGCATAGTATTCAGTCAATTGGTGCTGTGCAACGCTGGATCAAAAGCCTTTTGACCTCTAGACGGATAAGAGCAGAATGGAATAACGCTAAAATGACCAAGGAAGTCTATAAAGGTACTCCGCGTTTATGGACATTAGTGGTGAATAAACTGCTAAGGAACCTGGACCTGGAATCCCTAAGATAGTGGCACATGCGGACGATATTTCAATCTTAATAACGGATAGGTGTAATGGTACAGACCATTAGCAGTATTATGATCACCACTCTCAATACAGTCTAGGATTGGGCAGCGCTATCGTGTCTGGGGTAAAAGCCAGAAAACACGGATATGCTTGTGTTCACAAGAGATCCACCTACCGGGAGCCAAACGAAATATTTAAGAGGCTTACTGCGCTATTCGTAATGGAATCTTAAGAACAACTCCAAAGGCGGCTCTTGAACTGGTACTAAACCTGCTACTTACAGACCTCTTCGCTGAAAACTGTGCAGCAAAATCGATGGAACGACTACTGGCTCCAAAAAACTTTCGGGCATATCTCGGTGAGTAATGGCGATTGGCCAAACGCCGACAACATGTGGCAGCAGTGGAAAGTGTTGCCAGAACCAAGCAACTTCATTTCTACTGGGTGCCAGGCGGCAAAGGAAACGAGGGCAATTAATTTGTGGACGTGTATAGCAAGAAAGCTGTACGGCTAACACTTGAATACGTGATCATCATTGGGAAACCCATACATTGTATGTATATACGATAATCTTGACAGAAGTATGGTAAGGAAAAACAAAACCAGATAGAATGAGCTAACTGGGTGCAAAGCGGCAGATGGGAATTAAACAAAATTCTTATTGGCACCCGATAAAAAATACTGTAATAGCATGATAGGAATACTAACTAGGCTGACAGATCAAGAAGACTGCAGGAAATGTCTTGAATAAGGCATCAGGGAAACAACGGAGTATCCTTGTGCACTTATCCCGCATTGACAAGACCACGCCGTAAGCATCTGGGGTCTCCCCGGTATAATACACTGGAATAGGCATCGATGGTGAGGCCACAGAGTCGTTTAAAATTCGCGCCGAGCCCATGCATCATAAAGGATAACTACTACTCATGGCCTTAGTAACTGAACTCCTTCTGGCATCGCAAAGGACCAAAACTGGTCTATGTGTGGTTTATTGCCCTACCAGATTAACCTAAACTAACCTAAGAGCTCCAGCTCAGATCTTGATATTATCTGCTCTAAAGCTATATGCAAGATAGAAAACTTCTTAGGCAAGACTTAATACAGGGATGAAATCTTTAGCTTAGCTATTGATATCATCTGTCTTTGAAAGCTCTATTAAAAATGAAAAGCTCTGTGCGCTAGATTTCATAGCTTATAAAGGTGAGAAAGCTGTAGCTTAGCTTTTGATATCAGCGACGTAAGCTCAAATTGTAATGTTAGGAACTTATATTTATATAAGACCTTAAATTTTATTCAAAATGAAAATCTCCGTATGCAAGGCTTTATAACGTATACAAATGTAAAAGCTCTAGATTAGCTTTTGAAAGCTCTCTTAAAAATAGAAACTCCGTAAGCTGGACTTCATAGCTTATACAGACATAAACGCTTTATAGGACTTCATAGCTTATACAGATATAAAAGCTTTACAGGACTCCATAAGTTATGCAGACATAAAAGCTTTACAGAACTTCATAGCTAAAACAGATATAAAAGCTTTATAGGACTTCATAGCTTATACAGATATAAAAGCTTTACAGGATTTCATAGCTTAAACAGATATAAAAGCTCTTGATCTGCTTAGAAATTGCCGTACTTGACTTTTGATATAAGAGATGCAGAAGGCCTTATTTGTGTTTGAAAAAAAAAATTAAAATGTATAGCTACATTATCTGTTTTTAAGTTTAGTAAGCTTTTCAAGAAATGTATCAAGAATTATTTTCCGTACTTCCACTGTAAAAATGGAATCGGCTTTGGTCTGACGAAAGCTGCACAAAGAGAGAGAAAGCGTCTAGATGTTTCTACCTCATCCTTCTCCCAAGTTGCATGCTCAAAAATCTTTAGCCTCACCGCGTGAGTGCCAATGAGACAGCGTCCTGTTAGGGCACCTATCATTGCGTTACTAATATTCAATATCCTTAGTATTAACTTTATAGCGTTGAAACTTTATCGATCTACCTGTTTCAAGATATATTGTCATCAACAATAATATTTATAATACAAGCAGCGAGAGAAAGTTCATTGTGGAAATATTTTAAGTTTCCGATTTCTGCAAATTTTCTCATCGAATGTGAAATTAAACGTAAAAAATCGGATTTACTTTGCCCAGGGCACAACGCAGTCCAACACAGCGCAATATAGCGCACAAGTCTCAGCGAATTCTTCACACATCGCTCTTCACGCTGCCATAGCCAATGCGCGTTAATCGCAGTGATCGACGCAGACATTATTGCCAAAAGCAAATGCTAACAAATTATAATAATGAAATATGCAAAGCAGTGGAAAATTCTACCCCACATAATACGTTAATTACTATGCTAAAAAATATTGCAAATTGCTATCGGTTATTTACAATAATTTACATGTGCGCATGCGCAAAGGTAAGCCACGAAAGAGCGCTGTTCAGCTAGAGCGGGTACTACAAACAACAACAAGACGATAAAGAATACAAAAAAATAACTGTGCAGGAAAACAAACAAGCAGATAATAATGGAAAACTAAGCGCTTAACCTTATTAGCTGACCTGATCAATGGCGTTGCGATGCGAACGTGCGCATCGTTACAACAACAGCAGTTATAATGATAGCACGATAACAACGACAGTGAGATCACTGAGTCAGCTTGTTGTTGTTGCCTTGGAACGTGCAGCAATATAGAGACGTAGACCAGCTAGGCAGTAGAAGAAGCAGCAGAGTATCAACGGCATTGAACAGCTATAAAATAGTTGGATCAATTGATTCTCTACGTCTGCGCTAAGTAGTTGAACAAGCTTACAAGTTTTGTGCGCTGTGCTGGCTGATCGATCGCTCGACTCACACGCTTCGCGTTCACACACAAATAACTCAATAAGCCTGTAAGAGCGCAGGTTGGAGCTCGTTGAACGCGGCAATGCGCAAGAAACAACGACGATCAACGACCGAGGCGCAACGAAAAGATCGAGGTTCGAAACGAGGATCGCGCACATAATTTGTGATGTGACCGAAAAATTATGAAAATGCAAGGCAAAAAAAAAATATATATGAATGTGTTTGTTATAAGCGGTGCAGTGATGGGCGCATGCATATATGCTGCACTTGTTGCTGCGCAATCAGCGCCCTTCAGCCGCGGCACTAGTCTGTTTCAAACGGTCTGCACGAGCGCGTGGGCGAGTAAGACTTATTTATGCAAGGGCAAGTGATCTTCCGTCAATCTGCAAGTGATCTTTCAGCAATCTACAAGTGATCTGCAATTGATCCTACACTTGATCTACTCTCGATCATTTTCACTAATCTCCCGCGCATATACATTAAGTGCAAGCGCAAGGCATACATATATACAATATGGACTGTGTCGACATAGTGAACCTCAGCGCTATTGATCACTGCTCTTTGGCTTTCGACACCCGCATTGGCAATGCATAATTTTCGATTTTTCCCATTTACCATTTTTCTCTGCCGCCAAATCACTTGACAGTCAGTGGTACATACGAGCGGTTCGGAAATTTTCCGCGCATGAACTTTTGCGCACAAAATTTGAAATTCAACACAATCTGCAGTTCAACAAGTTCGTAGGAGTGATGCGGTGATCAACGTGCCGCATGCATGTAGTAAGCCGTGTGTCGCGCTGGCAAGCAGTATGTGCTTTCATATATCTATTTGCCGCACTCATCATTTGTGTGCGCGCGTCTGCGTTCCCGCTTTCCTGTACTCATATACCATAAGTCACCATAGCTGCTTGATATTACCAGCTGGTGTATGGCAGATTATGAGGTCAGTTGCTACAAATTTCGTCGTGTAGGTCACACTCACACGATCAACGCGTTCATCGGCGGCGACGTGATCGCAACGATCGAGCAGCTCCTATGATTCGCGTTTGATCACAGCGCAAAGCGGCAATATAATCAGCCAAAGCGAATCGTTTTCAAAACAATATGTATTTATGTTCACTTGTTTCTGGTATGTGTGGCATGTGAACGCCGATGTCCCGTGTGGCATGATGTGTGTCGCGTCTTGGCATTTGTTGATAGTCGTCGATCGTCGTGAGTTTCACTTTGACTTTGACCGCTGTAAGAGCACAACGAAGCGGCAGTAAGTATAGTAATGAATTCATAAGCATTTACATTGTGAAAAAGCAAAGCTTTGCAAAAATTTTATTAACAAAAAGATATGTGCCAAACTTTTTACATTGTTGAGAAGAATTATTGACATATTATATACTCTATTATTACCTAAATATCAAATTAACGTACAACTTTACATGGAGCAACTCTGAATCTAAAAGAGGCGATCCTATTTACTTTTACATCCGTGCTGAAAACAAGGTTTTTTGTACTTAGGACAAAGTTGTTCTTCTCAAAATGGTGCTAATTGAGCCCGATAGATAACAGGTCTGCGCTCCGACCTCCTCCAATTTAATATAAAAAAAAATCAAACAAGTGGCAACCCTTCAATTTGACTTCATTTGTACACTAATTCAAACTCTATTAGGATAATGCATTCATCATAATAAATATATTAATTTATAATTTGGAATTACAACAATTTTTAAACAAGTGGCAATCCTTGGACTTTTTTTCTTCATATGTAAAACTGTTGTCCAAGCATTATTCCCGACACATGACCCCATTTCCTATGTTATGCGAAACGAAGCTACAGGCAACCCCTATTAGTCACAGAAGAAGAATTATTGCGAAAAACTATCAAAAACTCCAAAGCGCCTGGAATAAATGGTATACTAAATAGAGTCCTAAAATAGGCCATGACTCTAAGCCCCAGTATGTTTGTTAAAATGTACAATGAGTGTATAATAAAAGAGGTGTTTCGCCGATCCGTGGATGGTACAGCTTTTGGTTTTAATCCCTAAACCAAAAAAAAGCACACGAAGAACCTTCATCGTATCGATTTATGTGCATGCTCAACAGAATGGTAAAAAGTACGAAAGCATAGTAAGAACCGCTTAGTCATAGTGACAAGGCTTTAGAAAAAATAAATCCACTATTGATTAATGTGCAATGAATGCGAAAAGGAGGAAAGGTGGCACAAATATTGCGTTCTAATTACCAAGGATGTGAAGAATGAATTCAACTCCACAAAGTGGGGAAATATAATAAAAGCTCTATACGCGCTCCTCATTATCTGATAAATATTACAATGAGCAATTTTCAAAATAGGAGATTGTTGTTCAAAACGGACGAGGGCAATCAGAGCTACACATCTCCAGTGGAGTACCGCAAGGCTCAAGTTTAGGTCCCATACTTTGAAACCTGATGTATGACGAGATACTAAAACAATCGCAGAGACGGATGACATCATTTTGGCAGCAGTGACTAAACATCTGGACGATTGTTCAAATGCAATGAATACATAAATGGTTTGCGCCGATGGTTTGCTACTATATCTAGAGCTGGCTGAAGTCTTGTTCATAAGCTCCTGGAAAATTGAAGAAAAAATATCGAATATGAGACTAGTTCACAGCCACAGTTGAAGTACCTTGGTGTAATAATGAACTCAAGACTTAGATTCAAGGAGCAAATAAAATACGGCATTAAAAGAAATAAATATATTGTTTACCCAGAAGGATGGAAAATAGAGGCTGTGTGTGTCACAGCCGTCGGTTTTTAACAGTTAAGGTAATGAGATCAATTATTATATGCGACTCCAATATAGATATGTGAGCTAAACATAAAATCATATGCTAGACAAATTAATTAAATTTGCGGGGATAAAGCCAGACATCGCGGCATAAAGGCAGAGTTTGACATTGTTGTTGGTGTTTTCGTGCTGTCAAAAGTAGCTTTGAAATCGAAAAAGAGGTATTTTCCAATATTTGGCGCATGGTGGTCGGTTGTTGATTTTCCAGGCCTAAAGCCACACTGATAAGATGTAAACAGTTTGCTGGCGGTGGGCTTTAATCGTTCAATGATTCTTAGATTTCATAAAATTTATTCGGCGATAACGAGATACAGGTATTTATTTTCTATGCATGAGTACGAGCACTTGTACTATCTGATTCTAGTGATATATTATTCTTAATCAATCGTTTGGTTCCTTGCCAAAATATTTAAATATACTTTAATAAATTGGAAATTAACGTCCTATAAGAAATTTTTATACGAAGAATTCTTGCAAGAATGTAAGATTTTCGAGGAATTGGCTTTTGACGTAGTAGGCATGTAACAAATACACAAAACTTCTGCAATCTCTATGAATAGTGGTACCTCTAAGTCTACAACTCAACCGCGACAGAGTAACTTCATATCACGACTACACATGCGCGAATGTTTTAGAGGGTAATTAACAACACAAATAATAATAATAACAGTATTTGATGTATACATAAACTGGATAATAGCTGGCGCATACAACAACATGTAGATATAAGCAACAATGTCTGCGCAACCTACAAGCTTAATACCCGAATCAACTGGCAAAATTTCGACTAATCCTTATAATTTGCTTATACACACATTTCTTCATACGCTTCTGCAACATTTGCGCATCTTCCTTAATATTTATTATTTTTATTGATTGCTCTCTATGGTCTTGCGATTTTAATCGCCACTCTTGTTGCAGTTGTTCCTGCTACTGTTGCTGCAGCATTCAATAAACATTTGCTGTGTTATGTTTCATGTTCGTAAATATAGTATATTGTTGGCAACATTACCACTGCTATGTAGATTGTAATGTTTTGTTGTTGTTGCTGCTTGTCTTTGGCAACTTCTTTCGCTAAATACTATTTATTCCATTTCTTGTTGCTGATTTTTATCGCGCCAACATGCGAACACAGACATTCACGCGTTGGAATCCCGCATGTACCATACACTTGTTGCATGCCACGCATTATGTTCATGTTATGTTGCATGCCACGCATGTCCATTTCGATATGCCATTGCATGTGTGTTGTGTACATTAAGCATGTCGGTTACATTTGGTGTGCTTGCGCGCATGCAAAACGGTATTTATTGGATAATTAGGATTTGTTATGTGCGTAATAAGCGGCGAACAGGAACTTTTGGTGGAGACAGGGTGTGTGTAATTTACAAAAGACTAGCATATTCGTACAAACATTTCAATTCGTGAACCATTGTGCGCAATGTAGAATATTCGTGAAGAATTTGGGATCGAAAACAAGATAAGGCGAGTAAGGTGACGAAGCCCTGAGAGTTCAATATAATGATATGGACTTAGGAAGGTAAAGGCTGTTTGCTTCAGTGAGCAAATTTGACCATTCGATTGTGAAAAGAATTATGCTCTTATTAGATCCTTATGATATCTAGAGTCAGAATTGATAATGACTAATGATTGGCTCTTGGTTTAGAAAGCAACTGAAATTATTATCGTTTCGAGCTCTTCCATATAGCAATTAACTGTTTAGGACCTAAGTTATCCACTTTTTTAAATGGAATTATTTCGTCTCTAATTTTTGTAATTTTTTTAGCCTTTATGTGTACTGTTGGAGTTAAGTAGGGAGCTATAACATAAGAAAATAGTCATGACAGATAAAAGGCATGATTCTGTGGTTAAAAAAGATATCGATTATACAAATGGGCAACATATTAAGGCAGACTTTCATTCATACTAAGATTTCTAGTTTCATTACCATCACTCAAGTTCACTCAAGCAAATGGAATATCAATTTCTTAGCCACTGCTCATGACCGTGAATGCTAGAGCGTTAGAGGCCGCGTAACCAGAAGGTTGCACAGAAAAAATATGTAAGTTATTTAAAACAATGAACGAATTCCTTTCATATATTCATATCTTAAGCCACATACTCATCCAGTTAGGGGTAGGCATAAAAAATTAAATTTGAAAGGCAAAATAACTGCATCTGGAGATTAGAAAAGCCATATAAAAACACAAATCGACCTCAAAAAACTTAAAATATTTTGGAACAGTAGCACATTTAGTCTAATTGTTTCAATAGTCCGCGAACAACAAACAAGCCCTGCCGGAAGGTTGGTGTTCTACAGTGACAAGATAACCAATTTTTCTGAAGGCAAAAATTTGGCTTGTGACATGGCATAACCAACGAAAGTGGAAATCCACTCATAACTTCCATTGTGATAGCCACATGGATTTTGAACAAAATACCTACGGTTTGTGAATTTAAAAATTGTTCTAGAAACACTACACACACAGTTGAAACTACAGGTCAGTGATTCTCTCAGAAGACGCTCGACAATTGACGCAATTAAAAAATTTAAATGAAAAAAATATTGTGCCGTTGTCACTTCAGATCTAACAAGAAAAAACGTTAACTTCGCCTGCTTCGAAGCGAATATACCCTTCAGAGGTGCATTTCTCTTAGTAACTATGTGTTCAGTTTATATGGAAGCTATATGCTGTAGTAATCCGATTTGAAAAATTGTTTTTGGCGATTACATTGTTGCCTTAGAAAATAATCCATACCAAATTTCATGAATATATCTTGTCAAATGCAAAAGTTTTCCACGCAAGAACTTTTTTCCGATCGTCCAGTTTGTATGGCAGCTATTTGCCATAGTATGCCGATCTGAACAATTTTTTCGGAGATTACATTGTTGCCCCAGTAATAATAACCTGTGCCAACTTTTGTGAAGATACATTGTCAAATGTGAAAGTTTTCTATACAAGCATTTGATTCCGATCATTCAGTTTGTATGGCAGCTATATCTTATAGTGGTCCGATATCGGCAGTTCCGACAGATGAGCAGCTTCTTGAAGAGAAAATGACTTTGGCAAAATTTCAAAACAATATCTTAAAAACTGAGGGACTAGTTCGTATATATACAGACAGCACGACGGACATGGCTAAATCGACTCAGCTCAACATACTGATCATTTATATATGTATATACTTTATAGAGTCTCCGACGCTTCCTTCTGGGTGTTGCAAACTTCGTGACAAACTTAATATACCCTGTTCAGGGTATAAAAATGCATTCAATGCTGCTTCTTGCAAGCATTAGAGTCTCTTAAAATGTCAGCGTACCTCCTGCGTATTATAAATAGTACTGGGCCCAGTTTTTTGGAACATCTCATCCGTCATAAAGGAATACTTCGCTTTTTAGCGGCACAACCAAACAAGGTTTAAGCCAAATAATGGGGACTATAGGCGGACCAAGTCAAAGCCGAAGACTCTGGCACACACAGACAATAGTTATATATACAGCGCCTGTATGGGCCAACGCGCTAAAAAACAAAACCATATGCGATAACAGGTTAGATCCCTTTTTCGATTCGGTGCACATAGAGTTGCCAGTGCTATCCGTACATTGTCTCAGGAAACAGGAGTGATTTCAGGCATAATGCCACCTCAAATAATGACCCTTGAGTGTATGATAAAAGCAACAATGAAAGCATAACAGCTAAAGAGCGCGAGGAAGAAAGACAGCAGAGTCTAAAAGAATGGCAAACTCTGTGAAATTAGGCACCCAAAGGACGATGGTTGATTAAAAATGTTAAACCTGGGTTAGTAGAAAGTATGGCAACATTGATTTTTACCTGAAGCAGTTATTAAATGATCATGGCTTTTTTATGGATTACTTTCACAAACATGGTCGTGATGAGGTAGAAATGTGTTCATCTTGTGAATATGGAAAAAAACATGCTGATTTTGCAATCTCCCTAGATAAAAAAAATTCATACCTCTGAGAAGGAGTCAAACCAGAAGAGCAATAACAGTTCAACAGTTTCAAGTTTCAAGTTGGAGTACTAAGTACGTGTTCATCACCACTGTTGAGACAAAAGATAGGAAGTTATACGCGAAAGCTATACACCGTATGTATACCGTTGGTAGATGCTCGAAAACGCAGAGAACAAATTTCGTTCAATCAGCAGATCCTGTCTGAAGAGACCATCCGTGATGGTTCTCATAATAGATTTAATTCGCATGAACTAATAATTGTCTTTATTCTAAGTTGATCTGTACGCAAAACGAACTCGGCTCGCTTTGAACGTAAGAGTTGTTCAAGTGGTAATTAGGATATTGTGATCACCTGATACATGGTAAAAGACCTGCCAGACCAAATGTCGGTTCAATTCTCTATGTTCTTTTCAAATATAAAGAACAAATAGCTGTTCCAAGCATATGACTGTCGATAAAGTATAATTTAGATTTTCGTTTTGTCAATAACTCAATATAAGCAACGAATTGGTCTCTAATTCCAAAATAATATATTTACAAATTAACTAATATTGTGTGATACTCGCGTGAGTCTCATGAAATACCATTAAACATCTATCAATGAACTGGGTCAGAGTTGTTGACAATTTGTCATTTAATCCCTTTGTGACAACTACACTGATTTAATCTTAACACTCAACCTTGAGTGTTAATTATGGGTATAGTAAAGCACTCACACAACAAGCATCGCTACAGCGACAATAACAGCACAAGTAACACTAATCGACATCAAGAAATCGATTTATCAACAGCGAATTGACATTTTTTCACAATTAGTGAGGCAATTCCAATTCGAATCGAAGCCCACACACGTGTTGAGTTAAATTTTCCCACCAATTAGTTGCAATCGGCATTTATAGCAAAAGTAATGTTGTATAACAACAAAAACAGCAAAATAAATTCTGCGATAGGTAAAATTATTTTATTATTAGTATTTTTTTAAGTTAGATACATACAGTAGTAGACCGATATGGGCTTGTTATACCCTGAAAAGGGTATATTAAGTTTGTCGCGAAGTTTGTAACACCGAGAACGAAGCGTCGGAGACCCTATAAAGTAAATATGTAAATGATCAGTATGTCGAGCTGAGTCGATTTAGCCATGTCCGTCTGTCTCCCTGTCTTTCCTTCTGTCTGTACATATACGAACTAGTCCCTCAGTTTTTAAGATATCGTTTTGAAATTTCGCAAACGTCATTTTCTCTTCAAGAAGCTAGTCGTTTGTCGGAACAACCGATATCGGACCACTATAACATATAGCTGCCATACAAACTGAACGATCGGAATCAAGTTCTTGTATGGAAAACTTGCACATTTGACGTGGTATCTTCACGAAATTTTACATGGATTACTGCTTAAGGTAACAATATAATTTCCAAGAAAATTGTTCAGAACGGATTTCTATATCATATAGCTTCCATATAAACTGAACACATACATAGTTACTAACAGAAATGCTTCTGTGAAGGGTATTTAATTTCGGTGCAACCGAGAAAGCATATATATTTTCTTTTAATATTTTTAAGTTACTTTCTGGCGAATGATGAAGTAAATTTACTTATTTCATTCATTAATTCGTTGTTCATGAAGGAGACTAACTGCATACAGGTACCGATATACAAACAAGAAAAGCAATGGTGCAGCTGTGATCCGGGCACAGATCTTGCTCTTTCTTATAACCGAAATAATACTTTACGAACACTTTGTCATTACTATTCCTCCAGATAATAAGGTTTTCGTCTTCTTCGGTGCAGCTTCGCCGGTAAAGTTAACTGTTTTTACTGCTCCTCCAAATACTCCTGTGAAATAGTATCGCGGTTACATTTGTTGTCCAGAGCAGGCAAGTGCGACACACAACACACCGCCAGAGTTACATACAGGTTAACACCCACGAGGTCTCTTGAGATGCTTATTGTTTGAGCTGTTTACGCATTTACTTTCGGCAATCGAGAACTCGTATTTTTGTTACTTTCTTCTCCTTGATAGCCATTATTGGACCACCTGGGCCTGAATCAACAAAAGCTGAGGTGCGATCGCGATTAAACTCATTAAACTGATTTTAGAGGATGGTCAGTCAAGTTTGTCAGCATCCAAGCGATGCTCTTTAATTTTCCTCTCAAAAGCAAAATTTTAATCACTGATAAGATTTTTCTAAACTTTGCTGACACGCCTGATTTCATAATGGTCAGATTACGGTGAAATTTTGTCAGTTCTTCTTAGAGTATGTACTGTGTAATAGTTCCCATTTCAATAATGGTGTTGAGGCTCAGTACTTACAGGACACCTTTTGTAATCTTGGACCTGACTTATTCATCTCTACAACTGTAGAAGCTTTTGTCATTTTTTCAAACATATAGACTACATAGAGAGGCTCTCACAGTGATTATGGCTACTGGGAGCACAATGCCCCTACCGGTGGCTTAAATGCGGCTACTTGGGGGCTAGTGGTTTCTGTGATACCCTTTTCAAGTAACCAATTAACCATCGGAGGCGCAACTAGAGTATGTTCCGAGCTGTTTAGAATTTTATATTAGTCAGTAGAAAGTGGAAAAAATTGTGATCGGAGGGTCACCGAGAATTCTGGAGAGATTTATATAATAATATGAACTTTGATAATAGTTTAGACGAGATCAGTGTTAGAGTATAATTTTTTTTATTTTTTAAAATTATTTAGGTTCTTGTGTTCTGGTTCTAATATGTGTGGCTTTCGTGCTTTTTTAAGCGCTTTTGATATCCTCGGCGTAGAAACTGCACTTAGCGTATTATGTGACACTACTTAATGCACAAAATAATTATTTAATTGAATAAAATTGCTTTCGCAGCTCAAACATTCTACTGTCTAAGTTAATTATTTCACTATTTTCTATATTTTTACATACATAATATGAATGTATTTATATAAGTGTACGTTTAACGTCCGTTAGCATTTCTAGCAACAGTATAAATGTCAATTCCGATAATATATCAACTACATATCAAACACGAGCAAACATGCAGATCATTAAGTCAACTTAACTTATACATAAATATACACTCATATGTATGTATATACCATACATAGAAGCCTATTATCATGCATGTGTATGAGTATGTGTATTTGTAACCAAAATATGCCATTGTGAAAAAAAAAATCTGCAAAACAATTGAAATTTACATACCAATAAAAGCATGTTATGCGCGATAAAACAAAAGACTTAAGCAACGAACCCGCTACAAAGAGGCGTAGATCAATTGAATGCTCGAATAAAGCATATAAAAAAAATATACAATTAAACAGTTACAGGCATTATACAAATGCCCAACAATTTTTTGTTTTTTTTACTGTTGTTGTTATATTGTTATACGCTGATAGGCGATTGATTACGCGCTGCGGCTGTGTTTAATTTACAAATCATGTGAACCAATTAGGCAGAAACAAAAACATGGCTTAAATAGATTTTTCTTGTTAACAATAACTGTACAATCCACACATATCTCTGTGTGCATATGTAAATAAGCCAAAAACAATGCAGCGCAATAACAAATATCATTTGGTAACAATGTATGGACATTTATCTAGCTACAAATGTAATTGCGCGCACGCCTGAGAGAAAATCGAAGAAAAAATCGTCGAAAAAAATAAAAATGAAGCTGAAAAAGGTAAAGTGTAGAAATAAATGGCCTGTCCGTTGGAATAATATCAAAAATCAAATGATAAATGCGGTCAGTAGAAGGCGGCCGTCGGCTAAGTGTGCGTGATAGCGCCCAAACAACAACAAAACCATATCTATGTAACAACAAAAATATAAAAATCTAACTCCAACAAGCAGGCGGTAGGTAGTAGTGAGCAGACAGCCAGCGGGCGAGAGCGTGGAAAACCAAAGAGAGTGCATATGTGTAGTAAAAAGTGTGGTGAGCATCAAGCGAGGCTTATATGGAGCCCACAATTTCGCTAAAGGCCAACAAATGACGGATGAGTTTGATCTCAACACGCTGACCTGTAGCGTCAGACAAGCCAGCATACATGACTGTATGCATAAATATGGATTGGCACACACACACACGCGTGAAATAGACCGGCGGCATTTTGTGGAGGGCGCTACAATTTCACATGTGAGTTGGAGGGATAAGCACATATACACAAATGTATGCAAAATTCATATATTATATATGCTTAAGTGTATGTGTTTGCTTACAGTTATTTGGAAAATTGTGTGTGCGCGCTGCTCCGTGGCGTTATGACGCATGTAATGTATCCGCAATAAACATGATTTCGATCACTATGATCACTTGTTATTGCGCTCTGTTGTTTTTGTTATTAGAAAAATATGTGTTCCTTTGATATTTGTTGTTATTTTCGTAGAGGTTTCTTTATTTATGCTCACTTTATGAGCTTTCCTTTCAATATTGTGCAACTAGTGTAACTTTTTTTTACAGTTTTAAATTTTATTAATTCTCTTTTAGTTTTTGTTGAACTCGGCGCATTATTTAGATAAATGGTTTTAATTTTTCTTATTAGCGATTATTGCACTTTATCTCTGCCCCTATTTTTGTCTTCTTGAAGCAACCATATGTATATGTGTCTGATTTGTATAAATTGGTCTACCAGTTCATTCTATATGTATGAAGCTTCTCACATTTAAGGTGCACTTCTTTTATTTGCTCTTAATTGTGGGAATTTTCTACATTTGTGGGCAAGAAATTAATTAGGCTAGGTGAAGAAATATAGGAAAGCAAACGCTTATGAACATTGATTGCACACAGCTTTATTAAATTGATTCCAGTGCATTGAGAGGCTACATCCACTTGTGAATAGGAAACATATTTTACTTGCATGCCTTATATGTATATTTGAGAATATTCTCCTAATTTTGAAACTCATCCGGCAAATAGCTTCGGAGATATGATATTGAGCTTCGTTGAACTGATCAGCTTGAAATTTTCATGCAACGTTCTTAAATATATTTATCAGGTAATAAAGCAATATTATAACAATTTCGATTTTTTTCATTTGTCGAAAATTAAATCTTTCAGTTTTCGTTCGATCGTTATCTGTTTTCATCTATTTTATTATTAAATATTTTGGCTGCTTGGATTTCCTTACCACCAGACACCTTTTGGGGAGATCTTCTTGGAGATTGGCTACGGGACCAATTTTGTTTATTCCACATTTTTTTTATTTCAATTAAATTCTATAAAATTAGATTACTATTTTTTCCACTAAATAAATTGCAAATATAATTAAAATGATAATTTTTAGTGAAAGATGAAAACAGACCTAAACAACTTAGTTTCTTGGTGTGTTTTTGGTGCCACTAAACCTTAAAAATGTAAAACGATGTGCTTTTCCCATAGATCTGTAGACCCAACTTCAAACGTAATACAAAACTTCAACTTGGAGCAAGTTTTCAGTTTTGTTGATCTGGAAGTTACTATGGACTACAAACTCAAATTGAAACTTCATGTATCTTCCATGGTTTTTAAAGGTAAAATCGCTCTTACATTGGGATTCCAGGTTAGATTTTCTCCATATACTAATCGTTTAAAACTGATTAATCTACCTACACTTGCTAGTCGTAAGGAAATGCTTGGTATCATATTACTCTCTCATCTCAACATCTCTGTTTTCTGATACTACTTTTAACGTCCCCGTTTGCTGAATCAGACAGTCTAGACCTTTACTTTTAAAATTTGGAATTAAACGAACCATTCCACCGTGTAAATATGTCACGATTTCAATACTCATTTCAGCAGAATTGACATAACAGACTCACTCTTTACTACTAATTACGATAAGGGTGATCGTTGAGTTATAATTATTAAACTTCTTGAACAGTTAGTAGCCAAAAATCTGTTCTTTCCTCAGCATTTTCATTGAATTGTCTTGATTTGATATTTATATCCGATTTCAAATTATTACAGGCAAATATTAAGGCAATTTTTTGTTCCAGATTAAAGCATTTATTTTAAAGGTGCTCGTTAAATTAATAACTAAAAAAGAAAATTTCATCAGCTCTAGTTAAAGCTTTGTCTTTTTCTAGAAAATTGTTATAAAACTGCAGTTTTCGTTTTCCAAAAGTAAAAAAAAATATGTTCTAAATTCAACGCCCCTCCAAAGAGATGGAAAAAGGGCAGGGTGAACAGTCGAACAGATAATGTAGTGCTTTTAGTGCAGGCAATTGAAAAAAATTAAAAAAAATTCGACATATTTTTAAAAAAGTGATAATAAAGGTGCATACTGATGACAAAAAAAGTACTATAAACTTATGAAGGCCGTATTGAGAATTTGTGGAGTATCATGGAAAAAATATCAACGAATTGACACTCAAATCAGCAGGCCATATGTCAATGTTGAAATAGAAAATCTATCTTTTGAAGTCATCGAAGATTAATAAACTAAAACAGCAACTTCAAAATTAATGAAAAATGAAAAATCCGAGATTTTGAGCATTACGGATTTATTACAACGACAAAAGGAAGGCGAGCTGCGCGTAGAAGAAATCCGACTCTAATAACCAAACGTTATTTTATTCTCACAAATTACTTGTTTATCAATTTTAGTTACCGCTGAACAGGATTATTTGCAAAAGCGTACGATTATGAGCCAAAATATGATATAAAGCCAAAAGTAATTGTGAAAAGTCTCTTGAAGGCTTGAAAATCGTTGGCATAAATGTATTGCTTCTGATGGTAATTACTTTGAAGGCGACAAAATAATTATAGGTGAATAATTAAATATTTTGCATTTTATATAGAACTCCCGGGTACTTTTTTATCCGAATTTAAAAGGATTTTAAATATGTAATTATTAAATTAAATTATTTAAACTCTGACTACTTTTTTCGATAACTTTTTTAAATTGTTATGATGGATATAATAAAGTGTTTAATAAAAAACCGTATTTCCGACTAAACTACAACTTGTGAAAATGCCATTTTGTGCTAGACTACAAAGCAGTACTGTTGTTCTCTAACTATCTGTAGCTTGTTGCCTCTCAATCGTCATAAATAAACATTACAGAAGCGCTGCGAGTTTCGTACAATACTGTAATTTATGCGCAGTCACGTATTCCGGCATGTTGAGCACATCTAATGCTACTCAGCACATAGGTGGACACACAAAGATGCAAAAGTTCAATGAGCATCCCAAAATCAACTGTAAAAATATAAAATAAATTAAATGTGCACAAACACACACATCTATGTCGTCTCCCTCGAAGTAATCCCCCTCGGCCCCATTACACTTGTGCCAACGGAATAGCCTTCAATGCGCATACTGATTCAGCTTATTGTCCTTAATTACCTCCAAACGGTTCTCCCGGAACGGTCGGTTTAGTTTGCTTAATAGTCAGAAGTCCCACCGAGCAAAATCCGGCGATTATGGTGGATACGGTATTGGTTGAAAATCTGGCAAAAAACGCACGAACAATCAATGCAGCATGCGTTGGTACATTATCGTCACACCTCGATAATCGAAGAAAACTGTCAAGAGAACCTTTATCTTTAAGCTGTTTTATGTTGTTGTTCAGCTTCGGCACAGTCTCACCTTTGCTACGATATTCGGCTGTCTGTTTCCGTGTCGCTTGCTTAGCTCCAAGACTAGATAAGAAGAATTTCTAACCAAAGGCTAGCCAATAGTTCGCAATCAATTATGAAGAACGTCCGTTGATTAGATTGAGCTTTGAACAATACTGGCTCTAAAAAACATCCAAGACTTTTATATTTGAAAACAGTGCATCATCTTTAACGTATCTAAAGTAAATTGAAATCATATGGGTTTGACAGACTTTATTTTCAGTCATATTACGTGATTCCGTCAGCTTCAATGTTATGTTGGATATCACAAGATTAAGGTGGCCAATCGGCCGGCCCAAAACGTGAAATTGTCCGCTCATCGAAGAGTTTTCTTAATAAATCTATTGATTGATGTGATGTGTGGGAAGTGATGCCGTCTTGTAGAAACCCAATGCTGTTGAGCCAGAAAAGGACTTCCTCCCTGAACAAAGTTTGGCTCGAAAACGTCGGATCTTCTTGGAACTTTTCAAAAACCCAAACAGCCAAGCGATGCACGACGCACAAGCTGTATATCATTTCTGTTGAGTGATTTATCTCTCTTAGACTTTCATACCTTATTAAGTATACATATAAGTAGACAAATGGGCCTAAGAACAAACGATAGAACCGTAAAACAAGATGTCATAGAACATCTACATAGTGAGACGCTTATGCTCCCGGTTAAGGAACATAATGAACTCCTCTCCAAGCAGTTCCTGCTTGGATGTTTTCGCAGAAACCACCTCTGCAGCCACCAGCTTGGAGCGGAACCGCCTTCTAGGAACATCAAGAGGCCTTTCCTCAATTACGTCGACGACATAGGACAATACGCCGACCGGACTTCGGACGCAACTAACTTCCGACAGGTACTGACCGCCATTCACAGTGTAGCACCTTCACCGACTCCCTTCCAGTGAATGACGTTCTTAGAGTCAAAGCACTACCAATTGCAGACGAAGAGTAGCTTCATTCTGGATATTATAGCAGGTTAAACTCCTACTTGTACAAAATAGACTCCGACATATCCAATATATATCCTGCGAGCAATGAGTCTCCGCATGACACTGGCCACCTCTTTTCATGCTCCGCCAACCCCACTCTTCTGACATCCTTTTCCCTTTGGTCCAACCCCGTCAAAACAGCACGTTTCCTGGCCTCCCGTTAGATGAGCTAAGAGCTCTGTGAAATGCATATATTTTTTTCTATTCCATCTTACGAGAGACTTTAATCGGTTAAATTTTCGCAGCAGTAACTAGCGAATTCATTCTTCAAAAGCCAACAGCACAGCCCAGCAGGCCAATCAGGGAAACAAAGCACAGCGAATTGCATAGAACCGTTTAATGAAGTGACAATGAAGTTGTTGCAAAGCAAATAAAAACGGAAAATTGCCAATTACAAAAGCACAACACAACGCGCCAGGCAGCTGCAACACCCGCAATTGCTCACGCTTCGCAATTTTCATCAACGCCGATTGATTAGTGGCATGTGTGAGATTTAATTAAATTTATTTCGTTGCTCAAACTTGAATTTGCATTTTTTCACACTTCGAGTTTCCAAATTTTCCATGCAACAGAGCAACAGTTCCATTGACAGTGCCAGTACGAGTATATTGCCAATTTGGCGGCGAAGAAATCCGAAATGAAAATAAGCAAATCAAATAAGGTGGACCTGCAGCACTCAGCTAAGCTGCAGTTGGTGGTTGCAGCAATAAAAATAAAGTGGCTACTGCAGTAGCTGCAACATTTTGTATTGCAAGGGAATGGAGAAGAAGAAGATCTGTTAGTATTTGCTTTGCGATTGAAGTGATGGCACCAACAGCGGTAGCTAACTGTTACACAAATAACTATTGACTTGAAGTGATATTTGCAAAGAAATAGCCATGCTCCGCTTGAAATGCAGCACTCGGCCGACGTTTGCGCTCTCGAGTGTCATCTGCAACATTAACATTTATTGAGTGCTGTCCATAAGTGTCAATGAGAAAAATAAGGAAAATTGTTGCAAAGGCGAAAACCAATATTGTGGATGTGCGACAAGCGCTACGCCAAATGTGCAACAACATAATCAAGTGGCAGGCACTTGCAATTGCAAATCTGAAGTGGCAAATACTCGCAATTCAATTTAATGGTGTGGCCGTTTTAAAACTGTGTTTCTGAACTTGCCAAAAATATAGTTAACGGCAAATGGTTGGTGTGCATATAATTGGATAGGAGGAACATATCGGCTCTCTGGAATATTTGTGTGTCTAATAATATGGTAAGTTCTAGACAAATTATGTGCTAAATTAGAAATACTGTAACCCTTTGGAGCGTGACAAAAAAATCTCTTAAGATGCGTTTATAAGTTACAATAGCTTTATTCAAACATTTCGGTTAAATATCATCTTTAACTTATTTGTCTCACAAATCTTTTCATATTGTCAGCTTATTACATCTGTGAAACGTATAAAGGCTTTTTTAAATATGATCTAAACTGTAGAACAATTGCTTTTAAGTACTGAAAGGTAATTAAACGAGTTGGTGTTTCTTAGGAGAGTATATAAAGCATTGTTCACTTAAAATCTGTACGCAAAAATATTATTATAACTAAAAAGATAAACAACGGAAACTAAAAATTTTTATACGTTAAAGAAGATAATTTATTAAGCTTTTAATTTTATTACAAGATATAATTATTCAACTTTGTTATGTAGGAAGTTGCGAGCATGTTTTTTAATAGAAGACATTAACTTTCGAACAGTTTTTCTTGTTACTTTAGCTGCATGTTTATTCCATAAAGGCAACATTGAGTCATATTTTTTTATTACCCGACCACTTCTCCTTAAATTGTTTTTACTATCGCCCAATATTTTTTCTATTGGGCGAAGCTGTGGACAATTAGGCGGATTAAAAGATTTTGGTATTACTTCCACCTTGTTATTTTGATACCACTTCATGGCAGTGGAAGAATAATGTATGCTCATAAATCTGGCCAAAATTTTACAGAAGTTCTGTGATGTCGAATAAACGGCAGTAATCTTTTCTCAAGACACTCTTTTATATAAATATCCGATGTCATTGTGGTCGACGTTACGAAAGTACGACTTTTAAGGCCACAGGAGCATATTGCTTGCCAAATCATAACTTTTTGACCGTATTTATCAATTTTTTTATATTTATATTTTGCTTCCACATTCCCACGCTTGTTTGCAACATAAAACTTTTGTCCAGGAAGTTGATTGCAATCGAGTTTGACATAAGTTTCGTCATCCATTACAAGACAGCCTTTGAACTTCGTCAAAATCTGATTGTACAGAAGTCGTACGCGTCTTTTTGCCAAAATATTCTGTTTGTCAGATCTGTTTGGGTACTTAATTGCACGGTATGTATTTAGCCCAGCATTTAAACGTATTCGCCTGGCGGTACTTATACTTGTCCCGAATTTTTTGGCGCGATCACTGTCAGATAGCCCGGGATTTTTTTTAATGAGGTTAGTATCTTCCTTACTAATTCTAAATCCCTACACTACAAACTGTTGTTTTGGACAATTTTATTTTTTTTCCAATTTTTGAACCTGACCATGTCGGATTTGCTATAAATTCGTTCACTATTAATTTTCGATTAGCGTACTCCATTTCACATTTAAAAGCCAACTGATAAGCAAGGGTATTGAAAAGTCCTATACATAACTGTATTTTAACTATATACTCAGATCAACTGATTTTACTCAGAAAATTTGTAAAATAACGGAACAGCGGTCCCTAGAGTGCGTACAGATTTTAAGTTAATTTTTTATACTCTCGCAACAATGTTGCTAACGAGAGTATTATAGTTTTGTTCACATAACGGTTGTTTGTAAGTCCTAAAACTAAAAGAGTCAGATATAGGGTTATATATACCAAAGTGATCAGGGTGACGAGTAGAGTTGAAATCCGGATGTCTGTCTGTTCGTCCGTCTGTCCGTCCGTCCGTGCAAGCTGTAACTTGAGTAAAAATTGAGATATCATGATGAAACTTTGTACACGTATTCCTTGGCTTCTTAAGAAGGTTAAGTACGAAGATGGGCAAAATCGGCCTACTGCCACGCCCACAAAATGGCGGAAACCGAAAACCTATAAAGTGTCATAACTAAGCCATAAATAAAGATATTAAAGTGAAATTTGGCACCAAGGGATCGCATTAGGGAGGAGCATATTTGGACGTAATTTTTTTGGATAAGTGGGCGTGGCCGCCCCCTACTAAGTTTTTTGTACGTATCTCAGAAACTACTATAGCTATGTCAACCAAACTCTACAGAGTCGTTTTCTTCAGGCATTTCTATATACGGTTCAAAAATGAAAGAAATCGGATAATAACCACGCCCACCTCCCATACAAAGGTTATGTTGAAAATCACTAAAAGTGCGTTAACGGACTAACAAAAAACGTCAGAAACACTAAATTTTACGAAAGAAATTGAAGAAGGAAGCTGCACCCAGGCTTTTTTTAAAATTGACAATGGGCGTGGCCTCGCCCACTTATGGACCAAAAACCATATCTCAGGAACTGCTAGACCGATTTCAATGAAATTCGGTATATAATATTGTCTTAACACCCGGATGACATGTACGAAATATGTGTGAAATCGGTTCACAACCACGCGCTCTTCCAATATAACGCTATTTTGAATTCCATCTGATGCCTTTTCTGTATAATACGAGTATATACATTAGGAACCAATGATGATAGCGGAATAAAACTTTACAAAAATACGGTATTTGAAAAATATGTAATTGACGTATAATGAAATCTCGATTATCACTTTATCATGCGAGAGTATAAAATGTTCGGTGACACCCGAACTTAGCCCTTCCTTACTTGTTTTAGTTTATTTTTGGCCTTTACACGATTGTGTGTATTTTAAAAACAAAAAAAGGTACAGCCCGACTCGTTGCTTAGGGTATTTTAGACGAATAGGTTCTTTTTTATTTAGGATCTTTTGCGCAGATCCTACCAACTGCGCCAGTAATATTTTTATAGCAATAATAGTTTTTTATTTGAATACTTTTGGAACAAATGACAATTTTTATTATATGATATTTTGTAAGACGATCAATTAGAACTTTACGAGTAGGATGACGAAATCAGAGTAACGTAACAAACGCGATTTAACAAATGGTGCCGCTTAATGTGCGGGACCGCTTTCAATCAAGAATGATAGAGAAAGAGATTACGCAATGCGCATGTTTGCTTTCGGTCAGCTGTTCTTGCTGACGTCACAGTTGACTTATTATTCGCCCGCGCTATTGAAAGTGAATGCGAATTGTGTTTTCAAGTGTTATATTAATTGTTAAATTCTATATTTTTAAAATGCGTTGTGCAGTGTTCGGTTGTAATAATAACAATGGTAACAAGTAAGCAAGGGCTAAGTTCGGGTGTCACCGAACATTTTATACTCTCGCATGATAAAGTGATAATCGAGATTTCATTATACGTCATTTACATATTTTTCAAATACCGTATTTTTTTAAAGTTTTATTCCTCTATCATCATTGGTTCCTAATGTATATACTCGTATTATACAGAAAAGGCATCAGATGGAATTCAAAATAGCGTTATATTGGAAGAAGGCGTGGTTATGAACCGATTTCACCCATATTTCGTACATGTCATCAGGGTGTTAAGGAAATATTATATACCGAATTTCATTGAAATCGGTTGAGTAGTTCCTGAGATATGGTTTTTGGTCCATAAGTGGGCGAGGCCACGCCCATTTTCAATTTATAAAAAAAGCCTGGGTGCAGCTTCCTTCTGCAATTTCTTCCATAAAATTTAGTGTTTCTGACGTTTTTTGTGAGTCGGTTAACGCATTTTAGTGATTTTCAACATAACCTTTGTATGGGAGGTGGGCGTGGTTATTATCCGATTTCTTCCATTTTTGAACTGTATATGAAAATGCCTGAAGAAAACGACTCTGTAGAGTTTGGTTGACATAGCTATAGTAGTTTCCGAGATATGTACAAAAAAATTAGTAGGGGGCGGGGCCACGCCCACTTTTCCAAAAAAATTGCGTCCAAATATGCCCCTCCCTAATGCGATTCTTTGTGCCAAATTTCACTTTAATATCTTTATTTATGGCTTAGTTACTTTGACACTTTATAGGTTTTCGGTTTCCGCCATTTTGTGGGCGTGGCAGTGGGCCGATTTTGCCCATCTTCGAGCTTAACCTTCTTATGGGGCCAAGGAATACGTGTACCAAGTTTCATCATGATATCTCAATTTTTACTCAAGTTACAGCTTGCACGGACGGACGGACAGACGGATGGACGGACAGACACACATCCGGGTTTCGACTCTACTCGTCGCCCTGATCACTTTGGTATACATAACCCTATATCTGACTCTTTTAGTTTTAGGACTTACAAACAACCGTTATGTGAACAAAACTATAATGAATGGCGATCAGAGAACTTTCCTCACTTGCGTGAACTTGTACACATGACCCCATCCTCCACTTCTACACATGACTCCACCTTCCACTGTTATTGGTAAAGAAAATTTCACCTATAAGGCAGGCAGGGACAGACAAGCGAGAGTGATGACTTCAAATAGTGATTGCTATAGAAATCTTGTTAGCTACATACTTAGATACCAATAATATTACTTTTCAAACATATCAATTGAAAGAAGATAAGCAATATCGAATAGTTATAAAAACTATTCACTTTTCAACTCCTATCGATGATATCAAGCATGACTTTGCAAAAAACGGGCATACTGTACGAAACATTGTGAATGCAAGAAGCAAAATTAAGAAATTGCCGATGTCAATATTCTTTGTTGATCTTAAACCTTCAGTAAACCATACAAAAGTATTTGACGTAAATCGCTTGTGCAATGCTGTAGTAAAGATTGAGCCACCTAGAAAATTTAACGATTTGTTACAATGCCACCGCTGTCAAGAGCGTAGTTCTACTAAAACCACAGTACGCCATGAAAAAATTGACAAACTCGAAGAATTGATTGCCAAACAAATTGAGCTAACCACAACACTAATAAATATGATGTCTTCTATCTTACCTAAGTAAAACTAGTAAAAAAAATTATTCTCTTAATTTATGCCGAATTTTTCATTTAATTCCCTTCATTAAATTCTGCACACCTTCTTTTGTAACGGCTCGGCTTGCTTTAAGCCAGTTTTTTTTAAATTCGCTGACGTTTTCGGCAACTCGTTGATCCTTTTTCAAATTCCGTTTGACAATTGCCCAATACTTCTCTATCGTGCGAAATTCTGAAGCGTTTGGAGGTTTCTCCTCTTTTTTAACAAAATTGACATTGTTATCCTTCAACAAAGCCAAAGTAGAATGAGCATAGTGCACTGTGACTAAATCAGGCCAAAATATTGTTGACACGATGTGTTTCTTATAAAATGGTATTAGACGGTTTAGACACTCCTTCTTATAATTGTCGGCCGATATAGTACCATTTGTGAAAAATGGAGTGGTCTTAAGGCCACACGAGCAAATAGCCTGCCAGTATTTTCTCGCCAAATTTTTCTATTTCAATTGTTGACACTGACTGGTCGACAGTACCATCTTTTTGTTTTGTATATAGTTGGGGACCTGGTAATGCTCTTGAGTCTATTTTTACGTATGTTTCATCGTCCATTATAACACACTCAACAGAATCTTTTAGCAAACGTTCGTACAACTTCCGTAGTCTTGTTTTCCCTATTTTTATTTGTTGTTGACTTTTTTGGGAATCTTTTGTTTTTTTATAAGTTTTTAAGTTATTCCGTTGCTTCACTCTTTGAATCATAGTAGCTCTTGTTTTAGCTTTTTTCGCCAAATCGCGCACAGACATTGATTTGTTTTCGTTTATTAAGGCCAACACATTTGCTACAAGATTTGGATCACTAGGGCCTTTTTTTCGCCCACTTTTTGATAAATCCTTAAGAGAACAGGTTTCACTGAACTTTATTATAATATTTTTTACACCATTTACACTGACTTTAAACCGTTTTGCAAGCTTTCTGTATGATATGCTTTTTTCAGTGCAGTAATTGTGCGCAATTAGCTTTGATTCCACCTATTGCGATAATGAAATAACAAATTACGGAGAAAGAAAAAACAATAGAAGCAGAACTGATCACACTTTCTAACGGTACTTACCGCAATGTGATCAACCGGCTAGTTCGTGAGAAATATTGAATTGAAAGTGTGCACTTTCTTTTCGGTACAGTCCTTATGTAGGAGTTTTAGGTATGAAAAGAGGCTGACGCTCCAAGCTGTTCAAATGAGAACTTTGCTAGCGTCGACCTCTTAACCTTACCTAACCTAACGGCTCAAACCAAATTGAAAAATGTAGTTTTGAGCAAAAACGCGTTGAAGTACAAACCGCTGGAGCTGATTGAAAAATGTGGCTACACTTTAGAAGGCTGTTTTTGAAAAGCCTTTTGAGATATCGATTTTTGTATGTTATTATTAAGGATATAACTCATCGAAGTATGGAAGGAAAACGATTTTTGAAAACGCTAGGTCTGTCGCTAAACATTATATTACAAAATTTTTCCTACATCTAGGCGTATATTAGCGAAGTTACACACAATTTTCCTGTAAAAAAAAACATTGAATCTTCTATTGCCTATAACAGAGTTTTACGAAATTGAAGTAAAAAGCTTTTTTTCGGAGAGAATCGAGGAAAGAGTATCGATTTCAATGGAAAAAGAGAATTATATTTATCTCTCGTTCAAAGCAACCAGGAATTTTATGTATTTTTTCTTGGCCGTACTAAAGTCATCACTGGTAAATTACTCTACATTAGCATAAATAAATATTACATTCTGAATTATATGCTGCAGCAAAGAATAGAAACAAATAAGCTTTAATGCAGAATATAAATAACAATAAAGAAGTAATGAAAGTATAAATGTGTTTGCATAAATAAAATAACTTTGGTTTGAAGCTAGAGAAAAGCAAACGTAATATTGCAATAATGTGCGTACACACATACAAATGTAAGAATATTCACATATGTACAACTATGAATATGTACACCTATGTGTATATAAATATATTATAATAAAGACCATAAAATGTAAACACAGTGTCATTGAACTGACTTTGTTCACAAGACAAGCAGTGCAATCAAAACACTTACATACATGCTAGGTACACACACACTAGCATATGTGTGAATGACTGTATAATGATTGCAAATTACAGTTGCATACATATGTACATCATACAAATATGTTTTCATATTTGCTGTTTTTTGGGTTTTCCTTGGTTTTTATCTTATAATTTATCCATTTCTCCGCACTTGCCGAATGCCTCTGTTATGCTGATCATTTGACCATGTGTATGTATAGCAATATGCGCAAGTGATATATATATATATATGTGTGTGTGTGTTGACGCTGGCCGACGTTTGCCTTTAACCTCCTCAAAACTCATTAAATATGATTGATTGCTAGCTAGACACACACACACATGCAAAATGCAGAGATGATAATATGGCAATCAGTATGGTAAACAAATAAACATATGCAGACCAGGTAAGCATATTATAGCTGTGCTGATGACTTTGTGTGTGTGCACATATGCTGTTGTGTGTGTGTCGCCTAGTCACTGAGTCTTAACCAGTCACTATCTAAGCCATTTGTGGTAATTGGGTAGACATTTATATTTATATGCTATAATATGTTTTTGCAAAACGTGCTTGTGTGTATGTATATACATATTATATATATAGATATATATTAAGATAGTACACAGACAAGCTCTTATGTTAAAATTGCAAATGAGACGAAAAATATTGAGATATATGACATTGTCTATTAGTGAAGCTGATATGACGTCGGTAAAATGCTTCAGATTTTCAATGAAAAAGTAAAAACAATAAAATAATGTTAACTTGGGCTGCATCGAACCCATAATACGCTGCACAGATGCATTTTTTATAACTTAAAGGGCTATAAAAATATATTTATCTTCATTTTTATTGTTCAGTTTATATGACAGCTATATGCTTTAGTGGTCCGACTTAAACAATTTTTTCGTAGATTGTAGCGTTGTCTTGGGCAATAATTTTAGCCAAATTTCATAACGATATCTTGGAAAACAAAAAACTTTTCCATACAAGGACATGACTTAGATTGCTCAGTTTGTATGGCAGCTATATGATATAGTGGTCTGATTTGAACCATTTTTTCACAGATTGTAGCCTTGTGCTGATCAAAAATCCATGTTAAATTCCATGAAGATATCTTGGAAATTAAAAAAGTGTTTCATACAAGGGCATGATTTAGATCGCTCGGTTTGTATGCCAGTTATATGCTATAGTGGTCAAATAGCGGCTAGTTGAACAAATGTGCAGCTCATTGGTGAAAAAAAAAATTTCTAAATTTTCAGAACGATACCTCAACAAAAGAGGGACTAGTTCTTGTATATACGCATATAGAGATGGACATAACTATAACGGCTTAGCTCGCCACGCTGATTATACTACATATGTACATATATTTATATGTAATATTTTATAAATAAAGTAAAGTACAATGTCAATTTGGAATAACTGAGCATTTCCAATTTATTTCTTCTGCAAATTTGGTGTGAGACTTCGCTAATAAGTGCCTGGATGTAGGCAACGTTTCTTAATACGATACTAAAGTAAAAGAAATGTATTACATTTCATGCGATATTAAATACATGACATCAGATTATTAAAATTGTATAAAAGAAACGTATGTAATATGCTCCAAATGAAGTCACCTTAAACATATTCAAAATAAACTGCCTGATATTTATAAAGATAATACTTATTACTATATCAAACGGTTTTTTCTTTGAACATGGACATACAAATTATTATGATTATATAGCAACCATTGGCAATTGATTTATTATGCCCAAAGTGCCTTTAAAGTAAATGTGGTATGTGTCTGTGCTAATATGAGCCTAGATGTAGGCAACGTTTTCTGATATAAGATCAAAACCAAGAAAGTTAAGCTAAATTTCGTGTGCTTAATAGTTGATTATGTGCCTCTGAAATCAGTTGCCAGAATTCTACTGAAAAATTGTCTGCCGCAGACTATCTTAAGGCTAAAATCACAGTTGATTTATGCTTTTTATTGCCACTAAAACTACGTGATCAATATTCATACAAATTAAAATTAAATGCACTGTTAATGTCCATCTTTTCAGTGTAAAGACAAAGTGCTCTACTCTATTATATTTATTGGATCTGTTGACCAAAATTTTAAGTTAAATAACTTTTATCTTTCTGCGAAATTCTGTTTAGTGATTTTTAAATAATATCTTTATTTCACACTTTTCTATTATTACTGAAGGAATTGCAAATTTTACGCTACTAAATGATAGTCTATTCACATATTTATTTACAAATTTCTTTATTTTTTTTTCTAAAATCTAAATAATAAACTAAAATGTGAAATCCCATTTCAGCTTTCAAAAGCATGTATAAGTGAAAAAAGAAGGCCATCGAAACGGAAAACTAAAACCTGTTTGCAATTTCCAATCGATTTCTAGTGTGTCACTAAAAAGTTGCCAATTTAATGACATCAAATTCTCTACTCACTCCTGCCTTTAAATCCAATTAAAAACTATTGAAAGTTGTTGGTAGTTTTTGTGAGCTTTAAATATCAAGTAAAAACTTTTTTGATGAAAATAAATGTGTACTTTGTGCTCAGGCAATTAAAGCTTGTTAAGTTTAGTCTTTGAAAGCGAATCCATTGAAGGTAACAAGTGACCAGTGTTTGAGGATAAAAACTTTCACAGAAGAGTATTTATTCTTGGTGAACTTAGCCTGGTATTTATTGCTGAATGACTGTCTATAAATAGTTTATATTGGTTAAAATCAATAGTTAGGGAGTTTTTCCCATTAAAATGGTTACTTACCATATGAAAAACGGTAGATCGGAAGTATGCAAAATTCCTATTGGCACAAGATAGAAGAGACTGGAGGCACATGACTGGTCACTGTCTGGTGGTGATACACGTTGGCAGAATGGGGCTGACAGATCGAAAAGACTGCCGGATATGTTTAGAGAAAGGCACCACGGAAACAATGGAGCTTTTATTTTCTTTTTCTATAAACATTTAGGGTACTTACGGTATAATACACTGGATGAGGTATCAATAGCCGCAGAGTCTGTTAAATTCCGCATCAAGCGCAAGCATTCTAAAGGCTGACTACATACTCCTCATGGATCTAGCAATTGAAACTGCAAATGACCAAAACTGGTCTACGTGTGATTTATTGGCCTGCCTGATTAATCCAACCTTACCTAATGTCACGAGTTTTCGAGAGAAAAATTCTGCGAAGGATTTATGTTCCTTTGCGCATTGGCCACGGCGAATATCGCATTCGATGGAACGATGAGCTGTACGAGATATACGACGACATCGACATAGTTCAGCGAATTAAAAGACAGCGGCTACGCTGGCTAGGTCATGTTGTCCGGATGGACGAAAACACTTCAGCTCTGAAAGTATTCGACGCAGTACCCGCCGGGGGAAGGAAGAAGAGAAAGACCTCCACTCCGTTGGAAGGACCAAGTGGAGAAGGACCTGGCTTCGCTTGGAATATCCAATTGGCGCCACGTAGCGAAAAGAAGAAACGACTGGCGCGCTGTTGTTAACTCGGCTATAATCGCGTAAGCGGTGTCTACGCCAATTAAGAAGAAGAAGAACCTAATGCCATTTCTGTTTACTACGCCTTGTATGTAATATTAATAAAATGAATCGTCAAGCTAACTATCTTAATGAAAATTCAAAGATTAGTAGATATTACGCAATATGCAAAGTATGTGCACCAGTAATCTAAAGATATTCTTGTTTTTCCTTAAAAAAGTTATGGCAGACATTAAACTCTCTTAAAGCAAGCCGTTAACTCTCCAAAGTATGAAATTGCTGTACTGCAAATACACATTAAATATACTTTTTTTATTTACTAAAATCACACTTAAATACACGGAATGCCAATAAAGTTACCACTTGTGGCAATAAGAGTCCGATATGCCGTACTAGCCACTGACCAGGTAGGCAGTCAAAACAAGCCAGTAGCCACGCTTACTCGTGCATTCGTCGGCGTCAATGACTTCTTTCGTTAAACACCCAATCTCACATACACACACATATATATATAAATATATATGTATATACTACCTGACACATCGCAACTACTTGCCACGAGTGGCAGACGAACTTTCACTCACTAAAAAATGCCCAGTACTCAAACTCTTTAAATCACCATCACTTGTCCTTATCGTGGCACTTCACCTTAAAGTGATTAAACTTCGAGCTCGATGGATAAACGTTGGTGGCGCCACACTTAATTTTACCGCACTTAACCTCTTGATAAGCTCTTAACTGCAAAGAAAATAATAAAATGAATGTTGCAACAACAACAACCACACGACTCCCTAAGTCAACTTCGTCAGCCGTTGCAAGTCTAAAGCGGCACAAACTGTTAGGAATGGCTGGGGAGACCAGAAGCGAAAACCACAAGAGCAATTGGCTTTAGAAAACGGTGAAGTAGGCTTTTGCTAAGCACAAATACACACACTATATATATATATATGTATATATATACAATATAAAGCAGTACCCGTTTATAGTGGAGTTGCATTCACAATAAGGCTTGCGAAGTTAATATTTTTAGTCTACCAAGCGCTATGTGGCATGCAAACAGCAAAAGAGAGTGAAAAGAAAGCGGACAGCACGTTGCCGTCCGATAAACAGCTGTGTATTGAAGAGCGGCAGCTAGCGCAAATTGAATAGAAAATACTATACATACTAAATGGGCTTCGCTTTAAGCAGTGACGCATTTATTATAAAAAAGAAACAACTCTGATGCCTGGCAACTATTTGGTTTGGTATGAGCTTAAGTGCAGTGCAAACGGCTCACTTTCTTCATGCTTTGTATAATAATAAAGTAATGTTATTATATAAATATAATATAGGAGGCACGCCACAGTTTGACACAATTAATTCTCAGCCGCTCAACTTTACTTAATCGCACTTCATCATGTTTGTTGTTGCATCCGAATTGGTGCACAAATATTTAGCTTAGCCATAAATTCTGTTACAAAGTAGAGAATGCAAACAGCGTGAAGAGAAACGCGGAAAAAGTGCCGCTATTTGAATTTGAACATTGTGAATATATCGATCAGATCACTTCCAAGAGTTATTTGTGATTATCTCCTTATGAGAGCCTCGTTAGGCCTGATCATCTGACAGCGCACTTGCGGCAAAT
The DNA here is from genome assembly GCF_016617805.1 of Bactrocera tryoni. Lineage (NCBI taxonomy): Eukaryota > Metazoa > Arthropoda > Insecta > Diptera > Tephritidae > Bactrocera > Bactrocera tryoni. The sequence continues at coordinate 20,614,147 of NC_052503.1, read as the reverse complement.
TAGGCTTAACAGAGGCAAGCAGTTGCTTCAGTGAATATGAAATTCTTCTGTTTTCGGATAAAAATTTTCACTGTTGAAGTAGCTTTATTGCTGAAACTATTTATTATACCCAATATGCTTTTACAGTAAATGTGGTATGTGTCTATGCTAATATGAGCCTGGTTGTAGGCAACATTTTTTAATATAAGATAGAACTAAGAAATTTTGGCTTAATTTCGCGTATAGGTAGTGAGTCTCCTGTCACCTCCTCACTTCTGTGAACAAAGGGTTACAACTGGGGCAGAAGTGTATCAGCAGAATGTTCTACCGCTATAAAGTCAGCGTTCGGATACAGGTGTGCTGGTAGCGAACATTTGTTGTGAACGAGCCTTAATTTTTTTCTGTTTGGTTGACATCTGTCAAACATATTCAATAACCTTACAGTCATTGAACAAACATCAACATATTTTTTATTTTGTTGAAAAAGTCAATTTTTGCCGAAAGGTGATGTTTTGCGGGAAGTATTAATTTTTTGTTTCCTTTTGAAAAAAATCGCTGCAGAGTCGCATCGATTGCTTAATGATACATATGGTTATCATGAGCTTTCAGAAGCGACCTGCAAAATATGGTTTCAACGGTGCAAAGATAATGATTGTGATGTGAAAAGTGAAGAACGTGAAAGACCACCAAAAAAAGTTTGAAGACGCCGAACTGCATGTAATATAGGATGAAGATGAAACTTTGAGTCAAAAGCAAATGGCAGCCATGTTAAATATTGCACAGTAAACAAAATAAACATTTCAGACCGTTTGCAAACTATGGGAGAGATCCAAAAGTGTGGAGAATGGGTGCCACATGAATTCAACGAAAAACACAAATGGAGATCCGAAAAAAAAACACTTTGGCTTCAAAGACACGAAAGAAAATCAGTTTAGCATCGAGTTGTCACTGATGATGAAAAAATGATTTATTTTTAGCATTCTAAATGGAGAAAATCTTGGCTTAATCCGATACAGACATCAACATCGGCGGCAAGAACAATTCGATTCAGTGAAGAGACAATGGTCTGTGTTTGGTAGGACCAGAGGGGCTCTCAAATATAATAAAACTGTTAATAGTAATCGCTACAGACAACAGATGATCAATTTGAGCCATGCATTGATCGAAAAACGACCAGAATGGGCCAAAAGACACGGCAAAGTAGTTTTGTTAAACGGCAATGGACCTACACACAAAATGAAATTGGTTCAGGATACGATCAAAGTACTCGGCTGGGAGCTGCTATCAAACCCGCCGTATGCACCAGACTTGGCTCCTTCCGATTACCATTTGTTTTCATTGAGGGCACACGTATTAGCTGCGCAGCAATTCGGTTCCTACATAGGAGTCGAAAATTATGTGTCTGATTAGTTTGCTTCAAAAGGCGAAAAACTTTTGTTGGCATAATATCCACAAGTTGCCTAAAAGGTGGTCAGAATGTGTAAAAAGCAATGGTCAATACTTCCAATAATTTTCTTTTTTTATTTCCCTTTCAAAATTGGGATTTCGTTTTCACAAAGAAAAGCTACCGGTACATGGGTATAAGTATTATTCACCGAAAAGAGTATGGAATCCCAGAAAATGTATTCAAGTTCAGCTAATTTTAAACTAAATCACCGTGTTCCGACGGGTTCGGACCATAGGAAGAGGGGTGTCAGTTGTGTAGGACTAGTTGGGAGGTAGTTAGGGTTAAGCGGCGATTCGTTGCACGCTGGACATATGTTTGATATAACGGGTTTGATTCTGGATTAGTAATAGTTTCACCTGCTACAGCATCCAGAACGAAGCTGCGAAAAAGTCGCTCTCCATTCGCGCGGCAACTCGAGCTCTTCGTCTGCAATGGGTGCTCGTTTGAATCTAAGTACGCCATTCACTGAGATGAAGTTGGTGTAGGTTTTTAACGCTGCGCTGTAAATTGCGGTCAGTGCATGTCTGAAGTTAGTTGCGTCCGAAGTCTGGTCGTCGTATTGTCTTATGTTGTCGACATAGTTGAGAAATGATCTCTTTATGCTCATAGGAATCGGTTTCGCTTCAAGCATATGATTGCAGAGATGATTTCCACGAAAACACTCCAGCAAAAACTGCTGGGAGAGGAGTTTATTAAGCTCATTGACTGGGAGCTGTGTAGATGTTCGTTTGGAGACAGCAAGAGGCGTGCTGTCGTAGTCCGGAGGGTAGTGTTTTGACGTGATTGCAGCTTCCTCGTCTGCGTTTCATCATATTGGAGCGGCCTAGTTAATGTCCGGCCAGCCGATTGCCATGTATGTTGCCAACAACGTTTCTTTGCCTTTTCCCCATGCGCTGCCGGCTAACGCCATGAGGATTTTGTTGGGACTATGTACTTTGGCAATAATCGCGGTCGTGGAAGGAGTGAAGGAGCGCAGACTGCAGATTGTCACACCTAAAATCTTAGGGTTATTGAGCGTGTTAGGTTCCGAGCAGCGAGGAAGCAGGAGATGTCAAAGAGATAGCCATTTACTTTTGAACACATGCCATCGATTCCATTGCCTGATGTCATTATCGTGATAGGTGATAGAAATTCTCGTCTATTTAGGAACCAGCATTAACACCACTAATAATGTCAGCCTGGAAATCCAACGCAGGATTGCTCTTGCCAACAGGTGCTACTTCGGACTGAGTAGGCAATTGAAAAGTAAAGTCCTCTCTCGACGAACAAAAGCTAAACTATATAAGTCGCTCATAATTCCCGTCCTGCTATATGGTGCAGAGGCTTGGGCGATGACAGCAACCAATGAGTCGACGTTACGAGTTTTCGAGAGAAAAATTCTGCGAAAGATTTATGGTCCTTTGTGCATTGGCCACGGCGAATATCGCATCCGATGGAACGATGAGCTGTACGAGATATACGACGACATTGACATAGTTCCGCGAATTAAAAGACAGCGGCTACGCTGGCTAGGTCATGTTGTCCGGATGGATGAAAACACTCCAGCTCTGAAAGTATTCGACGCAGTACACGCCGGGGGAAGCAGAGGAAGAGGAAGACCTCCACTCCGTTGGAAGGACCAAGTGGAGAAGGATCTGGCTTCGCTTGGAATATCCAATTGGCGCCACGCAGCGAAAAGAAGAAACAACTGGCGCGCTGTTGTTAACTCGGCTATAATCGCGTAAGCGGTGTCTACGCCAATTAAGAAGAAGAATATAGAAATTCCCTCTGGTGGTTGAGGGAGCTTCGAAATGTAAAAGTTAAACAGCAAAGGAAAGAGGACAACACCCTGCGCAACCTCCTGTTTAATTCTTCTCAATTTAGAGCTTTTACAGTTTTAGGGCTTACCGTCGGATGACCTCGACGACAACTTATCTGAACTTTACCAGCCTAACGGGACTAGACAATCGTTACAACAACAACAAAAATGTTAAACTGATTTCAGAGTTTCTCATAAACACCTAAGAAAACACCTTAAGTTAGGGTGCTTCGCGGCGCTAATGCAACTGTTGCAGATTTAGTTGCAAAGCAGCAGCTAATTTCTAGTTAAGTCATCAAAGCTTTGAAATTTACATGATTAGCGCAACTGTCAAATATAATTAGCCTAACTCAATTTCGCGTAACTGTAACTCACTCACCATAAAGAAGCTCTGTAATAAGCCATATTGCGGCAAACACAACAATTGGGCGTGTCACACAGTGCGAACTAGCAAATCACTACCGCCAGGTTTGCTTTAGGTCGTTGTTGGTGTTGCTGCTGCACACACACTACCCGGAAATGTGTTGGGGTTTGGCAGCGCCATGTATGTTTCCGCGTTCGCCACAATCTCCCAAGGCGCCAAAAACATGCACATTAATCACACTGTGTTGCATGTCGCCAGGTGTTCAAGTGTGTGCTTAGTACATCACTAATTATGCTGCAGTTGTTGCAAGCGCTGGTGTTGCGCGCCCTTTCACTGTTGCAACCACAAAACCGGTTATGCCTTTCTATCGATGTGTGTGTGCGTGTGTTTCCGTGGCATAAATGATGCGGTTCAACGTGGCAATGCTAATAACAACATATTAGGCGTTGAAAATTCAATTGATTCAACACATAATGCTTCAATTGTTGTTGAGAAAATAAATTTAGTTTTACTATACTTTTGTTTGAACGTATGCCAAAAGCTTAGGTTGTAAATATTATATCCGGCCGAAGTTATTTTATGAAATAGACAAATTTTTCATACAAGAACTTGACTGTGATCAATCAGATTGTATGGCAGCTATCTATCTATTCTATGTATGTATGTAGTCCGATGTCTGGGGTTCCGACAAGTGGCCAGCTTCTTGACGTGGAAAGGACTTGTGTAAAATTACAGATCGATATCGAGGCAAGAATTGGGAGGACTATCCTTATTTACTATGCCAAACGTTGCGATTTTTACAATGCATAATAATACCGAACATAGAATTTATCTTAATTTTTTTATTTCTAATCAAATTTCGTGTGCGGAATCGTTGCGAATGTTGGAACAGGCTTACATTAATTTAGTTTTATCAAAAACATAAACCTACGTGTACTACAAAGCCTTTCAGAACGGTCGAGAGATCGTTGAAGACATGCCTTCGACCTGTTGAACTGATGAAAATATTAAAAAAGTGAAGGATATGGTGCCTGAAAATCGTCAGGCAAGAGTTACAATGATGGCATGATAGCTTCACATCTCTCCCGGGTTCGTTCGAATGATTTTGGTGAATATTTTGGGTATGTAACGCATTCTTGCTCGACTCGTCTCGATAAAGCTGAATTTTTTTCAAAACGAGCACTATAAACAGTTATCTCTGGACTTGCCTGATCGTGCGAATTTCGGTCCCACATTAATGAAGACTGCAGATGAGACATGTGTTTATGAGTTTGACACGCAAACAAGTCAACAATTATAAGAATGGTTGGAAAAAACGAACCGAAATCAAAAACAATCACGCCAAAGCCGCTCAAAAATCAAGGTGATGCTCATTGTTTTTCTCCATATTCGTGGTTTCGTGCATCATGAATTTATACCGGACGGAAAGACGGTCAATAAGGAGTTCTATTTGGTCATATTGAGGCGTCTACGTTAGAACACCCGTTTTTGCTCCATGTGATTTTTTCTTATTCCTCAAACTGAAATTGGCGCTCCATGGAACCCATTTTCAGTCGATCGAAGGGATAAAACAAAATTCACTGAAAGAGCTGAAGGCCATCTCAAAAAGTGGTTATAAAAGGTGTTTCGCGGACTGGAAAATTCGTTAGCATAAGTGTATAAGATCTGGTGGAAATTGCTTTGAAGGCGACAAAATAAATATTTTTTACAATTTCCGTAGTTTTTGTCACACTGCTTATATACTTTCGGAATTTTCCTTCATGAACTCCATGAATTTCATTTTTAGCCAGAAAAATTTTGAGAACTTTCTGCATGAATATATACAGATTTACCTGACCTAAATCCACATAGTCTATATAGTAATGAACATTTTCTAAATCTTTCAACACGCGTAAATCCGTGTAAGTTCGAATTAGTTTTCATTTAATATAACTTTAATTTTGTACTCGTAACTCCATGAAATTTACATTGCATATATTGCCATGCCACCTCAAACCATTTAAACCACAATTATTCCATGCCACAAATATTACGCTCAAAAATTTCAGGTTATGTAAATCTGAAACCTCAATGAATTTACAATTTTACAATCATACGAGCACTCGCTCACTCTAGTAGTATATATAACGGTATGTGTTTGACGCAATCGCAACTCCGCTATGTATATGTTTGTATGTATAAGTATAAGCTTTCATTAAGCTTTAAATTGCGTGATTATAAAATAGGCATTATATGGTGTTTCATTTAAATGCAAACGTAAATACCGACCACGAATAAGACCATACGATTTCGATAATGTAACATTAAATGCGAAATTTGCAATGACGAAGGCCATACAACAAGAGAGTAGTATATAACAAATATTAAATATGGAATATATATGTATATATACATATAATTTGAATATACTATATAATAGTAATTAAAGAGGAATGAACGTAATTAAGCTTAGCACTTTAAAGGCGTGAAGATGCAAAGCTACACAATACTAAATCAAACTATTCTTATCGCTATTAATGCCAATAATTCGATATAAATTATAAATAACTATAAATATAACAGTTAAATGTTTTCGGAAAATTTGACTATACAACAAATAAGGAAGAGTTAAGTTCAACCGAACATTTCACACTTTTGCGACAATGTAAGACAAGGCAGTACGTGATGGTACATGGTGCTTATAGTATAAAAGGGGTCAAGGGCGAGTTTTCATCCGATTTTATTCATTCTAACAGCTTTTGTTGGATTTGAACAATTGTTGGCCATGAGACAAAACTCTAAAAGCATTATTCGTGGAAAGTTTTATCCCATTATATTAATTGCTTCTTGATTTGTACACTCAAAAGGAGAGAATTAGATAGAATTTAAAATTGTGTTATATGGGAAATAGGCGTGGCTGTAGTCCGATGTGAAGTCCATGTGAAAAAGGGGCGAAATCGTTGTAAAATCATGTCTTATCAACAATTTCAAATCCATCCGATTTTTCCACTTAACATTATATACCATATGATCAAATTTGACACGAACTGATACATTTCAACAGCGAATCGAAAAAAAATTTGTTGGTTGAATTTATGTTCGTGTGAAATTTAATCTGCATTTTAACCATGAAATAAGAATTAAGAGCTAGTTTTCTTGAAATTTTGCCATTTCAATGGAATCATGACTGCGGAGTCATTAAAGCTATTATAGAAATGTCTACTTTAGGTACATACAAGTATTTGAGTGACACAAAGCATTTAGTAAGATCGTGAAGTTACCAACAACTTGCTGCACACGTGTCGTATATCACACTTTGTTCATATGATGAAATCGAAAAAGCTTGAAAGTTGTCTAGTTGGCATCAGAAGAATGGCAGAGGAGCTCAACATTTCTTATGGATGGGATGGCAAAGGATTTTAACATCTCTTATGGATCAAACTCAACATTTTCGTTAGTATTTTGGGTATTAATGAAGTTAATGTCGAATTTGTACCAAGAAACTTGAATGTTTTACACGACAGACGTTAAGTAGAGGTCTCAAAAGAGACGACTGAAAACAAATCTGAGAATACTACATTCTTTAAATGTTTTATTAGTGATGACGAGACGTATATTTTTGAATGTGTCGTCGAAATTATACAAAAAGCTAGTGAATGAGACTCCAAAAATGAAACGAGACCGAGGAAAGATAAAATTTACGAGAGCCACTGAAGGTCATCGCAGTCGATGCTTATAACAAATGTGAAGAATATAGGTTGTTTTCATTGCCTGAGGAACCAAAATTGTTGGCGATAATAAAGTATTTGTATTATTATAGGTGAAAATGTAGTCTTTTTGTCAGTCCGGTTCAAATTTGACCAAATGATATTGCTGACTTTAACCCGAAAACATCGATAAATTTTAGGGCCTCGAAAATTTTCATAAGTACATAACCCTCCTTTTCTTTTACTTTTACTTTTTATACTATTTACTTATTACTATAAATTTCGATCATGAACGTTTTACAACTAAGTAATCATTTAATTTTACTTAAAGTTGTGGATATAAAAGTAGCAATGTTAATTTCACTTTGGTTTATTGTTGTCAGCATTTCATGAAGCACTTCACGAAGTAGTATGAAGTAAAGGACCTGAACAAGAAACTACATACGCTTTGGATACACAGGAGGTTGGCCATGCATAATCAAAAGCGCTCCAAAACTTTCAGCGGCGACTTGTGACATTGATTGCAGGAAATATATAGACACATATGTGTAAATATGTTACATACATTCTGTATATACTTATGTAGTATATACATATATACTCAAATATGTATATATGTTGGAGTGCTAATGAGGCAGCCATATGCATCGATGACCTCTGTGAGCAATAATATTATGACCAACATTCATGTGTACATACACATATACATATAAGGCTGTCCGTTATTTCCCAGTTGAGTGTTTGGGAACGCCCCGTTTTCTTCTAAAAATAAGCTCTTTATACAATTTAAATTTTGCCTTACTTATTTTATTTTACTTTTCTCTACATTTTAATTGAGTTTTTTAACTTTTGCATTAAAGTTTTTAAATCCAAAGAAATTGAACCTACATCTTTAAAAGTTTGATATTCTGATAAAACATTTTCCGTTCTATAAAAAATTTCTTAATAATTTTTTTCATTAAAATATTTCATTAAAAGTTATACGCAACTAAAATTATGAATCAAACGCTCTCTATTCCTATAGTACACCATGTCGTATGAGTAACACACAGAATCTATGCTCTACTTCTATAGTACACCGTGTCGTATGAGGAACACAGAATCTGTGCTCTATTTCTAGTACACCAAGACGTATGAGTAAATCAGAATCTGTACTCTTCCTTATAGTACGCCATGTCGTATGAGTAACACAGAATCTGTACTCTATTCCTATAGTACACCATGACGTATGAGTAACACATAATCTGTGCTCTATTTCTAGTACACCAAGACGTATGAGTAACGCAGAATCTGTACTCCTCCTTATAGTACGCCATGTCGTATGAGTAACACAAAATCTGTAATTCATTTGCATGAAAGCTTAGGTCTTTTTCTATATAACTTTAACTGTATATAACTTTTAAGAAAATGTTTTTATGAAAGAAGTAATAATAATTTCAAAAAATTCCATCCATCCATTATCTATATGGCAAAAGAAATATGAGTTAGGCTCGATTTAATTGAAAATAAAGAGCTTATTTGCAAAAACAAGCAATCAACTTGTGAAATAACGCACGCCCTAAAGCACACACATATCTACACTACATGCCTGCATGTCCTCCAAAGTATTGAAGTCATATGCACCCTATGTTCACTTATTTCTGATTTATTGCATTTAATAGACATTATTGTTATGCAAGTATATGTTCGTGTGTTTCTTTGTAGATATGTGCGCGGGCGTATGCAAAAATTTTCCACTTTTTTGTATGTGCATTTTGTCCGTTTTTTGTTATCTTTCTTTAACTCAACTGTGCCGTCACATGCCACTCTCAAATGTCAATGACTTTCGACAGAGCTGGCAACATTGGCGACGACATTGTGGCATGCCATATTCACATAAAGGCTTTAATGAAATTGTTAATTGCAAACTTTTGCTCCGAGGGCAGCTGCCAGCTGGCAGCCATCAAGCAGCAAGCAACGAGCGGCAGTCAGCAGTTAAAAGGGTGAATGAACACATGCCGCTGGGAGGGCGCGAGGAACGGGTTAAAACAATATGTCCCTCTATATATAAAGATGTATGTGGGTTGGCGCTGCTGCTCACATGTCTCATTGCACATTGGCAACTGTCAACTAGTGGTGAAGGCAGTGGCAAGATATGGTTGCCATGCCATCGCCGCTCAATTATTTCAACACATTGAACCTGACTTGTGGCAGACCGCGCGCTACCCACGCTACCCCGCCAAGTGAGTGAGTGAGAGTGGACGTATTGGTGACAATATTAGCAGCAGCAACAATGATGGTGGCTCACTTTAATTGTGGCACACATACACACATGAACTCATTTATGGGAACATATAAATATAGACATATGCTGAGTCACCCTCGAGACCATTAAAGAGACAAGTATGCATTTAAAGCAAAAGTTGACCACAAAAGTTTGAATTGCATGCACATGTTGGCACACACACACACATATACATAAGTGTATGCTAGCGTTCTTATTTTGTTTGTATTTGTTGTAGTTAGAACTATATACATCCGCAGCCACTTCCTTCTGGTTGTGTTGTTTCTTGTTTTTAGTTGTTTGCCTCATTGTTTGCCATTAAAAGTAGTTACTTGATAATGTTGACGATAAAGTCGCCGTCATCGTCGTCGTCGTCACTGGCTTGGCTTCTATGGTTATTTCTGGTCAATAGTTTTTATTTGTATGCGGTTGCTTTTTGTCTTATTCGTGGCATTGTGTCGGTACTCGAAGTGAAGTTGTTGGCTTCAATGTTATTGTTCTTGAAAGCGTTGCAAATAGTTGTTTTTGTAAACAACAAACCAGCAAATGTTTACTTCGTGATTATGCCATATGGTTATCAGGAGGGTTGTCGTACATGGAATTCCTTGTGTCAAATTGACTTGTTGATGACCGCCGGCTGATGGGTTCAATGTACCGTCAATTTGCATATTTTTGCTGAACTTTTATATCGATAAAGAAATTTTGTAAATTTTAGAACGGATAATGATATTTAGGGATCCCGCAATTCCGAAAAATCGGTATTTATTAAATTCACATGAATTTGTAATAGAAGCATGATTTTATCACTGTACACACAATTAGTTTTATTTCCGACTTTTCGGGATCCCGAAATCGCAATGACGAAAAATCGGTATTTATTAAATTCGCAGGAATTTGTAACAGAAACATGATTACATCACTGCACACAGAATTAGTTTTATTTCTTATTTTATTATCAAGTCTTATTGATACGTTCATACTTTTTGGAGTAATAATGTGATTACATCTGCAACACTAAGTTCGCAATCCTTCTCCCAAAAAGAGAAATTGAAATTTGTAAATCTCTGCTGTGTTTCACATCGATTATGGAATTTTAAAACTTTAGAACTGAATCTTGAAATATCGGGATCCCGAAATCACAATCCCGAAAATTCATTATTTATTTAGTTCATATGAATTTATAACAGAAACATGATTGCACACAGAATTAAATTATGAAATTTTCAAAACTTTAAAACTGATTTCGGGATCCGGAAACTTCAGTTCTCATATACATATGTACATACATATATAGGGTTTTATTCAATTTATACACAAATATTTTTAAAATAAACAGGATTTTAAAGCGCCGTATAAAATATTAGTTTTATGCCTCGTTTTGTAAGCAATTCTTACTTTTTGAGATAACAAAATAAATGCTTCTATAGAACTGAAGTTTGAAACCCTTATCCAAGAGAGAAAATTGAATTGTTATTATATAGTAGAATTTTAATATTAATTATGACATCAAAACATTAAAACCGATTGTGATATTTCGGCCCGATATTGCAATTGCAGTCCCGAAAAGTCAGCTAAGCTGATATTTATAGTCACCAGAAGTAAGGTTGGGGTCGAACAATATATCTTTAATTATGAGCTGCACTGAAGCATTATGATATTGGACAAATAAATTTAGATTAGCGTTGTCAAGTAAGTATATGTATATAACAGCTGTCTTTTTTGAATACTAAAGGAATTATTATAATATTATATGTTGATAAACTCATATCAGCTGATTGAATATAAAACCTTAAAAGTTGAGTCAGTTTAAAACTACTGTCGATGATATGACTTGCGGGGCCAATTGAACATCAAAAGCGATTATTTGAAGATATTAAAAGTTTTATGTAATCCTAAAGTTTCGGGATCCCGGAATTAAAATTCCAATATTAGAGTCCATTAAAAAGTCTGTTGGTGATAAAGTATTAGAATAATTATGAATCCCGAAAATTTTGGGATCACGAATTTTAAATCCCGATAATTAGGTCCATAAAAACTATCCTAACGATACAAAAGTAACCAAACTTTTCGTGTTTGTAATTTCATAAATGACCTAGTGTTTATATAGGTCAAGGAAGTAAGATTTGTTGGACGGCAAAATGGCTTAAGCTTTGTAGAACATTGATTTTGGAAGTACATAAAATAACTTATAACTTTTCACGAGTAGTAAAACTCTAAGCCTAAAAAGAGAGGAGAGTACATCAAAGATGTTGGAATCTATGGCCGCGCACTTTTGAGAGAACAAATTTTGAGCCGCAAGCTCGAGTTTAATTTTGTGGTTTAGAATTGGTCCAATAGGCCCAGCTACTTAGTGGTAGAACACAAGAGAATACGGGAATATCGACCCGCCCCATTACAATTGCCTGGGATGCCACTGTGGCCTGGCACCCATACCAGTCTTATCACAAAGAGACTCAATGACATTGACAACTAGTTTAAGGATTACTTGATCAACCCTGAACGCACTGTTAATGAGTTCAACTCTAGTATCTTCGCCATATCTGAGTGGATGGTCACTTTTCTGAAGGAAGCTGCAGTCCAGAGCAGTAAATCTACTGCTACCCTAGGACTGCAGCTTCGGCTTGGAAAACACTGCAATAGTCAGGAAGTCTGAAGCTGAAGTTGATAGAGAACTCCTGACAATAATGTACATAAGATATATGTATGTATGTAAATGCAAGGGTAAAGACTTAATAACTTACATATAACTGGGAGTTCTTCATAAATACCCCAACAGTTTAAACTCGAGTTTATAGCTAACCATAAAACTTTTATTTTCGGGAAATCGTTTATGGAAACCCCTTTTGTAAGCGAGTTGTAATATTAAGCCCATTGCTGATACTTTTCGGCTCATAATGTTAACAAACCGTTTTCTTTTTGGCTTCCAAAATATTTTTTCTTAACGTTTTCAATACTTCATGTCCTTCAATGACCTCAAAATAATTATTATAACTTCTCTCGCTATTTTCGCCTTCATAATCCCGTACGGCTTTGTACATTAAATATTATGGCATTTTTTGTTTTTGCGTTGTTTTCTACTTACGTAATTTTCAATCAAATCATTGCGATGTGGCACAAAGTAGTTGTGATCCTCCATGTCACGTCGCTTCTTCACACGTACGAAATGCTCCATCGGATTGAGATTGCGACGAGCACAGGCGCTGGCCAAAAATTCCTCCACCGACATGGCGTCACGTAGATAAACCGTGGCGTAAGCATTATCAGGCATGGCAACTTTGAAGGTTTTTTCCGGTTCGTCACGTGAATTCATCTGAAAGGCGAGCAAAAAAGAGAAACACGAAAAAATCAGTAAAATATGAAAAAAATTGATATTTGTGAAAAATTGTACGAAAATCGTAAGAGAAATGATAAGTACGAGAGCAGCTTATGTGCACATATGCTTAATAATACATATGCACACTCACGTTATTACTTGGCTGCAGGAGCTGCTTTAAAGTTTCATAAATGTTCAATATAGAAATTAAAGTCGCAGGCGAATGAGAGGTGGAATGAGACATGAAGGAAAAAGTGAAAAATATTTACTTTATGGTATAGATTTCATATTCTACTGACCAAAATCGCTAAGTAAGTGTATGAAAATATTCTAAAATTTTTCTGTATTCTCTAAAAAATATTTTCAACAAATCAGTCGAATCTTCCCTGCAATATAACTCTCCATTGATTTACTTGGATTTATAACTGAGTAAAGAGTTTTGTATAGCTTTTGTCTCTTCGTCTCAAAATACTGTTATTTGCTGCATTTAAAGACTATGTAAACTCCTTTAATACCTTTATTGAACTGAGGCATGTCATAATATATAAATAAAAATATGATATTGATAAAATAAAAAAAAATTAGCAAAATTGTTAAAAAATATCGATAAAAATTCAACAAAGCGCCATGTCAACAAATTGATTTACTTTGTGATGAAATCAACATTCTGTCGGTCTTTCGGACTGCTGCGGGGGGCAGTATTGCCATTTTTAAAGTGCAAATTCGTCGCGTTCGTGCTCCATTTAGCCGTGGCAGGATTGTTGCTTTCAATCCATTTGCAACTACAAGCCAAACGCACGTGCGAACGATGCTCCGGATGGCTGTCATCAATATTTGCATATTTAAATACAATTAAATATATATAATATATATATTTAAAAACATACATACATACATAAATAATTATAGAGAGACCCCTCAAGAATTTTTTAAAATCTTAGAATATTAAAAAAAATCTTTATAGTAATTATATATTTTATTTCAGTTCCCAATGGAACCACGGCTGCGGAATCATTGAATATGTTGCAGAAGTGTTTCAGGAAGTCTATTTTATAGTATAACGAACAAACATATTTTGAGTGGCTGTGCTTGAAAACCGACGTGTTGCCTTCAGATATATGTCAGAGCGTCTGTTCACCTCTTATAGATCGATTCAGGCTATTTTGGATAATGTTTTGCACTAGGCTCGTCTCGAAGCATCTGAATCTTTTGCAAAAATTACGTCGAGTAGAGATCGTAAAAGAGATGTCTGACAATGTAGCTGAGGGCCCAATGGTACACTCATTACCCACATCATTTCTGGTGATGGAAGTGACGTTGAAACTGTAGAACAATTAGCGAATTCTCACTTTTCCATGGGTGGCAACTCCTCCAAAAATCTATTTTCATTGAAAAAATAAAATTTTACGAAAGACCATCTGCGTGATGCCACTTTAGTAATATTTAAATTTTTTTAAATAGGTTGCAACACTTTTCCAAAATATAAATTTTATGAATATGAAGTCGTAACTGTATAACGTTTCAAAAAATATTAAATTATTCAGATAATTTTCTCGAACGTCTGGCTCACATTTTGTAAAATTCTCACTTTTCGATAGGTGGCAACTCTTCCAAAAATATCGTTACATTGAAAATATAATATTTTACTAAAGGCCGTTGTGATGCCAATTTTGTAATATTTTCATTTTTTTTACATAGGTGGCAACTCTTTTCCAAAATAACTAGTATTGAAAATTTTAGAATATTTTCATTAACATTAGTTGATATTACTTTTTTCTGTTTTTTCGGTTTTTTAGAATATTTTGATTAACATCATTTCTTAAATTTTTTCCTGTTTTTCGGACTTTTCTCTGCTCTTAGAAAAGTAAGTAACTCAAGCAAATGATACTCATGATGAACTTGAATGGTCGAAAATTAAAATGTCAAACTAATATGTTGCTCTCTTAATTGAACGCATCTCACATGTATTGGTATGTTCTGAAAATATGAACAAAATTGTTTCTAAGCTTCACTCGAGGGCCAAATCTCTGATTGGCGCAGCATAATCAGGCATCAGCGTTAAAAGTGTAACTAATTTATCTCCATGTCAAATCGAAAAATGGGAATATTCCCCAAGGCCTTATAAAACATTTTCACCTTTATTCTCCAAATTATTTCACAAAAGAGAGCTCGAATTCACAGAGCTGTTTTTTATGAGATTTCAAATTCATTTTATTAAAACTAATCTGGTTAAAATAGTGGTTATTCAGAAACAGTGGCTCATTGAAAAAAAGTATCGAATAATTTTTTATGGATAATTGTAAGAGCTACAATTTTCGTCTAGAATAAACATTTGATACAACTCACTGTTTAATTGAAATTCGAGAAAACTAGTTTGACTTTTGAACTCGAGTACTTTTTACCCACATGTCGGCTATATTACTCTTATTTTCTGTCTAATTTGACCGCACTAGACCAATTATTCTTAGTCAGTGAATTGAACCCCTTATTTAAACTCACACCTTAAATTAAAAGCTTTCAATTTCTTACAGGGTATTTTAGTTATGCGCTCTTTGGTTTGGCGGTAAACCAGCGCTGTCAACTGAGTAAATAAATCAGATATGTTTATTTACATGCATATGTACATATATGTAAATACACGCACAGTGACCAAAAAGGTGCTCAAACAATAGAGTTATGAAATCGCATGTGTTTTTAGTAAAAGGTAAATTCTTTTAGTGGTCGGAGCATTAGCCGAATGGCTGCAGGAGTTAAAGGTGACAACATAAAAACTAAAACGTTTGAATTCTAAGTTAAAAAAAGTTTGACAATTTTAGGAAAGCTTATAGTTGAAATATATATTTGGAAAAGTGATGCCACCCGCTTAAAAATTTTAATCAAATTACAAACAAAAAATTAAGATAAACGAATTATTTGAAAAAGCATATAAAGCTAACGTTATTAAAGAAGGCTACCAGTAAAAAATATTTTTAAGTAGTGTTGCCACATATTCTAATTTCATATGCAAATAAAATGATTTAATAAATCAAGTATTACATTTTATGTCGTAAATTACCTTTTAGGCTTCCAAAAGTGGAAATTTTTTTTGTAAGGTTGCCACCTATTTACAATTTTAATTGAAAGTAACGAATGAAATATTACAAAATTGTAGGCCTTAGAAAGTGGAAAAATTTTTGAAAAAGATTGCCACCTATTTAAAAATTTTAATTGAAAATAACTAATGAAATGAATAAAATATTACAAAATTCGTATTAAATTAACCCTCTGTTTTCATAATTTGCTGCAAAATCGTTTGAAGAAAATTATTACTAAACAAATCTTTAAAAAGTTAATAAATTCTAAGATTTTTGGCTTGTTTTAAATATTATGTTTAATAAACAATAAAATTCTGAATGCGTTTGCGAAACACCGTACTTGGTAGCCCACACATGCCGAGTATCTCTAAAAATTCCGCAAATATTTTTATTTAATTTTATTAAAAAAAAAAAAGTCGATATGCAAAAACACTTCACAGCATGTTAAAAGCTTGCAATTCAATGTAGCAGCAGCCTGCAGCTTGAAACGTGAAATAATGTTTAATTAAATATTTATTGAAGGTGTTAAAGTTATACAATATCAAAGTGCCGAACAAGCACTAAACGAGCCGCGCGAAAAACGCTATTAAATATGGCAAGTTTTTTAAACAGTTTTGGCTTACAAAGCTTCCGTATATATACACTTTGTGCATGTGTGCGTGTCTGTATAAATTTATTTACATAACGGTTTTTGCATTAATTTGTTACAAACGTGGCATAAGTTGAAGTGAAAACTGCATAAACACTTAAAAGTGCTAGTGTTAGACTGTTCGGTACAAACGATTGTATTTAAGGTTCGAAGATATTTTTGTTTAATTTTTAGGAAATTTGTACATTTTGAAAAAAATTTTGGGCTTTTTGGTAGTAAATTAGTATATTTTATATATACTTTTTTAAATTATTTTTCAACTAGTTGATACGGTAGATGTCACCCTTGTCAATATATCCTTAAGTACTACTAACTTTTAATTAAGTATCTAACAAAAAAAAAAAACACAAAACGAAAATAATAACACATTAAAAATATAGTAAATACCGATCCTATCTGGCGATGCATGGCATGGCTCAAAGCCTTGGTCAGATTCTTTATTTGTTTTAGAACTTCTTAGAATGTATTAAAAATTTACTTGACTTTCAGTTATAGTAATACTTTTTGCGGTCTCAGATTTCCAATATAAAACTCATTTTTCAAAAAATTATATTTTTCGAAGTTCTGAAAAATATAGAGTTTTAGATTATACTATTTGAAACTCATTCAAGTTGGCTCTTTCAGCTAATGGATGATGCTCCTGACGATATTTTTAAAACTCTTTCAACAAAAGAGTCACAGTAACTTAAAATATTCATCTCGGTAATATAATCGAATTTTATCGGAAATATTTTCGTGCTATTATGTTTTACAACTTTTGACGTGGATTAATTCAGCATCAGTGAATCGATGCATTTGTTTAAATTTTTGGCGATAAAGCTCCTTCAAGAGCTGGTGTATCAACGATATGGTAAATCCAATCGGCGTCGAAGATCACTCCAAGCTGAATTTCGTAAAGGTCGTTCAAAATCAGTTGTTGTTCAGGAAACTATTAATGCATCGTTATGTGACCTAGCATGAGATTGAGACAATTATGAGCATTGGTGAGACCAGCAAACATTTTGTATTGCATAGGCATATGCAAAACAAATTGTTTATGTTGAATCCCCCACAATTTATCAATCGCTCAAAAAAAGATCTGTCAATTGGTCGAGAAAAAAGTTAACAAAATACGATAGCGGTGCTCCAAACACGTCCATGATATCTTGATAGATGACGAATTGTGGATTTATGCGTATGAGCTTGAAAGTAAACATCAGTAGGGTTTCAAGTTCAGATGAGTCGAACACAATAATAGTTGTTTACAGACCAAGGACTTTATGATTGTCTCCTTTTTAGAAAAACTGTCAGCTGTACCCTAGAGCAACACAGAATAGTAAATTTTGTGTGGTATAAAACCATTTGTTTGCCAGCTGTCTTTCAAGAAATCATGGAGAACCAGTCGCCGAAGACGGATCACGCTTCACCATGACAATTCTACTGAAACAACTGCATTTTTGAGCACTCAAAGCACCGGTTTGATGGGTCGATCATCGTATGGGCTTGACTTGGCACCGAATGACTTCTTTTTATTTCCATTCATTAAAAATAAACTAGGAGTTCAACGTTATTCGACATCAGAAGCGGCAGTTGAAGCGTTCAGAACGCATGTTTTGGAGATGCCTCAATCAGAGTGGAAAAGTGCTTCGAGAATTGGTTCAAACGCATGCAAAAGTGTACACATCTTAATGGAGAATATTTTGAAAAACAATAAAGTGGTTTTTGTTGACTATTTACTTTTGTTTTCGAATCCGAAAGTATGAAATGCAACAATCGTATAAGTTATTATACTTTTAAGCAAGCTTTTGAAAGCATTGTTGCCAAAACTAAATATCTTCAGCGCGGAACTAGTACATGTTGTATGTAAAACTGTAGAAAAGCTAGAGAAATAAGTATATTTCCGACTAGAAAACTTCTCAAATCAAATCAATCACAGCACATAACCCATTTTTAAGCTGTTGAAATTTTAACTCTGTGGGCTCACGGTGGGATTAGAAGAAGTATAACCAAAAATTTAAATGCTGAGTTTATATAGTAAAAAATATATATTTTTTATTAAATCAAGAGTTCTCACAGCAATTGCTTCTCAACGATTTAAAAATATGTATAAAGAAGAAAACAAATCATAACAAGTGTGTCATGCCTTGCCTATTAATGTCATAATTAATACTGATTACCGTAATTATGGCTGCCAATGAAAAATATACAAACTTAAAAGTGTAAACAGTGTAAATAATCATATATATTTATATTTTTATTTATATTCTAGGCACAAACATACATTGAGTCATTAATAAATTATAGCTGCAATGCTTTGGTTTAATTACGCTTTTGCTTTATTAATTTTTTGCAATCGAATCCATCACTTCATTTTAAATTTTTTCGTACATTTTTTAAATAACATAAATAATTTAGTAATTTTTTTCTCCAATTGTACCAGTTATTTAACTCCAACAATATAAATATAAACTATTAAGTGCATTCAGCTTTATGTTCGCGATCAAATGCCACACATAACGGTCACGCAAATTATAAAATATTAATTTGAGTAATTAAGCTGTTTTTAGAGGCATTACAATGCAGGAGTATATGTGTGTGTTTTATATTTCCTATTAGTTCTTTTTTATTTGGAATCATTTTTTCGGGTATTTTATAGCAAAAAGAATATAAAAAAGACGCTTCAGATTTGATATGACTGAGTTATTAAAGTTAATTAAAATCTGCGCCATGGCACCCGTGTGTGTTTTGTTGATTAATTACTTTGAATTACGGTGAAATAACAATAACAAAAACATAAAATATTTTTTTATTATTGAAGAAGTGTGTCTAAAAATGCTTAAGCTTTATTAATTGTTTGTTATTAAATTTAGTAAAAAAATAAAGCATTTTATGCAATAACAAAATATTTCACTTGAAAATTAAATACACTTTATATTATTATACTATTCTTATTATTCATATAGTGATCACTTAAGTACTTGGATGAGAAGCTATGTAATTGTGATATGAAATATTTAAATGAAAGCAAGAAAAACCTGCAGCCACAATGAAGCTATAACAACCTTCATAGCTGCATTTCTTATAATATAAAAGGGTATGAAAAGATCTTTATCTTGATTTTAAAAGTTTAGTTCGTATGACAGCTATATGCTACAGTAATCCGAAATCAAGAATTTTGTGGAAGATTGTAGCCTTGTCTTGGAAGATATGCGTTGTTTCATGTTAGGCTTTGTTGAATTTCGTGAATATATCTTGTTAAATAAAAAAGTTTTCCAGACAAGAACAATCTTTTTGATTAGTAAGTTTATATGATAGCTATATCTTATAGTAGTTCAATTTGAACAATACAGGTATGTTCGGTGCTTGCGCCAATAATCTGTGCAAAATTTTGTGTAGACATCATGTCAAATGAAATTGTTTTCCATACAAGAACTTTAGTTGAAACGATTAGTTTGTATGGCGCATATCGGTTCTAATACATGAGATGATGTAGCAAGAACTTATAGACGAGTGGTCGGCATGAGAGGATCTGTCACTACATATGTTGGTGAGCACGAAAAAAAGGTAGCCCAGTGAGAAATTGGAATTAAAATTAAGCATCTAATCTAAATAATTAATAGTATAATGAAAATTAACAAAATTTCTTTTAAGGATATATTCCCTACTATCTTTAAAAGACTTGGAACATAAAAGGCATTGCATGGCACCAAAGGCATTTAGAATCATAAAATATTTCTTGCAGGGCATATTTTATTTTGCGCTATAGTCTTGCGTGATGTTAATTCGTTGCTGGCTAAGAATGCCTACCACTGTTATAGACTAATTTGGGTATATACGGCCAAAAAGACATACATACAGCTAGGTCCCACAGCAGCCACCCTATGCTTGCATGCGGTAGGGTATGTCTGTCGTAAGAGGCGACTAAAATCCAACATCCACTATGAGTGTTTTTTGGTTTGCCTAGGAATTTCAGCATAGTCTTGTTAGAAATTGTGCTATAATACTCAGCTTGAACTGATATTAAAGACTACTATGGATGAGATTCCTTTTAATGAAAAGACATTTGAAGTTCAAGCGACAAATGTCACCAGCTATTTGATGGGTGCTCAAAAGGTAGCAAAAGTTACAAGACCTGGCGGAAGACGTAAATCTGGTACCACGGGTAGCAATTAGTGCTTGGAATTTGCCTTTATCTGCTCATTGGGTTTGGTCATTTGAGGAGATTCGTGGTAAAAGCAGGTTGAATTGAAAACTTAGTTCAGTGAGGAGTTGCACTGCGATCGGGTGCCGGCATGGCAGAGGTTATTGGTCCAGCTCGAACCCGATCAATGTGGAAAAGGTGTCCCTCCAGTTGTCCAATTGGAACCAAGTAATATTAGCAAAAAGCATGTATTATTTTGGGGCGATAATCAACGCATTGTTTTAATCTAGGTGCTTTTAAGCAAGAGATTAGGCCGGGACGAGCTTCGAGATTGTTTCAAAATTTTTTTTCTTCTAGAATCGATATGCTATAATATAAAACCAACTACCCTGAATAGATCATATATTTTATGAGCAATTTTTCATAACAGAAATATTTTTATGAAAAAAGACAAAAAGGGATGAAAGGGTTTTTCCGTGTTCATTCAAATTCTTACACATTGTTGATGAACAAAGATTTTTGAGCTACGAAAACTTGAATTTATAGGTTATGTATTGTAATTTAAGGCTCAGATGTGACCATTGATACTTTACAGGAATAGTGATCGAAACAAATGCAATTTTTTCCATTGTCATAGAGAATATTTTTGAGAAAATTAAACAATTATCTATAACCGACTCTACATAGCATGCATATCGTCACCTAAAATGCAAAATAACGTAACATCACTTTTCATAAGTTTACAGGCGAAGGAAAAACAATATAATAGGAACCTCCCAAATTGAAACAAAACTTAAGTTTTGGTTATAAAAGGGTTGTATATTTGTTATATTTTCGATTTTTTTATGAAACTTTGTGTTGCACTTTAGGTAACGATAAATTGTTTAATTGATCTTATTTGACGTTTTCTGAGCAAATTTACCATAGTAACATAGCTATATAATGGTATTAATTTTTTTTTTTTTTTTACTGAAATTGAAATGAATTTTTGATGACTCATGCCCAGCTCTTGACCGATGCTACGGCTGCTACTATGCCGGTCTCTTTCGACCAATTCAGCGATTTTATCGCAATTTTCGACGACAGGCCTTCCGGAGCGTGGCGGAACGAAAACGTTGAAACCATCGTTGTGCGGTGGAAATGAAAACTGTATCGGGTCCATAAACTGCACAAATTTTATTGGCGGCTTGAGATGAATTTTTGGCTTTATCGTAGTAGTACTGTAAAATATGCCGTATTTTCTCTTTATTTTTCTCCATGTTTGCGACGCTATAACTCACGAACGACTTAAAAGAATCAATCAAACACGTGTTAGCGCGTGAAATGAGCTTTCCAAAAAGGTATAGCATGACCCGATGCGACGAATATAACTAGAACTACGCGCTTTCAGCGCTAACTAGCGAAATTACCACAAAACTTTTTTGACAACCTATATTTGTAATGCCATCAAGAAGCAGAAATTTCAGCAATTATATTATTATAATTATATTTTGAATAAAAAATACACTGTACTTGGAACGTAAGATGATAATTTTATATAGAATTTCGTGGCTAAAAAAAACTTTTTGTACAAGATAGGAATTAAAAATCCAAAAATTGGGTTATTCGCATTTTTCACATAAATTTTGAGGTTATGTAGAAAAAATCTATATACAAAAGTTATAGTTCTTTTCATTGCCTACAATATTGCCGTATAACCTTTTTCTACAGCACTCGTAGTTTCGCCGAAAATCAAGATAACTATTCCTAACGCCTAAAAAGTTCATCCACGTCCCTTCTCTTTCCTTTTCGAGACCTCAGCTCACCCGTAAATTATTTTTTCCTTAAAGCTTGTTATTTTATCTTCCATTTCCATGGGGTTTCAATCTAATATGAACTTATTTATTTTTTGTTTTAAATTTTTAAAGGTTTCTCCACTAAATATATTGTATCACAACATGTTTGTCGGCCTATGTAAAGGCCGAACAATTACATAAAATATAACGAGATATCAGAAAAACTGTGTGGATAAAACTTAGTAGAAGAAAGTATATAAAATACTTTTTAGTTGCTGTGGACATATTGTGTTTTTCAAATATGTTCGAAAGCCAGTCTTTAAGATCACTGACATAGCACACACAAGGACATTATGAAAAAGGGTTTCGCAAATCTCCAGGCGATAAAGATGAAAAGGATGACATTCAATATTGTGTGCATATAAAATAAACCAACGTTACAGCATGTTATGAAGTAAACGTCTTAAAAACGAAATAGTAAGTAACAAAAACTGTCTGCCTTAACAATTTGCGCTCCAATACATACACATAAGTTTTTGTAGCTCTTAATCAAACTTTAAATTCCATGGTGGCGGTGGTCAAATATCGTTACATAATTTATTACAAACAATATAAATTTAACATGCAACCAATTAATAAAGGAAAACTCATGACCCTTTCTGCTTAAGCAACATTAATTTGAAGCACATATAACTATAGTAAGCATACAATTTAGAAATTCGTGGCACTTGAGTGAAGAATGTCTGTGGTTCTTTCTATAATTGTTAGGCGAATGAATTGCAAAGTTTGCCCAACCCTCCTTAGTTTGTGGTATCATTTTATTAAGATTAATTACAAGCTATCGTATATTATTAATGCTTTGGCGCCTTAAAGCGTGCTTATCACGAAAAACATGCTTGTTTAGATGTTAACATCTAGTGATATATAGTGGCTATATATATAAACAGCTATATATGTATGTATTATAGACAAATTTATGTTTTTCTTTTCAACTAATGACTTTTGCCCGCTTGGCATTTGATAAAGGATGGATACTCAGCTGACCGCTCATTATTATCGTATTAAATAGACATCATTGTTTTGTTGCCGTGTTTTCTTTGAAATTTCTTGTTACTAATAGTAATGGTATTACCACAACAAAATTAGTTGGGTAAAGGGGATATTTTTGAGAAAATGTTTTGTTGCTATGTATGCTTCATATGTTTAATGACCAAAAACTCGACTGGAATGTAATATTATATATTTGACACAAGACAAATTAGTAATTGTTTTCTCATATCATTCATGTATATGAAATGTTCATTGTTGTTGTGTTATTGCATCGAATTATATTGGTCTACAACTTTGCTTCCGCCGTTTTTTTTTTTGTAAATTTAAGGCTTTATTGTATAAGAACGGTTACAAAAATGTTATTCAAAATATTGGCCGTCGCTAGTTACTACTTTTGACCATCTTTCTGGTAGCATGCGTATTCCGTGACGAAAGAACTCCTCATCTTTCGAGTCGATCCAAGTATCAATCCAATTTTTGACTTCTTCATAAGAACTGAGGTGCTCGTTAGCTAGACCGTGTGCCATCGATCGGAACAAGTGGTAGTCAGATGGAGCAACGTCTGGAGAATACGGCGGGTGGGGTAAGATCTCCCATTTCAGCGTCTCCAAATATTTTTTGACCACCTTTGCGACGTGAGGCCGAGCATTGCCATGCTGGAGAATGACTTTATCGTGTCTTTCCTTGTACTGTGGCCAATTTTCTTTTAGTGCTCGGCTCAAACGCATCAATTGCGTTCGGTATCGATCTCCTGTGATGGTTTCACTTGGCTTTAGCAGCTCATAATATATCACCCCCAGCTGGTCTCACCAAATGCAGAGCATGACCTTGGCGCAGTGAATGTTCGGTTTTGCTGTCGACGTGGAGGCATGTCCAGGCTTTCTCCATATCTTTCTTCGCTTAGGATTATCGTAGTGGACCCATTTTTCGCCACCAGTTACAATGCGATGTAAAATTCCCTTTCGGTTGTGCCTTTGAAGCAGCTGTTCACATGCAAAGAAGCGCCGTTCGACATCTTTTGGGGTCAAGTCGTAAGGAACCCAGTTTCCTTTCTTCTGAATCATCCTCATGGCTTTGAAGCGTTTTGATACGACTTGCTGTGTCACTTGCAACGATTCGGCCAACTCCTCTTGGGTGTGAAACGCATCTTGGTCCAGTAATGCTTCCAATTCAGCATCTTCGAAAATTTTCTCCCTTTCACCATCATGCCGGTCTTCGACTTCATAATCACTATTCTTAAAATGTTGAAACCATTCGCGACATGTTCTTTCACTTAGGACAGCCTCACTGTACGTATCCGGGAGCATTCGATGAGCCGCACTTTTCTTGGAATTAAAAAGAAAAGCAATACTTTCCACAAATGTAGAGAATTCGGCTCAAAAAGTGACATTTTCAGTTGAGAATAAATTTTGGATGCAAACAGATCTCTACAAATATTTCGTTGGGTTAGTGTTGACACAAATGTCCAAGATCGATATAAAACGATTTAATCGACCAGTGCTTGACCCTAGAGACATCTATTGGAAAACGGCGGAAGCAAAGTTGTAGTAGGGGTAGTATCGACCCAATTTTATCCATTTTTGCCAGTACTACAAACTATTTATATGTCCCATACTAATAAAATGTTCCCTAAGATACATTAAGGTACCTCAAATACATCATATCATGTAAGGTCGCCTGGATGTCATACGTTTGTTATATGGGATCAAGTTCATGTTGTTGCCCAATTTTATCCATTTTATGCACAAAAATATATTGTTATTACTGAAACAGGATCTCTCATTTTTATTGAGATAATTCACTTGTTGGCCGATATCTACGGTATAAATTCACCCGAAAGAAAGCTAAGGGAGTATTGACCCGATTCAACCCATTTTTGACACACAGAGATACTATTATTTAGCCCACACAACTTGTGCGGGTTTCTCTCATAGATTCAGTGGTAAAGGTGGACTATAACTTCCTTACATACCTATGTTTAAAAACCCATTTGAAAGTTCATTAAATTTTCCTAATCCGCTTTAATTTGGGGAAGCTTTTGCAGCTTCTTCAGCAAACCAAAAACATCCGAGAGCAACTGCGACATTTGGCGTGTTCAAGCCAGAAAAACTTACAAGCTTTGTTTTTTAATTTTTTTGTCACTTTTGTAATTTTTATCGACATTTGAGTAAATAAGTAAATATGTCTCCCATTTCCATACGAGCGAAATCAGCGAACCGAGACAAGGTGTTGACCAACTGCCGCGCCGCCTCAGCCATTCTTCAATTGTGCAAATATTATGTTATTGTGCACCTGCAATTACACTCTCAACTATAACGAGCTGCACCTGCTAAAGAATGGTAATTTTGCGAACAGTTAGCTATCGTTCAGCTGGCTGGCGATGAATTGCCGGTCCGTGAGCCGCACGCACAACCAGACATATGTACATGCATATGGCAGCGAACACAGTTGTTGAACTCGAAAATTTCGTGTGCTCATAAAGCAATTAACCCACTTACACACACATATATGACCATAACACACACACATGAGCGTAACACACATACAACACTCACACATGATCACACCACACATATTTGTGGACAATCAATATGACAATGTGTGGCAGTGGAGAGGTCGCTGGGCCAGCTATTGTGCATTGGCCTGTATGAATTGATATGGCAGCATGCAACAAATTTGCTTATACGCTCAGCGCTTGGTCCTTCGGGCAGGACAATGCGGGCACCGAAAATTGCCCGTTCATTTGTGCACTCGAAACTTCGCAAAAAACCGGTTGTAAGGAAAATATGTATTTTAATGGGCGTTAATATATACATTTATAGGTGAGACACATGACGATGTGTTTGTGTGCGTGTGTGAGTGTTTGCATATGCACTCGCCTAGCATTACAATAATTTGCCGTTGTTACTCCAAGCGCAGCAAAAAAGCGAAAAACAAGAAAAGGATATTTACACCGGCAGACAAGTGTTTGCGAATCGGTGCAGGTGTTTGGCATAAACAATAACAATAACAATACCAATTATCAGGTAGTCGAATGGTAACACGCAATTCACAGGTCACTGACTGTCTACAATTTGGGGCGTCAGCGAATGCATTCATATTTAATTCGGAAATGAAATTAAGTTTTTTGAACTTTCAGAGAAAGATTTCAGTGCAAACATGATTTAAGCAACCAAGGCAGGTACACTAATTGTCTGTCGTGGCAAAAAAGTAGGTACTGGGTATTGAAAACTGTAAACAAACAACATATATTGAATGCTAAATACCTTGCTGAAGTCAGAGTCTTAACGAATCCCATGTTAAAGTTCTATACTTGGTGTAATAGATTTACCATCCGATCAAATTTGAACCGGGCTGAAGAAAACTAAATTTTCAGGTATTAACGCCATTTAAATAGGCTCCTGAGTCAATATAAGCTTGCCAACTTATAGCCCTTATATCCATACTCTTGTTATAAGCCTTGGCTGGAATGACTTTCCGTGCCATCAGCGAATTTTAACAGTTTCGACGTGCTGCTCACATTTATAACCCCACATATTTTTACTAGTAATAATGCGTTCGATGACTGTAGGATCCTCAGCTACGTAGCGGTATTTTACTATGAGTCCAGCATTGGCACCCGTTTTATGGCAGAGATAAATTGTTTCTTGAGAGATATTCTGATTCTCTGCTATTTCTCCCATTTGAAGCACTGTTTCCTTAACATTTTTAATGTTATCGTCATTAACAGAAACGGACGGTTTACTCGCATGAGGCCGGTTTTCAATGGATCGTTTAATGGCTTATTTTTAATACCAACTGAAAGCTCATAACCAATAACCATAACCTATTCTAATATGCGTTACAGATCTTAGGCGATAGAGAGGCAAAGGAGCACACCAGTATCTTGCAATCAATATATTGTTTCGTTGGCGGTATGGCATTTAGCATCCTTTTGTTGGAACCGAAGGTCGCCGACGTCAACATCCATCAAATAAGGCATGAAAAAGTCACTAAACAAAGCGATATAGCGTTGCCCATTGATCGGCTATATTTTTGAAGAAATATTGAGCAACCCTTATCTCTGCCCATAGCGCACACCAATCAGTGACTTTTTGAGGATGTCAACTCAACTGAACTACATTCAACTCAACTTCACTCAACTCAACTTAAGGGTTACACGGGTTTACGGGTTTAAAAAAATCAATTTTTTTTATCTCTCTAGAATATTGTCCTAAATTTTTAAGTTGATTCTCCCAATAGTTTCTGAGATACAGTGCGCCGTCTTTAAGCGCGTTGTTTTCGAAACTGTGTTTTTGAAGTCAGTGGGTAAGATTTTTTGAAAACGACTCAACCGATCGCCGTGAAAGTTTACACAGGTCTTTGAGATACAATTCTTAAAGTCTTAGATAGAAGAATTTCTTTACGATTACAACTATTTAAAAACATTGACGCGAATTTTTCATTGAAATTTTAATTTTCCAATTTTCAGTTTTGCTTTCCTTCGTCCAAGTTCTAAGTTATGGTTTAACCTAAAAGGCTTTAGATGATCCTGTAAGGAGTTATCCTGCCAACGCGGTCTAATTTTTTTTTAGGGGGAATACCGGAAATGGCTTCGGAATGGCAGAATTTAAACTATATTTTTTCCATTAAAAAATTCTATTAAAATATTTAGTTTTTTATATGAGAGAAAAAATGGTGGAAAACACTGTTTTTTACCCAATGAAACCCATTTAACTCCTTAATAATTCTATTATCACTTAATAGAACTTTCTTGTGAAAATCGGGGTCGGTAGCCAAATTGTTTTGAGCCCATTCACCAAACCTGCGACGCCGCTATTTAGGTGGTCTTCGGCTTCAATTCTTGCACGAGTTGAATTTTAAGAGCCCGCAGACTGAGAACCCCTCCGCAAAATTTACCATAAAGTGAATGAAAACTCCACGCGCGATGGTGGGTGAACTCATTCGGCACTTCTTTTACTCCACAGCAGCAATAGTGTCTTCGGTACTCTGAAGATGTCTATTATCCCTTAAAGTAAAGGTGGGCAATCAAACCATAGTTGCTGAAACTACTGACTGATTATGTGGACCGAATATCGGTCGCAGCGATGCATTGTAATTTGGAAATAACTACGACCTCTTTGAAAACCACACGTCTAAAATAAACTCGGGGTGATACCGATCAATTTGAAAAATAAGTTGTTGCAAACTCAAAGTTGCTTGTCGGTGGCTTCGAATTGCTTACGCATTCACTAAACATGACCCACAGCGCCTTTTTCTTTTTCCAGTTCTCAAGAGAACGTTTTCCGCATAAAATTTAGTGACAATGAAGAGGTAACTGCCGAGACTTGGGCCTATTTTCAAACCAAATTTAGGCTGTACTACAAAAAAAATGGTAGAAATTTAAAGAAGGGCTATAGTCGATGTATCTAGTTGAGTGGCGATTCTGATAATAATAATAAGCTCGAGTTTTTCCAAAAAAAAACCACAAAGGAACTGTAGTGAGTACCCAAAATGAGCGGATGGTTCGCCTTAGACAGTATTCTAATAGATTTTACAACAGAGAATAGAGAACAGATTAGAGATTTTAGATTTTGTCGAGGGCTTAAAACACCTTATCAGATCAATATATGAATATAACAAACTAATTTTCACCGATTTCGGGATTTCTTTTGGAAGAAAATGTCTTATAAAGTCATTTATGAGCACAGGATGCAAGTGAAATTATAAAGCATTGCCTTTATGGTAGCTGCCATATTGAACTCCAAACAAAAATTTAAGCAGTACTTGGCAAGAATTGCAAATAAAGCAAATAAGATTCATAATGTCTCATCAATAGTGATGGCAAATAGAGGCTGTGTGCGCTCCAGCCGTCAAATTCTAGTCGCAAAAGTGATAAACTCAGTTATACGATATGCAGCTCCAGTATGGATATAGGCTCTAAACATAAAAGCGTATGTCAGACCAATAAATGCTGTGCATAGACTCCCAGCTATGAGAGTAATAAGTGCTTTCCGAACTATTTCTGTCGAAGCAGCTGAAGTTCTAGCTTGTATGCCGACCATAGACATCCAGAGAGGCGAGTTCACGAGATCATATGAACTATCAGCGCTAATTACAGAAATTCGAAAGAGAGAAAAAAAAGGCATAAATATATGGCAGCAACGGTGGCAAACCTCAACTAAAAGACGGTGGACCCACAGACTTACATATACCTGACATCCATACATGAATAAGTAGACAACATGGCGACCTGGATTTCCACCTGACGCAAATATTGAGCGGGCATGGGTGCTCCAGAGGCTATTTATACAAATTTCAAAATGACGTCAGTCCGTATTTTTCGATGTGTACGAAGTAAAAGAAGACTCTGAACACGTGTTTTGACATTGTAGTCGGTTTCTAAACATAAGGGAAAAGTTAGAAACAGCACTAGGCGATAGTTTAACGGTGGAAAGTTTGAATGCACTTATGTGTCAGTCCTCTGAGAAGTGGAAAGCTGTTTGCGAAGCGGCAACTTCCATCACGACAATATTAAGACAGCTACAGCAGAATCTGCGTCAGTACGTCTGTGCTATAGAAGAGACGTAAAATGTCTTGTCACTTCCATGAAGTAATACCTTATCTGGTGGTTCTGTGGGAGAGTTGGTAGTATGTTAGGTTTAGCGGATTAAAGTTCCGCACTCCGGCTTTCGATGCTTCCTCCTACTATAAAAAAAGGGTAGCTATCAGTCAATTTTATCCTCATGAGTTGCTAAATAAAAACAATTTCTGCATGGGAAATCGCTTTAATTGTGTGCCTTATATTGAGCTTGTGTTGTTGTTGTTAAATAAAATATGCGCGAAAAAGAGCAGAAAAATGAATGAATTTGTAATTATAGGCACTAAAAGCCCCTCTATTAAAAAAAATAAATTTTTTTGCGAACAAAAACAATACCGTTATTTATTTACTAAACCGAATAGTAAATTACAGGCAATTCCACTGTGTCGACATTTTGAATGACTAAAACACGAATCACAAGCTGTTGTTGTGGTTGTTGTTATTGTGACTGTCATGTTAAAAGTAACGGAAAACATGCAAACTGTCACATGAATAAATTTGCGCAAATAATATGCTGTGGCACTTAGCAAACACTTGCAACAAATGTGCGCTGCGGCAGAAAACCAATATTAGGCACGAAAGCCATTTGGGCGACTGTTGCCACACTCAAAAATGCGCAAATCACACGAGCAAATGAGGTGAAGACACACACACACGACTACATACGCGTACGAAGGCCATAAAAGCGCACAAATAAATACAAATAACATTTACATGCCACACAATTGAAGTTCGCGATGTGTGTTGCGTGTGGCATGTGGCATGTGGCATGCAACAATTAACAATACATGTGAAATGTGCGCATTTGCGTGTAAATAAATTGATGAAAAGTGTTTGCTGATTTACAGCGCTGCCAACACACACTCACGCAATTACAGTTAATATCTGCATGTGTGCGTAGGTGTGATGTGGCGCGGAAAATGGGTGATTGAATGGCTCAACGTGCTTATCGGCAATTTGTGGCAATTTACCGTATACAAAGCCTGTCATTTGGCCGCGCAAATAAAACAAAACGAAATGGAATGGAATGCGATGTGATGCCAGGCGATACTGTGCTATGTCATGCCATCCTATGTCATGCCTTGCTATGTCCTCCCCTGTTGTGCGCTGGAATCCAAACGAGTGCGCTGCCGGCGTCGGGCGTGTTCGTTTTGCAACTTATGCAAATTCGTTAATAAACGAAAATCTATTTATTTACCATTTGCCACAGTCAACCAATGCTTTTATTACCGTTATAATCGCAGTGTTGCGCCAGCTTACTCGCTTTAGCCCACACACGGCCATTATTTGTGGCATTTTTTGCTGGTTCTGGTGGCATTAAATATAAAATTTGTTGCATGTGGCAATTGCAACGCCCTCTGTCGGCGATTTA
The DNA here is from genome assembly GCF_016617805.1 of Bactrocera tryoni. NCBI lineage: Eukaryota > Metazoa > Arthropoda > Insecta > Diptera > Tephritidae > Bactrocera > Bactrocera tryoni. The sequence goes on along the minus strand of NC_052503.1, from coordinate 20,582,677 downwards.
TGGCGCGGCTTACACACGCCTTTGACGCCCGCTTCACTCGGGCGTGTAATTTTCTGGGCGGTCACTTTAAAACGCTTACAAAAATGTAAATAACAGTGAATGTAAAATAGTTAAAATATTCTACTTGTTGTTGTAGGTTTAAACGGTTGAAAATTCTTCAAAGACATATAACCATTTAAAAACTGAACACTGGAAAGGAGTTTGTTACAAATGTATGTACATTAGGGTGGATCAAAAAAAAAATAATTTTTTTTTCGTTTGGTACTCTGAAAAATAGGTTCCTAGACACCTCTAAGAAAGCCTCTCCAAAAAGCTATGAGTTTCACCATTCATAATATTTTTTTTTCATTGAGTTATAAAATTCATAAGAAATAAAAAAATTTCCCAAAAATAATCAAACTTCAAGCGTTAATATCTTTTAAAGTCGTAAAAGATCTTTTTTGTAGAGCATTCAATTTCCTACAAAATCAAAGGAACAAGAAATTTTTTCAAGTAGTTGGAAGCGAGATATAAATTTTTCTATCTGATCATAAGAAAAAATAGAAAACTGTAAGAAGAAGGTCCTCCTTCCCGTTACAATTAAGAACTCATGCTTGGGGAGGCTTTCTTAGAGGTGTCTATGAACCTATTTTTCAGAGTACCAAACGAAAAAAAATATTTTTTTTTTTGATCCACACTAATATACATATATGTTAACACCAACCTTTTTTTTTTGGGTTTTTGGTGTTTAGTGAAATAGATACATACTTTCTGCCCTGCGCAGGGTATATTACTAAGTTTGCCATGGAGTCCGTCACACTCAGCAGGAAACGTCGAAGACCCAACAAGGTTTATAAACGATCAACGTGACGCGCTGAGTCTATTACGTCATTTTCGGCGGTCTATATATACGCGAACAAGTCTCTCAGTTTTTGAGATATCGATCTGAAATTTAGCACCCGCTCTTTTCTTCTTAACAACTGCTAATTTCTCAGAAGTGCCATGGTTGGATCAATTCAGCATATAGCTGTCATACGAACGATCGATCAGTTTCAAGTTCTTGTATGTAAACATTTTTCACTAAGCGAGATATCTGCACGAATTTTGGCATAATTCATTACCCTAGGTATAATTATAATAGCTGGAGGTGTCATCCGTATCGAACCACTATTTATGTAGCTGTCATACAAACCGACCAATAAAAAGTAAGTCTTTGTATGGAAGACTTTTTTCTTCAACCAGATATCTTCAGGAACTTTGTCATGAATAATTATCCAAGACAGCGTTACAATCTCTAAGGAAATTATTCAGATCGGACCACTATAATTTATAGTTGTCATACATACTGATCGATTAAAACAGGTTGGGTGGAAAATGTTTATTTGTGAAGAGTATTATAGTTTCGGTGCTGCCAAAGTTATCATGTTTTCTTGTTCAATTTCAATTAATTTTTTTTTTAAATTTCCTTAAGAACAATATTTATTTCATTTAAACTTTATAGTGCACTACACTAAAGCAGAGAAAGCTCACACTATCCATAGAGTGTCTTTAAAGAAAATATGCATACTTTATAATTTATTCATTTGAGAAGCACAAACAAATCGTTGAACCATAGCCAGGTCCAATTAGACTAAAAAATAGCCTGCAGCTACATAAATTAACAACAAGTTGTACGAGGTTGTTCGATAAGTTTTGTCGTTCGATAAGAGAGGGCGTTGCTACTATGTTTTGTTGGTACACTAATCATATGAACGTATTTAGTGTCGCTGCGTCACAGTATTTTTTACAATGGAAAAAGTGAATATCGTGATGTGATAAAATTCTTATTTTTGGAAGGTGTAGCACCAACAGAAATTCACGAACGAATGTTAAAAGTGTATAATGATTATTCACCTACAATTAAAACAGTTGAAAGATGGATTGCTGAATTTAAACGCCCAGAAAGCGCATCAACACCAGAAATCATAGCCCAAATACAGGATGGATATGGTTTTGGAAGATTGTCGATTGACTGAAAGAAATAGTAGAGGCTCTACACATCTCATTAGGCAGTGCGAGCCATATTTTAAGTGAAATTTTGGGTTTTTAAAAAGTTGTGTGCATAATGAGTGCCCCATTCGCTAATAATGGAGCAAAAACACATTCGAATGCGACTTTCTCAGCAACATTTGGAGCGTTTTAAAATTGTTAAAGTAGATTTTGTGCGTCGATTCAACACTATGGATGACACTTGGGTCTATCACCATGATCCTGAATCAAAACAAGAGGCTAAGGAGTGGTGTGAAGGTGGTTGTTCGGCTTCGAAACGAGTTCATGTCCGGGAATCGGCCAAGAAGGTTATGGCTTAAGTTTTTGGGGGATGCGAAAGGAATTTTGTTGGAGAATTACTAGCAAACTGATAAAATCATTAATTCTGAATATTATTGCAACCTTTTGGATCAGCTGAAGGAAAAAATTCGTGAAAAAAGACCTGGTTTGAAGAAGAAAAAAACACATTTTCATCAGATCAATGCACCGTGTCACAAGAGCATTTTGACAATGGCCAAAATCAATGAATTAAAGTTCGAATTGTTGGAGGATCCACCATATTCACCAGATTTGACCCCCAGCGACTTACATTTGTTTCCAGAACTCAAAAAATTAATGCGTGGCAGGCGTTTTTCATCAAATGAAGAGGTCTTAACGGCCGTTGAAGCGTATTTTGCAGACTCCTCACTTCAGGAATGGGATCCACAGATTGGTGGATCGTTGAAGCAAGTATATTAGTGTTCAGGGAGATTATACTGAATAATGAAGTGTATTTTGAATCATAAAATTGTGTGTTTTCTTATCAAACGACAAAACTTATTGAACAACCTGGTATGTGGAAATAAGACTTACCCGAGGGAAATTATAGATGAAAATATGTCTGAATTCCTTGCAAGTAATAACAGGTCATTTAGAAACTCCCGACCTGGCGTTACTACAATTAAATTTAGTCCTTAGGTAGCTCTAACCTTTAAAAGACGCGTGTATACATTTGAAATGGAATTTCTCGTTATGATAAAATATTCACTTTAGAAGGGGAAAAATACAACCGAGAAGGCAGGCAATATTTTCTAAGAATGTATATTGTCAGCGTTGCCATCTATGATGTTTAGCAAACTGGCTGCAGTAACCTTACGCAAAGTAGAATCATTTTATAGTATTCAATGCAAGCATAGCGCGAATTACATTCTTGTAGCCCTTCGCAAGCAGGCATTTAAAGGAGATATCTCAGATGTTAAATAAAAGAACATAATCGTGTGAAAAAGCGTGAGTTTCATGTGTTACCGGCAAAAAATAGACTGATAATGATGTTATTTTTACACAAAAAACTACCCTGAAAATTATTCATACAAAGTAATGTATATAAATTTATTATATATTTATAAATTTAATATAACTACAAAAACAACAAAAACTGAACAATTTTGAAAGTGAAAATCGACCGAATCATTCAAATTGCCAAAAATGTTACGGCGATTTTTAAATTTCTACACTCCATCAGTCCATCAGTTTTCTACAAATAAATTGTTAAATAAATAACAAATTCTACAGAAGTGGAAGCAAGAAAATATGCATCTATGGCCATTTATTTCGATTTTTCACACTGCACCAAATATTTATATTTACTCGTGTTTTAAAGGCAAATACACACATAAGTTTGTGTATATTTATTTAGTTCTAACTACTTTGGCATGCAAAATATGAAGGAACGATTTTTGTGTGTCTCGTATATAGCTTAAACAAATACTAGATATGTATAAGTGTGTAAAACATACGTGTATATTAGAAAATTTTAGTGAGCAACTTCATAAAGAATTTTGTAAGCACTTTATTCAGCTATCATTCACTGCAGCTGAATGAGTGCTAAAGGCTATAAGGCCTGAAAATTTTATTGCACAATGTATGAAAGTTTTTTATACGAACAGTATTGAGAAAAATTAGCAACACAAAAAATATATATAAAATTATATACTATTTACTGCTAGAAAAATATTATAATACAAATACTTGAAATTATAAAATGAAAAAAAAAAAATTCTTATCTGTCCAGATTAATTCATAGGGGATATACTATCAGAAGTGGTAATTGCTGAATAATTCCAGTAGAGGTCTTTGCTTTTAGGAAAGCAGTGAAGCTAGCCACTAATTCATAAGAAGTCAACTCTCGAGTTTAAATTTAAGTGAACAGCCAAGTAGCAATTAAAGCAGTAACTTACTATCGCATATCAGTCATAATTGTCTTGGAAAGCAGGACAGCAGAGAGTCGCCAGAAACATTCGATTCATTTCTACTGGGTTTCAAGTCACAAAGGGTACGATATTGCTAAGAGTCGTGTACGGCTGTCATACGAAATTGGTAAGTTCATGCAGTGTCTTTATGCCGATCTGGACAAGAACATGGGAGGGAAGTTTAAAATTCGATGGAATCATATAGCTGGTGCAAGACTCCAAAAGTCACGTGCAAAGCTGTAAATCAAAAATACACAAGTTCCTACTCATTCCTGATAAACACAACAGTAAGAACATGATTGGAATACAGACTGGTCACAGTCTGGTGACGGCACATGCCTGCAGAATGGGTTTGACAGAGCGAGATAAATGCATGAAATGCCAAGAGCAAAGCATTAGGAAAACATTGTAGCATCTCTCGTGCAATTGTCTTGCACTAGCAAGTCCTCGCTTAAGACATATGGAGTCGCCAACATAGTGAGGCCGCAGAATGTTTTGAAATTTGCATCCGGAAGGACACTCAATCTGGTTTCACTAAACACCAGAGCTGGTCAACGCGTGGCTCACGTGCGTAACCTAATTTACATAGAATTAAAAAAATGTTAATAACGAAGGTGGAAAAAGAGCTTAGAATGCTCTTAGACTTTTCTGCTGGAGCGACATATGTATTTTGGCACATCTAGTAAAGTCTTAAGCATTCTGATAAAAACCGTTGAGAAAATCCAAAATAAAAAATCGAAAATATAAGAACGGATAGATCGTGTTTGATGAGGCTGTATTTATCTCAACTTTGTGACTTGTTATTATTTATTACCATTATTTGGTTAACTTAGGCGTTATTATTGGCCTATAGCGAAATATCCCAAAGAGTATTTTTAATCAAACTAGTGGGATATTTCAGTAATAACTAAAATTTCATTTAAAAGATTTTATTACTTAAATGTTCCATTGTAATTCTAGCTTCGTAAGGTACCGTCAACCCAGAACAATCACAGGACAGTTGTAAGAACTTTTGAAAGATATGTTAATAGTGGCAGAATGTAAGGAAATTCTTCTGTTACTTTTGCATGTATGAATATCAAAGCTACTAGTATATGTGCTACGCTGTGCACGGAGATGGTGTGTTCCTCCGAATCAACGAAAGACCTACAGAACGCTTCTCGAGATTTTAAATATACTAACTTCTGCCTATGAGGCGATTTGAGAAGTGGCATACGAGCAGTAGAGCATAGGTGAGTTCGAGGCAATTATTCGTTAAGAAATTGTCATCGTTACCGTTATAATCAAAAGAGGCAGTCACTTGATCCTTTCTATGTGAGATCCCACCTGGATCTAAATTTGTTCATGGTAAAGGAAACAATCGAAGAATTCTGCAGGCAGTACCTCTTCCGATTGGAACAACATGAAAATATATTTGCGAATCAACTGTTAGGCAATAGTTTACAACGCAGAAGATTGAAAAAATACCACTCGCTAGACCTCCTCTTCCGATCGAATTAATGTATAATATATATATTATTTTTTTTATTTAATTTAATTATTTATATTATTTTCTTTTTTTAATATCACACTGGCATAATTTATCCCTCATTGTATTTTGATAAAATTATTGTTTTTTATAATTAAATTATAATATAATATATAATTAAATTAAAATTCTAAATATCTTGAAATTTACAAAAAAAAAAAAACTTGATTCAATCTTTTTCTTAATTTCGATTGAGCAGTTTGTATGGCTGCAATATGCTATAGTTGTCCGACTAAAACAATTTCTCTGGACATTGTAGCGATATTTGAGATAGTAGACTCTGCCAAATTACGGGTCGATACCTTGTCAAATAAAAAAGTCTTCCTTACAAGAACTTCAGCTTAGTCGATTAGTTTGTATGGCAGCTATATGATAAGGTGATGCGATCTGAACAATTTCTTCACAGATTATAGCGACGGCTTAGATAATAACTTGTACCAAATTTCATGCAGATTGCTAGTCAAATAAAAAGTTTTCCATACAAAGACTTGAGTTGGATCGGACAATTTATATGACAGCTATACGCTTTAGTGGTCCTATACCGTCGATTCTGATAAAAAAGTAGCTTCTTAAGGTTAAAACGGCGCGTGGGAATTAGCAGGTCCATATCTGAAAAACAAAGGGACTAGTGCGCGTTTATACACACAGACCGACAAATGGACTAAATCGGCTCAGTTCGTCACGTTGAAGATTAATATATAGGCTTAATAGTTTCATATTCCTTTTCAGGGTATAAATATTTTAAATAATGTATAATGAGGTGCTTTTTCTTTCAAAACTATTCAGGGCATACCTAACGAGTTAATAAATGGTGCACCCTGTAAATAAATAGGAGTTTAAAAGTTCCTAAAATGATTTTGTGGCTTTTGGAAATTTTATAGCTGCTAAAATTTTGCACAACACCATACAATTTCTAATATCTGTATGCATCTGCATATACATATGTATACATGTATGCGTCTCTATATATGCTTGTATGTTAGAAAGGCTAAAAATTGCACCAACTTCCAGCTTTGCTAGCAACAAGCAAACGTTTAGAGAACATACATACATATAAATTTAAGAGCGCAGGGTCTAACTGTGCGCTTAGTCAGCCACACAGCCAACGAGTTGATTTTATTGCAATCAATCGTATCGATTACGCTCACATGTGTGTGTGTATGTGTGCCAGAGTGCTTGTGAGAGTGTTTGATTTTTGGCTTGCTTTTCGGTTGTAATAAATACACATGCAAACACACATACAAGCATGTGGTATCCTGCAGCAATTGCACGCACACATACACACACACACATGTATATCGTGCTTGCCGGGCTGTTGTTGGGCCTTATGGTTTATTGCTTGCCTAGGCACTGTTCACCGTCTAACTGGCTGAGGTTTGCGGCACTGCTTGCGTGTTGCATGTGTGTATGCGTGTATTTGTGTATTTATTTGCTGAAATATGCATACGCATGAATGCATAAATTTTCAATTTTGCAACTCCAGCGCTTTTAATTGAAATATAAATGCTGAATGTTTTAATGTTACTTATTCCATTTCACTGCATAAAAGCCAATTATATTTGACCCACATTTAATAGCTGCATTACAGTTGGCAATTTATATGGCATACTACATACATATAAACACATACATATCTACATGCAATTGCCACTTAGTGTTGGCTATTTTTAAGTGCGCAATATTAGTTTGCATTGGCAAATGTTGCAAATAAAAATTAAATGTCGCACACATACACCCAAAAATACACACATCCACATATGTAGCAGACTGATTTAAAAAAAGAATCGTTTAATAACCGTTATTAGCATACCATTTGAAGGCAACTCTTTCTTGTGGCAAATTTGCCACATACCTTCCACCGTTATATTAGCGGAAACGCAATATTTGTCTAACGGTACGTTTATTTCGTTAGCAAATCGTTGGACGTGTGTTGCTATTAGCGCAAATTTGCGTTTTTGTTGGCGGAAATAACGGCGCAGATTGCTTTGGCGTGTTGTTGTTGTTGTTGGCAAAAGCGATGCGCAAAAAGTGTTTTGTTGAGAAAAATGGCAGCCAATTTCCGTTAACAATTCCCTGCGGGCGCAACGGAATATCTTATGCTGTTAGATAAGAAAAGCTTCTTTTCGGTCTCCGCCGTAACTTTATTAAAAGCTGAAGAACCCTTTGCCACTTGGCACTTTGAGCTCCTTTCATCCGCCCTTGTATCGCTCATCTTGCAAACAAAAACATTTTCACATCCATTAAACAATTGGGTGTTTGAGAGAAAACGGCTTATTTTTCTCCCCATATAATATAGGCGTTACATGTGTTTTCAGATATAGTAAAGAGAGAGCGAGAGCGAGAGACATTGCGTTAGATAGAAACGTAGTGAGCGTGCTGGCACTGTTGCGTAAGTCATGGGTTTGAAACTATGTTATATTTTTAGCAAAGACACATACCATTTCGAGGGAGTGAAGCCAGCGCAGTTTTTTTGGGATGTAGTCCACAAATTTCTGCATATTTCCAGAAAGGTGAGAAAATGTTATAGCTGCACATGGGTAATGTTTTCGATAACACTATTTTACATGTTTTTTCATAAATAAGTGATCAAGCTTTGAGAAAAAAACCCACGAATATAGCTAAAAAATATGTATTCATTTATTCCTCTTGGAACTAGTATAAAATTAGCCGAAAAAATAACAAAAGATTAAACTATATTATGACAATCTGCGGCGACCATTTTGTACATTTTTCATTTGAAAGTCTATAAATGTGATATAGAGAATAAAAGCACAGGAAGTGATTGTTCAAATATTCTTTACATTCTCTACAATATCTGCTTATCTACATTGGCAATGCGACCGTGAACAATAGATCCATGAGGAAGTAAGCAGAAAGTTTCCATTTCACAAGAAGAATATAGCAATGGATCTATGATCGACAATTCCAAGGGCGAAAAGTACATATTCAACGACGAATCACAAAGTGAAATAGGAACAGAAGCGGGTTGTAATTCTTACGCAGAAGGTAGCTTCAATCTCAATGACAACGATCCGGTCTTTCAGATCGAAACTAATGCATTACTGAAGGTGCCAAGTGGACTTGTGTTCTAACCAGCTAGACCATAAACCTTCTAGAGGATAGCTAAGCGACAATTAATGTTATGTGTAGCACATTTGCTAATGTCCGTTACTTCTTTACTTCTCTCGTTAGGTTATGCAGGCAGGCTATAAATGGACTCTCAGTAGGTAACTCTGTTAATATTATCTGTGTACCCAGTCATATTAAAATCACAAGAAACAAAAAGGCCGGTGAGTTGGCTGGTTTGGGGGGGAGCTGATAATAAAATTCCCCTAAGCTGCCACAGACCATTCAGCACCTCCAAGGGTTGTGTGAAGCAATGAACCATAGATGTACATTATTGGTCTTGTCACATTAATAAGACCCCCCTGTAAAGTACTTTGGGATAATGTTGATGGTGTTCAGACCAAAAAGCGTCCAGTTCTAGATAAAAGGATCAGGGCACCCTCCCTTAAGATCTTATCATCAGAAAATTGAAAAATTGGATTCCGCGGTATGCAGAACTCCATGCCTTCAGTTGGCTGAGACGGAATATCTTCCACGGCACGCAGTGCTCCAACTGAAGAGACATTGGGCTACTGTGGTGGGAAAATAATTAGTTTTCTTACCAAAACCGCTGAGTTGATGGATAAGGCTTAATTTGGTTACCACGGCCGTCTACGGTTTGGCGCTCCAGCGATTTCTTTTTCAACCAACTAAACAAGTATCTTTAATAAATTTGAAACCATCTACAACAAGAAGGATATCTAAAAGTTCATTTGTTCCAAAACCATTCACTGCTGCCCGCTAATAGACCTCCCTTACTGGATTTGTTTGCTAACGCTCAACTTTAATTTTGAGTATGGCATCTCTACAGCTTAGTAGCTACACAGCGCTGTACAACAAAACCCAGGCAGTCACAAGCGAGTCGTAAAAGTCTTTGCTGCCTATTTTTTTAACGGCACCTTACTTTGGCACTACAGTTTACCTAGTTTTTGTTTCGGTGTATTTGATTTTATTTTTATTTTTTGCTTTTCTGTGAAATTTCGCACTTTTTACAAACAACAGTTAAAGTCAAATAGGCATATGCCCATTTTATGGACTGTGCTTTTATGACTTTTACCTTTTTGCCTTCATTTCAAAGGCTTGCCTGCTAAATTGCCTCATCTTAGCAGCATTTAACTGTGTATACGGCTTGTGAGACTCGGGCGAAATGACTTTTATTTTCAGCTGTTTTTGTTTTTTTTTTTCTTTTTGTTGTTTTTTGCTAGAAAGTTTGCAGTCGTTATCAAAACTCAGCAGCTAAACACTTCAAGGCTTTTATATTTGGGTGCATATATACTATGTACATATAAAGAATTATATACTATATATACATATACATACATTTATACTATAAATACTTTATAGTATTACCAACAAACAAATAAACAAACAAAAAAAGGCACAGCTTTAATCAGCGCCATCTTTTATTTCAAGCAAATAGACATGAATCACTCGCTTAACCTGCCATTAGATTACGCATAGCGGCATCTTACTGTCTTTATCTCCGCCTTTGCACTCGAAAATCTCTTTTCTGCGTTTGCTTCATCTCACCGGGCGGTTTGATCGAATTATCTTTTTCTTAGTCAGTGAGCAGTTAAAGTGCTTCAAGTGCTGTGTGAGCAGCGGCAACGAGGTGCAGCAAATTTGAGGTTAGGTTAGGTGAGCAGCTGTTGTTGCTATTTTGCAGTTGTTTTTTTTGGTTTGAGTGAGCGTTTGATATGCCATGAAGCTGTTTGAAAGCGAAATAAATCTATAATTAATGGGGTTTTTGAAGTGAAATGCGCAAAGCTTTAAGCCACAGGCTTTGAACTTTCACTTTTTAAAAGTTCTCTCTTGTTTATGCGTATTTCAAGAGACTCACATATCCAAGCAGTTTAAGAAATGCGTTTAAATTGATTTTTGAAGTTTATAAATTTTTTGTTATGAATAATATTTTAGGCATGCAATTTACTGCTTTAATGTTAAGCACTAAAATTTCTGTTCGAATGCAGCACTTCAAACGGTAAAAAATTATCAAGTGATATGATGAAGTGCCATTAAATTTAGTGCTATGAAGTAATGCTTCGCAAATTTTATGAAATTCAAGTGCTTTTGGAAATAAATATTAATGTTTGTGATTGCTTTTTTTTGTATAGACAAATCTATGGAGCAAGAGAGTGATATATTAGCAGTTTTAGAGGCACATTTCGTCACCTAAATTCCCAAAATAAGGGTGATTACTTTGAGTGGGACGGCATTGATTTTGAAGAATAAATTCAGTATTTTAAAATTACGAAAAAAATCTTACTATTTTTTGCTCATAGTAGTATATAAAACTACCTACTGAATTCACGGGTGTGATTTAATTATATACTGTAAGGCAAGGCCAGTGGATTTTGGTTTTTGACAGTCTATAGGAAACTGAGTTTAAGCTGTCTGTATGTCTCCAAATTAAAGCGCCACTTTGATCAGACATCACTCAGCAACTCACACCAAGTCTTGTCCACAACTGAATCTTATATGAAACGGCGACATTGAAATTAATTATAAGAAGATAATGAAGAGTGTATTTTTTCGGTATGGAACAACTTAATCATCACAGCATCGAAAATAATTCTACGAGTTAAGAAATTACTACGTTGATCGAAATGCTAGAAAAATATTAGTATAGGCATTTTAGTTTAGAAATTAAAAGAAAAAAAAACGAGAAAAGTATTTCAAAAATCAAATTGTTTCATAATTGAGTGGGAAACAAATTAAAAAATAATAATTTCGACTATTTTTGAAAAATTATGGAATTCTTTTGCAGATAATGGATTTCGTGACAACATGGACACACCCATCGTTTTTATATTTTTTCTATTTAAATAAGATTAAACTTTGTATAACAAACATACAAATAATAAAATGTTATAAAAATGTTTAGTGAAAATATTTATTGCGTTTTTCTACCGCGAGTCGAAAAAATGCTGGAAATGTTATAGAGCTCTCAGAGCGTATGAGTAATGTACGAACACTGGTTTTCATTATATTTCTGTTTTTATAATGAGAAGCCATGTTGGTTTATTAGTCATCTGACAGCTTTATAATGAAATACTTTGAATAATCAATAATTGTTTTTGAAGAGTTGCCACTTATTTTAATTCTTTAATATGAGTCACTTGAAACATACAAACACTACAATAATTATGGTTAGAGGTTCAATAAGGTTTACAGTTGGGTTTATTTTTAAGCAATGTTGCCATATTTTTAAAGATTTTCATGTAATTAACACGTGAAGTTTTAATAAATTCTAAGCTCTTGCTGTCAAATGAGAGGAAACAATTGAGATCAAATGCTGTAGGACTCACTTTTTGGCAGAGTTGCCACCTTTGAAAAAAATAATCACCAATTTTTTATGTAATTGATGTATTAAACTACTGGTGACTAACAAAAGGAAATGGAGTTACTCGGTTTTTCGCAGGGTTGCCACCTATTTAAACAAAATGAACCCGCAATTTTTTATGCGATTGATGTATAATATTAAACAACTGGTGACAAACAAAAGAAATGCAGTTAAGCAAAAAAATTTTTGTCATATTATATTATATTCGGCAAAAGTTGGCATCTCTTTGGAAAACCTATTTTGGATTGGCATAAAGATGAGCAAAAAGTACACTCTAACCTAATCTCAGGTTAAATACATTGAAACATTAGTAAAACAACTAAATACGGAACATCGAGATAGGCTATGTAAGACATTTTTGATTTTATTTGTAGAAAAGGGTTGCCAATATCTTAAAAATTTCAATAACTTAATGGATAATATTAAGGATTTGTTACGAGCTGGTTATGCAATTACAAAAATATGAAAATGCTTACGGTAGAATATATTTTTGAAAGAGTTGCCAATTATTTAAGAAATGTTAAAAATTGCAAAAAAGTTATATAAAAAAATTAGGAAAAAAAGTGAAGTCAAAATAATTAACATATTTAAAACCTTAAAATGAAACTCATTAAAAATTCAGTATTTCAACAAATTGTTGAGGTTAAATCAGGAACTGCATATTACACCCACCGCCAGAAAGTTCATGGCAAATAAAGCGAAGAGGCGCCACTCTTGACCAACTGGACCGCTGAATGACCCGAACGACACGAGCGACCCGCAGGCCGCCCAAAGCATGCGGATATTGCAATAAAATGAAACAATAAAATAGTTTAGTAAACTTGTACGGATGTGTGTGTGTGCGCCAGTCAGCGGACTCTGACTGCCAAGTGGTTGACCAGCCGGCGAGTATGAGTGCGTGCGTGTGTATGTGTGTGCGGAAAAGTTGCTTGATTTATTTCAATGCTGAAAGTTCGCTGCAACTATTTTAAATTGTTACCTGCATATAATAAAGTGCTTGAGCATTTATATGCGACTAGCTGCACGCTAGTGTATGCGAGTGTGTGCGGGTGCGGGTGCAAAGGATCGAGCGCACCGTGCGGACAGTTGTGCGGCGGCTTAACTCAGCTTAATTGCAATGTTTGTTATCAATGTAAGTACACACTTTGCATATTCTCATGACATTAAGCCACACACACACACATATATAGACACACGTACATGAACAGACATGCCTTCAACTACAACAAAGCGAAATAAAAAGTCTGCCGTGCGCTTTGCTGCTGCTGTTGGGTTTTAAGCGATTACAAGGCTTGCACACAATTCCATTAAGTGCGAGTGCCTTGTGTATGAGTATGTGTGGCGCTGTCAGAAGTTGCAGCCAGGGATTGCGCTCCGGTCAACAGGTACAATTGTAAAGGTGATTAAATGTTGCTCTTTATGCCTTCTATGTTGGAGTGGATATGACAAATTACAAGCAGTCCAGTTGTAAGTAAAAGTTATCAAACTAAGTAGTAGGTGTGAGTGTGTGTGCATGAGTGTGGGTGCGAGTAAGTGTGTAAATCCGTTCTCTCTGATGAATTAAGTGATTTTTTGTTGCGAAAACTTCTATGAATTGCTTGCAGTGTTAAAGGTTGTGAGCACATGAGGGTAGATAAATGAAAAATCAGAGAGAAGATCTGAATATTTAAGCAAATAAACTAATATAGGGGCTCATTTGATTTTGGTAAAAGCAAATAAAACTACTTAATGTCCGATAATACTACAAAATTGGTAATGGGACCCATTTTCAATTACAGAACAAATTATTAATAGACAGTAGCTTACGGGGATTCAGTTATATCAAGAACACAAGCCTACGAAAAGGTACAAAGACGGTCGAGAGATCGTTGAAGACATACCACGTACTGAACAACCTTCGACCTCTTCAACTAATGAAAATATTAAAGAATCATATATATATACTTTACGATGGTTGAAAATCATAAGGCAAGTGTAAGAGAAATGGCAAGAGAGCTCGACATCTCTGGTAAGCACGTCTGAATGGTTTTGGTGGACGTTTTGAGAATGAAACGCGTTCTTGCTTGCCGATAATGGTGAATTTTTTTCAAAAAGAGTACCGTAAACTGATGGCTTATGGCAAGCTTGATCCTGCAAATTCCGGTCCCAGATTCATGGAAAGCATTATAACTGCCGATGAGACTTGGGTTTATGGTTTTGACATGCAAATAAGTCAACAATCATCGGATTGTAGGGAAAAAAGGGAACCGAAACCAAAAAAAAAACATTCCAAAGCCGCTGAAAAATCTGGGTGGTGCTCATTGCTTTTTTCGATATTCGTGGTTGGGTGCATCATGAGTTTGTTCCGCAGGGACAGAGGGTCAATAAAGATTTCTATTTGGCCGTATTAAGGCGTTTACGTGAGAACATCTGTCGAAAACGGGTCGCATAGAGACACGACTGTGACCGAATTTAAAGCAAAAAATGAAATTAATATCATTGATCTACAAGCCTATTCACCAGATTTGGCTCCGTTTGATTTTTTATTGTTCCCCAAACTAAAATTGTCACTTCTGGAACACATTTTCAGTCAATCGAAGAAATGAAACAGTAAAATGTGCTTACAAAAAATGTTTCGAGGATTGGAAAAATTGTTGACAGAAGTTTATTACATCTGGTGGGGATTGTTTTGAAGGTAGCTTAAATAAATATTGATGAATAATTTAATATTTAGTATTTTATTTACAATTTCCGGAACCTTTTTTGTCGGAATGGATATTGCTGTTCTCCAAGGTAAAACGAAAGCCGTGCTATAACTTAATTACTGTCTCCTGCATTTTGAGTTTAAGTAACTTTCAGAGTTTATTTTGTGGCTTGGTGGCTGTCTGTATAATTTTGTGTATTAGATAAACACATTAGCAGAGAAGTTTAACTGATATTTTCTGTCATAGTATTGGATCTCAGTTATGAATACTAACTCCCCCTCATAATCAAAACAGCTGAAAACATAAAAAAATTAACTTCTCAGCCAGTATACAAAAACAAAAACTAGTCTAGATTTGCATATCCTGTGGTTCGGAGTGCGCAACAAAAAATGCAAAAATTTCGCGGTTTTCCGTTAACTATAAAACCAACATTTTCACCTTTCCAGTATGACATGAATTTTCCACATCAAACGTTTTACAACCGTGATACACTAAACAGAAATTTTCAAAAATCAAAATTTAATTTAGAAATTCATTAAAACGCGAATGCAATAAAAACTAAAAAAGAACCTGGAATAATAACAGTAATGCTGAATTTTCCACACACAGACACACAAAGATATGCAACAATTATGCAAAATAGAATGTGCTGTTTTTTCAGCTGACACTATGCGCAATGACTGCGTGCCGAACATCGTAAAAATTATAAAATGTCATAGACACATACACACGCACCCAGAATCACACAAACAAAAAAACTTAAATACAACAACACAAGCACATATATACGCTCACGCACACACACGCGCAGTTATTTGTTTACTTTTATTACAAAGTGACCGCGATGCTATCGTGATACTACATAAATCTAACACACTGACATACATATTTAGCAGTAGCTGTTGCTGTGGTAGTAGTGGTGAGCAGGTTGATAATTCAACGCTTGCCGTTACAACGGATAATCATATTTTAGAACAATAAAAGTTTTCCAATTAAGTCCTGTTGAAATGATATTTATTTTCATTTATTTTTTCGGACATCTGTTTTTGCTAACACAGTGTGTGTGTGTGTGTGAGTACATAAAGTTTTTTATTGTGTTTCGTGGTGATTTTCACTTAATTTTTACCTTTTTGAAACATTTTCATTTGAGTTTATGAGTGATAATACATGAATTTGCGAGCAGCTTGTTGGACGGATACTCAAGGTAAGGTTGGTGCTTAACTTCCACGCATTTCATTTACACTGCATATTTAGAGTGGAATGCTGCTAAAGGGGTTTTATGATTGCTTGAATGTGTTTAGAGTCGAAATATTTTTGAACGGTGCTGCCACTTGTCTCATAACTTTATGTAAAACGTTCACATACGTATCAAAATATGGATAACCACCTGAATTTTGGCGCACAAAAATTAGAACATTTCTGAAAATTTGTGCTGAACAGAGTTGCCAACTGTTTTAATTTTTTGTTTCATCAAAATAACTGATTTCGAATATTTTAACATGAGCGTAACCAAATAATATTTTGACTGCATATATTTATAACCAGAGTTGCCAATTGAACGCAAACATTAGAAGAAAAACGCAAATAAAAGGTGTGATACTGCGGACGATGAAGCTTACATCACAAAATAATATTTTCGCTGTATACATATCTAACCAGAGTTGCCGTCTCTTCGAAAAAAATTTGAAAAGATTTTAAATTAAATATAATCAACTGCAGACGATGAAGCTTACGTTAAAATAATTATTTCCTGAACAGTGTTGCCACCTGTTTAAAATTTTATTTTACACTAAATTAAACATTTTTAAATAAAGGGTATATTGAAAAGGATATTAAACAAATCACGTTTCACCAATATTCCGCTGGAACAATTTAAAAAAAAATATTGCCACCTGTTGGAATAATTCCTTCAAAGAAAATTAGTAGACTAAATTTAACATCGTTTAGCAGATAAGTGTATTTGAGATAACAAAAAGCAAAAAAGAATTTTTGTCCAAGTAAGACTCAGCGACTTTGGATCAACCCTACGTACTAACCTAACCCAACAACATTGGTCTACATGAAATATTTATTGTAAAATCGGTGTTTGACACCAATTAATTATACCACTTATACAGTAACTTAATCCACCAACCAAAACAATATTGTCGAATCCACCCCTCAGTAATCCAAACTGATCCTGGGTCAGAAGTAACGAAGAAAAAGCGGAAGTTTTTTTCAAAGAAACTAACTCAAACGTTTAGTCCTTTTGTGTTCCATGGTACTTTACCGCAGCTGGAAGGAACGTAATACTTAGATGAAATCCAACCAGCAACTAATGAATAAGTCAAAAATATTATTCAAAAACTACTCCCGGCTTCAACTTGCTGACTGCTGATGTACTAAAAACTCTAATGCTTAAAGCATTAGCTAATCTTACATCGATAATAAACGTCTGCTCAAATATCAGATATGTACCACTGTCAAAAAAGGTATCTGAAATCATTATGGTACAAAAACCTGGCGAAAGGGCACATGAAGTCTTGTCATATCGTCACTGTTGCTTATTTTGTGCTAGCTACTTGAAGCTGTAATTATAAGATGACTTCAGAACATAATTGAAGAAAAGGATCTAATACCAATTCATCAATTTGAATTTGGATCTCAACATTCCACAATCGATCATGTTCATCGAATAACAAGCTTAGATAAAAGATTCAATGGAAAAAGCACAATTGCACAGCTGTTTTTCTTGACGTATCCCATGTGTTCAATAGCGTGCCATACCATGGCTTACTTCATAAAGTAAGATTTCTCTTTCCACAGTATTTAATCGACCTCGTTTTCTCTTACCTGAGCAACTTCAGACTCAAGCACGAATAATCATATACTAAATTACAGCAAATAAAAGCAGGTGTACCCCAAAGAAGTGTCACGAGACCACCCTTATACAGTTTGTTTACTAGCGACATGCATACGCCGCCAAACTGCACAATCACCCCATAAGCAGATGATACCTGCATCATTAAGATCGGCAAATATGAAGCTGAGTCGTCGAACAGAATGCAATTTTCAATCAATCAAATTGTAGAATGGACCCAGAAATACTACATATAAAAAAAAGTTGCAGAACGAAGACTAAAATACAACAAAATAAACGGTTAATCGGCAAGATCTTATCCTAAACAACATCACAAAGCCATTTCTCCGACAGCCGTCATCAAAAAATTCCGAAAAAATTTGTTTATACACTTCCCGATATACCTCATGATATGTGAAAAAAGTCCTATTGTAGAATAAAAATTTCTATACCCTACTGACCCCGTAAGAAAATATTAAATATTCAAATATTGGGTAGTCGAAAAAATCTTTTCGTATTTTGTCAATAGAGATTGTTACAGTCGTATATCTCCAGTGCTATCAATCACATTGTGTCATACCATATATTGTTGGAAAGGTGAGACTTTAAGCTTCATTTAAATAAAAAACTAAATTCGGGGAAGCTGAAAATAAGTTACAGCTCACTAATGAAAGTTTTACATTGATGGAATAATGTCTCTAGCGGAAAAATGACAAAATGTGGTCGACCAAAATAGTACATACAAATTTGTTAATTTATTTATTATTATATCTTATACATATGTACATAAGTACGTATGTTTGTAAAAATGAATCGCAAAATGTGTTGCTAAGCGCATAACTCAACAACGCCTGGACCAATTTTGCCAATTCCTTTTTTTAAATGTTCGTTGAAGTTCAAAGATGGTTTCTGCGGCAAAAAAATTCGAATAATTGCCGGAAAACCCCTAAAAACAGCCAATTTGTTTTCCCATACAAACGAGTGAATGTTTGTTTGTTGGTAACGCTAAGAGAACGGCTCCACAAATCTTGATGAAATCTTCAGGGGTTGTTCGTTGTGGATCAGGTAAGGTTTAGAAATAAAAATACCTTATACTTTTCATCAGGAAAAGTCGGGAAATTGGACTATTCCAAAAAGTATGTAACTTTTTTTCAAACAAATTTTTTTTCAATTTTTGTTTGTTTTGCTTTTCAATATTTTGATTTGTATTTCAATTTATTTGAATCACACAATTTAGATCGCTAGCTTTTTTATTTCGGCTACTCAAAAAAAAATTATTTAGTGAAAACTTTATGTGTGTTTCACACAAAATGATAAATTACATATTGAAATTTGTTACGAGGCCACGAAGAGGTTCTTTTTGCCGTCAACGTACGGCAGCCGAAGACACATGAACGAGAATGCGATGACATACGTGTGGAATTATGGATCGCGGTCAAACAGCAAAGCGATCGTCACGATGTCACAGCACGACTTTTCAAACAACAGTTACGATGTTTGACGCACTTTATCTTGAAGCAAACTATGGTATATATGGTGCTGTTAGATGCTGGATGTACTCTTTGGAGTTGCAAAAAGAGGCAACGCACACATTCTTCTTTGGCTGGTGGTTGGAACAGATCAAATTGATGAAATCATTTCTGCGGAAATTGCTGATGCAGAGAAAGATCCAGTATTACAAGAAGTGTTGAAAACCAATATGGTTCATGGAGCTTGCGGACACCGCAATCGCACTTCGGGTTGCAAGTCTGACAATAAATGCATGAAACATTATCCACGTGAATTGGAAATGATGGATATTTACTATATCGGCGTCGCTCACAAGACGACAATGGCAGAATATTTAGCATGCAATTGAGAGGCGTGAATATCGAAGTTGACAACACATGGGTAGTATCATAGAAATGGGTCGATACGTGAACTGCAATAAAGTGCTTTTTAGGATATTTACTTTTGCAATTCATGAAAGTTTTTGGACTGTTGTGCGTCTCGCGGTTCAAATTCATTTAAGTCATTGCGTATTGTGAATAGTAAAGTGTGTGAGAAGCATGCCAGCAATTGCAATTGCTGGAGCATTATAATCACTGGAAACAAACGATGGATAGTGCGATAGCTACTTCGCATGCCACTGAAGGTCGCATAATTTTCGCGAAGATCATTTCGACATATCAGCCCTCAAATTAGCGCCAATTATGGGAGACGAAAAAAATTAATTTTGCCGATGACATTTTACATTGTATTTGCTAAGAATTGGAAATGGGCAAATTTCGGTCGATACTTCTAGTGGTTTGATATCAATTTCACCTGCCTTTTGTCAATTCACTTCAACGAAAGATGAACTCATCATAAATGTTTATCCGAACATTGGCCAAATTATCGTAACTGCGATTACTTCAGTGCACGAGCAATTTTAGCTGTTTAAAATACCGATGTTAATGACTTAAACTGGACGATTCAAAGTTAAATTCCGGGAGGCTTGCGCTCATACAAATCGATCGATCATATTGACAATGAAAACAAAGCCGTGAATTATCCAGTGGAATTTCTAAATTCTTTGGAGAGGCTTGGTATGCTGCCGCATCATTTTTATTTCATTATTATGTTTCACAATCTTCATGCGCCGAAACTGTGTAATCAAACCTGACTGATTGTGACGCAGTTATCGAATGCAAAAAGGCAACCATTTCAGTTCAAAGGTATTCAGTTTCCAGGGAAAATTGCATTTGCGATGACAATCAACAGGGCACACGGATAGTCGCTAGAAGAGCGTGGCATAAATCTGGAAATGCTATGTTTTTCACACGGCCAGATATACGTGGCGTTGGCACGAGTTGGAAAATCATCTTCTATGTACATTTACGCAACAGCACAGAAACCAAAAATTGTTTTTTATCAAGCTACGCTACATTGAAAAATATTTAGAAAAATTGCAAATAAATGATTTTCAACAAAATATAAATTCAACTTTCTTTTCATTTCAAAACACATAATTTCACGCAACACGACGGCTTCGAGGTCAGCGAGTTCTAAGTATAAAAAAATTAAGTTATATTTTGACTAGAAATACGGAAACACTTTCTCGACTAACCGCTATTAAGTTGCAATTTGAATGAAATGTAAAACCATAACTTTATTACGTTTTTTAACAAAATTTTGTGAAATTTAATTGATTTAAATACTCTTATATATGTGTTGCTATTACTATATTATTATGCTCAATTACTTTGTCTAATTTAATTTGTTAATGCTGTTGCAATTGAAAAAAGCTCAATAATAATTACTCATTATTTACTTACAATAGTAGTTCGGAAACGATTAATTTAAGCTAGTGGAGCAGTGTTAAAATACAATGAAATACCTAATTTTGTATCGGAATTAAATACATATACTATATATGTATATAAATATGTATATACACACAAGCACATACAAATACTAAAGCAACGCTCGCCATAAAAGCAAATAACACATCAACTTAATTAGCGACGCAGCTAATATTGGCTAACGCATACGCCCTACAATTGCGCGAACACACACATTTACATAAATATACTTAAGTATATATTTGAGCGTTTTATTAAATTTTCAGCGTATACCATAGAACGGAATTTATACCGTTAACACTAATATGCGAAAGTTTATGATTTTGTGTTCCGCTAATTAAATCGGCTGTACACACTCGCAACGCCAGCAAATGCACTCCAAATTGTGTTAGTTTACAAACACACACATATACATGTTAATACACGCTTACATGGCATGGCAGCTGTTTTATTTGGCGCTGCATAAATTTGCCTTGTTACAGATAAAGAGTGACACTTATAAACTGAAATATGCAAATTGCCTACGTGCAACGCGAAATTGTTAACCCAAAATGGCAAAATGGCAGACTAATGCACACAGATATCAACCCTTATGTTGGTCTAATTGTGCAGTTAGTTGTGCGAGCTTTTGTTTTGGTAACGAAAATTCAATGAAGAGCTCTATCGAAATCTATTTATTTGGGTTTTGGAACTAAAAATGCCAAATAGTAAGCCTAAATGTTGCATGAATAGTGATGAGCATTTATTTAAACACAGAACTCACGTTTTTTGTTGTATGCCCGAATCGAAATTGAGGTTGCGTATACGCCCCGGCGTACAATGTGAAGTAAGACTATTTGTATGCGCAGGATAACTATTTTGGCATTTAGCAGCACGTGATTAAACTGACTAATTTGAATGGCAGTTGGCATAAATAAATACAATAATTATAGTAAGGCGTATGTATGTATGTATGTACTTAATACAAAAGCAAAAAGTTAAGCAGTAAATCACTAAGCGGATTGCTGGCATCTTTTCTCTGTACTATGCTTGGCACAAGCTTTAAGTAAGCATACTAAATACTACATAAGATTTAAATAAGCTTAGTAGGCACACGATTGTGCAAAAAATTTTCCTTTTGTTCGCATAAAGCACATATTTATCTATATAATACAGATGTACCTACAAATGCTACTACTATATTCAATCAAGCGCTTTTTATTTCGCAAATGACAGGTCGCAAGTCATTCATTGTAACTAAATTTAATTACAGGAGCACGTGTTCTATATTGAATAGCATAAGTAATGAGAGCATCTCTAGGAATGCAAATGGGAAGGAAGAAATGTAAATATGTAAAAGCAGTAAGAGTAGCTTAAGAGTTAACATGGGTTGACGCGTTTCAAAAAAATCATTTTTTTATTATCTTATTAAATTCTACGACATCTCTATAATATTGTCCTAAATTTTCAAGTTGATCCGAGTAATAGTTTCGGAGTTACAGCCTTGAGAGCTTTTGCTCTCGATGCTTGCTGAGCTAAGTGCGCCGTGTTTAAAAGCGTACTTTCCGAAACCGTGTTTTTGAAGACGGTTGGCAAGATTTCTCGAGAACTTCTCAACCGATCTTCATGAAATATTGCACAGGTCTTTGAGATACAATTATTAAAGAATTATTTTCGATTACAACTATTTGAACAAAAAACAAATGTCGCAAAATGTTCACTGAACTTTTCATTGTTTGCAAAAATGTCTGCCAAAAATTAAATTTTCAGTTTTTTTTCTTTCTTTCAAGTTCTAAGTTAAGGTTTTAATTAAGACACGTATTTTTTCACTTTGGGTGATCCTGTACGAATATATTCTGCCAACTTTTTTCCGAGGGGTACTCGGAAATGGCGTTACAATGGACAAGTTTAAAACATTTATTTTTATTACAATAAAAAAATCGAATAAAAGATTTCATTTTTATATGAGAAAAAGATTGTTAGAAAAAGGCCTTTTTTCAACTCGAGGAAACCCATGTAACCCCTTAATTAATCCAATTCAGTTCAGACTTGCACATGTACTTCTGCAAATATTAATTGCTACAACTACAAAACAGATTCGTAGCCTTCTCACTTCTCTTAAAGAGTACTATTTTACCGGGATTTGAGAATTATAGTTTTCAGAATATTAAAGCTGGAGAACATGTCACAATAAAAGTTATATATTTTAACTAAATAATTCCTAAAAAACAATTGAGAATAGCATCGCCTTGTTACTCGTTTGTGGTGGGATCGAAGGTATTATAGTATACTTCTAAGGACCGTGTTCATTAAAATTCTGATCAAATTATCTTTGCGACTATTTATCATTATAAAAAGCATAACATCACACTTACTTAATCGTTCAACAATATATTTGTAATAAAATTATTTGCACTCACCTGCATTGAACGTCGACTGGAACCGCTATTCGAGCGCGAGAGCATCGGTGGTCGACGTTTGGTGGCACCACGTCCGGCCAATAAATTATTCAGCAAAGATGGCGAACGAGCACATATGAATGCATGAAATGAGGATACAGTGAAGACGCCCAATTTATTCAAAGTGTTCTTAGTTGGCCGTGAGACGTGTGTGAGCAAGGACTGAAAAGAGAAAAATTCGATTTTCGTAATTAATATTCAGAAAAGAAAAATATGAAAATGCTGGCACTTGTGTTGCATTAATATTAATATTTGCTTGGAATAATAATTTTATTTTCATGAGTTAGCGCTTTCGCGCTTGGAAGTTTCTGCTGAAATGGTTACATGTTCCAATGATTACTTCAATAGATGCACCTAAAGTTGGGACATTTATTTCAGTCTCTAAATATCAGTGTTTTCCTAAAGCCTTTATTCTGCAAAATTTTTGGTTAGGTTAAAGAACTTTCTGTTAAGAACTCATGATGTTATGAATAGGTTGGGAGACTTTAAAATAAGGCCTTTGAAATCATTAGCAACGTGATCGAATTTTAGTTGGAATTAAGCAGAAATTTTAAGTAAAAAAGAGTAAATATAGATGAAGAAAGTATATAAATAATTTCATCAATAATGGTTTAGTATTGGTTTTGACATCATATCAGTACGGAGTACCTTGTTATGTAATACCATTAATAAACTATTTCTTCTGTCAGTTACAAATTTTTTTTTAAGACATTTCAGGCAAATGCCACCACTAATAACTTGAAAGCTTAAAATTCAACTATTGGCAGCATAATATATCCATGAGTAGCTCTTCTTCAAAGTTAATATTTAACTAAATTTCCAGTCAACCATGGTCCTGTGTTTCCAAGGGTCTTCTCTTGACAAACTTTCAAATTCGTACAGTGACCCAATGAACATTTTTAGTAGTGTGTTTCAATTTAGAACTTTCAACCTCTTCCTTGGACAAATATATCAAATAATACACGGAGAAATTGATAACAATGGCTTCGTACACATAAATATCCTTAATCTTTTACTTTCCTAACAAGAAATTTTTCTTTGAGAAAATTTTTCATGTTTCAGAGAAAAAGAGGAGCAAAACAATTAGATTACTTAGGTACGAATATACATGCTTATCTTCAGTTTGGGACGCTTGCGATAAATTTGCTGTTTAGAAAATTGGTGGTTTAAGATTTCGCAGATAAGTAAGTTTTGACGGAAAAGTTGATATATAAAAATATTATTAAAATTTACTTTTAAGAAAAATTCAATCAAAAATTTCTGTTAAGGCATGCAATCTAGTCACGGAAGAAGCTCTAATGGCCATGACAAAATAAAAAAATTTCAAACTGCCTGGATTAGTTGGCATACAAAACAAAGTCCTGGAGGAAGCTAAGGTCACAAAATCTACAACGGAAGAGGTGTTCCTCAACTCCTGGAAAGCACAGCGTTTGGTTTTTCTCTCAAAATCAACGAAACTACCAGAAGAAACTTCATCATACCGACTTCTGTGTATGCTCGACATAATAGGGAAAGTGTACGATAATATAAAACGAAATCGCTTGGAGTTAGCAATCCAGAAAGCTGACTGATTATTAGAGAGACAATACGGCTTTATAAAAATGAGATCCACCATTGATGTACTATTAGAAGTCGTCGATATTGCAAAATGTGCAGTAAGTGACAAAAGATGGAAAGGTGACACAAAAAGTCACCTGCCCGCTTATTTCCCTGGATGTCAAGAATGCGTTCGGCAATGCAACATGGGCACACATAACCAAAGCTCTGGAAGAAATACGCGTCTTGAATACCTCAAAAACGTTACAACGAGCTATTTAAAAAACAGAAGGCTGATTTTTAATGCGGACGAAGGCACGAAAACCTACTCTATTTTGAGTGGAGTGCCCCAAGGCTCAGTATTAGGCCCACTATTATGGATAACGGAGTGCCAAGAAGACAGCAACCAATATATTTGAAACTAATAGCGTATGCGGAAAATCTCATAGGCTAAACAATTAGTCGACCTAAGAAGACCTGTGAGTCTGGAATTGGCGAACCACAAAAGAGAAGTTTTACTTAGAAGCACCAGAAAGATGGAAGAACGATTAAAGCCCACCATAAGGGAGTGCGAGATTACTTCATAGCCGCAGCGTGGTGTATACTTCCGACAAAACAAATCAAATAACAATAACAATAACAAAACAAATCAAATTTGCCCTATCGAGCAGCGTGCGTTTCAGCAGGCGATTTTCAAAAGCAAAAGCAATAAATTCCGTAATATTCTATGCAGCACTAGTACGGATACAGGCAATGAATATAAAAGCGTTTGCTGAATAAATAATAGCCTTTCTGCAATTCGAGTAATAAGTGATTTCCGGACTATATCAACCGACGCTGCTGAAGTGTTAGCCAGTATGCCGCCCATTGACATCTAGGGAGATGAATTCAAGCGATCAGCGCATGAAACAGTATCGGCAAAGACAGAGTAGAGATACAAGAGCACCAAAATATGACAGCAGTGGTGGTATAGACAGACGATATGGCGACCTGGATTTCCATAAGATCCTAATATTTACTGGTCATGGGTGCCTTAGAAGCTACCTTTACAGATTTCGGCGCGTACAGAGTATAGAGAAGATCGCTTTCGTCAGAATTCATAATGAAAAAAAAATTGAAAATTTTCAACGGATTAGGTGTCCGTCGGTCTACATAATGGGGGAGACTAAAATATCTGATCCTCCCATGAAGTTATACTTAGCCAGTGATTCCGTGGTAGAATTCCGTAGAGAGTTGGGAATTGGCTAGGTTCAGCGGCTTGAAGATCTGCACTCCAGATTTCGTTGTTTCCGCATATTATAAAAAAGAGGATCTCAACATCCCTCATAGATTGACTCAACACACTTTCGTCAACGTTTCGGGTATCCTGTGTATCAATACTAGACACGTACAAAAAAAACTTCATCCGACGCCTCATGCTAGCACTATTGGAACTGATTCAAACACGAAACAACAGTCATCGCTTCGCCACTGCATCCAACAAATTTTCTTCAGATCACCCTCGCTTCGGAATATTTAGGTCAAATGCAAAAATTTCAACTGAGAAATTAGGCTATGTTAGAAATTTCCAAAAATTAATTAAAATTAAAATCATTTTTAGAAGGTTAAAAATTTAATAACGAAGAATATGTTATTTACGAAAGTATTAATTTAAAAAATCTTAGTAAATGCAAACCAATGCCTGATATATATATGTATATTTCTCAACTCCCAATCCGCCCGTTCGTAAACAAATCTTGTCGCGGCTTAGTTGAAGTAAACCTATAAACACATTATGGATCGGCACATAGCAGCAGAAGAATGCTGATGGAATGATAACACAATCTAATTAATAAAAAAACAAATTAAATACATTTCTGCATATGCATTTAACGCGTCGCACCAAAGAATGCAGCAGCGTGCACAAAGCAAGCGTTGCAAGCGGCGCTTGCCGGCTCGAGAGCTGTCGCCGACTTTGCAGACAGCGACTTATTTACATAAGCTTACACATGCACCTACACAGATAAGTGCAAAGAGATGCCAAGAGATGTATTTAAATATGAATTCATAACACGTGTGCATAAATATATATACATATATGCATGTGTGTGTGATGTGTGTGCATCCTTTCATGGCAACTTAAAAACGAAGTGTAAGGCAAATATCCCGCGGGAAAAGCACTTCATGCCACAACAGCTGCAGCGGCAGCAGGTGAATGGGGGGTGACAGGCAGCTGCAGCTGAAGTAAGCGGCTTTCTCGCAGCTTATGAGGGGGACACACTGCATGTGCCTCCCTGCCCGCACGCGCTTTGCAACTCCACATGGCTGTAGTGGCGCTGTCTGCTGTCTGTCGTCTGTCTGTGCGCCTAATTGTATGCAACGTACGGCGATGATATGTGAGTTTGTGCATATAGCTTGATATATGAGTGTGTGTTGATTTGTACATGTGTTGGTGCATGTGTGTGTGTGTGCCTGTTTGTTTGTTTGACTGTTAATAATAAATCATGCCGCCTTCATGACTGTCATTTAGCTGCATATTGTTGCTGTTATAATGCCGTCACCACATATACATACATATATGTGTATTGGTGTTTGAGTTGTTTTATTATTGCGCCGTTTATCCTGCTTGTTATCCTCACACGTACACACACACACACACACACACGCACGCAGGCAGTTAGCAAGCGTGCAATCTAAAAAGGCAATCGTTGCCACACCAGCCACAAATGCCTTTACATTTCCTATGAATAGCTGAGTGGAGTTGAGTGCAAAGTTGAGCGCATAGACTTCTGACTCTTGACTAACTGTTTATCTGTCTGTCTTACTTTAGTCCCCAGCACTTCTCCACTCTGCAACGCCCCCCATCCATCCACCTTCTCTCTGAGCGCCCGCATTATGAATGTGCGAGAATATTCTGTTTTTCAAAACAGCAGCAATGGCAGCGCACAACGACAACAACAACAAAGCCAACAAGTCACGGCAGCTGCATTAGTTGGCTTGAATGGCGGGTTGAATGCTTGAATGAAAGATTGCAGCTGCTGGCTGATGTTTGCTGATATATTACGCGCTACTAAGCTCTATGTAAGTCCTTGCTGCCATATTTTTTTACTTGAGATCACAGCCGGCTCACAGCTCTACATTGCTGGCACCAAAATTGTTCTTCTTTCTGTGTTTTTTTTTTGTTTTCGCACATATTTTATGGCTGTGTACCTCAGCCTCACACATTTTGATCTATACTTTCGCATGTGACTGATTATGTGCTCGTTCTGTTGTTGGTGTGTGCATATTTTATTGCCTCTCGCCATTGCTGGCGCGTGATTTTCATAAAATAAATTTTCGCTTTTCCCGTAAGCGCGTTTGCTCTCGGCATATCATTATGGATAATCATAACTTACTATTGTGCTGCTGCCAACTTAAATGGCCAAACTTATTGTTGTCTTTATGGCACATATAACGGTCACATTTGTTAGAAAAACTAGCCAACACCTGCAGGAATGTGAAAAAATAAAGCTTCAGGAGGGATGTATGAGCAATAGAGCGCTTTTTGGAAGGTATTTGGGATTTAAACAAAATATCTTTGGACTTCAAATAGCCATCGGTGGGACATTGATGCAGGAAAAAAAGTATGTTTGCCATTAAACAAGGAAGAAAAGGCCAACAACTACAAAAAACATAATAAACATAAACAGATTTTTTTCTTAATTTTGATCGAGCAGTTTATATGGCAGCTATATTTTAGAGTTGTCCGATCTGAACAATATATTCGAAATGATAGCGGTACCTGGGATCTTTGATGCCTAGCCGAATTCCATGTAAACTCGTACTTTGAAAAAAGATTTGTGAAATTTTTATTTAATCCAAGCGAGTTGAGGCGAATGACTGTTTTTCGAAAATATGCCTCCAGTTATCATGGCTCCCTCTGGACTTCAGTTTATTTAGAGCATTTGAAGTTGAATATACATATGTATAGTAAATCTGAAAATTTTTTTATACTAAAACTAAACTAAATAAGGTTTCAGACAGGGAGACTTGCTGAGTGGGGTAAGGGAACTCAAGCAGCTGGATATAATATTTTATGAGATGTTGGGTTTTGCTGATAATAACGGTATAATTGACCTATATATCCCTAGTGCCATACGGTCTTATTTATTCAGATTTAGTTTTTAGAATTCTGACAATTCGGATTAGTGATGAAAGACAACAAGGCGACATAATATCAGTTATAGCATCGAAACTTTTTTTTACTTAGAAACGAGCACCAAGTCTGAAAACAAACTCAGCGCAGAATCAGCGAACGAAAAGGAATGAAGAAGGATTATTAATGTGTCGGTTTATTTGAAGTGTAGTCAATAAACTTATTTTATTAGACGCTTCGAGATAGAGCCTCGATAGCTATTAATACCAATGGTAATAACAAACGCGAGGGATCGAAAAGACCAAGTGGCGTAAAACTCTTTTAATTGAAAATACGAAGCAAATGATTCAAACTCTATCCTAAATGAATAAAGAACTACCAGGAGATTTATAACATAAACGAAACGAAATAAACCAACCAAGTTTGGGTAGGTGAGCAGTGAGACGTACGTACACTATACATAAAGGGTCAAGTCCAAAGAGTTTGAAACAAAAGTCAATTGAAAGGCAAAGGATGAGATTTTATAAAATGTTACTAGTGACCTCTGAAAGAGAATAAAAGCTGAAAGCCGCCGTCGTAAAACTGATATGAACAACCTTTTGATAAGAAATATGTTGTCATTTCATGACATAAGGGGTTAGGGATAGTCATAATTCTGAAATAAATCCGACAAATGCTTTTCAATTTATTTGATATTTAACATTTGTTTAAAACTTCGGTTTCAGTTCCAGTTAAACAAAGTGTTTTTTGATTTTTGTTAGCTAGTGACCACTCTAACTTGAAACCCACTCGGAAGATTTCAATAAAGTTTATGCTTGAAAAGCTAGTGCCTAAAGAAAGAAACTTTTTTTGTTTTAATTTCGGTTTTTAAAAAACCAATTAACTATTTTTTTTTCTTGTAAGTCGGAAAAAAATTGTATGAGCCCGCAATTGTCTTAATAAAACTAATTTTTTTGCTTTGTTGACTCTGGATGTATATCTAGAACTAGGTTTGGTCGCGGCAAGGAGCTTCTCTGGATCAAAACAAACAATTATTACTTTTAAAATGAAGAAATAATAATTTGCTGTCGAAACAAGAAAAAACGCTAACTTCGGTTGCACCGAAGCTAAATACCCTTCACAGGTGCATTTCTGTTAGTAACTATGTGTTCAGTTTGTATGGAAGCTACATGCTATAGTGAGCCGATCTGAACAATTGCTTCGGAGATTACATTGTTGCTTTAGGAAATAATATATACCAAATTTCGTGAATATATCTAGTCAAATGTGAAAGTTTTCCATACAAGCATTTGATTCCGATCGTTCAGTTTGTATGGCAGCTATATGTTATAGTGGTCCGATATCGGCTGTTCCGACAAATGAGCAGCTTCTTGAAGAGAAAATGACGTTTGCAAAATTTTAAAACGATATCTTAAAAACTGAGGGACTAGTTCGTATATATACAGACAGACGGACAGACGGACAGACATACGGGCAGACAGACGGACATGGCTAAATCGACTTAGCTCGACATACTGATCATTTATATATATACTTTATAGAGTCTCCGACGATTCCTTCTGGGTGTTACAAACTTCGTGACAAACTTAATATACCCAGTCCAGGGTATAAAAGTATAGACAGGATGTCTTAAAATTAAAGGATTACATGGGCTTAGGGGTTTCAAAAA
This sequence comes from Bactrocera tryoni, assembly GCF_016617805.1. Lineage (NCBI taxonomy): Eukaryota > Metazoa > Arthropoda > Insecta > Diptera > Tephritidae > Bactrocera > Bactrocera tryoni. The sequence goes on along the minus strand of NC_052503.1, from coordinate 20,551,863 downwards.
ATCGAATTTTTGTCTTATTAAATTGCACGACATCTTTATAATATTGTGCAAAGCTTTCAAGTTGATTTCAGTAATCGTTTCGAAGATACCGCCTTGAGAACTTGTGTGCTCGAGACTAGCTAGAAACTGTGTTTTTGAAGTCTGTAGGCAAAATTTGTCGAGAAATACTCGACCAATTTTCATTAAATTTTACATAGGTCTTTGAGTTACGATACTTGGGCGAAGAATTTTTATTTTTTTTCGATTACAACTATTTGAAACAAAATTTTCACTTTTTGATAAAATTTTTGGCCAAAATCCAATTTTCAATATTTTCCCCTTCGCCCAAGTTCTAAGTAAAAGATTTAACTAAAACACGTATTTTTTCACTTTAGATGATCCTGTAAAGAGTTATCCCGAGAGGTCACCGGAAATGGCGTCGCAATGGCCGATTTTAAACTATTTGTTTCCAAAAACTTCAGCATTTTTTTAATAATTTTCGTTTGAAAGAATAAAAAATATTTATTTTTTTAAATGAAAAAAAAATTTTTTTGAAAAAGGCCGTTTGTACCTGAGGAAGCCCATGTAACTCCTTAACGGAAGATTTCAATCATGCGTTAACTTTGGCACAGCCTTCAAATATAACCCTCACCCTTTAAGAGTTTGAATCGGTATCACTACGATTCAACATGTTATAAAAGCGTTCTCACTTATCATACTACAGATCATCACAATACATTTACTGAATATTATACATAAAGAACAATCTCAGAGGAGTTCACAGCAAGAATTGGTAAAACACACTACAAATCTGGTGGTATTACAGTAGAACTGGAAAATCAAGGAATGATGGAAATATATGAAGAAGGTGGGCAACGAAAGAAAGATTAAAATAAAATACTTAAAACACATATTTTTGAAAAAGCTTTGGAGCCTGAGTGATCTGAAGTAAAGACAATTTTAAATGCGAGTGAAGGGAACGATACTTTTCAAAGAGTCAGTTCTGAAGAGCCAGTGTCGGCACGCGCAGACAACCTCTGTCTCCTCTTAAACAACCAAATCACGTCCATTAAATTATGTCTATATCTTAAAGAGTACCGTCCCCTCTTATTCTTTCACTTTCTACCCGCTACTCAGCCTAACACTTTAAGAATTCACTTGTATAAATATATAAAATATGTGTGTGTATGTTTGTACTTACTTTTGGATTTGGCAATTCGCCGCTCTGCAGCGACGCCATGTAGCAACGCAAGCGGAACTGTTCGCAATGTAGACGCTCCAAATTCTCTTCCCATTGTAGGATTTGTGTTTGTATTTGATGGCGCGTATCCTGGTCGGTGACAACGGATTGCTGCAGCTCAGCCATGTGCTTCAGCTTGTGATCCTGCGGAATAGAAAATGGCGAATAGCAAATAGTGACAAATCAGTTGAAATCGAAAAGTTGCAAATTTCAAAGAAAAAATCGTTCAAACTGGTAGACTTATGTACATACATACATAGACAAAATCTCAGCTCTGCATGTGTGTGCGTTATTTTTTGCAATAAAATTCGGATTTTATGCGCAACGATAGCGCTGAAAAGTGCAATAGGTCAGCTGGTTTTGTTGTTTTTACAGCAGGCTAACGCTGACTGCACAATTTTCAGGCGCTGACACGTAAAAAACATAAAACAAAAACTGCATTTTATGTGCAGTCATTCATGCTCAGCAGGTGTGAAATTTTTCAATCCAAGTTTTTCTTATTCTCATTCAGTTTTTGCTCCCCTTTTTTTTGTTTTTTTGTTCTTCGCACATGTCTATTCAGATAATGGTTTTGTACAACATAGTGCATTCCTGCATCTTTGCTGTGTTTATAGCGCTTGTTGATTTTAATCACGCGCCTTAATGTAGGCAATATATTTTGCATATGAATGCATATCGTTTGTAATTATTCATCGTGTTGAATTCTCGATTATATAGCCAGAGAATTTCTGCGAAGTTGAAACTGTACTGAAATGAAGCTTCTGAGCTTTTTAGTACAGTGTTCAATAAATACAATTAAGAGTCTCTCGAAGAGCCCCTTACATTACTCACTTCTTCAACAAAACTGGCCTTAGATGATCTAGTTCCGCAAAGAAGTTGATTCGTGAAATTGGCTAGCCCAATACTTATTTTTATTTGGAGCCGTTATGCCCATCCAATGAGAGACAGTAACCAAACCAAACCGACCACATCCTTATTTTGTTGAGCAGCTCCCTTCAAATACGTGTGCATTCACTTAGATAGCAAGGCTGCAATACTGGCCTGATGCCTGCTAACAGTGTGCTCAAGACTAGTCAAATAGACCTGTCATCTTTAAGAGTAGTACAAATACTTTGTTATGGCTAGTCATATCGGAATCGGTGGAAACTGCAAATGTGACATCTCGTTAGAGAGGTCACTCTTGTCTCAATTCATTAAATTAAACTGAGTCGATCTTTAGCTGTCAATCCTTAAGCTCCAAGATCCCTCTAACCCAAAGTGGAACCCAAGAGATCCTCTAAATTGCTTGCTGTTAGTAAGGTTAATCTCCCAATTCCATTAGATCAGACAGGGTTGGTACTCCGTTGCTATTTTGCACCCTAGCGTTAGATCTCACCGCCCGTGAGCTTGGTAAATACTAGTTAGTAAACAAAACTTATAAGACTGCAAGATTTTTCTAACCCAAAGTTGAAATCAAGAGATTCTCTAACTTGCTTGCTGTTAGCAAGGTTCATCTTCCGGCCATGGTAAGTGTTCTGATGGGAAACTGTTCAACAGACTAACATGCGAAGCGGTGAAATAATTTGTTGGAAGCAAATTGCCCAAGCCCAAGCCGTCTTATCTTAGTTCTGGTAGGCTCAAAGCGCTGCTTCGATCTATATGAGTCTGGTGATCCATATGTTGGAACTTTGGGAGTAAGCACGGATTACTATTCCTAGTTGTTCAAGTGCGATTCTGCTTTACCTTTGATGCGAAGATAAGCCTTCTGAGTTGACCTAACCTAACCAAGATGCTTGTTCCGTGGATCGAATTTTTGTGTAACCGAGATACAAGGTACGTTCCAAAGTAAACAGGACTTTTTGAATCTAGCGCCCCTAATGGCGCCATCTATATATCAACTGGTGCGTTAGAATCTGCTATCTTGTACTTATCAAAAACAGTGTAATCTCAAACCAAATTATTAGATTAACTCTGACTGATTCTCAGCAGTATCTGATCTCCAGAAGGTTCCCCATGAATTTTTTCATTAGATCTTGGTTAAAGCTTATTCTGTACAAAATTTTCAATAATGGAAACTGATGTACATATAGTTTCCTCAGTGTTCGGCTACATTATCTCAAACATCTTACTGCTCGAAAATTTGATGTTCTTCGAACCTTTTCGAGTTAAAGGGTTTTTGTTTTTACAAAAGCGTAATATAATATTTAAATCAGAAATAAATAAGAAAATAAGCTGGAAGGTAAGCTAGTATTTTTAGATCAGCTATGGCCATGTCTTGAGCTCCGTCTATTATATTCAGCTTATCAGGGAAACTGAACCTTTCTGAAATTTCTGAGAGATCATAATAATTCATCTTATAATTATATGTAAAGAGTTGCACAGTTCCCGGTGAGGGAAACATGTCAGATTGAAAGAAGGGTATCCAACAGGATTAAAGCTGCGCGTAACAACAATCAGATTATTCTCTATGGCATTAAAATCGCAATAAAATTTTGCAATTACTGAAGCGAATTATTTGTGGTGAAAATAAGTGGGAAACTACTGCCAATCTCTAGCAAAATTGGTTGTGCTCAAATCGCGGTGAGCCGGTGTTTGGTAAGATTTGGCAGGAAATCGTCTGCTATAAGCTGCTCACCTACATCAAAACTTTTAATTCGAGTCTGTGCTGTCAATAATTGGACTTACTGGAGGAAGCATTTGTCCAAAAGCAGCATTAGCTTCAGATAATAAGGGAGGAATGGTGTTTCATCAGGGCAACACTAGACCACACAAATCGTTAGTGGCTCGACAAAAGCTTCTGGAGTTCCTGTTCCTTTTTATGGTGAATGAGATTGCGGGTGAAAAATTTTCTTCAAGAGAAAATTACGAAGATCGACTGTGACAGCTCTAATAGGGATGCAGGTTACTATGAGAATTACTTTGATTATTAAATTACCTACAAATTATCAACAATTTATGAGGGTTATATTTGACCTAAATGGATCATTCCTACTATGCCAATTAAAATCTTCAATTTATACATAAATAATTTTATTTACTAGACTTCCCTGAATTTTTACGAAAATATAAACTCTAATGATAACCACTATAAATAATAGGTGCTCCAAGAAGAAGTACTTTTTCCAATAACTGTTTTCACAGATCACGCGTGAGTCGTGGAAAGCTTTCATGTTACGAGCTGTCACTTCGCTGAGCACATAATTTTACGTTTTGGGTCAGTCGATTGGCCACCAAGATCGTGTGATGTCACACCGTTAGACGTTTTCCTGTGGGGATATGTAAAGTCTAAAGTCTATGCGGACAATCGCGCTACCTTTCAGGTCTTGGAGCAAACATCACATGTGTCCTTAGCCAGTTATCAGTATAAATGCTTGAACGAGTCATAGAGAGTTGAATTCAACGGATGGGCCATCTGAGACCTAGCCGCGGTCAACATTTGAAAGAGATAATCTTCAAAAAATGAATGCCAAAGAATGTGCTTTCGAATGATAATAAACATTCCCCATCAGATTTGAAATTTCTGTGTTTTTTCTTTAAAATACATGTAGTAGGGAACCTTTAAATGGATCACCCTATATAAACTATTTCCCTTTCTAAATTTCATTTCAAAAATTTATGAGGTTAAAAAAAAAAAAAAACAATTCCAAGAATTTGCTGCATTATGATGGCGGGATAGCTTGAGCTTGACCACAACTATCAATCATAATTATAATTACAAAGGCGACAGATGTGCCAACATACAAGTTGCGAACGGCTTCCGAGAAGGTCGATTTGCCTATAAATGTCGCAAAATTAGGAAAATATATAACATGTAAGTGCTTTATGAGTGTATGGTATATATATTTATCTATGAAATGGGCGAAATATGACTTTCTGAGCGAAATTTGATTTTCATAGACATTGCTTCAAGCAATTTCGGATGGCTGAGTTCAAAAGTTTGCAGCAGAAATTCTTCAAATATGACCAACTCTCGAAAACGAGTTTGTGAGAGAATGATAGGAACGAGATGGGTACACACGCTCTCAAGAGGGCAATACAGAAAAAGTACAAAGAACAAAGAAATGCAGAAAAGGAAAATCCACACATATGCAAAACACACACACACACACATACAAAATTATGGAATGGGAGCCAAGTGTTTAGAGTAGATCGGGGGACTTGCGTAAAGTTGTTGCGAACAAGCAACCGCAAAAAGTATACCGCAAAAGCGACAAACTTGAGAGAAGCATAGGAAAAAATACAATAATAATAACAAAAAAACGGTAAATATATGTAGATAAAAAGTGCAAACAAAAAATGAGTAACGGCGGCAACGGATGTGGCAGGTCGCATTGCAATTGTCGGCCAAAGAGACAGTTGTGGCAGTTACTTGGTAAGCATGTGGCACTTGTGAAAAGCAACAAAAATGCAAACAATAGCAACAAAAAGTGCACAGAAGAAAAACAAAACCGAAGTAGTTAGTTAGTCACACAACAAACGCAATCGTAAAGGGAATTATTTAAGCTTTTGTGTTTTGCATTTAAACGTTTGGTAATTTCTCCGAAGGGAAATAAATGCCAGGCGGAGGTAGCTATGGCAGCACTGGTAACATGTGTGTGGATGAGTGAGTATGTATGAGTTTGATACTCATATGTATATGCAACCAGATTCACAAGGTACACTAAAGACAGAGAGAGAGAGAGTGAGAGAGGAGTACAATCAGGGAAAGGGAAATAGGGAGAGCGTGTGATATAGAAGGAATGTGATGCTGAGACAAGTTGTGAGAGGCAAATTGTGGATAAAACAACTTGGCGTGTGTGCCTCGTTGGCGTAATGACAAAAACAAGGCAAAGTTTTCGCACAAAAACAACTACAAAGTTCCGTGACTTTCATCGCAGTGGCAACACATGCATAGCACCTTGGGGACCTGCACGCAAGTGTGTGTGCTTGTGTGTTTTTTAAGTACTTGCGAAATATTCGTAACTTTTTTGAGTGGCAACAACAACAAAAAAACGGAACATTATTAAACTTCGGTGAGGTTCAATTTGTGGTTTAATATTAGTATTGTATTTCTGGTAAATATTAACATTCACCCGTCTCATCGCCACCAGTCTCGCTCGGCACTCGAGGAAAATTCAGAAAATGACAATAACAATTATGAATTTTGTTAAGTTGGTTTAATTTTTTATATTCGGAAAATATATCAAAAGTTCAAAGCTTAACCGGGCTTAAAGGTATGTATATATGCAGGGATGAACGAGCTGAAAAGGAACAGACGGTTGTAACATACGAAAGACACATTTCTGCCCACGAATGCTCAGCACTTTCGAAGTCTGTATGAAGCGATGTGTGTTAGAGTAACAACTTCGGTTTGGCAGCACCATCAATATTGGGTGAGATGATGAAGTTTTTGGAGCCTCCAAATGTTTTTCTAATGTTCTAATGGGTTTATAATAAGAACGCTACCCCAAAAAGTCGAAATTATTCAAATTTACTACCGAAATTCAAAGTCAGTGGCCTCAACCTCAGGAAACAATCCACACGTACTTCATGAGTTAGGGTTTGGTGCGGTTTTTGGGCCGACGGCGTCGGTGGGCCGTATTTCTTCCGTGATGATCAAGACTGTGAATGGCAGTCGCTACCGTTCAATGAAAATCGAATATTTTTGACCCAAATTGGATGAAATGGACTTGAACAATATGTGATCCCAACATAACAGCGCCACAAGCCACGCAGCGATTGTCACAATTGATTTATTGAAAACCAAGTTTGGTGAACGTGTTATCTCTCGAAATGGCCCAGTAAATTGTCCGCCTCCTTCGTACAATTTGATGCCGTTAGACTTTTTCTTATGGGGCTACGTCAAGCCTATGGTCTATGCCAACAATGACGAGTGGAGAAGCACTAGCCAGTATCTTATTTAGGATTACTGAGCCATAGTATTTATCTTTTTCAATAACGAAACTGTTTCTTTCTTGAAAGCTGGGTAAGCTTCTATGTGTAAGATGGAGTGAAACTTGGCTATTATCGATACTCGAACCAACTTCGAAAATAGTATAGTGACAGTTAGATAGGGTTACATGGCTAATTCACCAAAAAGGAGGGTTACAATACCTGCACTAGTCCTTTTGAAAGCCAGATAAAAATTGCTGTAGTTGGATATCAGTTATCGGCAAAGCGTTTTGAACTTATAAGAAATCTGCTTAGATGCTTTATTCTTACTTTCTCCAGTATTTCAACAGGAGGTCTTACAGTGTGAGATCCGAAATCATGATCTATTAAAGGAGGAGATGCAAAAAAGAAGTGTTAAAATGATTCTATCTTATCCTCTTCCAAGAAGATTATGCTACTGACGATCGAGCAGTGCCCAGTTGGAACTCATATAACTATAGAAAAGTGAACTTTGCTTTGAGTTGTTAGTATCTGACTTACTTTTTCCGAGTTCACCTGTGACCCATTCATTAGTGAACCGCAAGAAGCTAGTGGATTCCTACACGTTCACATTCTCTGGTGAAACTGAAGTACCTGAACTACCAAGCTCATCAGACGTGCAGTTTCTTCCGACTCCGCTGTAGGCAACCAATCTAATAATGAATTAATTCGATGCTAGAGATCAGAAGTATAAACCCAAACCAGTCTAATGATGCTGTATATAACTCGATGCCAGCGAGTTGTCGAAATATTCTTTTACTAGACTCCAGCTCAAGGCTAATATTATCACCGATCTGCTATCAAAGTTGATAGTCACTACTATCAAAAAGAAGTTAATATATAGTTCCGGACAGTAGACTCCTACACCAATCCACTCCGCATGACCGATACATCCATAAAAAAATTCATCGCCTCTCTTTTACAGTGACTCCTTCCCTCCCATCCCTACTTCGTGACAGTGACAGTAACAGAGAACGATGTTATTAACCAAGACAGCTTTAATTTTCCTGCTTACCTTTGAGAACTGTCAAAACTAAATTGAAAACTATCAAAATGTAAAAGCAGAAATCTATTGGAACGCCTTTTTCCAAACAAGAGAAAACTTGTTTGAGATCTCTCAGCATTTTTGGTGTGAATGAGTTCATTAGCGAGTGAATGAAGTTAACGATTAAAGTACCAGTGAGTTCACTAACCCCACTACCCAAATATATTTTTCAATATATACTGCTGTTATTATATCCAAACTTCACTTAAACTCCCAATATGTATTTCTTCAACAGTGTTGCAATGACCAAATGTCAAGATGCCGCTTACTGTGATGTTGACGTTAATGGACGACAACGCGTTATGGCTGACAAGTACAGTAATGATAAAAATATATAACTTCCGCCTGCAGTTGCAGAAGCTATTAGCGGCTGACTATGAGCTGCTAACTGTCTACTTCCCCTCAGCCACATTCTTTTCAGCTTTTCCTGTTGCTTCGGCTGCTACTTATGCGCTCTGACGATTGTCATAATGACATGAAGCTGTTGTTGACACTTCGCTGCGCTCTCGGCGCATAGTTGTTTTTGTGGCTCGGTAAATAGTTGTGAAATAGCGGTAGGAAGTTGTAAATGTGTGTATATGTGCGGGTGTATGCTATTTGATGGCCACAAATGCATTTTTCTAGACACATTTTTTCCCCCACTGACATTTCTAAGTTCACTGTGCTAGCAGTCAGTTGATTGCTATTACAAATACATTTGTATGTACATGTGTGTTCGTGTGTCTTAAGGCTTGATGGCGTTCGTCTTTGAAGAATGTGGAATGTTGGCATAAGTCACTTCTAGTTTCGCTTCTAAGTTTTGCAATGCAAGACAACTTTTTGAACTTAACGGTTTTCTTCTTTTATTTGGCACATATTTCTATGTAGTGGCCACTGTGTTGGCGATGTTCGTTGCAGGAAAATTTTTAATTAGGACTTCTTAAGGTTTTCTCTACGAAGAAGTAGAAACCAAAACTTGTATTTGAAAAGTTGCAGCGAAGTTTTAGTTTCAAAATTTAAATTAAGATTTTCATATCTTTGAGTAGTTTAAGAATTTTTTTTATGAAAATTGTGAGATAATTAAAATTTCTGAGGCAGACGCTACTTTTCTTGGCTTTTATACAATTTTTAAAAGAAAGTTGAGTATTCATCTTGAATAAATACCTGCTGATCTGAGTGAAGATTTAATACCAATAATGGGGAAGGGTTTGGTTGATCGTTTTCTGACAATTCACTCTCGCATCTCTTTTTTTTTATTTGAAAAATTTTTATAAAACTCTTATATTTTTAAGAATTTAGTTAAGGCTTTCGGATCTTTTATATACTTGGCAAAATCCATTTTTAATGATCTCAAACTATTTGCTTGAATCAGCGATAAGTTTCTTATTCCAAAACAGGTCTCTACTGGTTCGTAACTCCTTGACCCAAGAACTTTCTATCAGTCAAGTTTAGCATCATTAGGTGCGCGACTTCGATAGATATGAGCGATGCTCCTAAATGTATGCAACGTTCTATCATTTTTGTTAGCATCATTAGGTGCACGACTTCGATAGCTATGAGAGATGCTCCCAAATGTAGGCAACGTTTAAGCTATTATTAAAATAAAAGAATTTTACTACTTTGAAGATTTAAATTAAATGTTTTATTTCGTTCTCTGGTTAAGGATTCTTAAAAGCTCACATATTTAGATAATAACAGTGAGCATTATTACTCAAAAACTCAGCAAATCACATTGCACTGAAGCCAGAATTCCCTTAACAAGTAAAGAGGTTTACACATGAGAACTTGATTGTGATAGTTTCCTTTTAAATGAGTGCTATATAAGATAGTGGTCCGATCTACCAAACTTCTTTAGATGTTATATTATAGTTTTGCCCTGGCCAATATGTTAGGTTAGGTTAGGTTAAAAGGCTGATATTTGCGAGACTACGAATTATATCACCTGGACTCTGCTAGAGACCATTGTCCCAGGGAAGGTGTCTAGTGTCGACCTCATCGTTCTCCCACTAACTTTGACAAGTTGGATTCTCTAAATTTTTCAGCCTCACCGCGTGAGTACTAGTAAGGTCAGTTGTTCCATGGACCTTTTGCGTTCTGGGCCAGAAGGCTTTCGTAATCCCACAAGTGCTGTTTGCTGACCAAGGCTTACTGAGCTCACGCGAAGCTTTTAGATGCAGCGCTTGACTGTACATCGACAGGGGGACATCTACTCCGACCCTAATGAGATGAGCATTATTTTAGAAAAGGTAATGTACAACCATGGACACATAGTCCACCTAAGAGTTAATAGCGAATTAGTTTTTGCCTGTTTTAAGAGAAGAAGCTTACCATAAACTTTATCTTATGCAGTCTAGAAACCACTTTACCATCAGAAGATAAATGAAAACAAAAATCCATCAACCCTTTTTCAACAAATAATGCCATTAAAACCAGATCATCAAATAGAGCAGTGAGGGACGCTTGGCCTTGATCCTTTAGCAATAAATACCTTCCTTAAATGGTCTATACGTAGCCTCTCCAAAAATTTTGCAACTCGACCGAACTATACCCAAGTACTGACTTATTCCCTGAGCCAACCACTAACTGCTACTGAATTTCCGTACGAACACATAATCACCTTCGGATTGAAAGCGATTCCATTCTCCACCATGGCACACATAATCCAGAGATAGTGCGATTTACCGCTTGGCTTATTTACATATACATACGTACGAAGAATGCCAACAGCTTCAGGTAGGCATACATTACCGTACCGTGAGTGAATGGACGCGGCAGGAGAGACAGGAAATAGGAATTACATAAATTGAAAGCATCAAAATAATTGGAGCGTAAAAACCAGAGCAACTGCCGCAAAAGCGTTAAACAGGTTGCCACACTGCCTAGCTTAACGGCATGTGTAACTGTAAAATGCCAGCCAAGCTTGGCAGTGAGCCGGCAGCGAGGATGAGTGCAGTGAGCGTCGCATATGACGGTGAAATTATATGAAAAGGAAAGTAGCAGAAGAGGCGCTTACAATTGCACATTGTAGACTCTGCTTAAAAAAAGCAAGAAAAAAAGCTCCGCATGTGCTGCTGACTACCGAATTTGTATGCTCACATTACAGTTGGTATCCACTAATATAGTGCAGCTGTCTAAAAACAAAACAAGAAAACAAAAATGGAATATGTCTCCTACTTTTTTCGCATGTGTTTTGATTTGTTGCCTTCTACTCATCAGCATAATGATTGCTGCACAAGCAAAGGTTCTTCACAATTGCAACTGACACACAAAGAGGAAAGTGAAATTATATAAAAATGTTAAACCAAGAAAAATAACATAAGCCCGAAATGATACAAAAAATATTATCAAATAGTTTTATATTTTTTATTTATTTTTTTTTGGAAATGAAAAGAATGTTGAAAATGGCAACAGAGGATTTAAATGTGTCAAAAGTTGCCGCGCTCTTCAACCTGCTCGCATATTTGGTGTATAAAGGGTTGGTGGTAGTTAGAAGTTTTCATATATTTTAAGTAAAATCTATATTTTTTTATTTATGTGAGTTTTTACTGATAATTTACAACAACTATTATTTTAAAACAATTGAAAATCACAGTATTTAAAAAGTTATTGAAAATCGTTGCCTACATGTAGGCGCTTTGTTGAATTTAGTGAAGTCACCTACCACCTATCAAGTGAGTTCGAAAGCTTAAATACTCTTCTGTCACCTTGGAAGTAGAAAATTATTTCTGAGGTGGCATAAAGTTGCATAAGTTTTGTTCCGGCATCTTTTTGGGTTACATTAAAAAAGGTTTATCTAAAAAATATTACAATTTTAACTAACTGAAGGAAGGATTTCCAGCAGGAGAAGCTGCAAGGGCTCTGAAGAAACATCCGTCTTTCAAAATTACATACGAAGCCAGCACTTCTACTAGAAAGTTTCACCAACAATTTTAAGGGGAAACATTTGAGAAAAAATTCAACGAATACTCGGATTTGGTTATATCCGTTGTGCATTTTCTGAGATATGAGGAAGATATTACATATATTGATTTGTTAGAAATATAATAAAATATGTTATAAGTGTTGTTAAACTTGGTAAGCGCCTAATTCTTTGACATAAATATTTATTTGGCTAAAAGAAAAGGAAGTAAATATCTCCAAATTCATAAATTCTTTTGAACTTTGAATTCGCCGCCAGAGACAAAATAATAATATTTTAGCTGACACTGAGGAATACTATATATCCAATTGCGAATTTCAAAAACCGAATTCTGGGTTATATATATATATATACACGTATATTTTGGAATGCATATGTATATTTGAGAATATTATCGGAAAACTTGAAGTTGATCCAGCAAATAGTTTCGAAGATATTAGCGGATTTGTAATATTTTTTAATCTAGAGAATTCGGTACCCAAAACTTTAAACGAGTTCTGCTCGTAAGGCTGTTTACAGAGTCGGGGAGGAAAATTTCTCCGAAATGGCATGCAATGTGTAAACGACTTTCTTCGAAATATTTGCCCGGTAATGCAGAAAAGAGTAATATTTGTGAAGACAATTTGACACCTCAGAGTGGTAGTGTTAAGACTTATTTTGTGAATGGGAGCTTCCGGCTTTTGTGAATAATATAACTTTTAAATAGTTCTTGGATCATTATCTATATTCATCAACATTAATAATAAGTTTATTTGAGTTTTAGATTTAAGATTGTTCTAAGCAGAAAAGTCCTCCTCACTGCAAGTATCTTTCATTTTGATATTCTTCTGGATATTTTATTGAATACACAGTCTCTTCTCTAACACAAAATTCACCACAATATCGCAAATGTTACACCCTGTATAATGTTGATATTCTACGCGCTCATGTTTGAGTAAACAATTTTGTTGGCGACAAAAGTAAGTAACCAACTCGCGCACAACAATTCATCAACCAAAGTGGTGGCGGAGATTAAGAGTTGAACAAAAGCGTAAAGCGTTAAGTGCAGATGTCAGAAATTCTACTTCGTTTGAAGTTGTTCTTCCATACTTGCGTGCAAGAGAATGCAATTATTTTAGTACTCATACTTAAAATTAATTGTTTGACTTCTGGTTAAAATGGAATGGTGGACATTTTATGTTTTTCCTTGCCAGAAAGCAAGTAATTACATTAAAAATGATTATAAATACTTTTATTTTTATATTACCGAGTGGTAAGCTGAGCAAAAGTTATATATGTATATATTTTTGAATTAATCTTTCAAAATTCTCATAGAAAAGTAAAAACCATTCACTTGAGCCATATATATCATAGAACATTTTTGCATAGAAACTAGTAGGAGATAATATTTAACATCATATCGGTAGTTTTCTATCCTGGCCACAATTTATAGATTTAAATGAAAATCAGTGAACTGACCGCTGAAGAAAACGTACTTCTGCGCGATATACATTGCTGTTCCACTAGTTCACTCTTACGAATTGCATCATACAAAAAGTATTGCCTACATTTAAGCGCAAAAGAAGGAGAACGGAAAATCAAGTACATATATAAATATAAAGAAGGAGGAATTATGATAGAACAAAAACATTTTTTAAAGTAAAAATAATAAATTAAAAAATATAGCTTAAAAGAAAAATATAAAGTTTTAAAGAGGAAAAATATTTTTAAAAGAAAAACCAAATTCGAAATTAATAAATTGTCAAAAGATAATAAGGTATTTCCAAAAGCCATACAATTTACTGAAGAAGTTAGGCTACAAAATAATCTTAGAAATTCCTTGTCAAAACTCACTTTCTGTGACACAAACTTACGTTTACGTTTACAACAACATCGTCATCAGTGATGGCGTATATTTCTGACTGTGTGGGTGGTTATTAGTAAAACCACCATGTTTCGAAGTTGCACAATCGTGAAGAGGCTCACAGATTACTTTGTATCCTAAAATTTTTTTTGTAGTGCAACACAAAGGACGAATTTCTGTCCAAGTAAGATTCATCGATTTTGCATCAATCCCAACTAGTTTCTATGCAGCTCGATTTACACCATAAAAATGGAGCCGAAGTAACCATCAATGATGAGCACTATGGGTGAATTTTCTACAAATTTTTGTCAATATTAGATTGAGTCCCCTTTTATATTTATAGGCAATTCAGAAGCAAATACTTTTCTAGACGAACAAAAATTACTATCGGTAAGTCTCTTATCATTTCTGTTCTATTATACCGTGAAGTAGCATGGTCGTTGGCGAACCGAGATGAGAAAGTTTTTGGCGCTTCCGAGCTGTTTTCCCCAAAGTCTTTACAATTGCCTCCGTGAGCGATGAGTACCGATGAAAATGGACCCAACAGCTGTATGCTTCAGCAGGTATGAGCTTTTAGTTACCGAATGATATCCGGAAATATGTAATATTTAAAATCCAACTAAAAATCCAACATTGACACCTATTGCTGCTCTATATGTTTTACCTGTAGACATAGCTGGGAGTCGTTTGGCGGTTTACACTTAGTGAAGCTGTGTTTATGATGTACCCCGGACAAACTGTTTCACTGATTCGTTTGCATCCCTTATAACCTAGATCAATGCAATGCAGAACTTTCTCCTTGGCGAAGCCTCAAAAAAATGGATGCGGTGAGCTTTTGCGCGGATGAATCGAACTTAAGCGGCAGAGTAGATGTTGGGGTCTTTTGTCGAGAGCTCTCCATGAACTTTAGTTTCAGGCTATCAAACCATTGTAATGTGTTTCAAGTGGAGGTGGCTGCTTTAAAAGTAACATTAGATGCATTACTTTGAAGTTTCCTTCAGGGAGTTGTGCATTCACTCCGATAGCCGAGCGGCTATACTGGCTCGCTGATTGTGTGGGTGTGCGGTCGCAGCGCAATTTCCGGAAGCTACAAAGCTGTTGAGCTTGTTAGGGCGAACAATCTTTCTACAATTTCATCGGATTGTAAGTGAGTCGGTTTTCCGATATTTTCTTGCGTTCTGGCATTGGCCTTTTCGAGTTCCAGTGAGCTCAACAAACGCTGGTCGACAACGACTGCCGCAATTTGTATTTACTGGACACTGTCCAATAGGTTTATACGCGGAGGGACTAAGTAATCTGCCGGTCGTTCTTTGCCAAGGTTGCTTGGAGAAAAATGAGGTGGAATCATTTTGTCGCTTCTTCCTCAATTGGCCGGATTTAGCCAGACCGATATTGGGATACCTAGGTAGACACCCCTTGGTCTAACTTACCGAAATACAAGGGACTGATATTAGCCGTTTTAATAGATTTGTGGCGGTGTGTTTGTATGTAGAGCGGTTTGAGCTTCGCCTCTTAGGAGTTAATAGGTAACACAAAGGACGAATATCCGCTCAAGTGTGAACCATCGATTTTGGATCAATGCTTTAAACTAACCTAATCTGAGAGAAAAATATGGAAAGAGCACCATTTTGAAAGAAAGGATTTACGATCATAGACACGAAGTCCGACAAAGAGTTAATACCAATTAATTTTTTGCCCGAATACAATGCGTTCTTATCGTTTTAAGGGAAGAAGCTTACCATTAAGCCTTCTTTTATGCAGAAAATGAATCGTAAGAAGCTTGGCTCCAGTACCCTTTCAAGCCTCCAATTAATTTTTAATGCAGACAACATTAAATATTCATCATTCCAATATTATTGCGCAATGATTACATTAAAGTCTCACTTGGCCGAACTTATGCGCGAGCGTTTATTTTCAAATTTCATTACCATTGTGCCAATTGTAGTACCGTTATAATTGTTGTGAGTTCGGGAGATGCTCTCAATAGCAGGAGCCGTAAAATAACGGTAAACTATTGGAAAAACGCAGTTTGTTGTTTTTTCTCGACAAAGTTGCTGCCGCGAAAGTTTACCATGTCCGCGCATAGTTTGTTGTTGTAGTTGTTGTTGTTGGCGGCATGAAATTGTGTGGTCATGAACTATGCCGCGCTTTGCTCATTGCTTTTCATAACTTGAAAAATCGTGGTTTTTTTTAATGCTAACGCCATTGCGGAGTAACGAAAGCAGCAACAGCAGCAAACCGCTGGTAGCATATTTTTGTTGTTTTCATTGCTCCTGTTGTTGTTGTCGTTGTTGCTGCTGCAACTGGTTGATGTCGCCACAAAGCGTAAAATAAGCATAAAATGCTTTAATTAGCCACTGACTTTCTACATTTCATGTTGTTGTTGTTGTAGTTAGCACAGGCTTTCGTCGCTACGCTATTCATATTTTTGCTTGTGTTTTCAGCGTACAGTTTTTTTTAATTTTTTGATGTTTTTTTGTTTTATATTTTTGCAGTTTTTTATGCTTGTTTTTGTTGCTTCTTTTGTTGTTGTCGTTCTGTTGCTTTTGACGTTGGCGAACTTTTTGCCAAAGCTGCGGCATGAACGAAAATTTTAATTACCACTCGAAAGGAAGTCGCGAGGCCAATGAAAACCGAAAGAAAATTGCAAACAAAAACAAAAAAGTGAAACGAACTAAAAACAAAAACAAAAAAATGCAGAAAAATGGTCCGTGAAAAGTCAACGTCGCAGCTGCAATTGCATGCCGGCAGCGCCTGTCAGCAGCGCCGCCGAATTCGAACGATTTCCAACGAACGCAAATGAAGTTTACAGCGTCGAACTTTTCCCAAGAACACTTACATATAAATTGGTAGAAGCTCGAGGGGGAGCGGGTGCTGAAATACATAGTTCCACGTAGCGCTCATTGTAATGCCTTGACAGAGTTCTATTTAAATTTTCGCCATTCTTCGTGTCTGCGTTTTATTATTTTATTAGTTGTAATGGTTTCTTTGATTCTTTTTTCTTTCTATTTTTTCCTTGACTTTTATTTTTTTGTTTTTAATTAAGTTTTTACATTTCGATTGCTTTGGTAACTAATAATACGTGCTTGAAGTTTGATTGCATCATTTTGCATTCTCCAACGGCAATTGTGGCAAAGAAATGCATTTTTGTACTAATTAGTTTGTGGCATAGTCTTGAGCAAATCAGGAGAAGTGGTTCTCCAAAAAAATAATCCAATTTGACATTGAAGTTTGACAAAATAGTTATGCAATGTAAAAACTTTACTATTTTAATTCAAACATGGCTAGAAGGCTTTGTGAAAATGCAGAATATATAGAATTAATGAGTGATTTTAGATAATAAAGAGTAAAAATCTATTTTTAATACACTCACTACGAAGTGGAAAATGAAGAAGTTGGAAAAACTCGAGCAAAAATAAGCACAACAGCTGGGCTGAAAAGATCGTAGGCGGCTACATAGTACACTAGGCATCAAATGAAAGTATAAATATATTACATGCTGGCGACCTCAGAGAATTCACTCACTTCCAACCTTTACGCTTAAGAATAAATTCATAAAGCAAATCACCAAAATGCAAAGTTGTGCAAATAAATAATTGGAGTAAAATTTTACACTTATTTTTTAAACAAAAAAAATTAAAATTAAAAAAATTTACTCGATCGAGAGTGATTAGTCTTCGCTGGTGAGACATCAAATGAAAGCATAATTTTGGTTTTGGATAATTTCTTTCAAGCTGAAACTGGATTTTACAACAGATTTAATTTGCAATTATTAAGTGAATCTCTGTTATGGTGAATATTTTTTATATTTTTTAGTGAAAAATGCGGAAAACTGAAAAAATTTGGAGCTTAATTGTAGAAGAAAACAAGAGAGGCAAAACGTATCAAAAATATCTGAAAATATTCCATTTCGATCCGAGGGGCAAGCAAGTTTTGAATGACTTATACAAAGACAAGTTGCTGAAAAACCTAAAGTTTCATCGATAAAGAGTCTATTAGTACGATTTAAAAGAAACTTTGAACATCTGGCTTTAAAAACTATGTTCCAAGAAAACTACCTATGATTTCCATTGCGAATAAAAAAAACTGGAATTTGCAAAACAATATCTATGGTACGTATAGCAACCACATTTTGGCGTGAAGTAATTTGTACCGATAAATCCAAATTAGAGCTAAGCAGTTTAAGAAACGTAAGCAAGTGTAGTGTATAGCTTATGATCGCTTAAAATCACGGTGAGGAGAATGCTGCGTGCGTCTGTGATATGTATACTTTCATTTGATGCCCAGTGTAGATGTCAATACTGGGATTAAACCTATATGATTGTTAGTCAGCCACAACCATCAAAAGATACGTGTTCCAACTTAACAGTTCGAGCTATAAGTTTATGAGATATAGTATTTTGAGTGAAGCTAATTATATTGGTTTATAAGAAATGCAAGAAAGCATTGCTTTTTAGCGAAAAAAATAATGTTGAAGTCAAGGTTGAGCTTGATGAACATTACTCGGACTCTGCACTATGAAAATCAACCATGGAAAAGTCGTTTGATAAGTTTAAAAGAGGCGAAATGAGCACCAAAAACGATGCACGCACTGGACGTCCCAAAGATTGTGTTACTGGTTAAAATGTTCAAAAAGTTCACAAAATAATATAATATGACCGTTAAGTGAAGTTATAGAGAGCTGAGTCTCTGAGAATGTCAAAGCAACGCGTTGGATATATTGTATATGACTCTTTAGGTATGTAAATATAATGTTATAAAAAACAAAATTTTCTATGTTACGTTTTTAAAACTTTTCAGCTCACCTGTTCAATCTATATTCATTTTAGTATTATAAAAAAAGGGAAAAACAACTTCTTAATATTGAAATAACGGAAAGATTATTGCAACAGTAACGTAAAGGAGAAGAAATAGTTTCGTCATCGATTAACGGTGGCTTGATTTTTGTAATTTATCGAACAATCGATTTGGTTTTGTGTGAAAGAACAAAGGGACTAAATTTGGATTGCAAAATTTGAATGGATGCACGAATCGAATTGAAACCAGAGAAAGGAGCATTTATTGTTTTCGCTCGGTTCGAGAAGGCGCCGATAAATTCTTTTCAATAGATGTACAAAATATATCGAAACTAGATAATCGAGAATTTAACATATCGAAATGGTTCCATTAATAGATTATGAAATGTATAAACTTATAAAACGATGGAAAATAATTCGATTTCACAAGATCAATTCAGCTATGGTAAAATATAAAGAAATGTAAGCTTATAGATTTTTAACAAACGGCTTACCACCGAAGTCGCCAGAACTAGTCTGATGAATGAAGTCTTATGTGGAAAATTGAATGCAAATTTACATATTGATTTCTAAGGATTCATTGTTTGGTATAAATTCAAGACACTTGATTAGAATCTAGACTTCACTGGAAACACTCGTTTAGTTGCCTGAATTGACCTAAGTGGCATATGGTTCATTCTTATAATTTTCGAGTTGACAGCTAACCTCAGGAGCCAATTGGAAGCGAAATTTGAAATAAAAAATTTGACGAAAATGGCTCAGATTTAAGCTTAAATATATTTAATGTTGAGTCTGAAAACTATCTGAGAAAGCACAATTTCGTAATGGTGGAAGTTTCACGAAAAATTAAGTGGCAAAATGTCCGAAAAAATTATAAAAGTGAATGAATAAACAATATTACTCTTCACTATTGCATCGATTCGACATCAAGATCAGAGTTAAGCCAAACTTTTGGTTTAACAATCTCTTCGAGTTACTTATGAATGCTAGCTGATGTTAGCTTCAATCAACTTTCGGACGAAATTATACAAATAAATAAATAGACGTTAATTATTGTTATCTGAAGGATCTGTTAGAAACACAATTCCTCTAAGCTGACCCAAACCATTCAGCTTCTTAAAGGCTCGTTTGATACAATTGACCTCAGAAGCACACATATGATCTTGAAACACTAACAGCGCATACCCCAAAGTTAAGGCACATATCTGGCTCAATGAGTATGTACCGCATTTGAGACGAGGAGCAACTTGAAGAGATTCAATACCTGCCATTTTATCCAGTAAAACCAACGATTTGGTGTAGTTTGTGGGACGGTGGAAGCAGATAATTTCACGTATTGAGCCGATCGATTGGCCACCAAGATCGTGTGATATTACACCGTTAGACTTTTTCTTGTGAAGTTATGTAAAATCTGGGATTTATGCGGACAATTCTGCTTCGATTGAGGCTTTGGAGTAGAACATCGCGTGTGTTCTCCAATTACCAGTCGAAATGCTTGAACGAGTAATCGAAAATTGGACTCAATGGATGAACCATCTGAGAAGTAGCCACGATCAACATTTGAAAAAGATTATCTTCAAAAAAGAAATGCCAAAGAATGTGCTTTTGAATAAGAATAAACATTCTCCATTAAATTTGAAGATTGTGGGTTTTTTTTTAGAAGTACTCTGGGTGGCATCCATTTGAAGGTGAGCTAAAGTGAGAATGCGAACCATCCCATTCCAGGGTTGTGCGCTGTGTTTGGGTTCCACCACGTAAAAAACGCCTTCATTGAAAAAGAAATATCTGCACTTATGCAGATTATGCAAGATATTTCTAGGCAGGAAAGAAAAGTGGTGAGTTCAAAAACAAATTTTTCAAATTAAAAAACAAGTTCTCACACTTTATGCGTTGACATTGTCAACTGTCAGCTATCACTTGTCAACAGTGACTAGTCATAAATATACGAAATTTTAAAAATAACTTTTTGGAAACTTATTTTTAAACCGTCTATGTACATATTTTTTAACTATTAGCATAACTCTGTCGACAGGGTTGCCACGCTTTCAAAATTTATTAGTACAAAAATACTTGAAAAATAGTATATTTTTGAAAAGCATTGAACATTTTAGGTCTGTCAAGCCAATTCGGACTTGGTTCAAATAGTGCTAAGCGCCTAAAAGTGAAGTGATTATGAATTTTTGGTGTCACTAAAAATTTTTTTAGCTTTCTTTTACGATTGAAATTAAACAGCTGCTGTCCATAAAGTATAAATATAAAAATTGTTAACACATTTTTTAGGGTTTAAAGCAATTAAATCGAAATTAAAGCTTTACAGTGCAAAACGCAAATGCCGCGCAGTCATTAGTCGAGCGATATTTGCGGACATTGATACATACACACATACACATAAGGTATACATACATATGAGTAAGCGCATATGTATTTTCTATCAAAGTGCTCACTCATTTCATGCCTTGTAATATGTGAGAGTGTGTGTGTGTGTGGGGGAAGGGCTTGAAATTCATTGAACTTGCTGGGCTGACGGCCTGCCAGGCACTTGTTATGTGCTCGCTGCCAACGCGAACGACCAATAGCACCACAACTTTCCACCAACTATATGTAATATGGAGAGTAATCGTGCCCATAAACACACACACACACACACGCTGAACGGTGCCACACAAAAGTCCAACGCACTGGCAGCAGGCTGTTGTACTGGTTAGGCACGCGATTTCATGTCTTTTTTCTGTTTTGGTTTGCGTAGAGTCTTACAATGGGAACACAAATTGAATTTTGATAGTTCGTTCAGTGGCAGGATATTCGCACAAGCTGCGGGCTGAGCATCACCAACACACATATGTGAGTGAGTGTGTTTGAGCATTGTCGTTGATATGGAGGCCAATGACGTGAACACGCCAGCGGCGCGCACAATTCACAATGAAATAAGGAAATGGACGCCTTGACACAAGGCGGATGAGTAATCAAAAACAACAACAGAAAAGTAAAGTAAAGTCGAAGCAACAACAATGTACGAGTGGTGGCAGCAGCAGTTAAGTGGCGGAGAATAGAGTGATTCCGATTTTGTAATAGCAGGAAGTGTATAAATCTGTGCAGACAGATGTTCGAATATGTTATTTTGTAGGCTCAGGCGATTAAATCTGCACCATATGTTCGTATATATGTATGTGTGTGTATGTGTGTAAGGGCTTTGATGGAATTTATTTTTATGCTTACAAATCACCAGAGATGGACACAAACTTACTAAAATATATGTGTGTAAGTAAAGTGACAGCTCCTGGTATGTGTGTATATGTGTGGGAGGGTTGCTTGTATACATTTCCCAGAATTTTAAGTTATAATTTGTTTGTGCATTGGCTTAAGTGGACTTGTGTTGGTTTGCAAATAGAGAATTGTAATGGTAAATAGTTGCATATTTAAATGTCTCTCATTAGAGTACTCGAATTTTTACTGGTACAGCTTCAAGGCGGAACACTAAAACATACATAGATCATTGATAGAGATAGAGATATATAGATATGTTGCAAGTTAAGTTAGGCATTTCTATAACTAGTTCAAACCTCATTAGATTAATATGTCAACTGTCAGCTGTCACTTGTCAGCAGTGACTAGTCGTAATTGTAAGAAGTTTTCGAAATAAACTTTTAGCAAATTTTTTGGCCAAGGTTGCCACACAAAAAAGTTTTTAGTATAAAAATATTTAAGAAATGGCTGATCACTAAAATTTCTTAACTTGAGTTTTATATGCCAAAAATATTTAAAAAATTTCTTTCCAACTTCATAAGATTACATTGTCAACTGTCAGCTGTCACTTGTCAGCAGTGACTAGTCATAATTCTAAGAAATTTTGAAATAAAGGTTTAGGATTGTAGGTATTATAGAAATTTTTTCGCCAGAGTTGCCACACAAAAAATTTCTGATACAAAAATATTAAAAATGGCACACTATGAAAAGGTCTTAACTTAAGTTTTATATGCCAAAAATCTTTAAAAAGTTTCTTTCAAACTTCATAAGACTAAAATGTCAACTGTCAGCTGTCATTTGTTCGCAGTAACTGTTCATAAATCTAAAAATTTTAGAAAATTTTCTAATTTTTTTAAGAATTAACATTAAGTTTTCGGCAGGGTTGCCAGATCGGAAATATTTGTTTTTGTCAGAGATGCCAGATATTTATATAAAACATTTTTTTTAAGCAAAACTACTTAAACGTATTAAACATGTGGATATGCCTTAACTAAAGTTTTATTTCTAAATAAAGTGCCATCCAAACTTCATGAGATTACACTGGCAACTGACACTTGTCAGCCGTGACTGCTCATAATTGTAAAAAATTTAAGAAATGAAAAAATGATGTTTATAGAAGCTTTCTTAAGCCATTTTTGCACAAATTGTTTAAATTTTAGCGTTAAATTTCTCCAGGGTTGCCACGCCTTAAAAATTTATTAATACGAAATTACTTAAAAATTTGTATACTGTTGAAACGACTTAAAATTCACAAGTTTTAATGGACATAAAATAAGGTTTTATATGAGGAGGGTAGCCATTTAGTTTTAAATTAGTGCAAACTATTTTCATCTGCCTAAATCAGTCATAGTTAAGTTTATCTAAATATTAGTTTAGTGTTAGATATCTCTTTCAGCAAGGTTGCCACACTTTAAAAATATATTAGTACAAAAATATTTAATACAATTTTTTATTGTCAGCTGTTACTTGTCAGTAGAGACTGCTCTTAATTCTAAAAAAAATTTGGGAATAATTCTCAAGAACATTTCTTTAAGCCATTCTTGTACACATTTTTTAATGATTAGCGTGACTTTTCAATAGGGTTGCCAATTTGAAAATTTTATATCGGATAAAAATAGTTAGAAATGATATACTCTTGAAAGTTGCCGAAAATCTGAAGTTTAGAATAAATAGCATGGCATTTTTTATGCATAGTGTTGCCATGTGATTTTGAATAAATGAAAACTAGTTTCTTAAGAAATGATACTGATAACACAATAATGGATAAGCCGTTTGTATACACATTTTTAAAGCATTGAGCGTAACTTGTTTGCCAGTGTTGCCAAGATTATTGATGCAAAAATATTTCAAAAATGTTACGTTGTCGAAAAGCATTGAAAAGTTGAAACGTATATATAAATAGAATATAATTTTTTTCGAATTGGGTTGCCATATAGTTTTTTAATTAATGCAAAATATTATCTTCTGCTGATAACATAAAGGTTGAGGAAAGATGAAATGTTAATATAAATAGAATTAGGTTGCATTTACATAAAACTACGCTGTTATCTGTGAGTAAACAGAGCTTACACATAAGAGCAAGGTTACCACATATTTTTTCTTTAATTTTTATTCTAATTCTTTTTTTATTGAAAAGATTGTTTAACCTTGAAAAGTTTAGAAATTCTATCATATTAGCAAAAACAACGAAAATTTGCTTAGAGTTGCCAACTTATTGTTGAAATATATTTTTTTGCTAGAATAACGATTTAATTTGTGAATATATCTTAAATATGTTTACTGGTTACTTTTAAAATTGTTGAATTAATAAATTTTTATGAAGGAAAATATGTATGTAATGGTTTATAAGGCCCGATTTGTCAGAATCTTGTTCGAGAATTTTGGAATTATGTTGAATTAGTTTTGAAATTGACCAATAACATTTACTGAGAGTAAAAATACTGTACTTTCTTAGGCTTTTAAAATTATTTTTTTTGTTATGACACGAGAGGGTTGCCATTTATTTTTAATTTTTAGATTCTTTTTACTTAAAGTATAGCTAATTTCAAATATAATATATATACATGTATCAAATATAGTTTTCGCAAAACCGAAAAAATGGCACATAATCATCTATATATCCAAATTTTTGGTAAGGGTTGCCAACATAATTGTTTTTATATTTTTTTGTTAATTTTTTAACTTAATTACAGTGAAACACATGAAGAGCTTAATACTAAAGTTTTCAAAGCTTTGAATTACCAAACTGACTTTACTCAGGAGTCAGTTGCCATATTAATTTAGCGTTGCCATTTATTATAAGACATAATTCTTTGTTTAAAATATTAAGGACTAAACTAAAAGTTTTTTTTTTTAGAAAAATGTGTCGAAAATTTAATGGCAGTGCTGCCAACTATATTTTAAATGAAATACGAATAAATTTTACGAAAAAAGAGAAACTGAAAGACAACATCAAAACTGCAGAACAAGCTTTTTCGGTATTCAACCAAGAACTGCATAAGCATCTAGACCCAAGCTCACCAACTGCTGGTACCAACATTATACCACAAACATACCTACACACAAATATAATTTTGAACCAGTTACACATACACACATATGTATATGTAAATATGTATAAAGAAACATACATACAACTGTTTATGTAAATACGCACAGCACATTTGCCACTGTAATCATACACTTATACACACTTGTATCCGCAAGTAATTTGTGCGTTTATAGTCGTCATGTATTGTTAGCAATGAAATATGGGTCGAGTGTCATATTAAAACGCAACTGTGGCAAGTGAGCCAACAGGGAGTTGAGAATCACAGCGAACAGTCTATGACAAACGACTGTAATGGCGCATATGCGTGTGTGTGTGTGTGTGTAGGTGCGTTTGGGATGGTAAGGGCTACAAGCGCAGAATTGTTGTATATTAAATGTGTGCGCATAGCTAGAGACATATGTTTGTATGTGCGCCTGTTGACAGCAGCTGAATGCGTTGAAGTCGGTTGTTAACAGTTGAAAATATGAAAAAATCTCTCTGCAAAAGTGAAGTTGTCTTCAGTTAAAAATTTCTGCGAATTTTACGTAATTGTGGCAACTGAAGTATGCATATTTCCATTTCTTACGCAATTTTAAACATTGAAAAATATTCCCTCAAAATATGATTGACAAATTTTAAAGAAGAAATATGCAAATTTTAGCTAAGAGCCCTTTTGCACTTACATATTTGCTTATTAAATATTGGATATTGCTAAATTAAATTTTTTTAGCAAGGAAATATTATTTGATATTTGAGCAAGAAAATCTCTCGTATTTATTTAGTTATATTTTATATTTACATAACTTTAAGGTAATACGTATCTTTCTTCCTTATTTTGTGTAGTAAAGACAACATGTTCATATTGATATTAAAGACTTTGTTAAACATTTCCATTTCTGTTAAATTTACTAACTATATATGACTTTAAATTACATAATATTAAATATTAAGAGCGCTAGCAAGAGTCGCAAACAGGTGCGTATATAACAGGTCAATTAAAAGTCCCCGGCCTAACACATAGATGGCGCTACTAGAGTTAAATCCATATGATTTTTAGTAAGCGCTAACCTTCAGAAGGCACATATACATATATAAATTTGACAACTGTCAATTATCGTTAGTTTGTGAATTTTATCATTTCGAAAGAAGCATTGTTTTTATTGTGGAAATATGGTTAAAAATTAATTAAGCATGTCAATATAATATTACTCTTTGAAGGGAAAAAGTACAGCTGAAGTGATTTTAGCTTGAGGATGAGTTTCCAAATACTCCACCACGAAACTCAATCATCAAAGATTAGAAAGCTAAGCTTAGATGTGGTGAAATGGGCACCGAAGACGGTCAACACATTGGATGACCAAAAGAGGTTGATACCAACGAGAACGTCTAGAGAGTTCACAAAATAATTTTGGATGATCGTAAAGTGAAGTTGTTCGAGATAGCAATGACCTTAAGGATATCAAAAAAACGTGTACTTCATATCATTCACGAATATTTTGGTATAAGAAAGCTCTGTGGAAGGTGGGTGCCGCGCGAGCTTACTTTTGATTAAAAACAACGACGAAGTCCAATCGACAGTCATCCAAGTGAACTACACACCATCGACCCGCTACCAACAGTTGGCTGTCAAGGTGTTATGGCATCTTTATTTTGGGATCCGCATGATGTAATTTTTATTGACAACCTTGTGAAAGAAAGGACCATAACAATAAGAAAGTGCTGTTTCACCAAGACATTGCACCGTGCCACAAGTCAGTGTAACGATGGCAAAAATCCATGAATTGGGCTTCGAATTGCTTCCGGATTCCATGTTTTTCGCAGATCTGACCTCCAGTGACTACTTCCCGTTCTCAGATCTCCAAAGAATTGTCGTTGAGAATAATTTTTTGCCGAATAAACGGGTGATCGCTGAAACTGAGGCCTGAGCAAAGAACAAATCGTACTACAACAAGTAAGGGAGGGTTAACCTTAACTTTTAGGTGTAAAACGTTAATTAGAGGATGGAAATAAAATCATTTTAAATATACATTTACTCTTTATTACACATACACTGACCGACATATTCGGCATAAGGTTTGTTAGAAAAACGAAAATCATTATACATATCTAGTATAAGTTAGTTGTGATGGTATCGACCCGATTTTAACTACTAACTATTATCATACCACATACTAAAAAAAATGTTCGATGGGTTTCTTCAAATTACCTCACGCTCGAAAATCCTGATATTAGTTATATGAGGTCTAAGCGATTCTTTCGATTTCATTCATTCAAAGCACAAATATGCACCATTATGAGAAAAAAGGATGGTGCAGTGGGGATGGCTTGAACATCAACCCCGTTTACGAAACGCAGGTCCCTGCCCGGCCTCGGGATGGTAAAATATCTTGGTCTCACTTTGAATTCCACTCTACAGTGGAAGCAACATGTTGACCTGACAATGCACCATGTCAAAGCTACTAAAGGAATAATAATAAAGCCTGGGGCTGCAAGCCAAGGATTGTTAGGTCGTTGTACACCATGATCTTACGACCGATTATCACATATGGAGCGGTGATTTGGCCCTCGACAGCATCGTAGACTTCCGTACGACTATAACTATCGAAGCTGCAATGACTCGCTTGCATCTGCGTATCTAGAGATAAACACATACTGCTTCAAATGACATCGGAAGGGTTTGTCAGTAGGCTCATTTCAGCGTATGAAGGACTTATGAGGCGAAATATCATTGGCTCTCCTCCCAAGGGACAGCAAAAGCAAAAGAGTAAACTTCATTAGGAAGTTCAATGAATCCGCTTTTGAGCTACTGCTTAGAGATAGTACAATTAAGTGTTACACCAATGGCTCGAAAACGTCGCAGGAAATTGGTGCAGGACACTCAGGACAACGAAATAAACTCTCCATACCTATTGAAAGTTTTTCGAGCATATTGCAAGCAAAGGTCTTTGCAATAATTCGGTGCGTAGAGATAAACCTCCAACTAATATCACAATGAACGTATAGTCATACTCAGCGACAGTCAAGAGGCACTAAAAGCGGTCTCTACATACATACGAGATCGAATCGCTATTGGTGCAGGAATGTATAGATCGGCTCAACAGTCTATCAAATCGTAACCAAGTGCACTTGGGTGCTCGGTCACAAAGGTATAGTCGGAAATTAACTGGCGGAAGAACTCGCCCGCTCCGCAGCATCCACCAACATTGTAGGACCTGAACCTTTTATTGCGGTTAGCTCCCATATCATAAAGGAGGAGCTGCTCTGCAAGGGTGAAGGAGTGGGCAGGGAGGAGTATTGGCAACAGCTCCAAGGCATGCGTCATGCCAAATTGTTAATGGGTGGTTACAATCACAGCAGGTTTTAATATGTAATCAACATCCCAAGAGACAAACTCAGGCTACTTGTCGCATTCTTCACTGACCAGTGTAAGCTCAAGAAGCATTTATATAACTTGGGCTTGGTTCCTTGTGGAAATTACCACTTCTGCGACATGAGCTTGAAACTACAGAACGCCTGCTAATGACTGCTGGGGCTAAGTGAGTCATTGTGACTTAGAGGAGAGCGGTGCTCTTCGCACTTATTTACCTATCTATCTGTTTACCTCACTAATAAAAGAACCTGCTTTTAGAGGTCTTTCCATTGTCATTCTAGTCTTCGTTTCCAGTTTTGTTTCAGAAAATTCTTCGAGAATTCAATTTACGGTAAGATGTGTGAAAGATATAACAGATCAGTAATTGGGTTTTATCTAAACTCACCTTTATTAAATTTATTTGAGAAATGATTTTTAAAATTAGCTTACCGAAACCTCTGTATAGTAGCCATAGTTAAATTGACAAATGTATGAGCACCGAAATGCAAACTTGAAAAGTAAAACAAAGAGAAAGTTGAAAAAGTGACACCACACCGGTGCTGGCTTCTGGCAGCAGCAACTAAATAATCAATTCACATATGCACAGGAAGTTTTAATTTTTCATACCACCGACGGCATTTTCACACGGTATTGCCATGAATGTGGAATAGAGCGCCGAGACCAAATTGAAATAGACGGAAGGAAAAGCGCAAAAAACAAAATAAAAAAATACGAAAATCAACTTTACGAAGTTCGCACGAAAAAGATATGCTAATAGCGATGCAAATGAAACGAAAAAAATAAAAAAAGAAATGAAAGAAATAAAACAATGTCCCCAAAGAGTGCTGATTGAGATGGCAAAGAGCTGAATTGGCGATGGGCTTAGCATAAAATTGAAAACAAATGGGTTTTTTTTCTGGTTTGGGCATAAATATTGCACAAAGTCATAAATGCCACATATGGAAGGAGCATCTAACTTAAATGCATAGTTTGTAGTTTTGGTGTCCGGAGCTGCTTGGTCTAATAAAGAGTTGTTCATTAGTATGACACGGGTTAGAGGTTTGCGAAAGTTTGCCACTCGTTAGCTTCGCTTTTTCAAGACTTAATGTTAGTTATATGAATAGCTGAGTGCTTGATTGAGTTGTAGCAGTATAGCTGTCAGGTATTAATAAGATCTAAGTAAAAAATTAAAAAAAAAAATAAATTAATGTTATTTATTTTAATTGCAATTTTGACAAAAAATATTAAACATCTGAACATCAACTACACTTTGAAAAATATAAATCGGAGTCTTTCGGAGTAATATTTATCTGCAATTTTACAAAAAACTTGTCCCACGTATGCTTACAACCACAATCCAACTTTTTAAAAAATAATTCGGAGTCTTTCGGAGTAACATATCTTTAAAATTTTTTCAAAATTTAGCGGCATTTATATTTGGGACCACAATCACACTTTAAAAATACAATTCAGAGTCTTTCGGAGTAACACATATTTGCATTGGAAAAAACTAGCTCCATGTATGCTTACGACCAAAATCACACTTTTTAATAAATATTTCGGAGTCTTTTGAAGTAACATATATGTATTTTCATTTTTATCAAAAGCCATCCGCATTTATGCCAATGACCACACTTAAACAAACATAATTAGGAGTCTTTCGGAGTATCATATATTTAAATTTTATCAAAAATGTAGCAGCTTATATATTTAGGTCCACAACCAGACCTTGTAAAAAATTTTGTAATTTTGAGTCTTTCGGAGTAATATATTTTTGAATTTCTACCAACACAGCTACATACGTGCGGATCTCTTTCCAATCTAGACTGGATTGGCTACGGAGCGACTTCAGTTCAGGAACCATGCGGAGAGACCGGAAATATAGTTGTTGGACTTAAGTCAACGTTATACTAAACATATACTATACCGAGTGCAACGAACAAGGTACACATATGGTGCACATAAATTCTTATTTCTACCTAAATTATTCCTCACATGACGTCACAATGGAATTTTTCTACCAGCGTTATCTTCAAAATCTCGAATTATTATAAATATTATATTCAAAAAAAAAGAGAGTCATATAGCACTAGTTCCGAACTGACATACTCGGTAACTACTTGCCGACTAGTCGCCAAATTCTATGCGTTTCTAAGTCTTCACACTCACGCATACATATTGCATTTATGGTCGATAAATCTTGCATGTCAAATATTCATGTGGATGGCAGAGTGATGTGAGCAACTCAACTGATTGGGTCACTCGACGGCACCAATGGCTTTGCACATACAAACATATAAATCTTACATTGACAGTTATGCTGCGACGGCAGAGGGAAAATATCAGCACGCACAGCCACACGCACAAACGCACGTCTATTGTATTTCTATCATGTGACCACATGACGGCACATGAAACTCAACTCGACAAAAGTAACTCAAGTGGAAAGCAGAGTTGGAGAGAGTGAAGCTGGAGTTCGAAGGCTGAGGAGTATGTATAAATGAGTGAGCTTATATGTGTGTATGCACCTTTATTTATGTGCCAATTTGTTTGCTCGTGCGTTTGTGTGCGTGTGTTTGTAGCTTTGTAATTGCAATTTGTGATTTGTTTTCTTGGCAGAAAATTTACGTTGCCTTTCGGTCATACGCTAAGGGCAAACGCATGACGCAAACACACGAAACAGCAACAGCAACAACAGTAGATATAACAGCAAAACAAAACTATAAATAGAAATCCCTGTAGTAATTTTAAAATACGATTTTGTGCGCCAACCAAGCATGGGAATAATTTGTAGCATACTTTGTGGCGCAACTGGAGAAATGTGTATGGCATGGGGGAGCAAGGCAAACGGGCAGTCGGTGGCACAAATCACATTGGGTAATCAAATACAATATGTAAATGATGACTGGCAACAAATTTACGCACTTACACACACACACACTCACATGCGGCGTGGTGTGTGTGCATGTGCATGTGAGTGGCAATTGTGTGACCAATTGGATTGTGCCAATAACAGTAAAAAACAATGTTATGCTTAGCTTGTAAGTGTTTGGCGCTAACAAGGCAGCTAGAGCAACTTAAAATACAGCATTATTGTTGTTGTAGCGGTTACTATGCTTGTTTTTTCGTCTAACTGCTGATTAAACCAAGTTCATGAACGCTTGTGGACAGCAAATTACGCTCATAAATTCTGCCACAGCTGTGCATGTTATTACGCAAACGAGCTACGCTGTCAGCAAGTGCTTCGGACATTCGTTGCAGCTTGTCAGATAACTGTATTACTGCAAGCGCATTCGTTGGTTTTATGTTTCGTCGGTTTTCTTGCGATCTCTCGTTATTTTATGCGCTCATTTTAACTCTTTCGTTTTAATTTGCAAACTTTTGCCTAAGTATAGATTTGCATTAGGGTGGGCAAAAAGCTGATCCAACGTATTATTGGACTTAAGTGAACTTATATACAAAAAAAAAAAACAGAAAAAATATAACTTCGGCAACACCAAAGCTATTATACGCTGCACAGTTGCATTTCTTATAGCCAAAAATTGTCTGAAAAGATCTTTATCTTGATTTTGATCGGTCTGTTTGTACTGCAGCTTTATGCTATAGTCATCCGATTTGAACAGTATCTTCTTCAGTTTATAGCAATATCTTAGATAATAATCTAGACTAAATTTCGTGACTTTACCTTTTCGAATAAAAAAGTTTTCCATACAAGAACTTGATTTTGATCGATCAGTTTGTATGGCGGCTATAAGCTATAGTGTTCCGATCGAAACAAAATCTTTAGATATTATACCGTTGCTTTCAGTAATTATGCGTGCCAAATTTCGTAAAGATATCTCAACAAATAAAAAATGTTTCCATACAAGGACTTGAGTTGGATCGCATAATTTATATGGTAGCTATATGCTATAGCTGTCCGATATAGACTATTCCGACAAACAAGCAGCTTCTTTGAAAAAAAAATGACGTGTGCGAAATTTTAAGTCGGTATCTCCAAAACTAAGAGACTAGTTCACTTATATACAGACCGACGAACATAGTTAAATTGACTCCTTTCAACATTTTCCGATCTTTTATAAACATATTTTATGGTGAATCACATGTTTCAGGAGTTAGAAATATCACATATACCCTGTTTAGGGTATAAAAGTACGTATAAAAGTATATAAAATTTCTATATTGTTGATTCTTGCAGAGCATAAAATATTTTAAAAGTCTAGCGCAGTGTAATTTAAATTAAAAAATTCGTTTATATGAAATCACTTATAAGTTCACTTTAACCTATGAATATTATAGATTTGTTTTTGGCTCACCCTAATATATGTATATTATATATATATATCGTATGTATATAAAAATGCGTAGATGCCCACTGACAATAGTGTTCAGAGCATTAACTAATATCGTTACAACGCCTGAGTTTCTCGTGCATTTAACTGCAAGATGATTAGGACAAGGCGACAGCTGTATAACGGAATTAATGTCAGTCCATAATTTTGCAGAAATTTGCAGCATTAAAAGCACTTCAGTTCAAGCGGTACTAGTCTAATGATTTTAAAGATTTGAAATGCTATGCAAAGTTATTTTTAACGATGCCACGAAGAACGGCATCTACGGCAATAGATTAAAGCTTTCGCTTAACCCTTCGAAATATATTTATGATTTGAGAAACAATCCCGATTTTTTAGACTGATCTAAAATTTTTGTTGCTGGCTAAATTGTAGTAACTACACTGCACCGAAAATTCATATAAAAATCCCGTCTCTTATTGGTTTCAGCTAGCGCGAATTGAAATCATCGATTGGTAACTCTCTCGAAAAATATTTCACTATTCTCTTCACCATCATTGACCCAGTAATCACCATATCAAATTTTTAATATAAATTTTTTGAATCAGATACATATTGAAAGAAGGAAACTCATTTTTTTCCATATTCTCAGAATAAATTGCCTAAATTAGAACTCTTTTGTGAGCCAATCTCAACTGACCTAGAACTTTTAAAAAACAAAAGTGAGCTGTCAGTCTCAAAGCCTACCTCATTTTCACACAAAGGTTAATTGTTTTATACCATATGATCGAAATTGATATGGACTGGTCTATTTAAACTGCGCGCGCAAACCGAATAGGTAAAAAAAGTCTTAATTTTTTGG
This sequence comes from Bactrocera tryoni, assembly GCF_016617805.1. Classification (NCBI taxonomy): domain Eukaryota; kingdom Metazoa; phylum Arthropoda; class Insecta; order Diptera; family Tephritidae; genus Bactrocera; species Bactrocera tryoni. Next base: position 20,518,396 of record NC_052503.1, on the reverse strand, counting down.
CCAAGGATCTCAATTACTTTCATATAGCAGATCGACTCAACAAATGTTGGTTAATGTTTCGGGCATGAAGCGTTTCCATGCTAGAATCACAACAACAGACCTAGCATTTCGCAAAAACGATACCGAGTAAAGGTCACATCGAGTAGCTGTGATTGACAATGTATCTCAGAGCCCTACATTCATGAAATTCTTCATTAACGCTGAAGCGGGGTGGGATGTTGAAAAATGAGCCGAAGCCAAAAAATCTATTTTAAAATCAATTAAAAATCAAGGTGATCATCGTTTTTTAGATTACCGTTGTGTAGTTCACTATGAGTTCGTTTCACAAGGTCAATCATGTAATAAAGAATATCACTTGGTTGCTGGGAGGCGTCTGCGTAAAACGGGTCTCCGTAAACGACCGCATTGCTGGGCAAAAAAATGCATGACCTTTTATCATGATAATTTCCGACTTTTAGGCGAAACTCGAAACGAGAGTCATCGCTCAGCCTCCGTATTCATCTGATTTGGCTTCTTGGGATTTTTTTCCTGTTTTCGAAACTGAAAAGTCTACTTTGGTTAGCCCATTGGAGCCTTTGAAAGATATTCGGTAAAGGTATCGAATGCCAACCCAACCATAAACCACGGCAAGCGTATGAAATATTGGAATAAGCCTGTTTGTATTGACTCCAAAAGAGCATATTTTGAGGGCGATAATAAAGATTTGTATTAAAGTACGAAAAAAAGGTTGTTTTTATTTTCGTCAGTGTTGCTCATATGTGTGTTCAGTTTAAAGCGATTTTGCAAGTCAATAGAAAATAAAGGGACCAGGACCGCAACTACACACGAAAGAGAAGATAGTATCCGTAGCCGAAAGGTACTGTCACAAGTATATTGTAGATACTATCAAATATGTTTGAGAGAAATTAATTTCATGTTTAAAACATCGAAAAATAAATAAAAGTTTTCTAGAAAAATAGAACTCTAGTAAGCTATTAATAAATATGTAGCTCTTCATATGTATGTATGTACAGAATAATTTCTCTTTCCACTTAGCATAGCATCCATTTTTGGTTTAATTTTCTGTTATAAAATCTGTTTTTCCACTTACCGATTCGATGGCTTTCTCCAAGCGGAAAATCTCTTCTTGTAGCAAATGTAAAGTGCCAGTTTTGCCACGGTGTCGTGCAAATGCCGCAGCGCAGGCGCTGTGAATACTGTTTACCCAGTTTTCTAATTCAACCTGAAATTGGAAATAATGTATATCAATAATATTAGTTAGCAAAATTTTTCAGTAATTTAATCAAGTGTTATAAAGTTAGCTTTTTTTAAATGTGTCAAAGGTGGTTAGAGAATAAAGTTCGCAAGAAACTGTTATAGATTCGTACAAGAGTTGCGTTTTCTTAATATATAGGGAGTATAGATTAAACCACACAAAGAAATACTTCAAATGGCTCCCGAAATAGTATTCTCTTGTATAGTACAATATAGCAAAAATGTATTGAAGGGTATGAAAAAGCCTCGGCAACTCATTTCAGAGCTGCACTCGTTTGCGTTGCGATTTATGGAAGGAAGAGTAACTGATCAAATATATTACTTCATAGAAAATCGTGACTAGTTGAAAAAAGTTGTTTTTATGTCTGTTAAACTCATTCTCGAGATCATGAGATCCTATATTGACGAATATTTCAATGAAAACTCTTTTGTAGCTTATGTTTTAATGCGAAGAAACCTGCAGTCGAAAGTCCCCTTATTTGGTGGAAGTTTATGGTAAACATGCTCTAGCTGAGCGAGCATGTCAATAGTGATTTTTGCTATTTAAAAGTGCTTTTTTTTTGCTTGGGGGACGTAGAACGTTCCGGGCTACCCTGACGCAGCTTCGTTCTGGATACTGTAGCAGGTTAAACTCCTACTTATTTAGAATTGACCCCGCCATACCAAATATATGTCCAGCATGCAAGGAGTCCAAGCTAACCATACACATCTGACACCCTTCTCCCTATGGTCTAACCCCGTCGAAACAGCACGTTTCCTGGTCCTACCGTTGGATGACTTCGATGACAACCCTAAAGGAGACTAGATAACCGTTCTGAGGTGTTCGAAAAATTTTGAATATGGGGAAACGGACGAATTAACCAATGAAAATTTTTGTCAAGCACAAGAGCTTGCAGAATGCTTGGGAGTCACTAAAGCAATTCAAAAAGGGTTTAAAGCAACTGGAATCATACAAAATGAAAGAAATTGCCATAAGAATAGAAGCCAAATGAAGTCGAAAGACAATTCAGTCGAACACAATATCAAAAATGCTGCTTGAATAGTACTCGGCATCAGAATGCGACAGGACAACCTAACCTCATAGGACAACCTAAACGTAAAAAATCATATCTTAATCTGGCTAATTAGCTAATCAACGGCAAACTCGAATATCCATGACGACAAGGCAATACTCTGTTATAGGATCTGTGGTAGAATCAGTAGGACAGGCTGTTTTGTGAGCTTTTAAAACCGGCTGAAACCATTAATGTGGAACTCTATCGAAAACAACTCATTGGAGTGAAGAGAGCTTTGGCAAAAAACCAGCTAGAAGTTATATATATTTACGAGCCAATAATTTTCCGTCATTCCAACGCTTGACTTTGTGTAGCAAGACCGGTTAAAAACTATTATGGAAACAGCGGCTGGTAAGTTCTGCCTACCGCGCCTTATGGCCAAGACTTTGCGCCTTGTAACTACCATTTTTTTCGTTCGATGTAGAACGACCTCACTGGAGAACTGTTAAGATAACAATAGGGTATGAAAAATAGGCTTGATTCATTTTTGGCCACCAATATGAAACAGTTTTTTTGAGATGGAAGTCATAAATTACTAGAAAGTTGGAAAAATTTTATAGCTTCAGTTGGGCAGTAGTTTGAATAATACCATTGCCCATGGTTTTCTAAAATAAACGATGAAATGCTGAAAAAATAAGAACCAGACATATATCCATAGTTATAGAACAAATATAATGTTAATTGCAAAAAAACTCACTTCTTCATATTGGTTATTACCAACATAGTCGCAGTCTCCCTCCGGTCAGAGAAAAGTCATGGGAAATAGTAATGTATGTAACTCACTAATTTGGTTGAAAAGTTCAGACTTTGCTTTCATGCAAATATTTTCGTTGCTAAGCAACATTTTCAAGCTATGCAGCCTAATTAGAAAACATCGATTTTGTAGATTTTCGAATTTTTTTCTGCCAACTGCAACTTTAAAACATTCGCAATGCAGCATTGAGCCGCAGGTATGTAACTACACTAACAAAAACACATATGCGCTCGTACATTTACCCAAATACACATACGTACATACATGGATCTAAAGCTATGAGCAGCTAAATCGGTATAAATCAGCGCGCATATGTCAAGGCAATGAATAGAAAAGTTGTTTGCGCTGTGCGAATAGCTGCCGGCGGCGGCAAAGACAAAAAACCGCCTCTATAGCGTGCAGCGGCTAAGAATGGCGGGCAGGAGGGGAGGGTGTAGCGCAGAAGTTCATTGCTCGCGGTCATTTTCGGTTTTGTTAGTTCAATTTTATGCGCTTACATTTCAGTGCCCAACACAAGCGCACATGGTTTCAGGATATTTACATCACACAAATACATGTGTATTGGTATGTGTCACGTGTGCGTTTTGGCATTGCTTCTAAGGTGCGCGCTGCATTTTAAAGTGAGTTGCCATGCGGTCGGTGGCTGGAAGGCTCGGCGGTCGTCCACTTAATTTTGCACGCAACTGAAAAATGACCTCTCCGAAGCGTTGACGGCGCCTTAGAAATCATAAACATGGCCTTACGGAACGCATGTGGACCTCGCTGCATAATCGGCACTGGCAAATATGACAAGTGTGTGTGTGTGTGTGTGCTGTACGCCACAATTAGATGCTCGTCCGCACTCTAATTCTCACTACTGGCTGTATGTGTGCCTGTGTGTGTTGCAAGCTTAAAGCGAGCTTTTCACACTGCTTGTGCAGTAAGCATTAATTATGAGTGTGACCATCGCCTGCAGACAGTAAACTCGCACAAACACACAACCGAACTCATATACACACACAAATAAACAAAGTAACATGCACGCAGTCAAACTCAAACTCACACATCCTCTCATACACGCACACACCCACACTCGAACGCATATCAACTTATCCTTGCTCACAATCGCGCTCGCAGCGCTGCTTTGGTGCATCGGTGCATTATTAAGCGCCTCTAAAATGTCCTTGCTGAACGCACTTCATACAGAGAGAAGATTTGGAAAAACAAGAAAAAAACCAACTCAAAATGACACCACAAACAAATTCTGCAATGAATATCCACTCGCTGCATTTAAGCTGCTTCCTCGTGTCCATGTGTAGCTGTGGCCGGCGCTATGTCCATGTAGACGCTTGGAGCCGTGCTTTTAAGTAGTCGAAAATTCATATGCACTGCCCGGGGCGTTTCCATTGTGCGCTCCGCTGCACGCTAAAGACTTTGGAGCAGTGTTTTCTTCTAATTTTGCTTTTCTCTTTGCTGTTGTTGTTGCATTTTTTTGGCAATTTAACATGACTTACTTTTAAGGCCTCCAGTAATTTGCAGGCATGTGTGGCGAAGAGTTTGGTTTAAATTATTTGGACCAACGGAACACCGAATATTCGACTTTAGATTTTTATCATAGAAACCAAATGAAAGAAATTTACAACGAGTTTACTTGAAACCGTTAAAAATGTTCCAAATTTGGTTAAGTAATACGAGTATACTTTATCACGAACACAAGTGTTTGAGTGGCCCATAGAGTTCAACGAGGGCCGTGGCGTCATCAAAAACTCATCCCATCTATCTCTTCTAACGATAATATTGAAAAAGTTAAAGAAGCTGTGCTTGAAAACCCTCATTTTGGTATCAGAGACATAGCAGACGACCTTAAGAGCTTATGGATAGGTGCTATATATCAATGCTAAAATTGCACCAAAAGATTTGTAAATACGACGAGTAGAGTTCGTAAAAGGGTTGCTTGACAACGTAGCTGAGGCTTCTAAGTCCCTCAAACGCTCCATTGCTGGTGGCGAGACGTGTGTTTATGAATGTGACTATGAAACTACCCAACAATCCAGCGAATGGTGCTGCAAAACAACGAACCGAAAACGATAAAACTAAAATACGCTGAAGACACAATAGTTTTTGCAGTTGAGACTTAAAACAGGTGAATGGAAGATTGGAATGAGCGTAGCCATGGCTCCAAGTGCCTGTTTCGAGGACGATAAAAATTATTTTATTATTAAAATACGCGAAAATGCACTAAATGTCAGCACGCGGATGATTCGGCGTCGATTAGCGAATGGCAATCTGCCGGGGCGTAAATTCAATAAATATCCTCTTCTTAGAAAGGTCCACATACGGAAGGGAAAAGCTTATACCGCTGAACATAAAAATTAGTGCGGCCCCACCGGATAAAAAAAATTGCCGAAATATTTTATTCAGTGCTGAAGTTAAAATTAATTTTTGCGAAAATGGACTGTCCGCCGGCCTAAAGGCAAAGCATTTGATTGTAGATACACAAAGACAATTAAATATGTGGGTGAAAACATAACGATGTGGGGATGTTGCTCCCAGCAAAGCGTTGGTCTTTTATTTAATATTAAGGTCCCAATGATCGCCTTTAAGTAAAGATATTTTGCAAATGTTATGTTACCATGTCGCTGAGATGGTGTTGTCTACAAGATAACAACCTGAAACATACATAGGTTGGCATTTCAGTGTAGTAAATCCCTTGCTTCCAACGCGATTAAGAACGTATGGAGTGACCTTAAGAGGAGATTGGCAGCTTTTGAATTTCGAAATAAGGAGAAAATGTGGCGAAAAGTGAAGGATCTTTGGCATGATAACCGATTGGAAACCTGCCCGAAAATTAATTGATTATGCCGAATAGGATTGGAAAACTTATAAAAAGGGAAAATGGATGATATATTCTTATTAAAAACTCGTGCACGGAATGAGTGTAATGAAATTTGTTTACACTGCTTCCTAAACAGTCAATTCTAGGCTTCTGCTTTAGACGCTCCACAATATTACTTCTTCTTCTTCTTAATTGGCGTAGAAACCGCTTAAGCGATTATAGCCGAGTTAACAACATCCAATTGGATATTCCAAGCGAAGCCAGGTTCTTCTCCACTTGGTCCTTCCAACGGAGTGGAGGTCTTCCTCTTCCTCTGCTTCCCCCGGCGGGTACTGCGTCGACTACTTTCAGAGCTGGAGTGTTTTCGTCCATCCGGACAACATGACTCCAGCCAGCGTAGCCGCTGTCTTTAATTCGCTGAACTATGTCGATGTCGTCGTATATCTCGTACAGCCTCATCGTTCCATCGAATGCGGTATTCGCCGTGGCTAACACGCAAAGGACCATAAATCTTTCGCAGAACTTTTCTCTCGAAAACTCGCAGCGTCGACTCATCCGTTGGCGCTGACATCGTCCAAGACTCTGCACCATACAGCAGGACGGGAATTATGAGTGACTTATAGAGTTTGGTTTTTGTTTGTCGAGAGAGGACTTTGCTTCTCAATTGCCTACTCAGTCCGAAGTAGCACCTGTTGGCCAGAGTTATAATATACAATATTACTATTACCGGAAAATTTACTGACCTGACCTTTTACAAAGTTTTCATAAATGAAACAAGAAAGAACGTTAACTTCGGTTGCATCGACGCTAAATACCCGTAACAGGTGCATTTCCGTTAGTAACTATGTGTTCACCTTAAGCAGTAATCCATGCCAACTTTTATGAAAATACATTGTGAAATGTGAAAGTTCTCCATACAAAAACTTGATTCCGATCTTTCAGTTTGTATGAGTATGAGAGCCTTGGTTGAAATGTTTAGATTAGAAGTAAGAAATAAAATTCTACATATCCTGAAAATATCTCAAACTTATTGCAAGTTCACTCAATAATTATCTCAAATATAAGCTTTTTCCCTCTTTGGCTTAGTATATATTGAAATAAATCGTAAAAATTAACAACTGAATTGAAAATTTTAAATAGAAGCGTTTTTAACACTTAATATTTTTTTAAGGTGGCAACCTCTTTTTTCCTTTCATTTAAACCACAAGAGCATTTAACCTTGTAGTAAAAACAAAAAAACTATGAAATATCAAAAAATATTGAAAAATATAAACTATTAATAGGTGGCAAGCTTTCTTAAACAATTTTTTGCTATGCAAAAGAGTTTTAAAATTTTAGTGTGGCAGTTTTATACCATTACAATTTTATTATCTAAAAAAATTTAAAACAGGTGGCAACCATTTTTTAGTTTATTTTAAACGATAAGTGGTGTAAACCTTGGAATAAAAACATAAAATACAAAATTTTAATTTTGGCTACGCGAAAGAGTTCTAAGTTTTTGGTATGGACGTTTTTATATCTTCAAAATTTTATTCTTTAAAAAAATTATTATTTTAACAGTTTTAAACGGATGGCAACTTTCCATCCCATTCTTTTACATTTTAAGCAATATGAAAATTAAACCATAAAAAATAATAAATAATTATAATAACAAATTCTATAAAAACATTTTAATAATAAGCATTATTTTTTTAAACAAATGGCAACCTTCCACCAAAAAAATTAACGCGCATTTTAAGAACGCTTAGTTAAATTTGTAAAGTTTTTTATCTTTAACGTTTTATTATTTTTAAAATTTTTCAAATAGGTGGCAATATTTTATTTTTGTTCTTGTTGTTTTTCACCTCACAAATAATAAACCGTAACATTAAATATAAAAAAAAGCAATAAAATCTAAAAATTTAGAACTAATATATTTGAAATAGTTGGCAACCACCAACAAATCTAAATTACGCGTTTTTTAAACCGCTTTAATTTTTAAGTTTTTTTTCAATCTTAATTTTTTTTTAATTTTAATTAGGGTGGGAACCTTCTATTATTTTTTTGTTACTTTAGCCGAATAATAAATTGTTCAGTTAAATAATGGATTCATTCACACAGGAGGCAAAAAAATTTTAATAATCGATATTTATTTAAAATAGATGGCAACCTTCAACTAAAAAATTTAACATGCTTTTAAAGGCCGCCTAGTTAAGTTTGTAAGTTTGTTTATCTTTAACAGGTGGCAGCCTTTTCAATTTTAGTTCTTTTACACATCACGAATATTAAACCAAAAATATAAAAAAATAATGAAATTTATAAAATTTTAAAATAGGTGGCAACCACTAACAAATCTAAGTTACATGTTTCTTTAAACCGCTTTAATTTCTATTTTTTGTATTACTACTATTACTACCTTCTATGAATTTTTGTTACTTTAGATGAATGCTAAATCGCTCAATTAAATCAGAAATTATAAAATTATTCAAACAGGTGGCAACCTTTCAAAATTTAATTGTTGCTCTCGTACACATCACAAAAATTAAGCCGTGAAACTAAAACAAAAAATAGTAAAATTTATAAAATTTTAAAATAGGTGGCAGCCTTCAACTAAAAATATACTCTTTATATAAACGCTTTTTAAAGCGATTTTATTCCTAAGTTTTTGTTAAATATTTTAAATTTTATTATTTCAACATTTAAAGACTGGTGGCAACCTTCTAATATTATTCTAATGTTAGTTGTATTAAGCAAAACAACAAAAGAGAATAATAATAGCACACAAAAATATTTAGCTTTTTAATATGGTAGCACTGTGTTTGCAATGTACACGCTTGAAGTAATTTACGCTACAAAATACAAACTAATATTTAGATGAGAGTAAACTTTTGAAATTTTAATATTTTTTATTTGTCCAAACACTGCTTTAAAGTTGCATGTGATTTCACGCTTTATTCTGCATGTGAATGAGTAAATGTATAGAAATTCTATTAAAATAAATGTTTATTGCCTTGCCTCGGCTGAAAATCAAATAAATTTGTGAATAAATAAATTTACCTATACGTGCGCAAATATGCATATATATGTGTGTGTTTATGCATATCAAAGCTCACCTACGCCTCTAAGCAGCGCAGCCGAGAGCGAAATGCATATCAAAATACCGACGTGTTTATGTTTACTCAAGTCCATGTATGTGTGTGCGTTTCAAGTGTGTTTGCGTGTGTATGCTTTCAATGTATTATTCGTTTGTAAATGGAGAAAATCGCAATATTGGCAAATACTAAAAAATGCACGAACCAGATTTGACTATGTTCGGTGCATAAACGTCGCTGAAAGCGCTCAAATTTAGCTTGAATTTTTCGATTTGGCTTCTGCAACTTCTATGCTTCTTGCCTGCTATTATGAAATATTCACTATTTTCTGTTCTCTATTTTATTTTATTTTTTTACATTTTTATTTATTTGATTGCATTTCATTTTTATTTGTGCAGAAATCTGTAATGGAAATTTAATTCAAGTCGTGTGATGATTTCACTACTTTGCTGGCATGTAGAGATTTCGGTTTTCCCGCACTGCATATGTATGTGTATGTGTGTGTCGCTGCTTCTGCTTCGTAGGTGAACTTGTTCGCAGGGTCATAAGGCAGTTAGGCAAGTACGTGTCGCTCGTGACTTCGAAACTAAAATGCTGTCAAATATTGGCGCAAAGAATAGAGATATCCACATTAAATAACACTATGCAACTGAATGGAGAATGGAGTACTTTGAAAGTGTGCACTTGTCGAGAATTTGGCTTTAATTTTGGTAATTTTTTAATATATTTGTGACATAGATTTGGATTGGAGATATAGTTTTGTGAGCTTATTTCATAACTTTTATTTTAGATTCATACGAATTAGTGAAAAGCAGAGTGGCATATCTAGAAGAGGTTAGAGGCTGACGACAGCCTTGAACAGCCTATACTGTGGGTTATAGAATGGACATACTAACCACGTTGGTAGGGTTCGAGGCCCATCTAAAACCTCTGTCGTACTTTGGATCCGGCAATTGGTTGCAGTGCAACTTCACATTGTGTGATCAAAACACTCTGCCCGCATTCGGGGGCCAGCCCGCATGAGCAGGTTGGAGCGAACTCCAAGGGCTCCTGTTCCCCGTGGTACCAGAATTAAGTCTCCGGTCAGACCTCGTAACAAAAACTACTACCAGTTGAGCTTCCATACTGCTCTGGACTGGTGACCAGGGGTTAGATCCCATACTCTCATCCCACGCACCCACAAATCATACTTTACCTAACCTTAAGTTTCAGCCAATTGTCTTCGCCGCCTAAATATTCCTATCCCGCCTAAATATCCCTAACCGGCATTTCGACTAGTGGAGATCACACAGCTGACTTCTAGCCGTCCATTTGTACAGCTAATCTTCATTACTCCAAGGTTCCTGATATCCAAGTACATTGGACATTCTGCAATAACATGTACCCAATCCTCATTGCGTGCTCCACACACACATTCAGCTGTTTCCGATAGATTTCTGCTATTCAAGAATGCATTCAAAGGTCGATGCCCAGTAATCTGGAAGCCCGAGCTCAGACAGAATCTGAAGTCGGGGTTTTCTTACACAAGCCGAGCACAACATGGACTTCAACAACAACAGAGAAACCAGCCTAAATGATGGCCAAGAGCTCACGGGATTTCTTATGATCTATCTTGGGCCAAAAATGTCTTGCGATAGCGCATGAACCGATGGTAGCCCAGCGCTGGCCAAGCTCTCTCGAAGCCCAGACATCCACAGGTAGTAGCAAAAACGACCTGACCCGTTCCTATTCTGCTGACAGCGGGGCTAGGGTGCTTTCCTTGCCAACTCGTCAGATTTACTGCTACCTTCGATTCTGAGATTGGTATTACACAAATGACTTCACGCCATTGATATCGAGGTAAGGTATTCCTTAACCTCTCTTGTTTTTATCTGTAGTAATAATAAATCTTTTGTTTTATGGAGTTTTGTTGGTCCTTCTAGAGATCAGCTATGGTATCTAAGGAATCCAAAATTTTACATTAAATTCTTTATTTTTTGATGAGTTTTTTTATTGCAAGTGAACCAATTTAGCTTAGCCTTAGATGCCTCTTTGCAGAGCATAATATATCAATCAAGTTTTCAAAAGTTCCAACACATGTTTACAATCAAAATCAGGAGTCTGCACTAAGAGATTTTCGTATATTTATTTACAGTAGCTTTAACCTTCTACCCGTGTTTCTCTGTGGTTCAGGTTTTTTTTGTATGCCAGAAATGTTTTAAAAATTACTTGTAGAAAAAGAGAAATAGCTCGAAGTATGCCATAATCTACTGCTTCGTGAACATACACGAAAATTCTTCACGAAATATGTATATCTTTGACGGAGGGACATTTTAAGGTACGATTTAAGCCTTTGAAAAAATATTTTTGGGAATATCTCGAAAAGGGATCTATGTAAATGGCCCGTTCATATGGGTGTTACTGGCTGCAAATACCCTAAATAAATATTTGCCTTGAAATGTGTATAGGACTTTAAAGAAGCAATCTTCCATTAACTTTGGTTTCTCCAAATTATTCTTCTAATTACACTGTACTAAAAATTGTGGTACTTTGTTAATAATAGGATTGAAACAATGTAAGATACCTAAACAGGGCCAACTCAATAATCATTTATTTCAATAATTTTATTTTTTTTTCGTTCATGGTAGACCTCAGTAATACAATCGGTATCAGTAAAGTTTGAAATCATGGCACACAAAAAAAAGCACAGTTTAAGGCAAAACTTTGATAATTTTGTTGAATAATCACTGAATACAGCATTATTTTAGACCGAATTCAGTTTGTAGCCAATAAATTAGGAATATGTGGTGTGTGACTTTGCTAAAATATGCTTCTACTGACGTATTGATCCTAAAGATAGGCAACGTTTTCTGCCTTCCTTTGTTTCTTATTTATTTAAAACTATTCAGCTTGAGTGGATAACAATAGGATAGTATGACTTAAGCAACTAAAATTTCGTACAAATATAAAAGGGAATAAAGCAGACGAAATATTTCTATACGAGTGTGTGTTAATTACTACAGGAAAAGAAAATTTGATGTAATTTCTTTTAGCAAGACTACAGCGTAATTTACCTAACACCAGAAGCAAGCGATGCAATATTTGATTTCATTTACTTTAAGTTTTATATCTTGCTCAAACAGCTTTAATACGGCAACGCATATGTATACATGCAAGAGTATATGACTGATTGAGCTAGATGATAGCGCAGCCGTTGATAATACTGATAGTGAAAGCAATATCTCTAATGGATACTACTACTCGACGCCTGTCTTATTTATTGGGTTTCCTGCTGAACAGTTGTAGGTTTGTATGCTTGCTACGGATACAAGCAAGTATGCTCGTTGATATAAGAGTATTCAAATATATATATATATAATGTATATATGTAGATGTGTGTATGTTATGGATTCTACTCCCTTTTAATGCACTCACCTGACATGGCGCCTGGAATAGATACGCATCACCGAATGCTGTACTCAAACAGAATATATAATCACGTTTGGGATGCTCCGGTATTGGTTGCATAATCGCACCATCAACAATAATTAAATGCTTTGGTGCCGCTTCAACGCTACGACCCTCACGTGAATCGCACGGATAGAAGAGTAGTGTGGTGCCTTTGAGGCAAACCCAATAGCCTTTCCAGCCTCGTTTGCGTGCCAATTCGATTTGATGCTTTTTGCGGAGTAGCCATTTTTTCACCGATAAGAAACTGAAATTTACAAAAATACATTTACATTTAAAGACGTGGTGGTTAGTTGAAAAATGAAATAGTTTTAGTTTTGAAATTATTGTAAAACTGTATAGTATACATTCAGGCGCAAGCAAAATGCAGGTACGTTTATTTTTAAAGCTAAGCGTAATTATATTAAATGATATTATTGATTTTGATATTAGTTGGAGCATTTTCTTAGTATATTCCAATCATATTTATTTGGTTGTGACTGCTTTTAAATCGAGAAGTGAATTATCAGTCTGAATTTGGGTTTGGAACACTGATTTACAGAGCAGCTTAGCGAAGACACATTCCCTGTCACAAAAACAGCTTAGCAAGGACAGATACCCTAATTACAATAATTTGTTACATATGACAAGTTTTCCTTTTTTTGAATGAAATAAATATTTATAAATCTTCTAACTGACATATTAGATTCGATTATTTAGCCTTTCTTTTTATGCGTTTCTTCCACATTTTAATCATACTTGTATGTAAAATATGACTCACCCGGCTTTGCGTACAGCGCCAGTACAGTTGAATGAGGAAGCAGCAGTTCCAGTTGCCTTTGCTTTATATGGTGACGCCATGACACTTTCGCCATCATCTTCATCAGATACGGCTGTAGTTAAGCTCATTCGATCATCATCAGATATCTGTTAAATGAAAAGCAAATACAAAATTTAATGGATCTGTTGAGAAGTAATAAAATAATTTCGAAAGAGTAAGAATTTTCTTCCTTTTCGTAATACTTCAAAACGGTTTCATCGATATTTCGACTATCTTAGGAGGGCTTATAATTAGGTTTGATATTCCAAATGCCACCTTGGTGGCAATTAAGTATTGTATATAACCTCTATATATTCCTATTCTGTAAATGTGGAAGTGTTTACAACCAAACCAAAACAAAAAAAAAACTTTGTAACCCTCCTTAGATCGCATATACATCGATAATTTAATTGGTTTGGCGAACTTCAAATCTATATTTATATATTTTAATTCGAATCAGGAGGTTTTTGTATCAACTGATCTATACTGAACCATATCCTCTGACTGATTGACCTGAAAATTTCACACGACTTTTTTTTTGATATACATGGTGCTAAATGGAACACTACTTCAATGGAAGTATGGAGGCGGAGTGAAAACAATTGTATATACAGAAGATATAGTCTTGATTGTATCAGGGATGGTTCCTTCCGCAATCAGTGAGCTTATGGAAAGAGCTGTACGAAAGTTGATGCTTTTCATGAGTAGAAGAAATATAAATGAATTTCATTAAGCTTCTAAATTCAAATACCCTCAACTAGTAGTACAACACCTTCTCTGTCCAGCAGGGCAAAATACTTAAGGTATGAAGTATAAAGAAAGCCTGTGGAGTTCTATTGAACAACTATGGGAGGATGCTGAAAGAAACTATATAAACTCATAGCCAAGTCCGCCTTACTGGCTTTGTCGACACCACAGCTTGATTCCAGCATCGCCAAAAACTGCCGAAAAGCTTTCCGCTCACTGACAGGTCAACTCCATTACTCCATAATTTGGGTAACCGGTCACAGGAACAATTACAGGAACGAAAAGGAAAACGAGTTGCCAAAGCTAGAAGCCTCTTTAGACAAATCCGAGACGGACTCAATCTCAATATATCTCCCGTTGGGGGAAAAAAGAGCCTGAATTATTAGCTCAGAGCAGATAGAACTTAATAACAAGCTGCAAGATAACAAACTATTTAATTATTTGGATATTGAGTTGAACAGTTATAGACGTGTAAACATGGAGTTCACTAACGCCGAAATTCGCGCCATTTTAAATTTTTGGGGGATAGTACTCTATCACTTCGAACTGCAGAGGAATGGTTTCGACGATTCAGAGCGAGTGAAAACGACAGCATAGATAAGCGAGCCGGCGGAAGATCTGTGACGACGAATACCGATCCAATCATGGAAAACATGGAGTTAGACCGGTATGTGGCATCTCGTGACATCGCCCAGAAGCTGGAAGTTAGTCACCAAACCATTTTAAGCCATCTGCAGAAGGCTGGATAGACAAAAAAGCTTGATGTTTGGGTGCTGCATAATTTGACGCAAAAAAACTTTCTGGACTGGATCAGCTCGACCCATTTTTGAAGCGGATGGTGACTGGCGAAGAAAAATGGGTTACATACGACAATACCAAGTGAAAGCGGTCGTGGTCGAAGGTCGATGAATCGTCTCAGTGGCCAAGATGGGATTGACCACCTGTTCCTGTCCATAGTGAACGCCCTCGTTGGTGTAAAGTTGAACTCAAAAGAGGGTTGGGAAAAGTGGCTGTCCGAGTTCTTCGCAAATAAGGAGAGGGTCTTCTACGAGGGGGGTATTATGAAGTTGCCGTCTAGTTGAAAACAGATTATCGAACGAAACGGTGCATATTTGAACTAAATCCGATCACTGTAAAAAGTGTTTATAAAGCATTGAATAAAGAGCAGAAAAGCGGAAGGGATATTTTACAACCTAATATACAGACTTACTGCAAATGTAACGGGGCGCTGGTCTTTTGGAGGCCATGCGCTAAAAATTGGCTTTACGACAATATTTGCCGCAGAAGAGAATACGAAAACGGTTATCTGCTTTCTCTGTAAATGCTCAGCTCTATCATGGACACAGTACACAAATCTTGGAACCCAACAGACATGAAAACTTCAAAGGATGCCCACTAGAGGCACAACGGACGTAATTTCATTGAAAAGGATATTGCATGAATATGGCGCATCCAGCGTAAATTAAGTTCACTGTGGGAGAATTTCTACTTAACTAACTTTGTGTATATTTTTGTCAGATAATGATAGAAAGATAAAATTTTTGATAATAACTTCGATTTTTCAAGCCACACTAAAGTGTAAATTTTTTTACAAAAAACAAAAACTTTTTTTTTTAGGAAAGTTGCCATTTTGCCTAAAATCGAAATTTTAACTAATCATATTATTTTTAGTTTCCGCAGTAGAAAATTTGAAGGAAAAATCTTCTTCGCCGTTAGACAATAATTTTTCGAAGTTTCTTGTAGAGATCGGCTACGCAATCAAGAGTATGAAAAATATTTCAAAATAAGCTACCGATTCTTAAACTTCGTTAAATTTCGTAAATTTGCATTATTTTTATTAATTTAATAAATTAAATGTCTTTTGAAAAAAAAAATCCAAAAAAGCGTTTTCTGACTTCCAAATATACACACAGCAACATACATTTAAATTCAATTATATTGAAATTAATTTAATAAAAAATCATAAACAGACAAGTTATTAGTTTTAGAAATATTAATTAATTCAATAAATGTGAATAAAGCCACATTAAAACTGTAATTTCATTAAATACTCTCGCATGCCATTTTCACCAGCAGTTTATTTACATAACCAAATGAGTATGCAATAAAAACGAGAGATATCAGGCCAACAAAACGTCAGTGACATTTATTGATGCTTGTGGCTGCGCAGTAAAATTCACTAATTATAAAACAGATGGGTGATAAATTGAATTTAATTATGCTGCATGGTGCTATGGCGATCATGGCGAACAGGCGACGAATGCAATGTGAGGTGAAATTAGTTGAGCTGCAATAACAACAAAAAGCACTATGGGTTAAATTTCAACGCGTTGTTGGTATAACATTTCGAAATTTTCATTAGCTCATGCAGTCGGATATGTGCTTGCAAAGGCTTTACGCCCACTCAACCAAGCAGCTACTCAGTGTGGGGTTACGTATACGCCATAGCGCACGCATGTGAGTCGAAGTATAGAAAAAACGCGTGTGTGTGGTCGCTTTTGTGCTCGCAGGCGTGTGTGTAAGTACATAGAAGAAGCGAAAAAACTCTCTAGCAACGCTGACGTAAATTGTTGTTGTTTTTTTATTTTAAATTTTTTTTTTGTATATATTTGCTAATAAAAAGTTGAAATCACCAGCTACTCATTCGTATTTCATCAACTGCAACTTTCGTCTCGTTTTCAAGTGGATTTTCTTTGTGTGTGAATTTTTTATGACTTTTGCTAGCTTAGGACAATTGAGCATTGAGCTTCAAATAAAGTACACCTTTCTAATGTGGACATTAAGTTTTTTGTTGTTTTTGTTTTTATTAGCTTTAGGAATTAAGTGTAAAAGTTCGAATGAAAAATGCGTAGAAAGGGTTGGGTAAATTACACATGGCTATTAAGTAATAGATTATTTCTTTGCAAATGTGACTTTTCAACACATTATTGATTGAACCGGACTTGAAAGAAGAAGCTACCTTTTTATGGAGTTTGTACCAGCTAATATTGTGTTGTTTAGGGAATCGTGTTACGGTTTCCCGAAATTTATTTTACCCGGTGAAAACCCACCAGTCATATAAAGATTTTTTTACCTAAATTATAATCTATTTAAATATTATTATTAAAACTACATATTAACTTAGTCAGTTGAAATTTGGATCCCTTGAGTTTTTTTGTGCTAACATTATCGTGTCCAAAAATGGGCACTATCGGATGAAATTTACGCCTACTTCCCATATAACAGTTTTCAGTTTTGGATGCTGGCAC
The DNA here is from genome assembly GCF_016617805.1 of Bactrocera tryoni. Taxonomy (NCBI): domain Eukaryota; kingdom Metazoa; phylum Arthropoda; class Insecta; order Diptera; family Tephritidae; genus Bactrocera; species Bactrocera tryoni. Next base: position 20,501,206 of record NC_052503.1, on the reverse strand, counting down.
TCACAAATTTTAAGATATCAGCCCGAAATTAAGTGACGCAATAAGTTTTGGATACGCTTCTAATGTACACAAAAATGGGCATGGTCCAATGAGAGTTACGCCCATCTGTATGTACGTAAGTTACTTGCTTATTATCTGATTTTTATGGCACTTCGAATGATCGATTTACGATTCCGTTATGTGGTTCTAAACTATTGTAAACCTATCAGTCATTTATGGCAACATGGTTTTTTGGACCAAGAGATTTTATTGATTAATCTTTTCAAATCTTTTGAAATTTAAATCTCTCGAGTATTTTTACCATAACATCATCGTGTCCAAACATGGCCACGACTAGATGAAATTTACAGTAGTTGGTGCCTACAGTTATTAAATTATCCGACTGAAATTCAGTGTTGCAACAGATATTGTACACCTTAATAATGTGGCTGAAAACTGGCATGGTCTAAAGAGTATTACGCTCACATGCCCTACCACTGCGTCAATATCTAATGTTAAAAATAACAACACAATAATGCTTAAGCACCAGAAAGTCATCCTAACCATCTAAAAAATAAAAATATTTTCTCCGCTCCTAAAGGTATGCTTCACTCGCTGACTTAAACAGTTTAATTTGGCTTTTTCGCTGCCTTGTTTCGACGCCACTTGTTTTCTTTGCGTTGTGTCTGGCAATTTAAATGGAAAGAACACAGAAAATTGCTCATAAAACATATCGCTTGCAAATAGCACATACAACCCTTCCATATTATGGAAAATAAAAGTAGACGCATGAAAATTTGCGAATTTGCACTGGCCGTAAAGCAGAGTGTCAAAGTTTGCGCGCTGCTCACGGCAAATCAAATTTAATTTAACTTTATAGCCATTTTCGAACTTTAGCTCGCTGGCTGCGCCCATTAATGCTGAGCCGACTGCCAACATGAGTCAAGTTCAGTTTGAGCTGAGTTGAGACGAGTTGATTGCATTTAACTTTTCATAATCAGGTGCTGCGTTTGCGTCAGCCACCCTCCCCCCTCCGCAACCCAACAACTGGCTTACGCGTACTCCCACTCACTTCAGCGCTCCTTGAGTGTCTGCTGTCATCATGGCACCAAGCGGTTCTTGTTGTTGTTGTTGTTGTTGGCATGGGCTCCTTTGTGCTGGGAGCTGACTTCAGCAAACCTTTCAACAGGATTGCTGTGCGTGAAGTCGCCATTTTATATGCTTTTATTCCTTATAACTTGCCTGATGACAGCGCAGCGCGCGCGGGGCTTCCGCACCCTTTTGCAATTTCTCTCAAGTCATCAACTTTGCGCAAATGTCATTGTTACCGGTGTAATTGCAATTGTTACGAAAATAGTGTGCGCGTGCAGCGACGCAGCAAACAGCGGCAGCTGACAAACAGATATAGAAGAAGACAGGGGGAGAGAGAGTCGCGTTGGCAGGCAGGCAGTTAACGGCCGTCACAAGCGCACACACACCCACATATAACACACCTGACATTTACCTTTATATATTCACTCCACCTCTGCCAACCCTCCCTCCTGCTGGTTTTTCAGTTCCAGTTACTGATTTCGTTGCGAATTCGAGTAACGAGCAGAAATCCTTTTCATGTGCTCCAACTTCCGTTTCCGCTAGTTTACTACCAACGCCAATCCCGCGCCCTACCTTGCCGCTGCTGTCAGTCAGTGCCTTTACCACCAGCGCTTCCTGTGCCAAGCTACTTGCGCTGGCACATAACTATTACATAAGAACAACAATAACGACAACAACTATAAAGCCTTTGAGTTAGGCTTATGTTATGCCAAACTTTTGGCTATTCGTGGGGTGGAAAGGTAGTGCCCGCGGTGGGGGGAAGGTACTACGTGTAGTACCTGGAAATGTGATCGCACTTCTGTGAGCGTTTTGAAGTCTCGTAATGAGTTCCAAAGTTGGCAAAAAATAAAGCAAAAACAAAAAAAAACACAAACATAAAAACTAAAGCAAAGCAAATATTATTACAGAGTTGATTTAAAATTTAGCGCATTTTCAGGAAACAAAAATATTTTGGCGAGCAGTGACATAAGCAGAGGTCAAAGAAATATTTGGCTGCGCCTAATAAGTAAAAGTCATGTTGTAGTCAAAACGTCTTTTCTCAATGTCTTATGGCTTTTATTATTACCATCATAGTTATTGGTCTCCTTTGAATAAGTTTTTCGGAAGATACCTTCATGTAAAAGTGGTCTGCAAATCAACGAATTGATCTTCAAACTACCTTAACAATATTAGCAATCCTTCAACTTCTTTCAAACTTCCTGAATCTATTTCAATCAGGGCAGTTTGGAGGTATTATTTGGTCTTACCAAAAGAGCTTCCAACTATAGTATCCTTAAAACTGCGAAATTTGAAACTAAGGGTAACTTTTTTTCCTTCAGACAATTTTTTTCATAAGAAACTCGAAGGAACACTACCCAAAATACATTTTCTAGGTACTTATTCATTTATTCTGATTCCAAGTTTTTCTCCCTTTCACGTTCACATAGGGTGAAAAATAGGCCAAGATATACAGATCTCATAATAAGAAAGTTCATAAGAGTCAACTCTTGTCGTAACTACAGGTTTTTAAAATATTCTACTTAAATATGCAAGGCGTGTTCCAAACAGGACTTTTTGAATCTAGCGCCTCTGGTGGCGCCATCTATATGTCGACTGGTACGTTAGAATCTGCTATCTTCGTCAATTGTCCAGTGAGAATTTCATGAAATTTCATAGATTGGAAGTGAAATTATTACATTTTAAGTGGCAGTATGTTTGTGTTATCAGTGCGAGAATGAGCTTCGAACAAAGAGCTAACATCAAATTTTGTTTTAAGATTGGTAAAACTTTTACCGAAACGTTTCAATTGATGAAACAAGTTTACGGCGATGATTGTACATATATCCCGTAGCAGAGTGCACGAGCGGTTTCAACGTTTTCAAAGTGGTCGTGAGGACATAAATGACGATCCACATTTGGGCCAATCAAAATCCGTGATCACCGGAAATTCCATCGAAACTGTGCGTGAATTCATCAAAAATCAGCCGAAATCATCATTGAAATTCATGGAAATGGAATTGAGCATCTCCAAAACATTGATTTATCGCATTTGGGCTTACGAAAGGTTTGCGCAGAATCCAACATTCGAAGGATGATTATTTGACCAAAAATCACATTTTAATCATTAACGTATTCATTCGGAATTCGGAAAAATACATTTGCCCATGAAAGGGAAGCGTTATGCAGACGTAGAGGCCATTCAAAAGGCTTGCACTGGCATACTGGCGGCCATACCGGTCAACGAGCTAAAACACTCGTTCGACATGCTTTTAGATCGTGCAAAAAGCTGTAATGAAGCAGAAGGAGACTATTTTGAATAAAATAATTTGATTTTGCCGAAAAAACCATTTGTTCTGTTTTTTTAAAGTCCTGTTTACTTTGGAACGCTGCTTGTATAATAAAGAAGTTTTCTTTCAAGCGAAAAAATATCAAAATAAGACAATTTGAAAGCATTTATCTCTCGAAATAGCAAAGCATAGATTATTTTAGTTCAATGGTTTTGGGAAAGCTTGTTATAACGTACTCAGAAACCCACTATTAATAACAATAGATGTCGAAAAATTCTCATAAGAAGTCCAAAGCTATAATGCTTTACAGAAAATCAAGATTTTTACGTAGGTTAATCTTCGACGAAAAATTTTCTTGAGCTTGATATATGAGGCACATGATGTTGTAACAAACATTTCAGTTCTCTACAAGGAATACAGATTGAATCTTAATATTACAGTCGATAGCATTAAAATTCCGATTGTACACAACTATAAGATTTTAGGCGTTACACATGGCACCCTGCGCTCCTTCACCTTGCATACGATTATAAGTATTGCCAAAGCACATACCTATAACTGAACCCTTAATTCGATAGCCGGCAGCACCTGTGGGAAAGGTGAAAGTAATCGTGGTCGACCGGTTGTCAACTATGTAGTATTGATTTGGTCGTCAGGATGTGGTGAAATGAAGACGAAGAAGCTTCAGAAATGTTAGAACACTGCCTTACGCATTATTGAATGCCTCTCAGCAGACAAAGGATTGCTTGTGAGAGCTGCCTCCTAGGAGCATCTGAAGGTCTTTCCCTGATTACAACGACAACATTACGGACACAACTAACGCATCGACCGTCATTCACAAGGGAACCAATAGCATCTTCACCGACTACCTCTCAATGAGTATCGTACTTTGAGTTAAACAATCACCTATAGCAGGCGAAGAGCTACAGTTGTCTTGACAATCTAGAGGATCCCTGATACAACTACGTTCTGGATATTATAGTAGTTTGAACTCCAATTTATCCGGAATTGTCTCGACAATCCCGGCAATCCAAAAAATAGTAAGACTTTTAAAATAATCATTAGTGTTAGTAGTATGCTATTGTCTTTCTGAAGTACATAAAGTGCATTTGGCAATTTTTACGATGAGTGAAACTACTCAACAAAGAAGTTCCATCAATTTTGTTTGGAGAATCAGATTTCTGTTAACAAAACTTTCAGATTGTTCAGAGGACCTTCGATGATAATTTTTTGTCGCGAGCAAGTATTTTTGATTGTTAAAAATTATTCAACGGGGTGGAGAACGCGTTGACGACGAACCACGTCCAAGACGGCCATCAATATCAAGTGATGATCAACACGTCAACAAAACAAAGTAGTTGGTGCTTGACAATCGACGATTAACAGTCAGAGATCTAAGTAAAACGGTGTCGCATTAACGTCTGTAAAACAATGGTTTCCGACTACCAGGATGTCATGAAACGTATTATTACCGAGCAATGCTTACGACCAGAAAACTGACGATCAGTCTGCCGAATGTCGTGGCAAAGGTGAGCTGAAGCCGAAAAACCACGTCAAAGCAGGTCAAAAATCAAGGTTATGTTGGCAGTTGGATAATCGAAGAAATCTAGGTGTGGTGCAGGTAAATTCCTTACGACCGTCCGAACTGTCAACAAGAAATATTATTCGAGTGTTATGCGTCATTTGCGCGAACGTATTCGTAAAAAGGGGTCGGAATTATGGGCCGACAATTCTTGATTTTTGTTTCACGACAATGCACAGTCGCATGTATAGTATATTTTGCCGTAGTTCCTTGGTGGAACATAGAGCCTCAAACCAACCGCACCGCCGCATTCGGCATTGATTTTTCATAAGTTTTTCGCCAAATTTTCAACCAATATCGTGCTACAACCACCGCATTCAACTGATTTAGCTCCGTGTGACTTCTGGCTATTCAGAAAACTCAAACGACCGCTCCAGGGAAACCGTTTTGAGTTAATTGATGACATTAAATGTGAATCGCTAAGTGTATTGGAGGCTATTTCGGAATTTGACTTGAACAACTGTCTCGAGGATTGGAAAAAAAACCTTGGCACAAGTGTATTGCGCAACCTCATTATTCTCCTAAAATTTCTAGGAATTTTCTTATTCAAAATTCTCAGATTTTTCTTGCTGGAAATGTCTTCGAAGTTTTAAATTTCTAGGAGGAAATGCAGAAAAATCTACGGCACCGCCTCTCGAACACCACCAGTTTATTTCAGAATATGTAAGTTGAACTTTAGTCGGTAAAAGCTAAAGTAAATAATGTTTTCTTACATTTAATTACAACCCTGAAGCACATGTAACTGTAAACGCTACAATCTTCCATAAATTTTAAATACGCAAAGTGCTCAGCATGTATTATTTTTCAAAGCTGTTTCGGTTGCCAATGCCACCGGCTGTTGCTCCGGTGCGGCTGCTGAAACTTTTCTCATGCAAACTATGCGAAAACTTTGACGAAACTTTTTTCGCCTATAAAAGTTGGCAAAGCCATATTTTTTTAAACAAATATTGTACTTGCCCCTCCATTTCGTTAACAAAGCAGAATTAATTTTAACACTTTTTTATGTCTTCTCGTCGCGCGTATGTACCGCATACACATTTTCCACCACTTAATAGCCGAGCTGGAGCCTTCTTTGGTGGAATAATTTGACCAAAAATTTCCACGCTGCCTGAATAAGCGGTTAAGACCGCGGTGTCCCCGAGGTCAGCACTTCGCGACAATGGCGATGATATTTTGCATTTTTCATACCATCACGAGGCTGCGTTGTTGCTACAGTTGTTGTTGTGTGTTGGGGAAAATAGGGTTTTGCATTCTACTTTGTTCGGTGCTTTCTTCGCAGCAACTCGTATTGTTAAAAGTCTGTCGCTCGCATTGCCCTCGTTGGTGCTTCGATGGTATGTGGGTATAAAGGGAAAGCGAATACACTTCGGTTGCAGAGAGGAGAGAAAGAAGGGAAGTGGAATAATAAATGGAAACGATTTGCATAATTCTGGATGTGTGGCAAGGTGGTGCTTACAAACCCTCGTTCTCACATGAGGAGTGGATTTTTTTTTTTAGGTTTTATGGTGACACATTTTTGTATTTTCCTAAGTTTTTATGTATTTGTAATGTATGTTAAATGAGTTTTGTTGTAATTGGTATTTAATTGATGCTTTAGTTAAGAGTTTTGACAGTCAACGTACATAAGTATCGTACGGTTTTGTGAGTTTGAGGTAGAAGTACAGTTCAGTAAAAAAAAGTGATTAATCTTAAAACAAGTAAGGAAGGACATATGGTCCAAGTTTCATCAATTTATTTTAATTTTTACTCAAGTTACAACTTGTACGGACAGATAGACAGTCACCCGGAGTTCAACCCGGCTCTTCATCCTGATCAGTTATATGTACATACAGTACGACTTGGGTCACCTGGAAACATCGTAAACTTTGATTCCATTCCAAAGTACGTGTATTACCAAGACGGCGATCCCAGCCTAGATGTATGCAGTTTCTTTGCTCGCATATTTTTAAAGGAGGCATGGATGAGTAGAGCTCGCTGGAAGAGAGCGGCGGTGAGTTTTATTACGAATAGATCAAAGCTTGTGAGAAGGGCCGGTGGAAAAGAGCCCTGTTGGAAACTATCCTTCAGCTCCAATTTCTGTCTTCCTGATCAAAGCAGAGTCTTCAAAAAGGAGTTAGCTGCCATGAAGGTAGCAGAAGATCTCCTACGTCGAGTAGTGACTATCCGCACCGCTAGTTGGGAAGAGATATTAGCCTTGAGTTCGCTGACTGTGCGAACAAGAGTTGTGAAAGGATGTCTCCATATCTCTAGCAAAGTACCTCGTTACCTTATTAGACTGGTTTTGGCATCTGGCCACAGCGGTTCTGAAGGAAACTGTAAGGCTAATGAGCTGGCTAGGCTTAGTCCCAATAACTGCTGAATAGAAGCGAAGGAGAGGCCAGTTGGCTTCCTACGCTTACCTACTGGATTGTTGGACCGCAGACCAGCTCAACAAGCGTCGGGCAATTGTAGTTGCAATCTTCGTCTGGCCTAGGACAAATCATAAGAGTTCTGGTGAACTACTTGCTCTCAGCAAAGTCCAACTTTCAATGGATGTAGGAGTTCCAACTGAATACTAGTCGAGATTCATGCGATAAGAGTGAACATTTCACTGAATCCTGCCTTTATCAAGGCTAAAACACATCGGATCTCATCGTTTTGGACATCCAGATGAAAGACGAGAACATTTTACTGTATGCTAGTTGCATTCGAAATCTCAAAACTTCATTCTCGAATATGCCGCTCTTTGTCTGATGAAAGCTAAAACACTCAGATCTCATCGCTTTAGACATCCAGATGAAATAGCGAAACTTGACAGAAATGAAGTATTTTATACTCTCGCAATATTTACGTAAAGTATTATGAACCAAGTTTAGACTTGAGAATATTGATATTTATATGACTGTAAGCCTGGACTCTGAGGAATCCTCGCACACTCGAGGGAAGCATGGGAGAGAAGGGCTCGTTGGAGAAGAGTAGCGGTTAGCTTTATAACGGATGGATCAAAGCTTGCGGGAAGCATTGACTTCCTAATCAATGCAATGTCTTCCAACTGGAGTTAGCTACTATGAAGATCACCTACTCCGATTGGTGACTATCTACTCCGATAGTGGGACTGAGGTATTAGCCTTGAGTTCGCTGACAGTGAGATCAGTACTAGTGAAGCGATGTCTCCTTATCCCTAGCATCAGGTCTCCTTATCGTAACCATCAAAAATTCACATAATCTGTCCTGAGCGCTTGAAAATTTATGGTCCAATTTCGGCCAATTTTGAAAGATTTGTTCTCTGTAAGTTTGACCAAGTTAGTAAAAACTTTTGACCCACCCAAAACTGGAGGCTGACGAGGCTGGAGAGGACCAGATCAGATACTCCTAAACAAGGAGTTCTTCCTCTCAGTGTCGCAAAGGAGTCCATGCGTTTCGAATGGGTGGTTCTCAAATTACTCCCGATAGATGCCCGGGCGGACAACTCGTTGAATCTAGTGGGGTCGGACGAAAAGGGAGAAAAGACTGAAATCGAAATCGATTGTATGCGCTCGGAGGAGCTGAGCACGTAGGAATCATCAGGATAAATTGACATATTGAAGATCTCTTAAATGATCAAAGGAAATCGATAATATTACTAGAACATAATATATTTTCAGGACCAAAATTTGCCCCAAAATTACACATTTACTTCATGAAATTATTATTATTTTTTCCTTCACCATATATCAATTGCCTTTCTACTTTAGCCGTCATTTCCATTTCGATTCACGCCATCGCCAATCTATTTAAAGTCAATCACCAGCATCAGGACTACACAAATTGAAATTGAATACAAATTTGCACAGCGCTTCGATAAAGAGAAGCCGCGAGCCCAGCCATTTGCAGCAAACGCCGTCACACACACACTCACTCACACAAACGCGGAGGAGCATTGCCCCATAAATTTCTAGCGTCGAATTTTTAATAACAATGCGCAACAAAACGTTATTAGGACATCAGGCGAGTCTCGGCGCCCAACGCCGAATGCCCGTGGGAATGAGCGATAATCCAAAGACACACACACATGCAGTCATGCAAACGAGGAAACACAAAGTTTGCTTAGAAATCGACGAAATGGACAGCGCTGGCAGCCATATAGACAGTTGGACAGACATCGAGATAATAGCAACATTCAGTCGAGCAGAGAAATTGTTTGAGCAACGACACACGGATATACACACATACACAAACAACAAACAGCGGCATATAGATATTTGGCGAGGCCAGTTGGTCGCACCGACATTTGCATGGACAGACGTAAAAGTGAATTGTAATCACGTAGTTAATGCCGCTCGTTGGCCGGCGGTTGCCCCAGACATCGCTGGTAATGAGTGCAAAATGAAATTTCTGCAGCGGTGCTGTTAAAACCCAGTAAGCAAAAGGTGTTGCGACTGCGATTTGGTAAGCAATAATTACATTTTTCGAAATGACTATTGCTTTTGGTAACTTATTCAAATATGGAATCTAAATAATAAAAATATTCGAAATAAAATTATTTAACCCGACGGCAACGACGATGGGTCAAATTGACCCGAAATTAAGTTTTTATACCCTGAACAGTGTATATTAAGTATGCCCCGAAGTTTGTAACACCAAAAAACGTCGTAGACCCCATAAACATATACATATATAAAAAATTAGCCTGACGAGCTGAGTTGACTTAGCCATGTCAGTTAGGGCTGTGGTTCCTCAGTTTTTGTGATGACAATCTGAAATTTTGCACCTTTTCCTTTTCTCCTCAAGAAGCTGCTCATTTGCCGGCACCTTTGATGTCGGACCAATATAGCTTATGATTGCCATACAAACTGTCCTATCGGAATGAAATGGTTGTATGGAAAACTTTTGTATTTGACGAGATATTTTCACGAATTATCGAAGACGTCGGTGCAATCTGAAGAGCCATTCACTTGGGAGTGGCTAGAAACGATTATTTTACATTTGGCGCAAGCAGCTCACGTCTTTCGGGTTCAGACCAAGTATACTCTGGGAAGCCAAAAAACATTCGTTTGAAGGCAAGGTAAAGTGAGAGACCCGCCTGTTTTTTTTTTTTGCATAGTAACCGAAGAACCGCACAAACCGAAAAAAACCACATCAAAGTCGGTGAAAGTCGATCAAAGTCAAGGTGAAGCTATTCGTCGTAAACGCTCTGATTAGTGATAAAGAATTCACGAGAATCATTGCTCAGCCATCGTATTCGATATACATATATGGTTCGCAGTGACTTCTTACTGTTTTCGAAACTGAAAAATTCGCTTCCATTGAAGCCAATAGAAGTCATTCGCTGACTGTAGGCCTTCCTAGCCTATCGAGCCGAAGCTCATAACAAGTGTTGGGAATATTGTACTTATTGTTGGCATGATTGTATTGGCTCAAAAGGAGTCTCTTTTGAAGGTAATAAAAGAGATTTATATTCAAATGCGTAAAAATGATTTTTATTTTCATCAGTTCGGATCAAACTTGATGAGATGGTACATTTGGTATGTAAATCTAGATACGCCTTCTTGCCTTTGACCTAGTATAGAAAGCTAGTTCTATGAGAGTATTGCAGCACCTAGCTGGCTAAGGTACTAATAGACGTGGCATCTCAATTAGGCTCAGAGATTAATACGGATCTTTTCTTCATACTTTGTTCGAAATATAAGTTCTGTGAGCGGTGTAGTGTAGATTGGCTATCAGATGGTTTCACTACCGATACTGATAAACTACATTATTCGAAAACGCTCTTGGAACAACAGTAGGTGGACTCAAACACAATGTGAAATTGACTTTTCACATTCTTCCTCTTTGGTTTTCGGAAATTTAGTATTATGAAGAAGAGAGATAATGAACAAGAAATAAGGATCTTAGACATAAGACAAATTTTAGGACGGACCTTGATGGAAACTCAAAAATGATAATAACATCTGTAGCAGTTATCCAGTTTGGAATTTCAGCTTCCCAGACCAAATCAAGAAAAAAGCAATATTGTGCTGTTAACGAAGGGATTTCCGAGCAATTATTGCGACTTTCTTTCACCATTTGAAACACAGATCTCTTATAAAATAGTAGTGAATCAGAAATGCTAGCAGCAACATGGTTTTTCGGGCTTTTAAAAGAAAATGATCACAATGGAGTATAAATTTGAACTGCTAGTCAGCTTTGGTACTGATTGCTATGCAATCACAGTGTCTAAATTGGACAACCTACCGACCTCACAATCTGCTGCTGCTGAAAAATGTCATCTCAGAATGTCAAAATAAGGGGACCTGCCGATTTTACGGTCTGTTCCTACGACAAAATGTAAACTCACAATGCCGAGATTATAGGACATTTAGAGCTATGATCAGTATGTCAAAATGTTCACTCAAATCTATTTTTGGGCAAATACTAACGGAAAATTTTTTCAGTTAACGAAGATGAAGCGCGTCATAACAGAAAATTCAAGTTTTGAACGCTTCTGAAGGCATTCAGTTAAAAAAAAATTGAGGAGAAATTCATGTTGAAATTTCGTTCAAAGAGGTTATCAGTGATATGAACTTCAATTCGGAAGTCCATCCTAAAAAAGTAATAATAATAAATTGGAAAGCGTTTTATATGCATAAAAATAGCAACTTATTTTTAAACATTTTTTTGAATTTTATGTACGTATTTACTTTTGCTTAAAAAAATAAAGACATGGTTAAAGCAAAAAAAAAATAAATGTGAAATTCATTTACTGGAATTTGGTAGCTGGACAGCTGCTGTGCCTCTGATGACCGCTACAAAGGAAGTTAATACGACATAATTGTGCAGACATTGACATGAACTACAGTCATGCATTCATTTCCTGATGTATGTATACTACAGCAATAGCCACAAATTTATAAATTCACTACAATCGTACCACCAATTGAGCTTTGATATGTCTTTGAAAAGCTTTCGAGAAATTTTGCTTTGAACAGCTTGTAGAAACATATGTAAACATACATATACTTACATATGTGCTATATACATGTGAGCGTATTTATGTGTGTATGCTTGTCGGCATTTCACTTGGCAATCACGATTTGTGATAAACCTATAACATGCTTGACTTCTCTGAAAAATCAATTATCAGCAATGTCCTTTCGTTTCATTTGTCCCACAATGACAAAGCATGCAGCGTATTTGTTGTTGTACTGACATATGTACATATATTGTATATACATATGTATCTGCACTATTCATGTCTTTATTTACAGCATGATTGTCTGTCTGTCAGTTCGATTATTCACATGCTGTTGTTTTGTATTTGATGGAATTTAATCTTGTTTAATTATGTTAAATGTCATGTGCTGACTAAAGATGGTTTTTTTGTTGTTGTCGGCATTCACTGCCAATAAAAACAATTACAGTTGAAAAGTACAGAGATATAGTAGGTGAGGGAGTGTGTAATCCAGGCGGAGGTGAACCGTTATAATTTATTAGGATTTTATAGAAAAGTTTATTTGACTGTTGAATTCGGTTGGAACAAAGCTTTAATGCTCTTCACAAGTATGATTTTGAATTTCGGGGATTCCTAATTTTTTAAAGAAATCACACCGAAATTTCAAATCTGTTGGGGAATGTTTATTATCATTCGAAAGCACATTCTTTGGCATTCATTTTTTGAAGATTATCTCTCTCAAATGTTGGCCGCGGCTACGTCTCCGGTCCATCCGTTGAGTTCTATTTTCGATAACTCGTTCGAGCATTTCGACTGGTAACTGGCGAATGGTATGCGTGATGTTTTGCTCAAGGCTGAATCAAAGCGACATTTTTCGCTTAGACTTTAGACTTTACATATTCGCACAAGAAAAAGTATAACCGTGTGATATCATATATCGACCAGCTCGAAAACGTGAAATTATCTGCTCACCGAAGTGTTTCCTCTATAAGTCCGTTACTCGATGCGATGTGTGGGAAGTGGCGTCGTCTTGTTGAAAGCAAATGCGGTTGAGAACACGAGCTTAAATTTCAAACATCAAATAGTCGGTCACGAAAGCGGTCGCCATTGCTGGTTACGGTCTCACCGGCATAAGTTTCGAAGAAATATGGACCGAGAATTCCATCGGCCCACAAGCCACATCAAACCGTTGTATTTTCTGGATGAAATAGCAGCTCTTGAATCTCTTCACGTTGCTATTCGTCCCTAATGCGCAGTTTTGCTTGTTTATATACCAACCGAGCCAAAAAGAAAAAACTTCGGATCTTCTTGGAACTTTTCAAGAGCACACAGAGCGAAGCGCTGTCGTTTGAAAAGGTCGAGCGGCGTCAGTTCTTGCTGAAGCTGTATTTGGAATACTTTAAATTTAAGATCTCGACGACATGTCGTTTCATACATCAGAACGCGTTGCTGCGAACGGCGCCGAATCGACTGTCCATGATCTTCGTGTACAGTCTCAGCTACGGCTGCTATATTTTCTTCACTGCGTGCTGAACATGCTCTATTCGGTCGAATATAAATGAATGCTGGGTCTCAAGATGAGCAAATACCGGGAAGATATATAAAGAAGTTGTGTTATAGGGATTTGAACAATTTGACCAATTAATATGGCAGCTGTATGGTATAATGGTCCGATATCGACAATTCCAACACATGAAGAGCTTCTTAGGGAGAGAAGAGGTTGTAAAAAATTTTACATCGATTTCTCAGAAAGTAAAGGACTATTATGTTCACGTATATATAGACGTATGGACATTCCTAAAATGATTCAGCTCGCACCCTTATCAGTTATGTAAGCATACACTTTGTAGAATCTTCGACGTTTGCTTCTGGGTATTTTTAATATAACATAGCCTGTTCAGTGTACAAAAAACTGTAACGCTTTTTCTCAAGCTTTAACATTACTTCAGTAGTCTTCCTTCAAGTGAGCTCCTCCAGTCACCTACTAAACATAACTGCTTATCTACATCTCTTAGTGTCGGGTCTTTTCAACTTGAGCAGCGAGAATGGTAGCAAAACACAAAAAGAAAGTTAAAAAAACAACAAAAACCAACAACAAAAACAACGAAAAATCCAACAACAACTGCTTGCAAAATGTCAACAACTTCAAAGTCCAGCGGCAGCATCAGTCACAATATCACATTAAAGCACTACCCACCACCCCCATCCCCTCGTCATCTGCACACAGCGTGATCTCCGTTGGCTAACAAGCTTTTCAGCGCTTTTTTCCACATTGTTTGAGCTTCGCAGAGTCGTCGTCGTCGCTACCGCCGCGTGCTCGCATCTCGCCTATGCGCTATGAATTGTAATTTGCTGGCACGCCAATTATCATTAGCGTCTAAATTGTAACCTAAAATGTGTAAACGAAATTTCAACTGTGGAATGAAATGGAAAATTGGCGCACTAATGTCTGGCATTTCGTTGGCGCGTTCATTGTTCGCTGATTTTCTTGCTTTGTTCAATTGAATTGAATGTGATAGTTAGGCGAAAAGATGTGCGTACCGAGATACCATATAACACCATATAACTGTAGGTATGTATGCAAGTGTATGGGTGCTCACAGAGTGATTATAGTCAATGGAAAATTTCGACATTGTGCTTAAATTGTTGTTGTGCGCTTTACTTCAGCTGAAGTTTTCGAAATATATGGCATTAAAATAATGTTGGATAAGTGGAAAAAGGTGTGTGGCAAGCGAACGTTTAGGTTGTTCTCTTTGAATTACAGGGTGCTCATTTATTTTGTTTGGGTTTTAAAAAACTCCAAAGATTCTTTTATTCCAGGCGGCAAAATTTATATTCTTTTATGGAATAAAATTTTAATGGAGTGACGGCTCAGGTTGAGATGTCAGTACGTATAGCGTATGCTCCATTTCTCATGGTTAGACCCAAATGAATGTTTATGTAGCATTTCTCGAGGCATTAATTAACCCAGTCAGTTCCTGCGGTCAGATAGCAGTGCTTATGTTCGATAAATCCAGTTGCAGAAAATTATCACCATGATCTGTGGGGACTTTTCAACTAATAACCACAAGAGCAATTTGCTACAAAGTTTGTAATACTCAAAGGAAGAGATATAATAGCATCAGGGACTCTAAAGAGTATGAGCAAAAAAAAGTAAGGCTTTCTCATTTGATTTCGCTCAACAGCCAGAAGTCACGTAGAGCTAAATCAGGCGAATGCGGTGGTTGCGGCACGATATTGATTGAAAATGTTGCGGCAAACTCATGAAGAATCAATGCAGTATGCGACGTTGCATTATCCACAGTAGTTTTTGAGATATCAAGCTGAAATTTTGCACCTCAACTTTTCTCTTAAAGAAGATGATTATTTGTAGGAATCACCGATAATGGTTTCCTATAGCATATAGCTGCCATACAAACGGATCGATCGAACTCAGGACCTTGTATGGTTAACTTTCATATTTGAAAAGATATCGACACGAAATTGAGCAGAGATAATTCGGCAAAGTAACGCTACAATATATAAAAAAAAATTTTAAGATCTGATCAATATAGCATATAGCTGCCATACAAACTGATCGAACGAAACCAAGTTCTTGTATGGAAAACTTTTTTATTTGTGAAAGTATAGTCACAAAAAATGGTATATACCATTACCTCAGACATTGCTATAATCTCCGAACGTATGGTTCAAATCGGATGACTATAGCTTATAGCTGCCATACAAAATGACCGTTCAAAATCAAGTTATTGCATGGAAACTTTTGAATTGTGAAGGGCATTATAGCTTTGTTGCAAGCAAAAATAGAGTTTATACTTATTTTTATCATATTTTTATTAAGTTGCCACCTTTTCGCATATTTACTTTGTATTTATTACACGGTTTTACTGCCACAATATATAGCTTTATTTAATACTATTTGCTATTTGTATAATATTAATGTAAATATGTGTAATAAATGCAAATTGAAATGTGATTGCATATTTCAAAGTTGTAAATTCAAACATTGTAGCCATAAAAATCTGTGGCAAATTTAGTTTCTCATTTAGATTTTATTGCCAATGAAATACACGCGTATCAAATGCGCCTCCATAAACTCTGAACTACAACACAAATTACTATTTCCCGCTCTATCTGTCTAATAATAAATTAAATTTTCGGAAATTTGCACTTAAATTAGTTTTCATTTCCGTTTTTTTTTCTAAATTTTGATTTATTGCTAAATTTTCACTGGATTCGCATTTTGAAGGGGACTTAAATGCTACACAATTTTAATGAAGTTTATTGAAATAAACTTTTAGTTGCTTATAATTGCCAAAATAATGCATGAAATGCTATACTAATAGCTTATAAATAGCGGTATTATAATTATGTTTGCAGTAAATATTTATATAATAGTTGAGCGTAATGAAAATGCGGCGTGGAAGTAGATGGAAAATAATGTATAATCATTTATGGACTTAACTATAAAACTAGAACGTTAAATGATGCCAAATAGGTTAAAATAAATAAAATTTTCAATTTATGAAATAAATATTTCCACCAACACTCAGAGTAAAGAAACATATTTTTATCACCTGTTATTAAATGTGACAAAAGTTCAGTTACTCATTATACCTGAATCTATAACCTTCAAGCAGTATTAAACTGGAGCAGAAATGCCGTAAGACCGAATATCAAAAAGCTGGAATATAAACTTTTACGTATGGAAACAGACTCAGAAATTAGCAGCTGTTTTATGCTCAGTATAAAGGATTAGTTAGCTTATAGCCTATCATATTTTCAGGTACGAAAACTTGCTACGGCTGAGAGTATAATACTTGAAAAACCTGAAAAATTTGATTTCGATCAGAGTTTGTTGGTGGGCGCAACTCTACTGGCTCGTAACTCCTTTATCTAAAGACTTTCTATCAGCCAAGTTTAGCATCAATAGGTGGACGACTTCGATGGATATGAGCGACGCTCCTAAAGGTAGGCAACGTTCTAGCTATTATAAAAATAAAGAAAATTTGTAATAAATTGAACTTTTTGTAGTCATTTTTCAGGAAAATGATTCCTAAAACCCTACTTAGATAATACCAGTCGTCATTAATTAGCTTAGAAACTCAGAAACTCACATTACACTGAAGCTAGAATACCCGTAAAAAGTAAAGAAGTTTCCATATAAGAACTTGATTGCGATAGTGCACTTTATATATAGCTATATAATAGAAAATCTAGAAAACTTCTTATTTTAAGTTAGGTAAGTAGGCTAATATTCGTGAGACTACAAATAAACCTACTTGGACTGCGAGAGACGATTATCCCAGTGAAGGAGAAGGTGTCTAGTGTCCACCTAATTTTTCTCCCTGCAACTTTGACAAGTGGGTATCAATAAGGTCAGTAGTTCCATGGACCTTTTTCGTTTCACACTGAACAAGAAGGCTTTCGAAACCGCAGAAGTGCTGGTTGCTGATCCACGCTTACTGAGTTCGCGCGAAGCCCATAGATCCAGAGGCCCATTGCCCGACGATAGAGGAACATCATCTCGTTTCCATTCGAATGGGATTTGTCGAAAAACATAAAATCTTACTGCATGACCTTCAATTGCAACAGTTGTAAGGTCCATTGTTTAAGAAATGTATGTATGTTTCTTATATCACTATACTATAACTATAAACTACTCATTCACATCTATATAATATATTGACTAGTAAGTAAAATTCAACCAGCTCACACCAATTAATGGCTACGTCAGTTTTAGGTTAAGAGAGGTTAGGTAAACAGGCTAACATTCGTAAAGTCACGAATGATTCTACTTGGAACGCTAAGTATGGATCCAAAATACCGCTGCATAACCACAAACTACCCTGAGCCAGTCACGAACTCATTGATATCAATTGCAGCCAATTCGAATAGTTTGTAGAAGTTATGAGATGCTTTAAGTATGGGCAAGCGAAAATCCTTCACCCTCCTTATGCAGCTTTGGCAATTTGTGTATTCCAAAACCTTAAATCCACTGGCTAAGTACCATTAAGGGCAGTGTCCAGTTGGAACTCCTGATCATTGCTAATTCATTCAGCTTTGAACTTTGAGTGAATTGTCAGCGAGCTCGAAGGTAGTACCGTGAATGATGCTGTTCCTCGAAGCAGTTCATCTGCTGCTACCTTAATGGCGACCACTTCTGCTTGAAAAATGTGAAATTATAATGGGTGGCCTTAGGCTAACGTTATTGGAACGCTTCCAACAGATAACACCTAAGCAAGATATTCTAAAATCTATGGAATGCATTATAGATAGTGAAAAAATATTATTGGATCTATCTACAAACTTCAACAAATGCATTTATGGTACTACTTTACACTTTCTAAGGTTGAGCCAACTTTGTATTTTATAAAATATAATTATGGTATAATAAAATATTCAGCATTTAATGTGGCAACATTCCTTTTAAATCTTCCAAGTTTCTCACGCATAAAAGATAATTATAGTAAGGGTTTGGAAAAAGTTTCAAAGTCGCAAATCAGCTTAACTTGCTAAGAAACCCCAAGTATATACGCCATCTTGCAACTTTCTTACGCTGGTGACTGAATGGTCTCTAATGACTTGAAGAAAAGGTATTCAAACTTTGTACACATAATTATGTGAGTGTTGAAAAAATAAAGGAGTGGAAGTGGGTCCCTACAGCCATTTTAAAACTTTTCTATTCAACACTTTGCCCTCTTTGTCTTCTTCTTATTCTTTCTATAGCATATCTGAAAATTTCAACCGTTAAGTTTTTCGCTCCTAACTCACTTGAGGCTTTAATCACCGTGGCAATACCGTCAAACTGGATTTTATCTGTGTCTCTCGCTTCGACCGTTACGAAAGCAACGGCCATTGTTTTAGCATCAGCAGCAGCTGCGCTCAATTAAATACAAATTATCACGCAACGGGGATGTTTTGCAGTTCGCAAAATAAAGAGTGACAGAGGCAAAAACAAAAGCAAATATTTATAATTTTGTTAATTTTTGAGATATGTTGAAGGGAATGCCATTTGGTTGAGTGCCTAAAAATGTAATGCCGCGCACGAAAGATCAACGGGATTAAGTGAGCTTAATCTTTACAAACAAAAAATAATGCTACTTGATTTTGATTTTGAGGTTATTTATTTTATCAAACACAAGTAAAGACTGTGTACTAAGATTTCTGCAAAGTTATAATAAAACAAGAAAAAAAAAACGGTTCAGTTGCAGTGAAGCTACATACATATCTATAATACACTTGAAAGGTGCGCTTCTTAGTTTCTAGGCAGCCATAAGCTATAATGATCCGATTTGAACAATTTCTTTGTAGAATATAGCCTTGCTTTTGGCAATAATCTATGTCGAGAAGTTATCTACCGTAAATTCTTTGTAGTTACGAAAGCTTCTTTCGAAAGCTCTTTAGAACTAAGAAAACTCGTTGGAACCATAAATGTTGAAGTTTTTACTCCAAAGTGTCAAAAGCTTCCAACAGAAGTTCGCATAGAAACGGAGAGCTTTCGTTAAAAGCTTAAGTGAACTCTATTCTCAATATTTTTGTTAAATAAATTACCTAAAATATGATATATTTTGAAGCCAAAAGCTCTTTGGGTCTTTGAAAGCTTCTGTCGAAAATTCTTCGCAACTAAAAAAACTCGTTGGGACTATAAAGGTTGAAGTTTTGACTTAAAAGTGAAAAGGGCTTTCGACAAAAGCTTTCACAGATCCAAAAAGCTTTCGGTAAAAGCTTACATGAGCTCTATTCTGAACCTATGGGATATCATAAAAGAGAAACAGTGACTTACTCGAAAAATTAGAAAGAGTTAGAGACGGTGAATTGTAACTTAAAGACAATGCACAAGAGTACAGTCTGATGACCAAAGCACATACCTTAACCGGTTTTATGAAAGCAAAAAAATTATATTTTGATGAAATGTAAACAAGTTAGCTTTGCGTTGTTTTTTTAACATTACTTCATTGTTACGAATATGTAGCGGAATTCACATGACAGCAAAGCGTTACTGCGCTTGAAGCGGCAAAGGTGCACATCCTCGGTAAGAAGAAGAAAAGTAAATTTATTGTTATAAATTGATACAAGCAGCTATGCTTATAAATGTCTGTATATATTTACCGTTACATTCATATCTTGTCCACAACATGTTCCGCCGTCGTTTATCAAACAATTTGCCTTTGCCGACTAAACTTAATTCAACTTTTCCTCGTCGCACTCGCTGCTTAAGCTCAGAGCTTATCAACCTTTGCGTGTAGACAATTTGTCTTTTCCAATTGAAAATGCAGACATGAGAATAAAAACATACATATATGTATGTGTATATATGAATTTTTGAGGAGTAGTGTTTACTAATAAATACCGTTGTGTCGGAGAGCCCGTTTAGGATACGTGCAAATTTCTCCTTGGCACTCCCACTGCATATATACTTTACATAGTTACATACATATTCACACACAAACACATATACTGACGCACACATACATTGCCACATCTAGTCATATATACATGTATGTGGAAGGCAGTTGTTTTGGCTGTTTACTCAGCTGGTTTTATTTATTTGTTTGTTTTTGGCAACAACCAAACGATAATTTTTAGCTGTCACTTAGCTGCTCGGCTGTGGCAGTCGCCCTAACAAATTGCTGGATGTGAACTTTGTTTATGTGTTATAGGCACATACATATGTATATGTAAGTAGGTGACTTCGTGGGCGTCTGAAATTCGGGAAATATATTGGTTGTTGTCTTGCGGTTGAAGTTGTCGGAAGGTGTTAGCTAATTGCTACCATATAAATTATTTTTGACACACAGAGTTCAATAAGGTGTTCATTGGGGGAGTGATTAAGACTTAGAATAGGAGCGCGGATTTTGAGGAAAGACGTGAATGGTTTAGCATGACATAGACATAGACATAGAACTTGACTGAATTCCTGTTCTTACGATGGTGTTTACCATTCATTTTATATTTTATACATATTTATAATATTTTCGCGCGACGTGTTTCTGTGAGTGATGCAAGCCGAAAATGCAGCGGTACGCGATTAAATTCTGTGTGAAACTCGGTAAATATGCTATAGAGACGTTTGATATGATGAAGCAGGCTTACCCAGATGTTGCTTTTGCAAGATGTGGTGTGTTTCGGTGGTACCAGGCCTTTATGGAGGGCCTCGCCCAAAAAAGAGAAGAATGGGCAAATCCAAAGTAAAAACGATGTTCATTGTCTTTTTTGACATCAAAGGCATCGTTCACCAAGAATTTCTTCCTCCTGGACAAACCGTTCATGCCAAGTTTTACTTAGAAGTCCTCAAGAGACTTAAACGAAGAGTCAATCGGGTCTGACAAGACATTGTATCTGATTGGAAGTTCCACCATGATAACGCCACGGCTAACACCGCCTTTCTTTTAAACAGCTACCTAACCAAGGCCGGCATTCCAACGCCACCGCAGCTGCCCTACATCCCAGATGTGACCCCCCCCCTCGAACTTTTTTTTTCCTTGCCTGAAAAGGGATATGAAAGGGGATCCAGGCAACATAAATTCCAGAGAATGTCTTCCGTGACGCCTTCAATGCTTGGAAATCGCGCTAGCAGCGCTGCATCGACGCAGAAGGAGCCTGTTTTGAAAGTTTCTAAAGAATTGTAACGATTGGTTCAGTATATTTTTTTAAATCGACTCAGTCCTATTACTTTCTGGGGAAACCCATTGTGTATATGACCTTAAGATGGAAGCGTATCACCGCAAGTTATGATGATACTATGATAAAAGGAATAGTAAAAATCATTCCACTATTTTTATAACATATTTCTTTAGTAAACAGTATCTTACGTTGTATAACTGCGATCAGTTGGTTAGATGGCTGAGACCTTAGCAAAGCACAGGATCGCACCAAGACTGTTAGACAGTTCCATACGAAAAAGTTCTGCAGTTGGATGCCGGCAAAAACGCACTGAACCTTATGCTCTATTTTATTGCATGAATCCAGATCGGCCAGTGCCAA
Organism: Bactrocera tryoni; assembly: GCF_016617805.1. NCBI lineage: Eukaryota > Metazoa > Arthropoda > Insecta > Diptera > Tephritidae > Bactrocera > Bactrocera tryoni. The sequence goes on along the minus strand of NC_052503.1, from coordinate 20,479,410 downwards.
TTTAGAACTTAAATTAGAATTTGATGAGGTGGGCTGAGCCCGAACAGTACAGTAATGAACCACAAGAAGCCAGCTGACCGTTCCCATTCCAAAGTTATTAAGTATCGGTGCTAGTAAGCTAATCAGCTTTACAGTTTCCTGCATAGCGCAGCGATCAGGCACTCAAATAAGTGTAATCATAAAATAACTCGATGCTAGAGATATGTATATCCTTTCAAAGTCTTGTACGCAAAGTCAACAAACTCAAAGCTAATATCGCTGCTGGAGTGAATAGTCACCACTGTCAAGGATTTAGGCAGCCACCTTGGGTTGGAAGACGACGTTAGAAACAAAACTTTCATACTTTCCAATAATTTTGATGTTAAAGATGCACCCTACCCTGGAAGCCCAATTTTAAAAAAATATTCAGAAAATAATGGAAATTCTTAAGCCCGACGGTCACGTATACACTGATGGCTAGGAGATGAGGAGCTAAACTTTGCGCGAAAAGTCGTCTGAAGCCAGAATTTTCCAGCCATTAGGTGAGGAATTGTGTTGCACCAGGCAACGTGAGGCCAAACAGATCGATAGTGACTCGCCGGCAGCTGCAGCAGCTTGGTTGCGACTGTTCTTATCCAACCAGTTTATGGTCCGGACCTAATATCAACTAGTTACTAACTATTTTTGTCTATGGCGACTAATCTTCGTCTCAAGAAGAGCTTGCGCATATCGAGTGTATCCGGTTGTTATCAATAGGACCTGAAAACCATTAGATAAATCCTTGCTTCAATGAGAGCGGCATTGAGAGCACAGCAAGTAAAGAAAGATTCAATAATAACAGCAATTCATTGGAGAGATTAGATATTCTTGTGATTGGAATAATACAGCAAGTTATGCGATAATACAATGATATCACTCTTGACGTATAGAGTAGTAAACCTTCAAGTGTTTTAAAGTCTCCCTTGGAAGGTTAGAGCCTAAGAAACTGTAAGCAATAAAGTTGAATTATGATTCTATCTTCGGATCATAAAACGCTTCCACGTTCAGTTTCATATTTAGCCAGGGAAAGCTTTCTCGTATCAAACCATTAGAAGGATTGTTATTAAAAAATTTGGATATGATACCCCCAAAAATGGCGTAAGATGGAACAACGTTAGGGTAAACGGAGATTAAATGGAACAAAGTTTCTTTGATAATATATTTTATTGGTCTGACTTCGGATGTCCAACACATTTGTCTTTTATTTCCAAAACTATTTGAAAACCTTTTGGGAATTTTAGATTTTAAAAGTTCAAAACTACTTATGGTACAACTGACTGCCAGATTGATATTGTTAGGGATCTATACAGCAATTCTTGAACACTTGCAATTTTCATTCAGAAAACCAGAAATAAGTACCCGAAAGTACGGAAATATAGAATAATATGGAACTCAATACCTGTTAGCACAAAGCACTCACTTTTTAAGAGATTTACAATAAGTGGTGAGTTAAGAAAACACAGATTAGGTGCCATGAGTTTACATACATTTTGGCTACAGGTGCTATTGCATCCCCCAACAGATCACTTCGACCGAAACTTCTGAATTCAGTAGAACTTCTAATGCACTCTTGTAATAAAAACGTCTCTCACCTACATTACGGTGATGTCCAATTTGGAGAGCAATCAAAACAAAAAGGCATTAGCACTGCAAATTGATTTTGGTTGAGGTTAAGAACGTATAAATATTGCAGAGTCCCTTAAAACCCATACAACAAAGCTGCATAAAGTAGCGGAGAGAGAGAGCGAGAGTGAAAAGTAGTACGAAGCGGCAAAATCAACACAAATATTCGCACACAAAATGAAAGCATTTTCATGTTGCAAGCAGCAAAAGTAAATAAACAGCTGCAATAATGGAAAGTACGGCGAGCTCCGCACAGTGCGCCAACGGAAGAATCAACAGCCGCAGTTGCGGTGGAGTTTTGGGAGCACTGTTCGAGTCTAAAGCAACTAAGGAGTACATACATCGCTTTGCCATCATCAATCCTTGTCTGGTTGCGAAAATTGAGACTGCATGCTGTAGAGCGAAATCCACTGATTCACACAATTCTGAGTAACGGTATTTTCGTAAATCTGGCTTTGTGCAACCGCTTTCAGCAACCTTAGTCTCTGCTCAAACGCAGCTTTAGCACACAATTTGATTGTTGCATCATCTCTATGTATATCTGTGTATTGTTGCCACATTGCTTTGTGTTTTTTTTGTTGTACTTAGCCCTGCAAACTTTGCTTGGTGTTGATTATAATGGCGCTTGCTCCGAAATCCAATTGTTTGTGTTTTTGTTGTGGTGACATCGTTAGCATGCACATTTAGTATGTATATGTGTGTGTGTGTGTGCAACATTGCTACGCATTTCTGGTAACCACAAAAGTAGCAGCAAAATGTACAGCAATAACAATATTCCGATGAGTTAACAACTAAATCTAACAACAATAATGTGGTCAAACAGAAACAACAAAAACAACAGCAAACTATATAAATTTACACAAAGGAAATTGACCGATGCTCTGACTGCATGATTGCAAAAATACGGAAACATACAACAACAAAAATTACAACAACTGATTAAACAACAAAAACAAATTACAAAAAAATGAAAATGTAACAACAAAAACACAATAAAAACGGAAAAAAGTGAACAATAAAAAATTACAACAACAACAAAAATGAAAATATAACAATAAAAACACAATAACTGACCAAAAAATTATCAACAACAAAAATTATAACAACAATAAAAAATATAACAACAATAAAAATTACACCAACAACAAAAAAATAACATAAGACTATAAAACGCAACAACAACCAAAATTACAAAAACAAATAAATAAAAAAATAAAACAACAACAACAAAAAATTAAAATAGCAATAACAAATTCACAAAATAAATAAACAACAACTTACTAAAGTGAGCAGACGCACAAACTACAAAAGTTTACCGTTTGAAGTGAGCTTGCAACACACAATGCTGCACATGTTACACACACACACACACTACTACCAATACAAATGCTTGCGGTGATTGTCATATTCCACATTAAATTCAAGAGTCTTGTTATCACAATCGTTTTGTGGTGACTGACTTTACTGCCTTTTTGCCAAAGTAATTGATAAGTGAGTCGGCGCTGGGTGAGCGGCCAGCGGGCGGCACATTGCAGCTTGTGGCATGCAACTTTACTGAATGCCATGCATGGCTTTTACAACTCAACATATGTACATATATATGTATGTATACATAATGTATGTGTGTGTGCAAGTATTTATTGGCAAATCGGGTATTTCGAATTTGTTAAGTAAACTCCATTCAATGACCATTAACCCTTTAGTACACGAATTCCCTTTCAGTGCAGCTTATTTATTCTTGATTTCAATTTCGGTTGCTATTTTCCTTTGTATCTCCATTTTTAGTTGGAGTGTGAGTAGAAGAGAGACAACACTTATTTTTATTCGAAGGATACAAAGGACCTTCAAAGCAGTTACGCTTGGTTAAAATATTGCTGAAGCGCTTCTAACTTTTTAATAACGCTTTGATAGTTCACTATCATTTGCGACAGCTAGCTAAGCATTTGCTCGTTTCCTCATACTTTATAGGAATAAATAATTTAAAAATAATAAAATTGCAATATTTGATTACTTCAGCGCTGATCCTCTCCTCGACTTTACGTTAAAGCATTATTGGAATAACATTGCTTCTTTGCTATGGTCACTCCAAAAAAATTAAATGATCGACATTAAGGTACGCATAACTAGTTAAATAACCGATCGAAAATTGTCACCTAGCAGTGCTATCCCAGAACATGTGCTGTTATAGATTTTGCTATTATAACCTCAAAACAGCAACACTAAAGGAGCATAAGCTCATTTTTTGGCTCATCTCCTCGTTCAAAATTGAGGTAGCCTTTATCATATCGAATTCCCAGAGAGTGAGAGACTAGTTCGCGTATATACAGGCAGACGAACATGACTTAAACGACTCACATACTTATATATGCTTTTCAGCATCTGAGACGTTTTCTCCAGGGTATTTTGTCCAGTATGGGGTATGAAACACTGTAATGCTTTTCCTTTAGCATTAACATTACTTCAATAGACTTCCTTCAAGTCAGTAGAGCAAAAATAGTAAGACTTATTCCAGTTTCGCATTCTTCGAAATCTTTTTTTTCCAGGTTGGTTTGACTGTCAGTGACATCTGTCCCAAATGTCATATCAAAATAATCATTAGTGTTTAGTATATGCTTGGCTTTCTGAAGTACATAAAGTGCATTCGGCGGGTTTTACGATGAGTGAGGTCATTCCACAAAGTATTTCAATTAAATTTTGTGTGCGGAATCAAATTTCTGGTGCCGAAATGCTCAGAATGTTGGAAGTACCTTCAATTGTTTGTCGCGAGCAAGTGCTTTTGATTGGTACAAATTATTCAAAGAGGGTCGAGAACGTGTTGACGACGAACAACCGCCAGCAGGGTCATCAACATCAACTGATGATCAACACGGTTAACAGTCAGAGATCTTACTAGTACCGCTGGAATATCGGAAGGATCAGTAAAAAGCATTTTGAAAAATCATTTGGTCCTAAGAAAAGTGAAAGCACGATTGATTTCAAAAGCACAAAATTTTTTCGAAAAACGTCGCATTTTCGTCGAGTTAATTTCTGTGACACAATGTTTTCCGACTACGAGAATGTCATGAAAAGTATTATTACTGGATCTATGCTTGCGACTTGATGATCAATCTGTCGAATATCGTAGCTAAAGCGAGCCGAAACCACGGCAAAGCAGGCTTGGCACAAGTGTATTGGCGCGAAGAAAAATTTCTTGGAGGCGGACGACATATATTTTGAAGAATAAATAATGACTAAAATAAACGTAAGTTTGTTTGTGTCCAATCTTCCGAAATATTCTCTGAAATTTCTTATTCAGATATTGGACAAATAAGAACCGAATTGGGGAGAGGGGACATGACGCAAGCCATACAAGTTCTCTTTAGTTAGTGGTGATCGATTTTGATATATTCAAAACCCAGATATTTAAAAAAAGTTACTGCGTTTCCCCATTAGTGGCTTTGACTATGTGTCATATACTTTTGGTTGTGCAATGTATGTCTGACTTCTTGCCAAATAATCGTCATTTGCGGGAAGTGTTGATTTTCTACTTTCAGTCCAAGAAATCGGTGGCTGAAATACATCCGCAAGTCCAAAAAGTTTACGGAGGTGCTGACCCAAGTGAAGTAACATGCCTTGATAGGTTTCGTTGTTTCAAAGATCGCGATTTCGATATTAACGACCGTTCGTGTGAATAACGACCGATATTAACGACCGTCCGTGTGAAGGTAGACCGAAGACTTCAGAAGATGGTGATTTGAAAACGTTGCTCGATGAGGATCTTTACGCTTCAACATTGGGAGTCATCCACCGAGCCATTTCAGAGCAACTACATGCGCTGCAAATGATTCAGAAACAAGGCACTTGGGTTCCTTATGTTTTAAAGCCAAGGGACGTAGAGCGTCGCCTTTTCCTCTGTGAACAGTTGCTTCAACAAAAAAAAAATAAAGGGATTTTTGAATCGTAATGGGTGATGAAAAGTGGATTCATTACAGCAATCCAAAGAAAATAAAATCACAGATACTGCCCGGTCATGCTTCAACATTGTCGCCTCGATCGAATATTCACGCTGCGAAAGTTGTGCAGTGTATTTAGTGGGATCAGGCCGGGCTTATTTATTCTAAGCTGCTGCAACCAAACAATATCAGCGGTAGTGAATGGTATCGACTTCAATTGATGCGATTGAGCAGAGAACTGCACGAAAAGTGACCTCAATCCCAGGTGGTTCGGCACAGAAGCAGTTTCACTCGCAATAAGACATTTAGATAGTGAGTTAGCGCACTTCTAATAGTCTTCCAAGCTGGTGTTATATGACAAAGATTATGAGCTCTATTCCAACGGCTAAATTTTTGAATTTTTCGACTAAGTATGTGGCGATTATGTTTTTTTCTAGAAAGTTGTATGAATGTTTGGTTTCAAAATGAATTTCTTTAAACTATCAGATTAATGCCTCTATAACAACAACGACTTGTTTTTGCAACCGCTGATATCTTTAATTAAAAATTCCAGTAAATATGCCCCTCCACCCTTGATTAGCTCAATGAAGCTCGACCACAACTAATGAACCAACGTAAAATCTCCACCGCTTTGCACCCTTTCATTAACTAAATACAACAACAAATAACATTTCTCAAAGCTTCAATGTACATAGTTTAAGTGAGTAGAGCTTCACCTTTGCTAATCCTAATTAACTTTCTTGTTTGCTTTTTAATCCATTATGCCACCGGAAAATTCCGGCATTTGACAGCAGCTGAAAAGCAACGACACCGAGACTTACCGAGTCGCACAGCGTCGTCTTTCAACTTGCCACTTGCCAAAATAAGGTGTCTCTGACAGTTTGAGTCTTACAAAATGCTGGTCAACAACAAGGACATAACCTTTCGCACACCACCACAACAGCAACGACAACATGGTTACATATTTTGACTTCTTAACAATATTTTTGTTGTGTAAGCGTGTCCGAAATTGTACTTAATTATCCTAAAAGCAGATCTAATGCAATGCAAAAACTTTCTTCACCGCCACCGCCTCCCTCACGGCCAACAGTTTATTTTTGGCACAAATCGCCGCTGTTGTCCGCAGCTGCAACCTCATTGTAAGCGCCATGCCCTCATTCATTTGTTCGTCCGTCTGTTGGACTGTGCGACCGTTCGCTTGTACCTTCATCTGTCCGCCCGTACATTTGTCCCTTCGTCGGTCTGCTTGTCATTCGTGTGTCCCTTCGTCCCATTCGTTTGTCTCTTCGTCTGTCTGCTCATCCGTTAGCCTCTGTGGCTTTTAAGTGACACAAAGCTGCCCGAAGTTGAATAAGCTACACCCAATTGTCCGTCCGACAGTCGGTCCGTTAGTCGCTTAGTGTTGAGTGTTGCTTGCTAACTCATTTTTCAGCTGCCTTTTCAGCTAAATTACCGTGCGCAACAACAACAGCAACCACACAGCTCGAGTATAATCCATTGGGTGCTTAGTAAATATTATGACCAACGCTTTTGCTGTGGCTTCCTCGCCAGCAGAGCTAACTGTTTTCGCTGACTGCTTGTAATGTCACCCTTCATGACTTCGAAAAAGAGCTTCGTGTGTGCGCGTGTGGCTTGTCGCTTCTGCTTGACAACACAACAAAATCACGTGCAATGACAAAATGTAACAGAAAATTTTTTCCAAAATCGCTGCTCATCACACACACACACACACTGGTGGCATGTTGTGTCTTCTATTCAACCGACTTATCCACATTCTTGCAGTTCTTTGCAAATCAAGCACAGTTCGCTGCTGTTGAGGCGAGCGATGACTTTGAAAAAGGAGCGAGCAGAAAGGAAAAAAACAACATAAAAAATTGAACTTCGTTTGCACAGGAGCTATAATACCCTTCACAAGTGCATTTTTTATAGGAAAAAAGGCTATAAAAATATCTTTTTCTTGATTTTGATTGGTCAGTTTGCATGGCAGCTATATGCTATAGTGCTCCGATCTGAATAAGTTTTTCGGAGAATATAGCGATACCCGAGATATCTGTGCAAAAATACTGAACGATCCCTTGTTAAATAAAAAAGTTTTCCATACAAGAACTTTAGTTCACACGATCAGTTTGTATGGCAGTTATATGTTAAAGTCATTCGATCTGAACAATTTTTTCACAGATTATTGCGATGGCTTAGGTTATACAGGGTACCAAATTTGGTGCAGATACTTGGTCAAATAAAAAAGTTTTCCATACAGGACTTGATTTGGATCGGACAATTTATATGACAGCTATAAGCTGTAGTGATCCGATATCGACGACTGCGACCAATAAGCAGCTTTTTGGAGAAAAAAAGACGTATGAAAAATTGCAGATCGATATCTAAAAATTGAGACAGTAGTTCGCTTCTATACAGAGAGGCAGTCGGAAAGAGAAACAAACGGACGGATTTGGCTAATTGACTCAGATCCTTACGCTTATCATTTATACATACAAATACATATATTACAGAATATCCTTCTGTTTCCTTCTGGGTCTTACAAACATCGCGGCAAACTTAATATTCCTTGTTCAGGGTATAAAAACATCCAAACACTTCACAAAAAAATTTCAAAACTCCTCGCTGTCATTCGTTGGTCATTCACTAAAGCGTTTTGTGGCCAACAGCTACATAAACGAAAAAATTAACAACAAGAACAAAAACGCTCGCTGCAAAGTTAATTGAGCTAAAATTTATCGTATAGTTCGGCTGGAGGTCGGTCGCTTGTTGGGTCGCACTGTCACTTCGTCATTCTGTTCACGGTCTTGTGCTTGGCTGGTCTGCACGTTGTCACAGTGTTTGTTTGTGTGTTTCTGTGTTCTCAGTTTCTCGCTTGACCCAGCCTCGTTTATTATGCTTTGTAGCATCCTTTTTGTGTTTTGCCGTCTTACTTATTTTATTTAAATATTCCCTTTATTTGGTTGCTCTTCGGGTCACTTTATATTTCCCTTTCTCATATTGCAAAGTAATTGTAATTAAAGAAATTACATACACAATTGCCATGTTTTTATATTAATATACTCCCATATAAGTAATGGTGGCTTTATTTATACTAATCATCCTGAATATTTGGCTGGTGGGAGAACACTATATTTCTGGCTTTCTTTTTAATCAAAAATATACTCACTTTTAGCTTAAAAAGACAATTATATATACACATAGTACATTAGGAGTTGAATTGAAGAAAGCTCAATAGACACGAAGCATTGCTCATGTGAAAAAACTATCATATATATAGATACTAAATATCCTATAAAGAATCGGAACATAAAACTATGATCTGAAAACTGGGACTATTACTATTATATATCCGCGCTATCAAAAAGGTTTAAAGTTGAAGAACTGGAGGCATACTCAAGAAATTTATTGCCCAACACAAGAAGAACTCACTCGAGAGGAACTCGTTGAATATTTGGGAGTTACTCATGCAGCTATCTTCAAACGTTTAGAAGCAGCCGAATACAATCAAAAACAAGGACTTCGGTGCTTTATGTAAATTGAAGTCAAGAGTTCTTGAAAGACAACTTTGCATGTCAAAAATGCTGCTTAGAAGTTGAAAAAGAAAGTATTTTGCAACGGATTGTGACTGGTGGTGCAAAATAGCAAACAATATTTTGTGAAACCTAGTTAAACAGCCAAATCAACGGCAAGGTATATCCTTGGCAGCAGGTAGCAAGATATTTATGTGCATTTGGTCAGTTTCAATGCGAGCTAGAGTGGGAAGACGAAAGATCCCTGCTAAGGGTTGTGCGCTGGGTTTGGAACCCGACTCGTAAAAAAACACTCCCAATGAAAACATCGAAACAGCCTTGGATGAGAGATCCTCCTTTTTCGGCTATAAGCCAATTTAGGCGTAAGCCAATAAAGAAAAAAACCGGGCGAAAAACAGTAATGGGGAACGCTACCGACAGCAACTCATCAGCGGGCGATTGCGAAGAGCGCACGAAATTACCGATTAGGAACAAGACAATAATTTTCCGTCCTGTCAATGCTCGACCACATGTTAAAAGTTCGGTTAAAAACTGTTTGAAAAACAGCAGCTGATATTGCACCTTCTGACTATCATGTGTCCGATCGATGCAGATGAACTTCACTGGTTTATATCAAAACAGGTTATCAAAAATTCGTTCTTGATCGCCCAGCCGGCGCAGGTCTTTTCGGATGGAATCCACAAATTGACAGGAAGATGGGAAAATATTATAGTTTTAAATAAACCATATTTTGAAAAGAAAAAAACCTCACCAATGTAGTTAAAGATCCAATATCTTGCTAAGATTATAGGCAACGGTTTACCGTTTTTAGTTCTGAGAAACCTAAACTTTTCTCAGGCGACCGCGAATACGTTGAACATCCAGTTGATGCAGAATGAACGGAAAGAGAAGAGATAAAAGACCAAGTGTCGGAGATTTTACATGATTTGCAGGATTCCTTTACTCTAATCCTCAGACGAAGATAAATCAACTGACGGCGGCATATTTTATCAAACAGGCTATGCATGTAATGATACTCAACACAGAAATAAATACCTTGTTACGATCTACAATAAGCCACGGTGCTTTTTCTTAAAATAACATGTAGCAGTTCAAAAGTATACATATGTTATGGTCTAACTACTTAAGTCTGACAAATACGACAAGGTTGGTGAGTCAAATTGTTCCCCTTTTCTATTGAACATCCCAGAGTCTTTTACTTGACTGGATTCATTTTCGGCACTCGTCATTTATTTGGAATCAGCCTATCATTTTTGACTTTCCGAAACACCCCCGCAACCATAGTTTATCTCATGATTGACTTGTGGCCTATAGAAAGCCTTCCACTTAGCTAATCACAATAAGCTTTATGAAACCACTGTTCGGCCTTCACTTTAACCGGCAGAAATCTAGTGAGATTTGAAGGTTATAAAATATCTTGACGGTTTATGGTCTACTATACTTCGGAAGAGATTTTCTACAAATAAGTTCGACGTTAAGCTAAGAACTACCCATACGAAGTTAAAATATCTAACATTGAACCGGATACATATTAATTTTTATTCGCTTTCGAAACAGAAAGAAACAATAATTGCTAGGCAGAATGTTATTAGGCAATTAGCTACGCAGAAATTAGTAGGCAACAAATGTATTTCAAGAGGTTTTCATACTAATTTACTCCCAATACTCCTTACACATAAATCTGCCTTTTCTTCATAAACATTTTGAACCGCTATGACATTTTCCTAATGCTTGCAGTCCCATCTTTCTAATTATTCCAATTTGTTTTCACTTCTTTGTTACGCCTTTTTTGCTTGGATACTTTTTTCCAACTTTTTCTCACTTTTAAAACAAAAACGAAGTCGCCTTACAGCTCCGAACCGCAGCGGTTGAACACTGTGAGCCGGTGAGTAATGTTGGTCATTGTTGCCGCAGTGAACTACAAAAGCACTGAGTGTCGTAATATACTGTTGCTCATTAATTCATTTGGCTAGCATTATGTATTTGGGATGCTAAAGCAACAAAGGCAAACAAAAAGTGATAATAATAAAGAGAAATGCAAGAAAATTAAGCAAAATGGAAAAAAAAATCACACGATCCACCCACCCACTCTACCCTCTCAACTAAAAGCTTTCTCTTGCGCAAGCCGGCCTTTACGGTTGTCGGTACTCGGTACTCGGTCTCGCATTGTCATTTTAGTAATGAAAAAGATTGACTCGCACAATAAGCTTTAATATGAGGGTCACACACCACCTTTGGCCCAGTTATGAACTCAAGTGCAATGCTTGCAAATAAAAGAAGCAAAAACGCCAGAAAAAAGCGAGCAAGGTTGCTAATCCTTTGGCAGCGTCGCTTTTACCGTAAAATGTGATTTCTTTTCCGATGCACAACACCCGCTGTGCGCTGGCTCCCTGCCTTTACGGTGGAGGTGGTGGGGTTATGCTGTTACATGCGCAATTTCATAAGCATCGTGGAATAGTTATTATATTAGAGAATTATTTAATTCCATCTTAACTTACTTAGTCAGTCAGTGCTTTGTTCGTGGTTGATGTAATAAACGAGTAAGCATAAAATTATGTAATTAACTGCGACATGCAGTTAATATATGCTTTTAAGGGGTAAAATATTTTAATTAAATCTTCTGTCTACTAAAAGTTGGATATTATTAGATAAGGCTGAAAAACAGGTATCTTAACCCGTTTTTACAGCGGCTAAGTCTCTAAAAAACTTACTTTGAATTATATCAAAATCTTTCTTAAAAAACATATTTTGATATTTTACCAAACTTGAGTTACTAATATACAAACCATCTACGGTTCGAACCCCAATAAAGAGCCGCGAAAGATTTTCCACATACCTGCAATGAAAAGATAAAGAAAAGTTAGTTAGATGACTTTATTATATAAGAAAATATTTTTGAATTTTAAAAATTTGTTTTAAAATATCCACGGCAGCTGAACATAACAGACTCCAGCTATTTTTATAAATAAAAGCCGAGTAAATATATCTATGTATTTCACATAAAGATCGCAATATACTTACATATGCAAGCCGATCTGAATATCGAAAATCATTACTTAATACTGTGGGCGAAAAATAGTAAGACTTTTTAATTTAAAGGAAGATTACTTTGAGGGGGACGCCATAGATTTTGAAGAATAAATTAAGAATTTGAAAACTATAAACATAGTCTTACTATTATTTGCTCATAATAGTATAGAGTATAATAGGTATAAGGAGATTAAGGGAAGGTCTAAACTGTATCCAGCTACTTTTGGATCTACAGAAAATTAAGCTCGAGAAAATATTTTCACTCAACTTAATCAACATGAATTAAGCAGCACTTGTAAACTTGCGAAAACTTTCTGACCAAGAGTGGAATATAAAATGTTTATGGAACTACCAGCTCTTAGCCAGCTTCATATGCCCACAATGATAGGTGGCTCAATTCAATACTCACTCAAGCGGTGAGGCGAAAGATTTTTGAGGCCGTAACTTGTCAAAGTTGGAAACATCTGGGTACATTCTCTTCAACTGTTCCGCTTTCGCCAGACTAAGGTTGAAGCATCTCGGCTGGCATACCTACATCGAAACCGGCCGAATTCGCTGAAGTAGATACCAAGGAGCATGCCTCAGGTTCTTTGTAGAATATGGTTGGACGAAAGCATGCCCGACGATTGTAATTTAAGTGTGCTCTGCCAAATCCATCAAAAAGAGAGACCACACAATCTGCGCCAACTACCGTGGGATAAGCCTCCTCAACAGCGCATATAAGGTTATATTGAGCGCACAGTGCGAAAGATTAAAGCCCACCGTCAAGAAGCTGATTGGATGATTGATGTCTGAATTTGGTATCCCCGCAAAACTAATACGGCTGGGTAAGCTGAAGTTGACAAATACCGTCAGGTTTAAGAAGGACCTGTCCGAGCCGTTGGATATCAAACGAGCTTTCAGACAAGACCTATTCGATCTGTTGATCTAAATAGAGAAGATGCAATCTTCTATAAGGGTGTACAGCTATGATGATATTGATGACTTAACAATCACGCCGTTAGTTCTGATTTCTTCAGAATGAGTCAGGCAGTGAAGCAAATGGGTCTGCTGGTGAAAGAGGTTAAGACGAAATATCTCTTGTCATCAAACAATGAGTCGTCGCACTCGCGACTTGCCTCCCACGACACTGTTGACAGCCATAACTTCGAAGTCTTAGATAATTTCGAACCAGTAAACAATGTCAGCCTTGTAACCCAACGCACAGTTACATGCTCTTGCCAACAAGTGCTACTTTGGACTGAGCAGACAATTGAGTCATAAGGTCCTCTATCGACGAACAAAGGCCAAACTTTGCAAGTCACTCATCTTCTCCGTCCTGCTATATGGTGCAGAGGCATGGACAATGTCCATAGCAATTATCTGATGAGTCGACTCTAGGAGGTTTTGGGGAAGAATTATGGTCCTTTGCTAACTGACAGCGAAGAATACCGCAGTCGATGGAACGATGAGCTGTACAATATATACGACGAAATTGATATAGTTCAGAGAATTAAGAGACAGCGGCTACGCCTGCTAGGTTATGTCGCCCGAAAGTATGAAACCACTCCAGGTTTGAGAGTAGTAACTGAGTAGTATTATGAAATTCTAAAAGGTAACGTGCCATTCAAGGCTTAGTTGTACAGATATCTTCATGTTTCGGAAGTGAACGTTTCGATGTTGACTTCTTGACGATCGTAATATTGCACCAGAAGTTTCTTAAACTCATAGAAATCTCTTGCTGGTCTAAATACTATAAGAAAATTAAAGGGGCAATGCCATCCAGACTAAAAAGCAGCTATTGAGAAAATAAATGATCATTATCTAAAAGTGAAGACATTTTGTCGTAGACGCTAAAATAACAAGTATAAATTTTTTTTGGGTAAAGAAATCAAATTTGATCTTACTAAAAATAGATTCCTGGGAAAATACACGTTTGCCACCTCTTAATCCATTTTTCAATGGATTCGTCTGTACTGGCTCTCAGAGCCTTCATTTCGGCTTTTTCAGTTTCAGTTTAGTTTTGGAGCGCCATTCAGCAGATTGTTGGACGGTTTCGACCTCATCTCATATTCATAAATTCACGTTTCGACACCAGTAAAGTTTTCGATGACTTCATGAACTTCACTGAATATTTTATGTCACTCAAATACTTGTGTCCGCTTTAAAGTAGATTCCCCAAAGGCTGTCTGCAAAATTTAAAGAATACTGTAGCCTTGACTACATTTGGAATACAAAATTTCAAGCAAATTCTTTGTTCCATTCCTGTCATGTTCAAAATTGTCAGGCAAACGTATCTCGTCATTAAGAAACAGTTGCCAAACACACGCTAGTTGAAAGCATATTTAGTAGTATGCCCTTTACCTTATATTAGCTAAATACATAGGCTCTGCTGTGCCATTTTGCACACCTTTGGCATCACTGTCTGTCAGCACTACCACCTATCGCTTAATCAAATATTGGGAATATTGAAAGCAACCAGAACAACAAAACCCTGTCATTACTTGACAGCGCTGCTGTCTGCGCTCTCCCCATGGGGCATACGAGCGCTGAATATCCAATTATTTCTATTGGCTATAATTCTGATATGTTAAATATCGTAAAATTAAAATACACAGTATTCCCGGTGCTTACACATGCCGACACAAGCGCTTACATAACACAACATCGACATATGCGGGCATATGTAAGCACGCAGCGCCACGTCGAGTCATCGATCCCCGAGCGAGTTGACAGGCAACACGAAGTTGACAACAAGTCCAACTGACAGCAGGACAGACAGCGAGCATGGCGTGATCATTCAGGGAGTGAGAGGTGTGGAAGGTGAAGAGCAAACAGTGTTGCAAGCAGATGAGTGACCGGGCGACGGCGCACATACAAGTAGTAATGGCCACTATGATAGACAGAGAGATAGACCGAGTGTCGGAAAGGCTAAGAATGAGCTGAATAAATGAACTGTCTATCGTGTGTACGCACATGCAATATGCCACGCGAGCGTTCGCAGCACGTGCATTCGTTTATTATTACCGAAGTGTTGTGGCAAAGGGAAAGAACAAACATCAATATCTGCCAACAATTCAATTATGAAAGTGTAGCAAATTGGATGCGGATGTCTGCCTGTTGGGCATGAACTAGAAGGTGGCGAGCAAGAGGACAAGCGTAAACAAAGAGTTTCCTGCTTCAATGTTTTCTTTGCGTCTTTTTTACTTTCGAGCTACGAAAGCAAACACGAATTAAGGAAGTGCTCAAGATGCTGGAGGTTCTTCCATATATTCAAGAAGTTGAAGGCGGGAAAAGCAAAAGGACGTGTCAAGAGGATGTGTCTCGCAGTCGAGTTGCGCCTTGGCTTACACACGTTGCGCCAAATACGCTTATAATTCAATCAATCAAAGCGTTAACAGTAGCTGAATTCCATTTTATTTTATTTCATTTGGTTCTCGGAGCACCGCAGGCGTAATAAGCAATTTATTGTAAACTGAACTGCGAAGAAACTGATTGGGCGACACAAAAAGTATGCAACACAGAACCCTTTCGCTGACATACAAATGTAGGCGAGTCCTTGCTGGCCGGCTGGACAGCTTAGCAACGTTTGGTGTTTTTGCTTTCGTGCGGAGGAGAATTGGGCGCTCTTTGTGGGACACTATTAATCAATTTAATATGCAAGCAATTACGCTCGTGTGTATATAGATGTCTCCGCAACTCTTTTTGCCGTTTGCTCTCCCTCCTTCATGCGCCCTGTGGCAATCTGTCAAGAGCGCAACAGAAGCAGAGTGAAGCACAGCGCTTTTATATTTTTAAGGCAAAAACCGGTGGAGCTTAAGTTGTAAATGAATTAATGCATATTTTTCAGAATCACTTTTTATTACTTTAACTTTCACTTTTTTCAACGCTATGTGGGCTTCTTGTCCGAAAACCCTTCCTCCGTTGAAACTCGCTTTTGATTTATTTCTAGGTCGCTGATTTTTAACGTCGCCATGGCATTGCGCAATCAGCCGTCTTCCGACTAGCGTCAATAAATTAATTAATTAGCTAATGCCATGCACATAAATTTCCATTAAAACTGATTAATTTAGCTGTGTTTGTATTTGTATTTGCTCACTTTGAGGTTAGGTTAAGGTTGCTGCTGCAATTAGCGGTTCATTGAAGTGAGAGGTTCAGCTTTTGCTTCAAATTAGTTTTTTTTTAGAGTTTTAAACCTTTTTTTTAAATATAAGTCTGATTCATAGCATCTAAAAATTCTAGAGTTTTTTTTTTACAAAAACATCTTTGCAATAATTCTGAGCTTAATATCGTCACCTAAAGTGCAAAACAACGTATCATCAAAAAAATCGAAATTTAGTGTTAAATTTTCAGCTCCCGCTGTCAGATATAACCAATATATGACCAATTTATAACCATTTTATAACCAAAACTCAAATTTTGTTTCAATATGAGTGCTTTCTATTTCGTTTTTCTTTCGCCTGTAAACTTATGAAAAATCATGTTACCTTATTTTGCATTTTAGGTGATGATACGTTTGATTATTGAAACTTATTCGAAATACATACTATATATCAGAAATTGATAGAGATGTACTTCAAGGTAAATTTATTTTTCAAAAAAAAAAAAATTGGTTTTGTAATTTTTCTTTTGCTTTCAATAATCTTTGGAATGTTTTCCAGCAAAATTTACTTCATTGCCCAAAATATTTCATAAAAAAAACGTTTGGAAAAGGTTTCTTCAAAAGTTATTTAAGTAAAAAACTTATCCAAAGGGCTTTAAAAGAGAGGAGGGAGTTGGTGCGGATATTTACTGTGCAGAGCTAGGCAAAGGACGCCTTTTAAGTTGCCTTTACTTCTACAAGGTGTCAGGTCACAAAAACATCGATAGCAATGAGTAGTAGAGATTGTCAAGTGTGGTGTGATCCGAAAACAAACACAGGGAAGTGAGTGCCGTACCTACTGACAATTCGTGTCAAATGTTGGCATCCTTGAGGATGGCTACTTCTCATGGGCTACGGAATGGCAGTTTTTCTGGCATCACCAAATACCAAATCCTATCTACATATGCATGACTCATAAGCCTACTAGACTAACCTAACATAACCTAGTATTCCCATGATATTCAGCTTTCTTAATTTCGTTCGCTTCATTCTTGAATTAAAGTAAAATGGGTTGGACAGCAGCATATGGTTTGATAAGCTTCCGCAACTGTTCCAACGACAGTCGGGTTTACAGTCGGGTACAACAACATAAGCTACCGCTTTAAAAGTACGTACTTAGATTTATGGTGTAATACTCACACTCGGAAAAGATCCGCCTTTATAATTGAGCATGTTTGCGCAACTAGGATGCAGTCTCAAAACTATTTAGAGATTTTTTATACTGTCATAATAACAACATTTGGGGTGTCTCGGCTTGGTTCAAGTCTCCACTAAAATCAAGTGTTTCACAACCAACTAAGTCAAGTGATATAGATCAATTGATCGTTTTGTTACGGTGGCCAAACAAAATCAAGAGAAGAATGCCTAATTTGTTGTGAGAAAAATGTTTCCCAACTTACAGCTGTCACTGAATAATAAATACACTTATTTATTCCAAAATACTCTGTTCGAAATGCTTTGTCATATTTTTGACTACAATCCCGACTTCACGTATATATAAAATTGTTGTGAAAAATTATGCAAAACAACTTTATATACAGCTAAAACTATTTGCGAGAAATTTCAAAGTAATCTTTGGACATATTCGAAGAAATATATTTATTTACCATGAAAAGAACGTGGTCATACTTTTACGCCCTTATAATTATCTATAATAGCAGAGGAAAAGTACTTGAGTTGTGGAACTGTCTCCAGCAACGTTGGCTTGCGGATATATTTAGAATTTTTATTAATAGAAGAAATAAAATTTTCCGGCCATACCATTGCGTTGGAATCAAAACATATGAGCAATACTTACTACTTTGGATTTATAGACTTACACGCTTATGCGCGAGTTTCAATATGTCAAATTCAATGACGATAAAGTGACAGTTCTTATGACAATCGTATAAGCTTTTTACTGCATGGAGTAAAATATATTTATATGTCAATAGACAGTCTGTGAGATTAGTGATCATGAATTACTATAATAATGAAATGGTAATCTTTTCCAATATTTTGACGAAGACTGTCATTACATTTGACTTAGTAGAAACTGAAAACTCATCTTAGCCAAATGAAGAAAGATTTGAATGAACATAGCGATTTGAGATGATTGCCATCAGAGATGAAAGATTTCAGTTGGAATAATTTCTAAAATGTTTATTAAAAATAATTAATTTGAAGACTAAATTGGGTAATACTTGACATCCCTTGAAATAGTATAAAAGAGTAAGAAGGCAAAATTTACAAATTTCAGAGATCGCAGCGAAAAAATGTAATCGTTTTTTTTCACCAACCCTACAATATATAAATGTACTTATATCTCTATAGGCATAAATTGTTCTCAACTGAGTTTTGTTGCCAAAATAAAAGGCGTGGGTTATCAAAATTTATTGTGTATTAATCGATGCTTAAGCTTTTTCAACGATTATATCTCCAACACGTTTAACAAATTTACGCCACCCAAATGACTGCAATATATTTCAATGAAATATTGCGCGTAGACAAACAGAAGAGCAGAAAACATAAAAAATATATGCCACTTTGCAGCATAAATAAACAAAATAAAATATGTGGCAACATTAAACATTTACTGGGTTTTGAAAAGCTGCAAACAATAATAAAATATATGGTATATACATATAAATACATACATATATATAACTGTAACTGAATGAGAGTCACGCTATAAATACCGGAAAATATTGCAAAAGTAAATAATGGCATTTTATTTCTCTGTGCTTGTAGCGGTGGCTTGAAATTAATATTTCGAATACTTATCACAACAATAAAAACAAACACGAAGCGGCGCGCCATTTTCGTGGCATTAACGGACGATTTAACTTCTCAAACCATGGCAGGCCAAATATTTACAAATTTATGCCCGAAATTACGCCCACTTCGCTGCCGAGAATAGCATCTTTTTGCGCGTCTTCTTCTTATTCTGCTTTCCTTTGTTATTTTGAAAAATCGCTTACTTGATGTTTGTTGTAATATGCGATATTTATGCGCTGTCGCTTGAGCGTTTCGGCAGCGAGTGCCCGGCGGCCATTTCGATAATTACATAGACCGATATATTTAGACACGGCAAATGTAAATCAGTGAAATCTGAGTCGCAATTTGTCAAAGTACAACAAGAAGCGCTTGTGTTGGCAAAGCTGGTGGATTGCATTTATGAGTGTGGTGTTGTTAGTTGTCTTCTCTGATTGAGTAGTGCGATAAAAATAACTTCCGGTTCGATATTGTGGGTGATTGTGATGAAAAGGCGGCAAGAAGTGACAGCACAGGAAGATGAAATGTTTTGAGGAGTGGTAGACACTGACGTCAGAGGTGGCAGCTGGGAATATTCCTGAAGGAAGCTCTCTTTTTCTTTGACTATTATAGGGATCAGTGTATTGTCAAAGGGAATTAAAACTAAAAATAACTTTCATGTACCGGCGATATTATCGTTTACAGATATGGACCTGCTTTCCACAGAAATTGAATTTGCAAAAAGAATTTGCTCACCCCAATAGCTTCGGTTCTGTCGGTGGACGAAGCCATTAAACCAGAAATGCGGCTCCTCTGATAAAATTACCATAGAACGGGAATTCGCCCAATAATCTTGAAAAATTTCCAGCGTTGTACCAAAGACAAATGTGACATAATGAAATTAGTGCACACCCTGATAAAATTTGACACCAGCCCGTAAAGAAACATGACTGCCACGAGCTGTCAAACTTACGTCATCCCCATTGGTATACGGTGCAAATACAATTAAGACTTGATATCGTGACTAAAACATTTGAAATGGCACGGTATCCTGAGTGTTCGCTGACAGATCTCAGATTTGACTGGGCTCTTTTTTGGAAAACTCATTGGTACATTTGTTACATCCTTGGTATTACTAAAGGGCTTTTGCTGTGAATATACCATTATTTTTATTGGCACTGTAATCAGCTTCTTTGTAGCATATCGTCTAACAATAACATGCCCGACGATAGGAATTTAAGTGTGCCCAATCCCAAAAAGGGGCCCCACAATCTGCGCTAACTACCGTGGGATAAGTCACTTAAGCATCGCATATACTTGTAAGGTTTTATCGAACGTATTGTATGAAAAATTAAGGCCCACCATCAACAAACTGATTGTACCTTATCAGTGTGGCTTTAGGTCTGGAAATTCAACAACATACCAGATATTACCATGCGTCAAATCTTGGAAAAGACTCGTGAAAAGAGAATTTACACGCACCAACAATTCGTTGATTTCAAAGCTGCTTTTGACAGCACGAAGAAGAGCTGCTATGTTTGAATTCGGAATCCTCGCAAAACTAATACGGCTGTGTAAACTGACGTTGAGCAATACCAAAAGCTTTGTCAGGATCGGGAGTCGTTCGATAACAAACGAGGTTTTAGTTAAGGTGACTCCCAATCGTGCGACTTTTTCAATATACTCCTGGAGAAAATAATTCGAGCTGCAGAGCTGAAAGAGAAGATACGATCTTTTACAAAAGTGTAAAGCTGTTGGCAACGATGACATCGATATCATTGGCCATAACAAACGCGCCGTTAGTTCTGTCTTCTCCAGACTAGATAAGGAAGCGAAGCGACATTGAAATAATTTAGCCAATTAAAAGAATAGGGCATGTCGTCCGAATGTATGTGAGTACTCGACGGAGGACCCGTCGAAGGAAACAGAGAAAAAGGAAGACTTCCACCTCGCAGGAAAGTACAGGAGGAGAAGGACCTGGTTACATTTGAAATCCATAGTTAGCGCCATATTGCAAAAAGAAGATACGACTGGCGCTTTGTTGTAACCTCGGCTATAACCGCGTAAGCGGTAACTACACTAATAACGAAGAATAAGTTAACCATTATTTAACTATTTTCAAATAAAATGGATGGGTTGAACACGGATGTGTGAAAAAGAGAGTAATCAGACCCTTTTGGTGCACTACACGATTATCGCGTTTGTGAAGCGTAATTACTAATGGAAATATATTTCAAAGGATACTGGACTCAATGTGTTAGGAAGTTTGAAATATACTCATATTATGAGTATTCTTAACCCAGAAGTACTCGCTAAAAGTTAGCAACTTTCGTTTCTGCAAACATTTTGATAAATATTCACCTATAAGGGGTAGTATGAGGCTCTAAAATAGTGAAATTAGCCATACCCAAACCATACATAGGAAACTGAAGGCATAACATTTTACTCGCTTTACCAAAAAAATACAAAGCGACGTAGGAGTGTTTTTAAGCTTCGAGCTACCACTCATTTAGAACACCCAGAGGAAAAAGTTGGGGACATAAACTGCCCGATCAAAATCAAGTTGTTGTATGGAAACTTTTTTTATTTATGAAAGGTATTCTAAAGTTTGTTGTTGTCATTCTTGTTTTTTGTTTGTTTTTTTTGTTTCTACCAAATATCTTCAGGAAATTTTGAATGGATTATTGTTGGAAGCAACGCCATCATAACCGAAAAATTCGGAACTCGCTTTGGATAATAATTAGCTAAGTTCTAGGTTTAGTCAATCTATGACTGTGCGAATCACATTATCTTTCCAAGATTAGTAGACTGATGGATTGCAGAACTCAGGGAAGAGGTCTTTCTTACAATACTTTGCTATCATACAAAGTTAATCATTTAATGAACTCAAAGTTGCAAAATTTTATTAAATTATCAATGTTCCATTTCCCATCGCCTTGTACTCATTCCTCGGACTAACATTTTCAAATTTGTTGCCGTGATAAAAAAAAAAAAGAGTTCGACTGGAACCTAATAGCGGATTTTTTCTAGATTTAGGTCAGACTATCACTAAGCGAGCGTAATGGAATAGTACGAGAAAAAATCTCAAAAAAAGAGAGTTCAAATAAAGAAATTCGCCCAAAAGGCATAGCCCAGTGGGGCTCAGCCTCACCGTTAGTTAAAGGGGTTGGATGCCACAGTGTTGTATTAGCCAAGCGAGTGCTTACATACAACCTTACGCAACCGTATCGTAACCCGTAACAGTGCAGCTTTTCTTTGTTGCTTCTATAGACACGGAGCAATGCGAGTATATTTACGGCAATTACAAGCGCAATCGGCACAAAACAACAATAACAACAACCACTATGCGGACTCGCTAGCGCAAAATCGGCTTTTCAAAGAAATTTCGTCTACTACAACTGAGCTTGCATACCGCAGCCCCTCGTGCCTCTTTTATAGTCGGCGAGTATGTAACTGATCGCAGGAATTTCGCTGCGCCAGAGAACCGCTTACAACGCAACTAAATTGGGGCGCAGTGTTAGACGAGACCGAAGCGTGGCAAGAGAAGGAAGGGGAGCGGGCAGGGCGAATGGCAGAAGATTGCGTAAAAAATCACCGCAGCATTTGCAGCAGAAATCCAGCTTAACGTTGCTTACAAAGTGTGCAATCCATTGACCGGAAGCAATAAACACTACATACATGATTGTTGTGCAATCTGTAGTCGGCCTCTGACGTAGCAGTTTGTGGCTGCTGCTGTTGTTGTTGTTGTTGTGATGACTGCTGGTGCAATCAATGCCGCTCTGTTTTGCCGCGATATTTTGTTGGCTTATTTTATCTGTTTTGTGTTAGTTGTTGTTGCTGTCGTTGTTGGCTATTGATATTGGCTAGCAATGCTGCCAATCAAACTGTTATTCTACTTTCACGGTTGGTGGAGTATGCGATGATGCACTTTTTTCCTTTTTCCACGCCGCGCTTCATGCAACAGCACAGCTCTTACTCTTCTCGTTCGCGTTTCAGCTCGCGAATTAGCTATCAAGTTGCCTTTCAGTTTCACTTTTTAATTAGCGCGTGCTCTGGTTTATTTGAAGTGACTGACACAAGTGCTCATCGGAGTACCAGCTGCATGTATGGATACATACATATGTATGTATGTGAAAGACTATGTGAATGTGTGTCATTGAAAATATATTTCTTTTCAAACTCAATATGTTCAGAGACTGACGGAGCAGCTGGAAGTTGCATTTGACATCGATATGGTAAAAGATCGCTCGCTGCAAATGAGCAAGCACCGAAACCACTTTTTATGAAAAATAGTTTTTTGATTTTCGAAAAAAGTTTCGAAAAAAATGTTTTGGAAAGAAGAGTTTTAAAAACGTTTTGAAAAAAAAGTTTGGAAAAAAAGTTTTAAAAAAAGTTATGAAAAAAGTTTTGAAAAAATTTTTGAAAAAAAAAAATGGAAAAAAGTTAAAGAAATGTTAAAAAAAATATTTGCCAAAAAAGTTTGAAAAACATTTTGAAAAAAAAGTTTCGAAAAAAAGTTTTGAAAAATAGTTTTGGAAAAAAAGTTTTGAAAATAAGTTTTGAATAAAAAGTTCAAAAAAAGGTTTTGGAAAAAAGTTTCGAAAAAAAGTTTTGAAAACAAGTTATAGAAAAAAGTTTTGAAAACAAGTTATAGAAAAAAGTTTTGAAAAGAAGTTTTAAATAAAAACTATAAAAAAAGGTTTGGAAAAAGTTTTGAAACGTTTTTTATGAAGATTTTCTTTGAAAATAAAATGCAACTGACATTTCCTCATTTGCACGCTCCAAAATCCTGGTTCTTTTATTTATACAAGTACATACATACATATTTGCAAATTGGAAATGTTCAGGCGGCGTGAGCGGTCGGAAGTTGCATGCATAGAGCCAGTTTCTTTTGACATTGATACAGTCAAAGAACATTCGGTGAATGTGAACAAGCAGAGAGCGCTCTTTGTGTGAAAGACATATTGCTTGGCTCTGAAACAAAGCTTAAATTTTTTTGGAAAACTGAGCGCACTTCTTCCATAGATGATTCCAAATCGCCGGTTTTTACTTATATGAATCTAAAATTCAAATTTGATCTTTTTTCATAAGCAGTTAAAGGGTTATATCCACTTTTGAATTTCAAAAAATCTGCTGAACCGATCCAATGGCAATTTCTGAATAACCTTCTCAGATATATTTATAAACTCATTTATAGGAATAATATTTCTTTTGGCTTTTATATTTCGAATAATTTTCAGCAGTAAAATCTTTCTCACCACCAAACATCTGTGTTCGAAGGTCCTCCAGGAGATGGACTATGAAATCGTTGAAAAGGTTGTAGAATTGTTTTGGGAAGCCAACTTTAGCACGAATACAAGGGTTTGAGTGGCACGAAGTATGCATTGAAAATAGTGAAGTCATCGAAAATTTGACTCGCTTGAACGACCATACATTATAGACGTTAACATTGAAAGCGTTAGAGCAAGAGTACTTGAAAATCTTCATGTAAGTATCAAAGAAATAGCAGCGGATCGCAACATCTCTTAAGGATCGATTTAACATTATTGGTTTGGGTATGAAGCGCATCAATCCTGAACTAGTAGCAAAGTTCTTGCCAAAAACTAGATCGAATAGAGGTGGCAAAAGAGATGACAACGTACATAACATAGCTGATGACCATTCACCAAATCGGTGAGGGACATTAGATTAAGCATTGGCATGATTGTATTGGCTCAGGAGTCGCTTTTGAAGGTGATAATAAAGGCTTGTAATAATATTCATGAACAATCCGGATCAAATCTGATCAGATGTTATTCTTTGCTAAACAATGAAGCTGGGGATTATAGTCTACCACTAGCAACATGCTATTATAACCTCATCTTTTACCTACCTATATTTTTAGTATCCTTCTAGAAAAACATCAATATTCTATTTAAATTCGTCTGCTTATCGAAAAGTTCCAACTGCCCTGTAAATTTTTATTGGCTAATAAAATTTTATTTGCATTCCACGAGCATTCTGCGTTCAGCAGCATGTTTTGTTTTTATTTATGTGTCAAGTGTATGTATGTATGAATGTGTGTGTGAGCATGTGAATTCCTTATGCAATAAGCAATACTTAATAAACAAATATTTTCATAAAACATTTGTTTGCATTTAATTTGCATTTCGTACTCGTTCTCACCAAAGGAGCATGCATTTACATATGTACATAGAGATAGACAGGATCACATGCTTGCAGGCTAATCTTCGTTGTTGTCCTTATAATCGAAACATGCTAGAAATTACTTATATCCCTGTGAGGAGCGTATGCCTTGCAGTAAAAATGCAAATAAATGCATTGAGCATGCAACACGCCATCACTTTGATGCCAACGAAGCACAATTTCTGGCGCACGTGGTGAAGCCACACATTTATGAAACATATTTTGTGGTATATTATTCTTTATTCTCGTACTAAAGTGCTATTATATGAAATATTTGAATAAGGCTGAGGTGGTGGTGTAATTGGGGGAGTTTTTCTTATGTGACTGGTTGCAGGCTAGTACCAAATACATGTTTAATTGTATTCAAGAAAGCATACAAACATTTTTGAGAATTGAAATCGGAAAAATGAGGATACATATTAACTTCAGCCGCAAAAGAAGCTATAATACGCTTTATAAATGCATGGCTTTTGGTGTAAATGTTTACAAAAAGGATTTTTTCTCGATTTTCAAAGATCAGTTTGTATGGCAGCTATGTATATGCTAGAGTAGTTCGATCAGAAAAATTCTTTGGGAGATTGTGGCAGTGACTTGCGCAATAATTCACACCAAATTTTGGGAAGAGATCTCGTCAAATGAAGATGTTTTCATATAAGAACTTTATTTTGATGGGTCGCTTTGTATGGCAGCTATATGCTATAGTAATCCGATCTGAAAATTTTTTTCGGAAACTGTATCGTTACCTGGAACAGTAATTCATGACAAAGTTTATGAAGATATCTCTTTAAAAAAGAAGTTTCCATAACTAAAACGGACTAGTTCCGAAGCAGCCCGTAAGTACTACGTAATTTGTTCAAAATTTACGAATATCGCTAAAATAAATAATAATAATAAATTGTATCTGCAACATTGTAAATTCGATGAAAAATACTCAAACACGTTTTTTTCTAAATGGACTAGTCCGGAACCAGTGCATAAATTTATTTAAATTAATATTTGAATTTTGATGAAAATACAATTTTTCAAAACACAACAAAAGCACTGTACAGATTATAACCCAACCAGTAGTAAGATTATAGAGTAAGAAACAGGCATAACAAGCGTGTACTTATTAACACACTGAGTTACTAATGAATGTAAAATTTCTGCCAATAAAATATACAATATGTTTCCACAAAATTTTATTTTTTTTAAACAAATTCTGAAAGAAGCAATGAACATAAATTACTAGTCCCAAACTAGTTACAAAAAGATGTATGCGGCAAATCAACTTTATAATGTGTTTCCACAAAAATATTTATTTTACTAAAAAATTTTCAAAAGGCAAAAAATAAATATGAACTAGTCCTCAACTAGTTACAAAAAGATGTATGCGGCAAATCAACTTTATAATGTGTTTCCACAAAAAAAATGTTTACTAAAAAATTTTCAAAAGGTAATAAATAAATATGAACTAGTCCCCAACTAGTTACAAAAAGATATATGCGGCAAATCAACTTTATAATGCATTTCTAGAAATAAAAAACAAAAAAATTACTAATAAATTTCCAAAATGCAATTAATAAATATGAACTAGTCCCCAACTAGTTACAAAGCTTTGAATTTAAACCACTTTGACATTAAACCACTTTAACGAAAAAAATCAAACTTGCCTTTTACTAAAACCAACTCCGCAGCGCACTTGGACCACAACCACATACATTCATTCACACACACACAACTTAATAATTTTGCGCCAATATCCACTATCATATATGCATATGTACCCACAACTTTAGCTCATACTTAGTATTCAATACGAAATTGTTTCGCTACGGAATGTTAGCATATGAAGTGAAGCCCCGTTTACCCCGCGCTTACTGCTCCCGAAAATGCCATATAAACAACAACAGCAGCAGCAACAAAACAAGGGAAAGAGTTGCTGGCTGCTGTTGAAAATTTTGAATGCTGAGCTGTTATGTAAACCGAAAAAATTCATATCTAGAAAATTCAATATGCAGATGTGCTTGCCACAGACGTGTCTCTGTTGAAAACGAAATATGCAAATACACATAAATACACACACACGCATACATGCGCTGCGGTAGCTGTTGTACGAGGTATAACGTTGCATTTGCAAATGGAGGCGGGAAAAAGCTCTAAATTTCTACAATGGCATTATGGAAATGTCGGGCAAAAGCCACAACGCGAGAGAATTTGTGAGCGATCAGATACGCCCGTACACTTACAACTAACTAAAAGGCTACAAGCACACACACGCACGCACACATTCATATAGGTTTATGTGTACTTGTTTGAAGCCGCACGTGTGCAATGCCAAAAGACCACATCAGACGAAATGGGAAAGAGCTGTGAATATATGCATGCGCATTTATATATGGTACGTGTTCGGTATATATGTATGTATATGTGTATTGATGTATAAATTGTGAATGTTTGAAAAGGCTACGCTTAAGTGGCACGTTTGCGGTCGCTCTGAAGCGCGAATAAATCGCGGCAGCTCAAAAAAAACCAGAAAATGATTTAGTGGCATGGCAAAAAGTGGCGAAAAATCTAAAAACCAATCAAGTTCTGTGTAGCTTTAAATGTGAGGGTGGCACTTTTTTTTGGAAAATTTTCGATAAATGATAGAATTTTTACAGGAGCAAAATTTTTTTGAAGGTCTATTTCGAAAATTTCGAATTAATATTTTTTAAATTCTTTTATGGTTGCATTTTTAATGTGATTTATTTTGAAATTGTTCGAAGTGACTAAATTTTTACTTTGAACGAGGTACATTAATGTTGCCAGAAATTTGCTACACCTAGAAGGAAATATCGGTAACCCTATAAAATAGCTATGCATATACATATACAAGTATAAATGATCAGAGTGAGGAACCGAGCTGATTTAGCCATGTCCGTGTGTATATATGTGAACTGGTCCCTCACTTTTCGAGATATCGGAAAGAAACTTTTCATTTCTCAGAACAGCCGATATCGGACCACTATGGGATATAACTGCTATACACACTGTTGCATCAAGTCCTTGTTTGGAAAACTTTTTTATTTGACAAGATATTTTCAAGGAATTTGCCATGGATTATTGTGAAGGCGACAATATAATCGCCAAAATCGTTCAGATCCGACTACCATAGCATATACCTGCCATACAAATTGACCTATCAAAAACTGAATACAAATATTTTGCAATATACAATTTTATTTTGTGATAAATGCACTTGTACGCTGTTTCATAACTTCTGTGCAGACGAAATTAATTTTTTTTCTTCTTTTTAAAATTTTTCAATTGAATAATAAATTTTTTTTAAATTTTTCTGAAAGTTTTCTTGGGAGCTAAAATTTAATTACATAACCTTAAACAAATTAAATGTTTTCTCTAATTCTTATAATCAGTCTAGCCTGAAACTAGTTCAAAATGGAGTAGTTCGAATTTTATATAGGGAATTACTTCTAAAAATCTAATTTTATCTTTTTACTGAAATTCGTATAATAAGCCTAATCTGTAACTAGTTCAAAATGGAGTAGTTTGAATTGTATGTTGGGAATTACTTTTAAAAACTTTATTTTAACTTTTTACCGAAAATCGTATAATCAGCCTAATTTGTAACTAGTTTAAAATGTACTAGTTCCAATTTTATATTGGGAACTCCTTTAAAAAATGTTATATTATTCTTTTCTGAAAATCTTCTTTTCAGTCTAGGCTGAAACTAGTTCAAAATGGGGTAGTTCGAATTCTATACTAAGAACTACTTTTAAAATATATCGATTATTTTTTAGAAAGTTCTTAATATAGAGTTGAGTAGTTTTAGAAAGTTATATGTTGTCTTAGATTTACTAAGCGGCAGAGAAAAAAATTATAATACATAAAATTCAGCACCCAAAGTCTTTGTGTTCAATTTACATTCTCTCTTAAAAGCGCTTCTTCTGCCAGAATATTTATGAAATAGTTGTTAGAAGTACAATTCACTATAGAATCCTTTTTTTAAATCTTACTTAGGTTATTATCCAAATCGAGCGCGATTCTAACGAGATGAGCCGCATTATGAAAGCCGTCTGCGAATAGTTTTGAGATAAGCACTGAACTGCTCAGTAATAACATTATCGAAACTACATACTATACATACATATAAGTGTAAGAAAGGTCGAGCATAAGCTTTACTCACATCAACTTCATTGCTAAAAATACGGTTAGTATTTTTTCTAAAAAAATCATTTCTTGATTGGTGTGAGAAAACAGAGATCTCGCCTTGACTTCACTTAATATAATATTTAAAATTCTCTTTTGTAAAAGCACGTATGATCCACCCTAAAATCTAAAAGCAACAGCTATTTCGAAAACTGCCTTGTGGTTTGCTGGGAAAATTTCCATTTCGTGGAAACATCAACTCAAAAGACTTTGGAACTATAAAGCAAGGTGTAGTACATTTCCACCACAGAATTTTCGAAATGAGTTACCAGCAAATTTACATATGACCAACGCATCCATCTACTCCAATCCGTTTTAATAATTTGTGATTATTAAGAGAAGAAAAAAAAATGAAAAACATTAAGATTGATGCTGACCTTGTAAAGTTCATGAGATTTCATACAGTTTCATTCTCGATAAAAAATTCGCATGAAAAATGCTGAGAGCACGAAAGTGGTTCCAAAATTTGAAGTTCTCTTTGGTGCGACTTTACGATTTCACTCTATTAATATTTTTAAAGGCTTTGACGGCCATAACAGACGAGGCTTATTCGTATGGCAATGGTCAACGAGTCATCGAAAATTGAACTCAACAGATGGACCATCAAAGACGTAGCCACAGCCAACATTTGAATGATATAAGCTTTAAAAAAATAAGTGCCACTAAATGTTCTTTTTCTTTTCTAGTAGGAAAAACATATACAATGACACACACCTCATGATTAATAATAATCCAATCGAAAGAGTTAGAAATTTCAAGTACCTTGGTTGTCAGAACAATGAAAATTGGGATTGTTCAAAAGAAATAAAATGTCGAATGGAATTTACAGGAACAACTTTTCTCAAATACAAAAACATATTATGTAGCCATAACCTCAAAATCACAACCAAAATACTTTTTTAAGCTGCTATGTTCGGTCAGTGCTTCTCTATGCGATGGAAACGTGGACTCTAAAAATCACAGATATGAACAAGCTAGAGTCCTTCGACTCATTAGAAGAATCCTAAAAATCCCATGGACAGATAAAGTTACAAACAGTGAAGTTTTTAGAAGAGTGAACCGCAATAGAGGGTTGTTAACGATTATAAAACAAAGAAAAGCAGCCTTCCTAGGACATATTATGAGGCACTCTAAGTATGAGCTTCTACAAATAATTATCCAAGGAAAAATTGAAGGAAAACGGCTTATTGGCCGTAAACAACTTTCGTGGCTTTGAAACATTCGACAATGGACAGGGATCCAGAACGTTGGCAACCTTATAGATGTGGCGAGAGATAGAGAGAAATATGCTGCGATAATTAAAAATCAGTGATTTTTTTAACATACAATAGATATATTTAATATGTAAACATTACATTATTATATTATTATTAAGCTTATAAATATTGTACATACTATTAAATGTTATATGATCAGCAATATTCGGCAAATAAAGAAGATAATGAACATTCCCCAATAAATGTGAAGTTTCTGTGTTTGTTCTTTAAGAAAGTAGGGAATCTCGAAATGGATCCCCTTATATAATAAAACCTCCAGAATCTAAAACACTTCTCCTAAACTAACCCAGCAGTGAAGAATCGCGTATTAAAATCATGTGTTGATTGGCGAAAAAAATATGAAACTTTAATGTTTTGACAAATTTACTACCTGTCTGTATGACAAAAAATATATCTAATTCTATCGATATTGATGGCTATATGCATGTGTATATGTACAAATATATTTTGGTATGTGCGGGCATTTAAAAAGCTGTGAGCTGCGCCAACAATTCACACAACATTTCAATAGAAATTTCACCAAGAACTGATTGCGGACTTCCGATTGTCAGTTGCTATTGTTGCAACAATTATTTATTATATTTGTTGCTGCAAAATGTTGCATATTGCGCGGCAAACTTGCGCTTAGCTGTCACTGGCATTGGCAGCGTTCGACGTTGTTTGGCAAAATCGAATGGATTTTGGACGACAAGCCAAGAAAAAAGAAGAAAATGGGAAAATAAAACAAATTGTTCGAAAAAAAGAGAAAAAAGTAAATAAAAAGTAGAAAAAAGTTAAGCGAGAAAAAAAAAAGTAAAAAATAAACGTTAACTGCGGTTGCACCGAAACAAAATACCATTAATATATACAAAAATAGAAAATGCTTGGAGAATAATCCAAAACTTTCGTGAAAATATTTTCTCAAATGAAAAAATTTTCACCACAAGCATTTGATTCCGATTGTTTAGTTCATATGGCAGCTATATGTTATATCCGATATCGGCGATTCTGACAAATGCGCAGTTTTGTGAGAAAAGAGTGGGTGACAATTTCAGATCATTATCACAAAAATTGAGGGACTAGTTTGTATTTATACAGGCGGACAGACGGAGTGGCTAAATCGTCTATGCTCGTCTTGATAATTATACGCCATATCGTCACCTAAAGTGCAAAATAACGTAAAATCACTTTTCATAAGTTTACAGACGAAGGAAAAAAGATGTAATAGAAACCCCACTAATATTGCAAAAAAAATTCAGTTTTGGTTATAAAATGGTTATAAAATTGGTTATGTATTGCTTATATAATGGTTATATCTGTCAGAGGAAGCGGAAACGAGTTAATAGAAACCCCACTTATACTGAAAAAAATTTGTGCTTTGGTTATAAAATGGTTATATATTTGGTTTTTATTGGTTATATATTGGTTTTGTCTGTCAATGGAAGCGGAAACGAGCTAATAGAAACCCCACTTATACTGAAAAAAATTTGTGATTTGGTTATAAAATGGTTATATATTGGTTATATCTGTTAGCGGAAGCCGAACATTTTATGCGAAAAACGATATAATAGAAACCCCATTAATATTGAAAAATATTTGAGTTTTGGTTATGTATTGGTTATATATTGGTTATATCTGTCAGCGGAAGCCGAGCATTTTATGCTACATACATAATATATATCTAATTTGATGTAGTAATTCGTAAGCAATAAAAAACTCGATTTCGATTTTTTTGATGATAAATTGTTTTGCATTTTAGGTAGCGATATATACGTTGTAGGATCTCTGACGTTTCTTTATGGGTGCTATAAGCTTCGTCGCAAACTTAATATACGCCGGCCAGGATATGAAAAAAACCGGCAAAGAATTGAAAAACAATTTTTCGATTTCCGCTTTTTTCACGATTTTTATAATTTTTTTCGATTTTCAGTTTTCTTTTTCTCGATTTTAGTTTATTCTGGATTTTCATAGTTTTTTTCGCTTTTAAATTTTTTCTCTCGATCTTGTTTGGCTTGGTCACCGTGCGCCGCCAAATTGGACTAGCAAAAGTTGGAGCGGAAATGTATGCTCAGACACAGCTATGGCATATAAACCAACTTACATATATGTATATATGTATATATATAGTATGTACAGTTATATATACTTGTACGTATATATCGCGCCGAATTTGTCTACAGCCAGTTCGTGCGCTGCCACAGCAGGTGGCAGCTATTGTTGTGCTGCCAAAAACTTCGTGGCTGCTGTCCGATAAACTTTTCCTTTATTGAAGTTGGCAACTTTGTCGTTCGGCACGAAGCTCACACACACACACACGCATACATAACTATTAACGGTTATGCTGTAACCGCTGCGCTGGGCGCCGTGGGTGCCATCGTTCGACATTTAGAAATTAAGTGCATATGTGTGGGTGTGTGCTAACTTAATTTTTGAACGAAATTAGCTGTTGAGTGTCGCCAAAAACCTGGCGCTGGAAAATGGATGTGTCCCCAAATTGAAAAATTGTTAACTAGCTGCGGACAGTTGACAAAAGGCGACGCCATGTTGCTGCTTGTTATGACATTTTATTGGCTTTGGCGGCAACTCGCGGGTATATGAGTGAGTGTTGTTGCTGATTGTTTGCGAACTGTTGCCACTGATGTGATGAAGGTGGCTGGGGAAATCCACAGCAAATGTAGCGAAATACATTTTGAAGGCAAACAAAGATTTTTTGCAATTTTTTTGGGTTAAATTTTGGGAAGTCAGAACACTTAGGTAACTTCCAACACACACATGCACATTTTCTCCTAAAAAAAAAATCACGTTGTTTCCCCCACAGATAACCTCGAAATCAGGCAGGAAGTTAATGCAGCTATCGAAATTGTGTTGCTGTCGCCACATTTGCAAATCAGCGGATATTATGTAATATTTTCATTTCCGTTTCCGTGCAATTCAAAGTTTCAAATATGACTGCAGCGCAATAAAGTTTTGTGTTTCTTTTTGTTTTTGTTGTGGGCGCGTTTGCACGAACGAACTTTCAAACTCTTGCAATTGCTCACGCTCCCTCCCCTCTCTGTCTCTCTCTCTCTCTTTCGCTCTGCAGTTTACACTCGCTGCCGCTTTCGCTCTCTGCACAGCTTGACGTGCAACGGAAGCGTTCAACAGTCAGCGAAATAATGAAGCTTCAAAGTAAATAATGCATCGCACTGCATTGAACCGAACTGATTGGCGGCGTTTGGTTTGGACTTGAAGCGGAAGTGGCCGCCAACGGTGTCAGCGCTGCAGTGGCTGACGTGTAGCGCTGCGGCTTGCAAGCCTCTTGGGTGGCCACGGCAATGGAAAGTTTTAGAAAGCACTGGTGCATTTATGCCTTCGACCGCAATCAGTGTTGCCAGAGCGAGGAAATAATTTGGCGTATAAAAATTGAGTTGTGGCTGCTTTTGGAGGAACCATTAAATGTTTATAAATATTTCGTTTGAGTTTCTCGGCCCGGCAAGAAAGTCTGAACTGTTTTGTTTTGTTTCGATGATATCCTCGAAAAAGTTAAAGAAACAATGCATCAAAACCATTTTGTTGATATCAATGAGTTCGCAGATGAGCACAACATCTCATATGGGTCGACCCAATACATTTTGGCTAATGTTTTATCAGTTTGCGACCGTGTACACCTGATCTGAGTGCCGAGGCATAGGGGGGTAGCCGGCAATGATCTGGCCGACGAACTAGCCCGCTTCGCGGCCAGGATGATGGGACTAGAACCATGCATTTCGATGGGGCCCCACAAGATAACCGAGTTGTTCCCCACGTGGGGAGAGAACGACTCTAGCAGCAGGCAGCAGGAATGCGCCACGCCAAACTGCTACTGGGAACTTACAACTTAGCTAGGTATAGAGATATGATCGACCTCTACCGAGACAAATTTCGTCTCCATTTCGCATTCTATACAAGCCACTGCAGGCTCAGGAAGCATTTGCTCAACTTGGAAATAGTCTGTTGCATAAACTACCGGTTTTGCGACATGGAATCGAAAACTCCAGAGCACCAGATTCTAGATTGCCCAGAAATTTTGTAGAATAGCAGTTTTTACAGGGCCCTCGGTACTTTAATAAGGTGTTTTCAGCACGCAATTTTTCTTTCTAATTATTGTAAATATATAATTTAAAAAATATTTTTATTCTTAAGTTTTGGAATTTTTTTAATAAAATAATACTTATAGTGGCTAATGAAAATAAAAATTGAACATAAAGGGTGTTTGGTGATACCCAAAAAGAAATTCTTAACCTGTTAGAACTTAAGTTGATCGCTTCCTCTTATTATATTCTATGACTGATAGCAGACATCCGAAGTTATACGACGACTTAGCTATGATAGAGATGAAGAGTTGGAGAGAGAGAGAGACAGAAATTCTTAGACCTCAACAGGTTTATGAAGTATAAACTTATTATCGCTTCTTGAGAAAAACTTCATCAGGGAACTATATAAGTATAATATATGTAGTATTTCATTACTATTTTGCATTAATGTTTGTTTCACCCAACAGGAAACGTTAGATACCTCACAAAATATATTTACTTGCATAAATGATCAGTTTAACGACTCCATTACTCGCGTTCGACTGGCTGCCCGTATATACGCGAATTAGTCCCACAGTTTTTGAGATATCGATTTGAAATCTTATACGCCGTCGTTTTCTTCTCAACAAGCTGCGCTTTTGCCAGAACCGCCGATATTGGACCAGTATAGTATATAGCTGCCTTACAAACTGAACGATATAGGCCAAATGTTTGCATTGAAAACTTTTTCATTTGACAAGATATCTTTACGGAATTTGGTTTGGGTTATTTTCTTTCCAAGACAATGGTGAAATATCTAATGAAATGTTTCGCGAAATTTTTGTCAATTAATTTTTATGTAAAAAGACAGACATTGTAGATATTTTGTAAACCGATCTGTGAGTATTTTGATTGTGTTGATGTCTATATCTATTTGATTTCAATGGACTATTATCTGATTCAGAGGCAAACGACAAGGCAGTAAGTCAAATACAGTATAGTGATGTTGAGGACGATGAGGATGTATTGGAAGAATTGTCAGATGTCGGATCTTCTGTTGAATACATAGCTGGGGATGAAGAAGAAAGTATTGCTGAAGCTGATGAAAGTACTATTCTTGTGTACTTTTCAAATGACAAGGAGATTGACTAGTAAACAGATCCGATGGCAACCAATAGCACTACAGTCGGAACAGAAATTATGAGCTCGGGTTGCAGTTCACTGAACATAAAATATTAGGTTGTCAAATATCTCCCTTCCGTCTTTTTATCTTTTCAATTTCACGTGGTGTTTTGGGGGATGGTCCTCTATCACTTCGAACTATGCAATAATGGTTTCGACGATTCAGAGCGGGTGAATGCGTCATCGTGGATAAGCCAGCCGGCGGAAGACCTGTTACGACGAATACCGATCCAATCAGGGAAAACATGGAGTTAGACCGGTATGTGGCATCTCGTGACATCGCCCAGAAGATGGAAGTTAGTCACCAAACCATTTTAAACCGTCTGCAGAAGACTGGATACACAAAAAAGCTTGATGTTGATTGCCAAGCCAGGATTGGCGGCCAAGAAGGTTTTGCTGTGCGTTTGGTGGGATTGGAAGGGAATCATCCACTATGAGCTGCTTCCATATGGCCAGATGATTCTATTCTACTATCTACTGCAAACAACTGGACCGCTTGAAGCAAGAGATAGATCAGAAGCGTCCAGAATTGGCCAACAGAAAGGGTGTAATGTTTCACCAGGACAACGCCAGACTACACACTTCGTTGATTATTCGTCAGAAGCTACAAGAGCTCGGATGGGAGATTTTATTGCATCCAACATATAATCCGGACATAGTGCCAAGTGATTACCACCTGTTTCTATAATATATGGATGACACACAATTAAAAAGATTTTTGGACAGTCAAGAAAGCCTTCGCAGTATTTGGGCTGAAGTTCATTGTCGACCAATATTTCGCGCTTCAATGGCACTTACTTAGGCTGGACGATGACATCAACTGATGAGTCGACGTTGCGAGTTTTCGAGAGAAAAGTTCTGCGAATGATTTATGGTCCTTTGCGGAATGTGCCACGGCGAATATCGCATTCGATGGAACGATGAGCTGTACGAGATATACGACGACATTGACATAGTTCAGGGAATTAAAAGACAGCGGCTACGCTGGCTAGGTCATGTTGTCCGGATGGACGAAAACACTCCAGCTCTGAAAGTAGTCGACGCAGTACCCGCCGGGGGAATCAGAGGAAGATTAAGACCTCCACTCCGTTGGAAGGACTAAGTGGAGAAGGTCCTGGTTTCGCTTGGAATATCTAATTGGCACCACGTAGCGAAAAGAAGAAACGACTGGCGCGCTGTTGTTAACTCGGATATAATCGCGTAAGCGGTGTCTACGCCAATTAAGAAAAAGAAGAATGTCACTTACTCTGTCTCTGGAAATAAGTCGTGAGCTGGGGTTCGTTAACAGAGACAATCGCTGAGCTCATAAAATGTACGATCAACTTTCTACAGTTCGGAATTTATGCGAGAAATGGGTAGCTAATTTACCGCTACTGTTTGTTCCGTATGAAAACGTAACAAGGGTAGTGGGTATGAAGTACGAAATATAAGCATAGATAAATCTTTTTCAACTCTAGATTGGCCACTACTTTTACTGAATAATAAAATGACATTGGTGTGCACTGTGAGAAGTATTAAGCGCTTTTTGCCGGTTTTGTGGCACTAACCAGGAGCTAAGACGATTTTCAGTGCTAAGTAGTCTTCTTTTTCGATGGACAAGTCACTATTGTTCAATGCGTTCCTAAAAAGTATAAAATGTTTAATGTATTGAGTACCTACTTTGCATTAAAACAAAAACAATATTGGAGTTTTGGACATTGGAGTAGACCCAATTGATCAATTCGTAGAAACATATACATACGTACAAGAGACAATCTAATCGTTGGCCCGTAGTTGTTTTCTCGAATACCGTCACCTTTTAACAACATAACAGAAGGGTTAAGCACTTTGATAGCAATAAATTTCATACCTTCAGAAGACAAATATACCTCTGAGCACAAAGCACTTCAGGAAAAGTAAAAAAAAAATTAAAAACTTGTCAGCTATAAATTATGGTAGTGGCAATAATTCAAAATAAGTCAAAAGCACTTTGTTTTTGTTTCCTATTATAGCAAAAGACATAAGTATTAAATCACTAAGTCTTCACTTTGCCTCTTACAGCGATGTGGTATTGTATATTTGTATTACAGGTACAAGCACATACAAATATATGCTTACACCTGATACTCATACACAACGCCATTACCTTTCCAGTTGACTTAGGAGACAATAAAGCAAAGCCAGCGAGTTGTTTCGTCAGCGCAACTTAAATTGATGAAGATAAATTGCTCACTATCGCAGATAACACCGCAGTGTAAGACAAAATATGAAACTACACGCAGATACATGCATATCTGAAAAGACACCTTAGCGCTCATGGACACACATAGTAAGTATTTTAGTGTCTATGCGTGCGGGTGTGGCTTAGCGCCTTTCGCAGTTGAGTGAGAGCTTGTCATATACGCATAATGACCGCCACTTATCTAAAGCACAGAAGGACTTGAGATTATATGAGAATTATGCGTTAAACACATACATACAAATTTACATGTATATTTTATATACATATATTTGAAAATGTATATGTATGTGCGGATGTTTGTTTGAAGCAACATGATTACTTTTATGGTTTTGTTTACCTCCAAGTTGTTTGCTTACACTTTTTATGAAAATGTGAATTTTTGTATGCATGTGTGCGTGTGTTTCGCAAGTTTTCCATTTTATTAACATTTTTTGTGGACTTTTTCATATTTTGTAGACCTTTTTGTATTTTTATGCTCAATTACGCTCTTACACTTCCTGTCTCATGTAAGCGTGTATGTTTGCTCATTCCAGAAATGGTAAATAATTCTAGCGTTTTCGCCTCATTACGGCCTCCGTAAGACGCTCGCCTATCTGCTGTAGAATATTTCCTCCTTGTTTGTGTGTTGAGTGTATCTGCGCTGGTGTTTAACGATTTCGAGGGATTTATAGCCAAAAAAAGTAATAATCTCGTTAAATTAAGTACGCTTCATTTGTTTGGTAAAAAATACAAATAAGGAAGTGATTACATTGTGAGACCGTGATTTTCATGTACCAGCAGACACCTTATTCTTCTAATTTCTTCTATAAATTAAAAGGAATTAAATAGAAAAATGTGTAAATAACTACTTTAGGCAAAATATTACTGCTTTTTGTTTCGAAAATATTACAATATACAGCATTTTATTCAAAACAAAATAAAGGATATTAAAATGTCCTTTGAAAAATTTG
This sequence comes from Bactrocera tryoni, assembly GCF_016617805.1. Classification (NCBI taxonomy): domain Eukaryota; kingdom Metazoa; phylum Arthropoda; class Insecta; order Diptera; family Tephritidae; genus Bactrocera; species Bactrocera tryoni. Next base: position 20,440,410 of record NC_052503.1, on the reverse strand, counting down.
ATTCTTGAACAATTTACCACAGTATTTTTTACATAAGCACCTTTCTATAGCATAATTTAGTACTTTTTTGCATTTCAAGGACATACAAATTAAAATTTTTTAATAATAGTTTTGATATCCATTCTTATTATGTTATTATTGGTAAAAAAAGTACTTTAATATTATATTTTGACATAAATTTATTTTTTGTTAAAATATTCTACACACAAAATTTATACAGTTTCTGTGTTTCAAGGACATAAAGCACTTTATTTTTAAGAGGACATAATTATCATTCTTTCAGTCAGTTCAGCTTCCCTTTGTTTTATAAATCGTCAAGGGCATACTATCTGCAGGACCATTATTGTTTTCCGAAAATTTCAAATATTCTTCCAGCAATTAGCTAGGGTCTCTTCACTGACATGGCTTCAACCACTTTCCAAAAGCTTTATTACAGTTTTGAATGTTAGCTTCTTTATAGACTGGAGCAAATCAGATTTCGTCGCTGCTATTGATGCTAGAAGACTATTTCTGTAGTGAAACTTCGTGATTACGAAAATTTTTCCATTTTCGACTATCAGTTCAGCTTGCTCTAGATGAGGAGGAAGGAGTCGATTAGGAGAAAACGGAACTTGTACTAGCGGAACGAAAGATTAATGAAATCATTCTTTAAAAATAGGTGGTTTTGAGTTCTTCTATTCAATGAGACACTCAAATATAGAAAAACTATAATAACCCTAAACGCATAAAATCATATGTAACACCTGAATTGACCTGATTAATTCTTGGCCGCCAAGCTGGCGTAGCTCTTTTGGCATGGTATCCAAAAACTGTCAGAAAATTGAGAAAATGTTATAGCCTGAGATGGGCTGTGAATAATATTATTGTACAAGTTTTTTTTTATAATTTTTCATATAAGACAGAAAATGTTTTTTTAATTATTTAGAGGCGCCATAAAGTTTATCAGAGCGTTTCTGTGCTCTGATACAGTAACAGGTTTTTAAAATTGAGATTTTAAATTAGAGACAATTATCGTGACTTGAGAGGATTTTGAAATTCAGTAAGTGACAGTCACTCTCTCAATTGAAAACGAGCATGTCTAATTAGCTCTTACATTTCATTATTAAGAGGTGTATTTACACTTGAATCAAAATATATGTCGATAAATAATGTAACATTAAATTTTCTATAACATAGTCAAACATCATAATTACCAATGTTTTCGAAATTTATGTGAAACTGATTTATTTCTAATTTTTTCGTGTTTGAGTTGCTTACAAAATATATAAAAAAACGATAATCGATTAGTATCTGTGATGATCTCTTTAAGTGACTTGTCAGCATATATAAAATGGCAAACAAGAGTTCTTTTTAGTTTTGTGACCTATAAACTATCAGGTGACTTATTTTGAGGCAATATTTCGTGACTAAGTACTAGATAGAGACTGTGTTGTGAATAGTTACTAGAGCTAGACTAGAGACTGCTCTTAGATTTCGCTATCAAAGCTGTCAAAGAGTTTTTAAAAGAATTTAGGAAAAAATACATTGAAAATCCGATATTTTTAAATTTAAGGAAGATATACTCATTTCCAAAACTTCATTATATAAATATATAGTGTAACTTCCATTGGCGCATGCTGGATCCTCTTTAAAGGTCCAACACGGATTTGATTGTAAATCTTTTAATCAAAATGTTGATCATTTGGTACTTAAATACCTTTTATTAAAACGTTGGGAAAAAAATTTTAGTCCTTAGCCTGTTCTTTGAACTTGCTTCTGTAAAATGCAATGATGCTCAAGAGGAACACTTCTCCAACCTGCTGAATGGCAGTGAGTGCACAACACCAGGAGAAGTAGAACCCGATTCCCCAATCGATGACGATGGAGCAGACGTTCCATTACCCGACCATGAAAAAGTTCGAATAGCAATTGCCCTCCTGAAGAACAACAAAGCGGCAGGGGCCGACGGATTGCCGGCCGAGCTATTCAAACACGGCGGCGAAGAACTGATAAGGAGCATCCATCAGTTTCTTTGCAAAATATGGTCGGACGAAAGCATGCCCAACGATTGGAATTTAAGTGTGCTATGCCCAATCCATAAAAAAGGAGACCCCATAATCTGCGCCAACTACCGTGTGATTAGCCTCCTCAACATCGCATATAAAGTTCTATCGAGCGTATTGTGTGAAAGATTAAAGCCCACCGTCAACAAACTGATATCATCGGCCTCAACAGCCGCGCCGTTAGTTCTGCTTTCTCCAAGCTGGACAAGGAAGCACAGAAAATGGGTCTGGCAGTGAACGAATGCAAGACGAAATATCTCCTGTCATCAAACAAACAGTCGTCGCACTCGCGACTTGGCTCTCACGTCACTGTTGACAGTCAAAGCTTTGAAGTCGTAGTTAATTTCGTCTATCTTGGAACCAGTATAAACACCACCAACAATGTCAGCCTGGAAATTCAACGCATGATAACTCTTGCCAACAGGTGCTACTTCGGACTAAGTAGTCAATTGAGAAGTAAAGTCCTCTCTCGACGAACAAAAATCAAACTCTATAAGTCACTCATAATTCCCGTCTTGCTATATGGTGCAGAGTCTTGGGCGATGTCAACAGCGGATGAGTCGACGTTGCGAGTTTTCGAGAGAAAAGTTCTGCAAAAGATTTATGGTTCTTTGCGCATTGGCCACAGCGAATACCGCATTCGATGGAACGATGAGCTGTACGAGACATACGACGACATCGACATAGTTCAGTGAATTAAAAAGCAGCGGCTACGCTGGCTAGGTCATGTTGTCCGGATGGACGAAAAAACTCCAGCTCTGAAAGTATTCGACGCAGTACCCGCCGGGGGAAGCAGAGGAAGAGGAAGACCTCCACTCAGTTGGAAGGACCAAGTGGAGAAGGACCTGGCTTCGCTTGGATCATCTAATTGGCGCCACGTAGCGAAAAGAAGAAACGACTGGCGCGCTGTTGTTAACTCGGCTATAATCGCGTAAGCGGTGTCAACGCCAATTAAGAAGAAGAATTATGAAACCATAGGTGACTAAGAAATGAACAACACTCTGGGTCAGTACTCTTATTTACATACATCATTATAGGTTGTCAAAAAAGTCTTGCGGTAATTTCGCTAGTTAGCGCTGAAAGCGCGTAGTTCTAGTTTTATTCGTCGCATCGGGTCATGCTATACCTTTTTGGAAAGCTCATTTCACGTGTTTGATTGATTGGAGTTTCTTTTAAGTCGTTCGTGAGTTATAGCGTCGCAAACATGGAGCAAAATAAAGAGAAAATACGGCATTTTTTACAGTACTACTACGATAAAGGCAGAAATGCATCTCAAGCCGCCAATAAAATTTGTGCAGTTTATGGACGCGATACAGTTTCCATTTCAACCGCACAACGATGGTTACAACGTTTTCGTTCTAGTGTAGAGGTGGTCGAAGATGCGCCACGCTCCAGAAGGTCTGCCGTCGCTGAATTGGTCGAAAGAGACCGGTATAGTAGCAGCCGTAGCATCGGTCAAGAGCTGGGCATGAGTCATCAAAAATTCATTCCAATTTCAATAAAAAAAAAATTCTATAAAAATACCGCAAGACTTTTTTGACAACCCATCATAATGATTACTTAGAACTCAAATATAACATAAATATTTAAATAGATATACGTTTTTCTAGACTTTATCTCATTCAATCACCGTTATCTGAAAAGTATTGCTCATCATTGTGCTCGTTGAAAAACAGATATTCAAATTAATGTCGAAAAATTTCTAGGTAATTTATTTCATCCTTGAATTCTGCCAACCCACACTGCAATTATATACATTTGTATGTGTATGTGTCTTTATGCCCAAATATGCGACAATTTACGGCACTGGCAAATCAATAGCAAAAGGAAGGCCGAGAACAGCTTTCTGCGATGTCACACTTTCGTCGCCGCCGCCTCATGCTATTATTTTTTGCATTTATTGATTTCATGGAGACAAGTCGGCATAATGTCTTTGATATATTTTAAGAACTTGTCTTTGCATGCAAACACACACATGCATGCACGCATTTATGTCACTGTGAAAATGCTTTGCGTCACAAATGATGTCATTTGTCTTCCATTTTTATTAATGTAAATTTCACTACACAAACACCCACATGCACACACAGCACAGGCTCATCGTTTTAATTTACCAACAAAATTCGACGTTATAGCCGCAAATGAGCGTGTGTACGTGTCTCTAAGTATGTGAGAGAGCTTTTAGACTTCGAATTCTCTTTGGCACACACAGCAGGTTCGACTGTCACACGCAGGTGTTAGGCGTTGATGCCCGCGGCACACATTCACACACACACGCCAGCGGTTATCCGCAGGTATGAAAGCGTGCGACAGACAAAGTGTTTGCTGGAAGGCCGACCATCAGGTAGAGTAGGTTAAGACAAATGTTTAAAAGCGCTTTTGTAAAGTGAAGAATGTACCGCAGTTAGAGTTATTTGTAAAAGTGACAGCTGACAAGCGCCTTAAAGCAGACTACATTTGTGGTGAGAGTATAGAAATGCAAGGAACAGCAGCCAGCTTGTTTGTGTATAGAGTCTTCAAATTAATCGCGCTGTCATTTATATTTGCAGCACTAAGTTATTTTTAATATGCTTGATAAGTAAAAATATCTTCTGCTTTGAGGCATATGTAATTTTTAAAAAAATACTAAGTTAGCTTCGGCTTCAGTAAAGACCATAACAGTTGTATTTGTTTGAGCATAAAAGGGTATAAACAATTTTTCAATTGATTTTGATTGCTCAGTTTGTATGGCAGCTATATGTTTTAGTGGCCCGATCTGAACAATTTCTCCGGAGATTGCGCCGTTAGCTTAAATAATAATCTTTACTAAATTTCGTGAAAATATGCGTTCAAACAAAAAAGTTTTCCATATGAGACCTTGGTTTTGATCGTTCAAGTTGTATGGCAACTATATGCTATAGCTATCCAATATCGGCGATTCTCACGCACGAGCAGGTTCTTGTAGAGAAAAGTATGTGTGCACAATTTCAGATGTATATCTCAAAAACTGTAGAAATAAAATGTGTAGAACCACTGAACAGCACAACATAGCGTATACGTAACATAGCTTTCGAATCAAGTGAATCCATCGCTTATGCATGTGTACAACGTTAAAAAATGCCTTTAGATTAAGAATTAAGGAAAACTTACACTGTTAAGCAATTCGAGAAATGATCTGGGAATGAATGACCTTAGTGTCCTTGCTTGTGAAAACAGGCTTATTTATGATCAATGGAAGTTATATGAGATATGCTTGTGTGATCTACTCTCAGAACTCTTTCTAAGTTTAAATGTTTGAGTGGAAAATAGAAAAAATTTAAAAAGCTTACCATTTTGTACTAAAAGCTGGCATAAAATAGTTATAAAAGTATTTTTGAAAAACTTTTTAGTGACCATGGCGTATACGTAATATTCGAATCCTACTATAATTAGTAGCAATAAAAGAATATCGTCACCTAAAATGCAAAATAACGTAAAATCACTTTTCATAAGAGGAAAAACGATATAAAAGAAATCACTCATATTGCCACAAAATTTGATTTTTGGTCATATATTGGCTATATCTGACAGCGGTAGCTGAAAATTTTATGCTACTTATATCTAATATGATGTAGCGAATCGAAAGCAATAGAAAACTCGATTTCGATTTTTTATTTACACGAAATATATGTATACATATATATGTGTATAGTATGTATTACCGCATAATTATTTCTTGAGCCATGAAAATATTGTTTGATTTGTTATTTGCCTCAAGCAATAAATGTTACAGTACAGTACATTTGTACCATTACTTCATATGCAAATAGCAACAAATCAAAACTCATTACTAATTCAATGAGGCATACGAAAAGTGTGTAACATACATACATACTTACACTCAAGCAACATACATAAATTCATTTTTGAGTTAAACGAAAAGCTCAAGCACGTCAGCGAAGATGAAAGAGGGTTTGTAAATAATAATGGCGTCAATAAGTAATAATCGAATTATTTTGAATTCCAAATGAGCAACGACGAAAGTAAATTGTGTCTTCGAAGCAATTTGTATGGTTAAAAATATACGGAGGTGCCATAACTATGAATAATAAAGCGCTGTGTTGAATATTTAACAAAGGCGAATTTGTGTGAGAAATTGTTATAAATACGAGACATTCTGTTAGTAAATAAATAATAAGTGCCACAATATAAATATTATTAAAAGCAAGGAAGAGTTGTCACTCAAATGTATGGCGGACTGAAAATAAATTTTGGACAAGCTGAGTGGGAAATCTACTTGTAGATAATTAATATGCCTTCAAAGGTTGGCTTTTGCTTTTTCAAAAATATTCCTCAACATTTCACAGTCATTCCACATAACCTTTGATTGACTAGAGGTAGGTTCGGTTAGGTTAAACTGGTAGGCCAATAATCCCCGCATAGACCAGTTTTGTTCCTTTTCGATAACAGTTGGAGTTCAGTTACTATGTCCATGAGGAGAAGTCATCTTATAGGATGCCTGCGCTTGAAGGCTTCTCGATTAAGTAGCAGAATATATTTTAATTTCATAATAAACTTTCAAGTGTGATTTCCTTAAAGCCTTTTATCTGCGCTCCTTTATCCCACACACTCAAAAATAATTAAATTCCCAACGATTAATATCCGTTCTTCAAAGTCTTTTCATTTCCCCAAATCATTTTTTCTAAGTTCACTCCCAAATTATCTGCTTTGTTCGACATAATTACTTTTTAAATTTCATATTAACAGAGCTCGTGGCAGGTGAGTCGCGGAAGTGCTTTACAGCTGTCAAACAAATTAAGCCACATTCAGCAGTTCGCTTCGCTTTGATTTACGGCAATTTTATTGCTCCCATTTGATTGCGAAATTGACAAAAATACATACATACTTATCTACATATGAGCCTATATACAAACACATACATCCATTGGGCGTGTGGCTTGGCAGAGTAGCAGTGGTTTGTTGTCGAGTAAAATGAAGGAATCGAATTGTCAACGGAAGTCGTCTACAATTTAATGAATATGCATTAGGGTGTGTAAAAGTTTCGAATTATATGAAAATAACGAAAATATATGATATTGAAATCTTTAAGTTTCGAACAAATATGCATAACTTCATTATTTTATTGCGTTTGACTTAAGTTTTGCATAAGTCGCGTTTATTTTTCTATTTGATTAAAGTGATATTTGAATGCGGCTGAATTTAAAATCAACTCAGTATAGTATATGTATATTGAAGTGCGGAAAATTTAACTTAAGTTTTGCATAAGCAGAAGTTAAGTTTGGCTTAAGTATTCAAATCCAATAATAATTTATCGTTTTTCAGTTATTAAGCTATTGGAATTTACAAATATTTTTGTTTATGTGCGTTTAACTTTAGTTTTACTTAAGTTGAGGTTAAGTTTGATATAAGTTTTTTCTTAAGTATATATGTATATTTGCAATTGTGAAAGCTAGAGAATGCATTATGATTAGCAATAAATGCAAATTACTTAAGCTTATCTTAAGTCTTGCATAAGTTTGCAGTAAATATAGCGTTTAACCTAACGAGGTTAGGTTTCATTTAAGGTTTTGTTTGAGAATATATATTTTCGGTTGCGATAGATTGATAATTCATTATGACTAACATTAAATGCAAATTACTAAAGTTTATCTTAAGTTTTGCATAAGTCTAGGGTAAATATAGCTTAAGTACTCAGCTCTGAAAGACAAGATTACAGTCACAAAGTTAAAAATCTATAGAAATATTGACAATTATTTTTTTACCAATTTTATTATTTATTAGCCTAAAGTTTTGCTTAAGTACAACCAAGTTTAGTTATACTTTTCACATAAAAAACTAATATTCGAATATTCCGATTACACAAGAGTGAAAAAATCCGATTTTTTTATTCTATTAAGTTTGACTTAAGTTTTTCGTAAGTTTGCATTAAGTTTTTACTTAAGTCCATATATATATTTTCGGACGATGAAAGCTTGATAATTCATTATGATTAGTATTAAATGCAATATATTGAAGTCAACCTTAAGTTTTTGCTTAAATATACAGCTCTATAAGACAAGATTAGCGTCTTAGAGCTAAAGAGGTATAGAAGTATGTGCAACTATTTTTTGCCAATTTTATTATTTATTTAACTTAAGTTTTGCTTAAGTACAAACCAAGTTTAGCTTAACTTTTTACTTGAAGAAAAAAATATAAGAATATTCCGTTTAAAAAATTAGGGAAAAAACCGATTTTTTGTCAATATATACTTAAGTATGACTTAAGTTTTTCGTAAGTTTGCGTTAAATTTTAATTAACTTTTCTTACATTTCGTTTCAGTTTTAAAGAAATTTAAGTTTTTTGCTTACTGTTTAGCAAAAAATACTTCAGTTTAGCTTAAGTTTGATAAAAGTTTTGATTAAGTGGAGCTTAAGTTTTTAGTATCTTTGCGTAGAAAAATTTTCGGTTACGGAAGAAATGGAATCCAAACTTTTTCAAAAAGAATACTCAATTTTTTAATAACATTGCATTTTTTATATTTTTTTTTTTACTCTTATATTAAAAAAAATACTTTTTTTTTGACTTGCATGTGTATATAATCACTTAAAATAGAATTCAAAACTTAAGTAAAGTTTTTTTTCTCACGCAAGCCGCCCCACACTAATGCCATAAAATCATAAATACAGCCTCTAGTACCGCAAACGCACTTTACTTTCATCTCTGCTTGCCAGGCTCCTCCATATGAATTTGTTTGTGTATGTTTGTGTGAGTATGAGCGCTTGTATTTTATTGCATGTCTTGTCGTTGCCACTTCCCTTCTGAATTTACTGTCGCTACAATAATAAATGTCAGACAGCGGTCGAAGTCTTCGCCTTTTATAAGCAAACAATCTGCGCGCGTGTGTGTGTGCGTATGTAAATATGTATTGCTGACCGTCGCTCGCATATTGAGCAGCCGCTTCGCTTTGTTCTACATATTTATTTGTTTTCGCTTGCTTACAGCGGAGCTTTATTTCTGTTTACTTAACGGTTGTGGTTTCCGCTTCGATTTTCACAATTTTCAATACTCAAGCCAACGCTTTTAATTGCCTCAGCGCATTAATATATTTACTTTGGCATTGCAACCAATTATATTTTATATGCTGAGATACATAATCACACATCCAAATATATACATGTATGTTTGTATGTATATAATGCGGCTAAAAGTTGTTGCGGTGGTACAGTTATGTAAATAACGGGAAGACAGTGAAGTAATTTTGTTTGGATGTTCTACTTTGGCGTCTATCTCAGCTAGCTGCTTGAGTATTAAAGGCGTTAAAGTGTTTAATGGCAATCACAGTAAGGCAAACGAAATATATTCAAAGGAAAATTATGTGTCCTTAAAGTTTATTTCAAACATAGAAAGCAACAGTTAATGAATGAGCCATGTTGCTGGAATATACTGTACAGAGTTTGGCATTGGGCAACCTTTTTAGTTGCCAGACCACTGCAGTATATTTTAAGTCGAGGTCTTTGTTATTGCAAGAGCTGCGGAGCTAGCCTTTAATACACCTGCAGGCAATTCCCGAGTTAACATCTAATAGACCAAGCAGCAATCAAGGCAAGTAACCTTGTATCGCTTATCGGTCAGAAGTGTCTTGGGAAGCAGAGAAGCCAGAAGCAAGCAACTTCACTTACAACAGGCTGACAGGCCACAAAGCATTGAGGGCACTCAAATAGTGGACGAGATTGCCAAGAATGGTGTACGGCTAACATGCGAAAATGTGATCAACATTGTGAAACCAATGCATTATCTATGCATTATCTATGCATCTATGCGACGAGCTAGACGACGAAAATCCGATAGGACGAACCACCTGGTTTCAAAACTGTAAAGGAATGTGCAAAATGGAAGATCAGAAGTACACAAGCTTCCTGTTGGCACTCGATAGAAGAGACTGTAGCAACATGATTGGAATACTAACTGGTCACTGTCCGGTGGCGACACACGCCTGCAGGATGAGGCTGACAGAACAATAACACTGCAGGGAATGTCTTGAGCAGTGCATCAGGAAAACAATGGAGCCTCTCTTGTGCACTTGTCCAAAACTTCGCATTGGCAAGACTTTGCTGTAAGCATCTGGAGTCCCTACGGTATGATATACTAGAAGATGTTTCGATATCGAAGCCGCATAGGCTGTTACAATTCGCGTCAAGCGCAGGCATCCTAAAGGAGGACTACTCCTCTTGCACTTAGCAACTGAACTCCATATGATATCGCAAATAACCAAACTGGTGTATGCGTGGCTTATTGGCCTACCGGTTTAAGCGAACCTAAACTAACCTTTATCTGTGCAACCTCCGAGATGCCGTTAAGAAAACCACAGGGTTTGTCTCCACCTACACTCAGATATATCTATCATATGTTTGTTGACTAAATATTTACAAGTAGCCAGAGGCATATAAATGCCTTCTTTTCCGGGTCCAATTGTAGGTTGGTGTCTGCTCTGGCTAGTTCATCTGCTTTACCATGTCCTGAAACTCATTGCGGGTTCATCATGAAATAAGATATTAGATTCGCTATGAGATCAAGATATTCTTTCACTAATTTTTACGAAACCATTAAACACCTTAGTGATCTCATAGCCACCAATTATCTGTATATATAAATATATTACTTGTTGTGTGCCCACTTTTTGTCAGAACAAAAAGGATTTCTTTAACTGCTGTGAACTATGCTTGAAAGACACTACAGTGGTATGGTTGACGTAAGGCGTTACCAAAACCTAGTTTTGCTGAAAAGACACCACCGCCCACCTGATTGTCTAGTGGCTGCTATTAAGGCGGCGTATTGTTTCGAACTGCAGACTCTTTCAGGATACTCACTTCGACAGCTGAGTGAGCGTTGAGCCTGTTCAGAGTGTGCTAAGAGTTAATTAATTAGTCCCGGTCTTCTCTAAAAAAACTACTTCATTATCGCACTCGTTCGGGCGTCTGGTCAAAACGACATTGCAAGGGATTGCAAAGCTGAAGAGCTCTTAAGGGCCGGCATCCTTGTCCCATTTATACTCAATCTCCGTTGCCTTCCTAAGATTTAGCACTGTACTTAAGGACCTCGCGTGAGCTTAGCAGGCGTAAGTCGATGGCTTACTCCAGTGCGACTACGACATCTTTTTGGCCTAGTTTTAAACGCAGATGATGCACTGAACTATTTGCTCTTAACAAGATGCATCTTTCCACCATTCGCATTTGATTGGATATTAACCACTGGCATCCATGCGACAAGGCTAAATATCTTATCGAATACAAATTATCCAAGATGTATGGAAGAGATAAATATCCAGCTTTTGCAAGACTGAAGTTGAAATCTCTCGACAGTCGGCCATTCGTCGCATCTGGAGAGATAGCCTATTATATTATGAACCGCTTCGAGAAATTCTTGGTACGGTCAAAGTGCTTTGTCGAGACTTTTATGAGGGTCTTTATGATCATTATACTCATATATGAGCATTAGCTATTACAAAAACTAACATTTTGGACTGCTCAAGTGAGAACACTGTTTGGCGGTTGCAACAGTGTCCGCATTTTTAACCTCTCTCACCAATCTAAACTAATCAAGATCGGGAGCCACTGAAAATTCGTAGCTCTAAGAATATGAGATTGCTACAAGACTGTGATGATAAATAATACTCAAAGTTTACTTAATGAATCAGATTGCATATTATGTACATACATACAATATACATATGATTCATGGAATAATTCGGCAATTGCTTTAGTGTCTGTTCGCTTAATATCATTTTTGGCTAATAACTAGCAAAAACTTACCCTCACTTAGTATAGATACACATATCATCTTTCAAAAATTGCAGAAAAACTCACCTGAAAGAGATAAAGAAAATAATTATTAGATTTCTCATATACATATATGGTATAATTTAGTCAATTATTGTTTGATATAGTGAAATAATTTTCTTTATTTTTTGAATTCTCGACCATGTCAAATTCAATGACAGTCAATGCCAATTCAACGAAAACGCTTGTCATTTCAATTGTACAGCAATTTATAAATTTGAGTTCAAATCGGCAACTCAGTTCAAAAATCATAGCCAAATTCAATTGATTGTCAATCAAGGTGGTTTGAAATGTCAAAACAATAGAAATTGAAAGCATTTTGACACTACAACAATTTTCTCTTCTGACATAGAAGAAACGTATGAAGACGAAATTGTAGGATTGTCAATTTAACAACACTGAATTTGACATACTATTAAGCGCATATTAAGCTGATACTTTGTAATAAACATTCAAGGTATATATGAGCATACTTTTAGGATCAGTTGAGGCATATATTGAGTGACATCCATCGAACAATTTATGGTCTGAGTATTTTATTTTATGAGTATGTGGTTCAAATATCGTCACCTAAAATGCAAAATAACGTAGCACCACTCTTCATAACTTTACAGGCGATGGGAAAACGACATAATAGAAAACACTCAAATCGAAACAAAATTTGAGTTTTGGTTATAAAATGGTTATCTATTGGTTATAAATTGGTTATAAAATGCTTATATATTAGTTATAAATTGGTTATAACTGACAGCAGAGGTTAAAATTTTATGATATGAATGTAATAAGTTATCGTAAATCTTAAGCAATAAAAAACTCAATTTCGATTTTTTTTATGATACGTAGTCTTGCTTTATAGGTGACAATATATGGACCAAACCATCCAAAATTTACACTGAAAAATTTTTTTCTGACAAAATATTTTTTTTCTGAGTTTTTGAGGCAAAATATTGGGCATGTATGTATTTTTATTTCGGCTCAATATGACACATTTTGAAGTTATGTATTTTCGAAATTTCAACTTTTGAAAAAAGTACTTTTAAACACTAGCTTATACGAAGAAATGTATTTATTTCATTATAAAAATAACTATTCAACCAATTCTTTACGACTTTTTCTCAGCTTTCCAATGAGGTAAGCGTTGAATTTTTTCGACTTTTTTACAAACAAAAACTAAATTTTTATAAACAAATATTTTTTTCAAATTTGGAACTATTTATATTCAAAATTGGATCCCTTCTTTCAGCTTTCAGACTTTGGTGTCTTAAGTTATTATTTTATTAATTTCGAATGGGATATATGTACATAAAGATGTGGATATAACAAAAGCATGACGAGCTGAGTCGTTTTAGCCATGTCCTTCAGGCTGCCTGAAGATACCTGAATTAATCCCTTAGGTTTTGAGTTACCGATCTGAAACTTTGCACACGTCATTTTCCTTGCAAGAAGTAGAACATTTATCGGAATTGCCGATATCAGGCATTTATACGATATAGCTGCCATACAAATTGACTCTATCAAATCAAGTTCTTGTATGGAAAACTTTTTCATTTGATAAGATATCTTTCCGAAATTTTGCATGTATTATCTTCTACAGTAATGGTATTATTTGCGAATATCTTATTAAGATCGTACCACTATAGCATAGAGTTGCCATACAAACCGACAGATCGAAATCAAGTCCTCGTGTGGAAAACTTTTTTATTTGACAAAATATCTTCAAGAAAATTGGCATAGATTATCTTCCAAGACAACGCTACAACTTCCTGATAACTTGTTCAGATCGAGCTACTATAGCATATAGCTGCCATACAAACTGAGTGATTAAACTTGAGTTCTTATATGGAGAACTTTTTTATTTGACAAGGCATCGTGTCGTAATTTGGCAGAAATTATTATCTCAAGCATCGCTACCATCTCTAAAAGAATGGTTCAGATCAGACTACTATTACATATAGCTGTCATACAAGCTGACCAATCAAAAACAAGTTCTTGAGTGGGATTTTTTGAATTTGTTAGGGAAATTAAATATCAGTGCAACCAAACTTTGTATCTTTTTGTTGTTTTTAAGAAATTTTAATTTTAGTTTGCTTTAAATTTTAGAGAATTGAAATTTATATTGCATATCAATGGCTTGAAGAAGGGGAATATAAAGCCAGTTAGCATGAATTTTCGCCTAAATATTCAATTGTTTCTGTATATGCTAACATTTGAGACAAAAAGTAGAAAAATATTCAAGCTATTTCAAGAATGTTTGAAATTTTGTAGAATATTATTTTTAAATCTCCACAACACAAAACGCCAAGCAATTTTCAAGCACTCCAGAAATAATTGTGTCGCTTTAAGGCGTCAATGGCCATTATGTGTCACATTGCATGACAGCAAGCGTTCGATATACAATTTCACTATTATTACGATGGCGTTTTTGCCTCGTCTCATTTTTCATTATTCTTTTGAACACACCCATTTCCCATGCATTCGAAATATTTCTAAAGACATTTGAAACAATTCGAAATGCACATTGTATTTGGCCGCGGCGACGCGCCAACAGCCGCCAACCATCAGTTTCAATTTGAAAGGCAGCCAAAGCCAAAGCCAGCGGCAACGCCAACGTCACAGCGCATAGCGCGGCGCATCCACAACATCAGCATAAGCGATAGCGACAGCGACAGCGACGAGCGTAATCGTTATTGTGGTTTCCGGTGGCCTCAGCGCGTTTGTGGCGCGCACTCTCTTCGACCGCACGAACGCCAGTGCCGCTGTTGTTGTTGTTGCGTAGCGAATACACTCACTTTGACGTCGAGTGAAACAAAAGTGTGCAATTTTCTTTGGAAAATGGCGGAAAAGCATAGAATTGCATTGCAACAACGGTTGCCGTGCCATGCCGTGCCATGCCGTGCCGCACCGCATGACACAATTGCGCCGCTACAAGGATGCTGTGTGATTTTCGTACGCGCTTCTTGCTGCTGCTGTTGTTGTGCTGGCTTGAAGTTTCTCCGGCTGTCGTTGTTGTAGTACAGCTTCTGCTCTTGAGATGCTGCAAACCATAAATCTTGACTGAAATGTTTTAAATTTTAGCCGCACAGCGTGCTGAGGTTAAGCGACTGGGCGGCAGGCGCGCGCACACACACATACACATATATATAAGCGATACATCATTGCATATACAAGCGCGCGCGTGTGTGTGTGTGTGTGCAGCTGCGTTTCGAGCTCATGCCCCAAAGCGGGTGTGGTTGCACTTAACTTTCCAAATTGCCCTCACTTGGCCTCTTTGGCCGCGTCGTCGTCGACGCCCGTGTATGTATGCGCTGACTGATGGGCAGAAGTAGAAATTTGAGAACGCGTTACTCATCCATTTGCTGTGTATATATATGTGTATGTATGTATGTGTTTATTGCTGTACTTTGTGCTGAATCCGATCGCTTTGGCGCAATGTTGCCAAAAGTCATTAGAGCACAACCACATTCACAGCGCTTATGCTGTCACCCACTTATTTATGTATTTGAGTATTCGCGTGTGTGTATGTGTGTGGCGCTATTTGTACAATAAATATTTACACACATATGTGTGTGCATGTGCGCTTAATAGTTGCTCGAAAAACTTGAAATTTCATAAAACGCCTGCTTGGCGTGTGAAACATATGCTGGTAAGTGCGCCTAGAAGTAGGCAAAGCTTGTAATATAAGATGTTTGCCGAAATGCGCCGTCCACTCTCCGCCTCTCGCTGTTCTCTTCCTCCTCTTTCTCTCCCATTATCTCACAGTTATCCTTCCCTTCACTATGGCCAGTTGGCGCTTCGTTGGCTTGTGGCTGTTTTGTTCAATTTTCGGCTCTTCTCCGTTCCTCCACCAACCATCGTCTTTCTAGTGTGTACCATTTCTCTGTCTGTGTTTTAGCCACTCGCAGGATTTATGTTGCATTTAACTGTGATTATTTTGATTAGTTTTGTGGCCAAATTTTGGCAACGCTCGTAGTCTGTGATGGCCATAACTTATTGCCGTTTATTTAATTCGAGCTGAAGTTCGTTGCTGGATTATTGTTTTTTTTTTGTGGTGGTTTTAGAGTTTGGAGCACAAGAACTTGGAAACTAAATTTTGGTGCAGTTATGCTTAGGTATGTCTAAGATCATTTGAATTTATAAAATTTAAAAATTATTTGAGTATGATTTCAATTAAAATTTAGAGTCTAAAATAGAAATCCATAAAAAAGCTAAGTAAGATTTTATGGCGTCTATGATAAACACTAGAGTTTAGTAAAAATTGTAGTGTTTAACCTTGAAAACTACTCTCAAACATCCAGCTTATCCTACAAAAAGTGAATTTTCCTTAAGTTTTCTTAAATACCACTTTTTGTGTTTATGAAAATACAACCCTGGTTCGCTGAAAAGTTTTACGTCAATGCTTAAAACTTGGCATCGTCGGTTCTGGCAATTTGTACACCGAGTTTTTTATGGAAAATGTTAAATTGTCTTTTCAGCAGTAGTAAATACCCTTCCTTTTAGTATTTATACAAATACAACCCTGCAATTACACACAATTTGGCGGTTTTGAGATAACAGTCATTGTAAGCAGATTTTCTTATACAGCTTAATAAGAAATTTGAGTTGAGTTTACCATAAACTCAAGTTAAGTTTTAAGTAAGCTCGTGTTAATTTTCAACTAAACTCGAGATGAGTTTTAGGTAAACTCGAGTTGTTTTTGACATAAACTCGAGCTGAGTTTCTCATAAACTCGAGCTGAGTTTTCTATGAAATTGAGTTAATTACATGAGGGTTAAAGTTTTAGATTTACTTAAACTCGAGTTGAGTTTTCCATAAACTTGGGTTGAGTATTCCATAAGCTCAAGTTAAGTTTTCCATAGACTGCAGTTAAACTCCGTTGAGTTTCACATACACTCGAGTTATTGTTGACATAAACTCAAGTTGAGTTTTTCATAAACTTGATTTAAATTTTTCTTAAAATTCGAGTTGGTCTTCCCATAAACTCGAGTTTACTAAATAACCGATATTTATCGGTAATACATAAATTGAAAAACATGAAATTAGACTTTGTAAGTGGGGTTTCAGTTCGAACTTTCTGCTGGCTATTCAGGCATGGGTAGTAGTGGAGTGCCGATAAATGAGTATAGGTTTGTATTTCACTTTATCATGTTCTTCAAAATAGTTTCTAACTGAGCAGTTGTTTTATATTCCTAAATTGAAATTCTAAGCTCACGGTCACTGGTCTCACGTTGAATTAATGTTCAAGTAAATCCACTGATCCTGACCACTGAAAATGGTTGTGATCGAATGGTGATGAGCCGGCGCAGACGGTGGCCAAGAGAGAATTAACGGTCAAGAAGATTATGCTATGTGTTTGGTGGGAGTGGGAGGAATAATCTATTGTAAGCCGCTCCTCTGCGCTCCCCCAAAATTTTAATTCAAATCGGTGCTGAAAACTATTGAGCCGTCTATAGAGACTAAGCGTCAAAAAGCGCTCAGCTATGACCAATACGTGAGGAATTTTATGCTGTTAGACAGATTAACACCACAACTCGATAGTGACTCTTTAGAAATTCAACGTGCTTGGTTGGGAGTTTTTTGCTCTTCGGACAAGAGATTCTATGATTTTGCATTATGAGATTATCTCGAAAATGAAATATACATATGTACTTAGATTGTTATGTATAGTCTTTTGTCAAGCTACATGAAAAACTGCTGCGATTAGATATTTCACTTGGATGTCTAAAAGTATGAAATTTAAAAGTTTTTGCCTTGATCTGACAAAGGCGGTATATTTGCTGAGGAAGTTTTGTGTTGAGTTCTTTCAAACAGCTGAAGCAGCTGACATTCGCTAAAACGTTCAAGCTGACCGCATGAACCCATATCGAACAGTCTCCAGTTAGAGCTCCTAACACCATTGAAAGGTGGACTTTAATGGAAATGATGAGTTCATTAAACCTTTTACGATTTACCTTGTTGCCAGTAAGACCTTTTGACAGCGCAGTTGCTAGTAGTTGATCAAAGCTTGCTGAACGGGTCTGCGGTCCAACAATCCAGTAGTGAACCGTAAGAAGATAACTGAGGTTCTGAGTTGCAACAATCCAGTAGAAACTAACAATCAGTAAGAAGTTAACTGATCTCCTTCCCGTTCCCACTCCGCTGTTATTGAGACTGTCTTACCAGTCCTACAAGCGCATCAGTCTTGCAGTTTTCTGCAATACTGCTATGATCCGGCTTCAAACTAGTCTAATCAGATGATACGTAGATAAGAATTGTGTACATTCCTTCACCATGCCTAAGCGCACAGTCAACTCCTCAAGGCTAATATCACTGCTCTACTATATGAGTGGATAGCAGGCTGTGTTCAAGATGCACTATATATAGATATACTGCTTTCTAAGTAGATGGTATTCACCTCCGCTTGGTAGACATTGCAGTCGTCAGGAAACTGGAAACTGCAACTGATGGATAGTTTCGGAAAGTGTACTCTTACACTAACCCTCCTCGCAAGCTTTGATCCATTTTTAAATTCCTTTTCAAAGAGTCTTTCCCTCCAATGCCTCTCTAGAAGGTTTGCAAACAAAGAAACGATCGCCAGCGCTAGTCTCGGTGACCTGGTAATCCAATTATTTTGGAATGAAGTCAAAGTGTGCAAGGATTCTAGAGTTAGAGTTTAGAGGCAAAGTTATCTTAGTACCGAGTTTCTCTGTTAGACTCCTTCTAAATATTTCTTTCAATTTATTTCCTTAATTTCCGTTTTACTAGATGTTTTGCATATTGGCAACGGCGATTATCGAATTCAGTGGAACGATGAGCTGTATGAGATATACGGCGACATTGACATAGTACCGTGAATTAAGAGACAGCGGCTGCGCTGGCTAGGTCATGTCGTCCGAATAGACGAAAACACTAAAGCTCTGATAGTATTTGACATAGTACCCACCGAGGAAAGCAGAGGACGACCTTCACTCCGTTGGAAAGACCAGTTGGCGAAGGGCCTGGGTATACTTGAAACTCAAATTTGAAAAATTTTGATGATCGAAAAGCCCATTGAAAAATCACTTGGATTTATACTTACATACATACATGTATGCATGAATATTTTTTTAATGTAGCACATGCATAATTTCACAAATTACGTATTTGAATTAACACAAATAACGGTAATCCAATGAGTGAAAAAAATCGCAAAATAGAATCATATCAAATGGGAGCTGCATAATCCATAAAATCACATGCATTACATAAAAAATCCAGCGAATCAACAAACAAGGAAGATTTGCTTGGAAATACATACACACAAGCGCACACATACACATCCATTTAAATGAATAGTTGCCACCACTTATATAACGACTGTAGCTTGTTCAAAATGCTGCCTGAAATCCCTGCAACCGCACATTACACTCACACACACACAAACACGGAATTATACAAGCGGAACATTGAACGGCAGCGCTAGAAAAATAGAGCCCCAAACGCCAGCGGCAATGGCAGCAACATTCCCAAATGCGTCGGCATAGCGGAAATACGCTAAAATATGAATAAAAGCAATGTGACAACAATAAATGTCGCATGCGATTTTTTTTTTTTGTTTCGGTATATTTTCCCTTTATTGTTGCTGCTCATGCGTTTGCCATTTTAATTTTTTTTCTGTTTTTGTTGCTTTACTTAAGCTTTGTTTTTGTGAATTTGCTTCAGTGTTTTATGCTGTGCGCTGCTGTTGCGGCCTGTCATGTCATTTCATGGATTAAGTAATTTCTATGCGAATTATAATGGCGTTGGCAAGCACAAATACTAACACATGCACACACGCGTATTTTTTATGTGTGTGTGTGCATATTTCATTGCCCATTGTAAATATGTATCTATAGATATTATAGCGCCTTTTTCAATTACAGCGGCTGTGCTTATGTATGAGTACATTAGGGTGTTACTGATATTTAAAAAAAATTTTAAAGTACTTAAAATCAACTCGTGCAATTACACTGAATATTATAATCAAAAATACTTCATTAACATTTTGATGCCGATTTGAAAAAGTGAAGTTAGACCAAACTTTAAAGACGCTGTGCCACACCCTAACATATTCCAATCGAAATCAAAATGTATTTGCAACAGGTTTTTGTTCATTGCACATTAATTTGTAGGAAAAAATCTGAAGAAAAACAATTTTTTTTTGTTTTTAATTTTCAAGTACCACCCTAATATGCATATGTACACAATATTATAAAGTATGCAGTGATTAATGCGGCTGTATTTGTATTTCAAGCCAAACGGTGGAATATTTGTATGCAAAACTGCCATTTGATTCATGGAGTTAACACAAAAGACCTAATGTTTTGCCATACAGTATAAATTTCCAGCATTTTGGAGGACAAAGGCTTGGATTAGGCATTTAATGCGACTTGCAATTATTTATGTTTATTATCTTTTAGTCGATCACGCTTGATGCTCGAGTGCATTGCGGGTGACGTTGCGATGTTTGATTTTTCTCAGAAAATGTTTGCCTAGATAACAATAACAACAAGCAATATATTGTAATTGGTAATTGGAAATATGCAAATATTGTCACTGTAGTATTTCTAATCCTTATTAGCGGTGGTACGCACTGATAAATTAAATTATTGATACTTTAATTACAAGAAGTGTTAGTGAAAAGAAGATTTAAAATGTTTAGTAAGGGTTAGTTTAAGGAATTAGCGATAAAAGAATTTAAAAAATTATCGATATAATGAAATTTATCGATACAGGGGTTTGCATAGAACAATATTTATGGATTTTTGTTTCATAAAAATGGCGATAAAAATTATCGATTATTTAATTCTTGTATATTTATCGAAATAAAAAGTATCGATATAAATTTGCAGCTGCAGAATATTAAAATAGCTATTAAAATTTTCCGATTAATTCAGTTTTAACTTATCGAAATACAAATTATAGATGAAATTTTAACATTATACATATATAATCTTTATAACTTTATCGAAATAAGAAACCGATTTTGTCGATAAAAATTATCGACTAATTTTATGCTTATATTTATCAAAATAAAAACTATCGATATGATGTTTGCTGCTATCGAATATTCAAATATCTATTAAAATGTACCGATAAATTGAATATAAACTTATCGAAATACGGATTATCGATATGATTTTTAACAATCCATGCAATATTTTTGAAAACTTTATCGAAATAAAAACTCGATATTGTTCATAAAAATGATCGCTAAATTTAATTATTATATATTTATCGAATATATATATTAAAATTTATCGATTAGCTTAATCTGAACTTAACGATGCACAAATTATCGATATGGATTGTAACAACTAATATAATATTTTTTCATAATTTTATCGAAATAAAAAACATCGATATCGATATGATATTTGCAATTAACGAAATAAATTATGGAATTGTACTAAAAATTTAAAGGAAATGTCTTAAATATGTATGTATGTACATAAATATATTATATCAAATAAAGGTAAAATAATCAAAATTGGTTATCGAAAAAAGTTAAAAGATATTCTGAAATTTCTGAGAAAACAGTAAGAACTTCGTTTAAAGTACGCGCTCAAAAATATATATGGTAACAAATTAATCTAATTAAGGAAAGAAATATATGATATCGAAATCGATTGTGAAAAATATATTTATCGATAAAAAATGTCAAAGCCAAAAGTTAATAATAATGAATAAAATCCAACTTTCGTGAACAACTTTACTTCCTAAATTTAATTTTTTTGCATTTCCGATTAGGTGGCAAGGTCACGCGGATATATTTTCTTTAAATAACACTTATTTGTAAGTTCAAGTAGTTGTTATTTGATATAAAAAAATATAATATGCTCATATTAACAGCATTTTTTACAATCTAAAAAAAATTATGAAGGTGGCAACCATCCAATTAGTTTTTCTTCATGTGAAGAGTTTTCGTAATATCGAAATGTTTAGCTTTATTTTATATAAAAATTGTTACTTAAGCTTTTTAATTTTTTTAAATTTAAAATCAGGTGGCAACTCTGTAAACATATTTTTGTGAAAAATTTTACCCAAAAGCGTTTTTTACATCAATATTGTACTATTTATTAAATTTATGTATAAGACTTTTTAAATTAGATAAATGTGGCAACCCTTTTCAATTTGATTTCTAAAAACTTACCTTTCGCAGAAACATTTCGTTGCATTGCTTGGCGGTGCTGCGCCAATGTCTGTGTCGATAACGCGAATTGCCCAACTTCAGCGTGCCATGCAGCTCTGCCGCCTCCTCGACGATACGTTTGATGCACTGATAGCGCAGTCGATTACAACGGTAAATCGGTTTCAATGCCATTGTGCCCTGTTCGGGCTCTGATTCGGCACCGGAACGCACCTGTTCCTCGTCGTCGTCCACCCACGCGCTCAACACACCCTCGACGAAATTGTACAGCATCTGGATGTTGGCCTTCATCGGCGCCGAACCGGACGGAACTTGTTCAGTTTTGATTAGTTTACGATTTTGACAGACTTCGCGTAGTAAATTCTCACCGAAATGCACCGTTTTGTGACGACGTCGACGCGAATTTAACGATGCCGCCGATGCGGACTTCATAAGCTTGCCGTTGGTGCCATTTAAATGTGACATACCGTTACCGTTGCGACCGTTATAGTAGTGGCGACCATTGGCCGCATGCGTGATGTGTAGCGATGAAGGCGGCAGCGGTGGTTGCGACCTCGACAAAATAGTATGCGTTGCAATACCGGTAGTCAGCATAGGACCGCTCCCCACCGCGCCCATGGCGTCCTGTTGCCATAAGGCGGCAGCTGAGTCACCACGTTGCAGCGTATTCGGCTGAGAGTTGCTGCGATATTGCATGCCGGGATGACGGGGCATTTGTGGTGATGGCGTCTCCGGCGCCGGTTCGATGTCGTCGAGCGTTGTCGGCGGCTGAGCGAGTGTGGTGCGCAGTCGATTAAAATCCGCTGCGCTGCGGGGCAGTGAGTTGCATTTGGCGGCATTGAAGCATTTTCGATTCTGGCAGGTGAGTAACGGCGCACACGAGCGACACTCGTGGCAAATGACGAGGCGTCGCTGTGGTGCCGATTGGAATTGTTGCATCTGTTGTTGTTGTTGTTGCTGTGACGTAGGAGGCGGTGGTGGTGGCGGCGTTGGTGTGTCGTCCGACGTTATGTGTGCAGGCACTGTGTGCATTTGTGCGCGCGCCACTTGTTGATGACGTGCGAGGTTGATCGTTGACGCCGATGTGGTCACTGTCATGCCGGCGCCGCGTTCTATTGTTTGACATTCGAGGAAACGGCAGTGGGGATCAGTGCAAATGGGGAGCAAACGACAGGCGGGATCATTGCAAGGCGATGGCGAACGCGGCGCACGTTCGGCCGATGACGATTTGCGTTTAAGGCCGCCGTTGTGATGACCGGACATGTCCGAAACGGTGGCCGAACGTTGTGTCTGATGGCGACGCGAACGTTCACGCTTCGATTCGCGTACAGTAGAGCTGGTGGCGGCAGTGGTCATAGCGCTCTCCTTGGGAGGCAACATTATATCCTTGGCATCCTTAGGCACATACTGATAACGTTCCTTGTGCGGTTTGGCATACAAACGCTCTAATTGGCTTTGCGCTGCGGCCGAGGTGGTGGGCGCAGTCACAACTTCACTAGCGGAATGTCGCAGCTTACGTTCGCGCGAACGTTCATGTGATCGCCGCTCGCGTTCTGCACATATAGGCTGTTGTTGGTGTAGCTGTGACTGCAGCGGCGGTATTGCTGGCTTGTGATGCAACTCGACGAAAGGCTGACGTCGGTCCATCGTCGGCACCGGTTGCAGTTGCAGTGGCTTGCCTAACGATTGCAGCCGATTCAGCGGATACGCAATCCAATCGAGCATCTCTTCCTCGCTGCGGTCACTGTGACCCAACGAGTGCCGCTTGCGCGCCGCCTGTTGTGCGACAGTGGCATCCTCCTGCGAATGCGAACGTTGCGTATCACCGCTGCCATTGCGTCGATGATGCGCGCGACGCGTTTTCGGCGGCGGGGCTTCCTCGCGCGCCGAGCTGCGTGACGAAGTCTGCAATTTCGTTAGCCACTCAACAATGTCGGTTTTGAGCAACGAAAACTCGCTATGTTGAGCAGAGCTCTGTCTAGATAGTGGCTTCTTCAACAGTTCAGCCAATTCCTCTTTCAGCGCCTTGGCATAGGAAGCAGCGCTCGTCTTTGATTCAGTTGGCCGTTCGGCCATGGAACGTTTGCGTGGCAAATGCTCTAAGAGCCAATCGGGCACCTCATCCTTCATTACGGTAATCTCACTAGGACCAGAGGACGTACGCACCGGCCCTCTCTGACGCGCCAACCACTCGATGGTCTCTTCGCGCACAGCACCACTTTCAGCCGAACGTGCCGAATGTCTCTGTTGCGCTTTACGATCAAACCATTCCAGTTCTTCAGGTGCGCGCGTTGTGCTCTTCGAGACCGGCACCTCCTCAGCGCTCTTCTGACGGCGTGGTGGCAACTGCGGTTTGCCGCTCTCCGCGCCGTGACGGTGCACATGATGCTGATGCACATGACCGTGCCCATGCGCGCGATAAACCTGCGGGAGCGCTCCTGCTGCTGCTGACGCCGCAGCCGAAGCTTGTCGTGGTGGTGGCTCTGGTGGTAGGCGCACCGAACCTTTACGCTTGATCACTTTCTGTTCGATGGTGTCCTCATCACGTGCGCGCACACGCCGCGTGATCTCAAAAATATCGCCATTGATTTGGTGATAGAATTTCTCAACTTCCACGCCGCGGTCGAATTCCTCCTTTATGTGACGCACGTGTGTTTGTGATTTTATGCGCGATGGTGGACGTGGCGGCAACTCAGGCTCCTTCTCATCATCGCCGTCACCATCCGAATCGGCTGAGCCGAGCAGCGCGCCTGAGCCGCCACCATCAATGACGCCGCCCATCGAGTGCACGGCTGAGGCGCTTGGTCGTTGTTGTAGTTGTTGGTGTTGTTGTTGTGGCGCTAATTGCAGCTGTTTTTCCTGCTGCTGCAAGAGGCGATCCAATGAGCCATGATGTGTCTTAAGCGCCGGGTCCAGCTGACCCAATTGTGCCTGTTCCAGCGCCTGCATTCGACACTGTGCATCACAAATGCAGACGCCGCGTTTTTTGCTCCCAAAACGGAAAAGACTACTCGCTAGCTGTGACACACCATCACCGAGTACACCGCCGCCACCGCCACCACCGCTGCCGCCAGCGGTTACATCCCTTCCCGAGGCCGTTGTTGCCGATGTCAAACGCGCGGACTGTGAAACTGGCGTTATGTCGACTATCACGCAACAGCAATGCAACGAGAAGGACTTCTTATCGCTGCCACTGCCGCTAACAGAATTGTTGTTATCGCTTTCGCTGTTATGTGAGGCGGCCAGAATGAGCGGCTATTCAGCACAGGCGACGCACAGGCGGCTCGACGTCGACGGTCTTGTGCCCCGCGTATGTCCAGTGACGTCCAGCGGCGTAGTGTAGTGTTGTGCGTTTCTATGTATGTTTGTCGTATGGCAGCGCGTTCAGTAAGTGCTATTAAACGCGTATGTTGGCTTGCGTTTTTCTGCGCGGCGCGACTGTGATTGCTGTTTGCTGGCGCGCGCCGCTGGGTTTGCGGTAATGCGGTATAGGTTACGGTTGCTTTACAGTTGAATTTGCTGTCGCGCCACCTTAAACGGTAGAGCGCTGCAGCTAATGTTGGTTGGGCGGAGGCGCTGGTAAATGGTGCGTTGGCGTGGTAGTGTGACGGCAATGACGCGCGGTTGATTTGTGATTGCTGTGCGAGCGTTGGCGTTAAGCGCGCGTGTGCGCAGGCTTCAATCAAGTTGTGGAATTGGTGTGTTGGTTGTGCGTTAAGGCTGCGTCCTTGCCGTTGGGATGGGTGGTAAGCTTCGGTTGATTGACACGAAATGTCTACACTCCAGCGGTTTCTGGCTTTGCTTATTTTTCTAATAGGTTTTGTGTTTGGCAATTTGTGGCGCGCTTGTGGTGCAACCAAAAACATGCCAATGTGCGTTGTGTCCTGCAGCTGTAAACGTTTACGTTGCAGCCATTGCCAGCTTGTGCGCTTAAGTTATTTGCTTTTTGAATACTTTTTGTTATTATTGTAAACGCTTGTGTTTTTGTAAGTATTTTTCTTTAATACTTAAATGAAGTATGAATTTTCGTTATTTGTTACTTTGTGTTGCCTACATTTAGGGTTTATGCAATTTACTCTAAAAAGCTCTTCGCAGCGCTTTCTCTGCTAGCACCATGTGCGCTTATTTCTTTGTAATTATATATAGTTATATATGCTTTTATTATGTAATAATATCAATCTATTTAACTACTTAATCGCACTAGTGTTAACTGAAAAACTGTGTATGCGCGTCAAGCTTGCGTTCCAACGTCGTCGCCCATTGAGCGCAGCGTCGCTACGCGGCAATTTGTGACGCTACTTTTTAGCTGATATGATGGCGCCTTGTCCACTGACGACGCGCCTTTGACGACGTGGTAGCGCTGACTCAAAAGTTGGTCGCGCGTGCTCGGCGTTGCACCGCGCTCGTTAATCAATGCAAATTATAGGCGTTCGTAGGAAAAAAAATTAAATGTGTATTTTTGAAGCAAAGCCACAAAATCACTACGCTTATTTTTCATATTTTTGATTTCATGAATTTATAGATTTTTGTTGTTATTATTTTTATTGTTATTTTTTAAACACTTTGAATTAGCACCTTTTTTGTATTTGAATTTTTTGTTATTTAATTTAATATTTTTTTACTATTTTTTGCACTTGCGCGTCAGCTATATTTAACTACTTATATAATAATATTTTTTCTAACACTTATTTAAACGTTTTTGTAAACTATTTTCACTATTTTCGCTCACTTTCGCTGTTGCCATTATAATGGTTCAGCGCTGTCGACTGTTTTTTGCATTTCTAAATAAACATTTATTTATATATTTACTGACTATTTGCATAATATTTGCATAATTATACGTTAATAAGTTAACTGTAATATTTTAACACTTAATAGACACCAATAAGAACGCTTTTGCTATTTTATTGAATTATTTCTTTCTCGCTAGTTTTGATTACCGTTAGTTTTTTAATTGCCCTTTATAGCTAAATGAATTATTCAAAAACACAAAACAACGCTTTGACTATGCAGTTTATTATCTATAATACACTTAACGCTTACTAAATAAATATTTGTTTTATTTTTCACTAAAATATACCGTTAAATCGTTGCTAATTTAAATTGCAGTCACACGCAGTTCTCGTGGCCATCACTGTATTCTATGTGTAGCACCTTGCCGTTATATTCCGTTATATTTACTATATATTTATGCTCTCGCACATTTTTGCATAAATTTCATTGCTTTTTCGTAATGCCTGAATATTTTCAATCACTTTGCATGTCAGCCAAACATTTTCGCTTCACTGTTTTGCACTAACTACATTTCGCAAAATTTTGATTAACTGTATTCAGTGCCATATTCGCACTAGTACACGCTATTTCGTTTATTATTTATTATGTGTGTGTGTCTTACACTTCGCTGGTCGCATATTTGAAAGCTTCAAATTGTTCAAAGGACCAAACTGTAGTTGAATAGAAGAAATTCTAGTATAATAGGCAAAGCCTGTGAGCAGCAGCGACGTGTTCAATAAACAACAACAACAAAGGCGTATTATTTAATATTTTACAATAAAAGCTGTCAACAGTTATGAAAGTCAATTAAAGCCAACTAAATCTAGTGTGAGGTCCATAAGTGTAGTAGAAGTAAAAAAAATTATCGCAGCCCAGCTAAAGGCTAACCAAATTTTCTTACATGAAACTACTAACCTAGCTTACCTTTAGGCTAACCAAATTTACTTCTAGGAAACTATTAACTTAGCCTACCTCTAGGGTAAATAAATTTACTCCTGAAAAAACTACCAAAATAGCCTACCTTTAGGCTAACCAGATTTACTTTCATGAAATTACCTACCTGGCCTATCTTTAGGCTAAGCCAATTTACTTCTAAGAAACTAGTAACTTAGCCTACCTTTAGGCCAACTAAATTTACATCTATGAAACCCAAATTTTATGAAAAAAAGAAACTATTATTTTTCACACCATATTATGGCTAAAGTTAGCTCAAATGCAAACATTTAAAAATTATTCATTTTAGAAAAAACTTCAAAATTAAATAGCATATTTTAACGCATATTCTAGATATTAATTCACCAAACGGCAGAATTTGCCACATTGCTTTGCATTAAATTTCGTTTTAAGTCCCATTACTTTGGACATAAATTGCCTAGATCACATTATAGGCAATACATAACTAATAAAACTTAGCTAAGAGCTTTCAAAGAGTTCTAATTGAATATGCAAAATACTTCACAAATAGTTGAGCAACATTTTTTATTGGAAATGTAGTCGAGTTTGTTCAATTCAACCTAATAACCAAAATTTCGAACAAATATCCGGTATAACAACTCAATTGAAAAGTCCCCGGTCTGGCACGTAGAAGGCGCCACTAGCATCATAACCACTTGAGTTTCTTTTAGCTCTAGCCTTCAAGAGGTTTGTGTGTAAATTTTACAGATGTCAGCTCATTAGTTTGTGAGTTATTTCACTTTGAGTGAAGCCACTTTTGTTATTGTGAAAATATGGAAAAAAATTGATTCGGTTTGTTAATAAAATATTGCTTTTTGAAGGGAAAAAATACAGTTGAAACGAAAACTTGTCTTTATGAAGAGTTTCTATGCACTGAACCAGGAAAATCAAACATCGTGGATTAGAAGGCTAAGTTTAGACGACGTAAAATGAGCACCGAATACGGTCAACGCTATCAACGCCCAAAAGAGGTTGTTATCGTCGAAATAATTACAAAAGTCTACAAAATCATTTTCAATGACCGTAACAAAAAGTTGTATAAAATAGCAGGCAATATAATATCATAATCAACTGAATGTTTACTTCATATCGTTTACGAATATTTGGGTATGAGATAGCAGCTGTGCCAAGGGCGGCACCCACTTTTGGCCCAAAAAAAACGATGATGACTCGAAGCAGTGTTTGGAGATGTTAAATCGAAATAAACCATACCTCGTATGTGAAAATGTATTCAACTTGGCTCTTTCACTTCGATGTCCAATAGACAGTCCGCTCTAAAGCATTGAAAAAAGTGGGCAGGCAAGGTTTTGACGTCTATATTTTGGAATATTATTTTTTTACTACCTTCAAAAAGGAAATAACCTCAACAGCGCCTATTGCGTTATTAAATTGTTTGAAGGACGAAATCACCAAAAAACGGCCGCATTTGAAAGAAATAGAAGTGCTGTTTCACCACGACAAGGCACCGTGTCTCAAGTTAGTGAAACCGATGGCAAAAATCTATTTCATATATCAATTGTTTCTGGATCTAGCGTATTCTGCAGATCTGGTCTGTCCTCAGATCTCAAAAGAATGTTTACTGGCAAGAGATTTTCGTCGAATGGCGAGGTGATCGCCGAAAGCGAGACCTTTTTTGATGCAAAGGACAAATTTTACTAACAAAATGACGTCGTAAGTTTCGAGGGTCGCTGTAATTGGTGCATAATTGGAGTAGTCCGTGGACTTTTCTATTTGGTCTGTTTCAGTTTGTGTTCATAGTTGGAGAACATGGCTTGCCAAATAACTCACAGATATTTGGAGATACTCAAAAAAGTCTTTGATTCGAGCAGCGTTGTTAACACCAAAGGAAGATGAGCGTGCTGACACTTATAAACCCATTTTTTACCGCAGTCCTTCGGAGAAATTGGTAGAAATCACAAACCAGAAAGTCGTGTTTTAGATAGTTTTTATCAACACTAGAAGACTTTTGGACCGCCAGAACATCAAATTACTGTACCAACTGTCGTAAAGGCCTGCTGTGCCCAACAACGATTGGAGTGTTTTTTCTCAATCTCACAATCTTAAATGCCAGCATCTAGCTTTTCAGTATTGTTGCCGAACAAAGAGAAATTTCTTCACTTCCTTACAAATCACTTTTTTAACTACTAAACCTTAACAAATAGTAGGGGCCAACGATATATGCAAGATATCATGCCGTGAGTATCTAATTTTTACACAGGATTTACAGGATTTTTATCAATATTACGATTTAGAACAGGAACTTTAGAATCAGATTTATGGGGTAAGAATAGAAAAACTAAAGCTATTGAATAATGAATGGTAAAATGAACAGGAGTGGGAATAATAGTGTATACGTGGCATTATCAACGACAACTCGACCAGATACTCACTACACTTTAACAATTCATTTCAAAAAAAACACAAAAAAACCATTTTGCGCCAAATGTCACTTGCAGCCTAAAGCACCAACTTTCAATGAAAAGTAGCACCGAACAATTTATTCCAAGCCTTAAAGAAAACCTTGAGTATATAAATATATGCAAGACTGTGAATGTTTAGTCTACACATTGGTTTTACCTCCAACTATTTTCTTAGAATTTAACAGCTTAAGCTTAAAAATCTTAAAAACAGTAAATGACATGCAAGTGTATCAGCGGATGGCATTCAAATTTGTATGAGCACGCGTGAAAAATACTGCACATACGCAGGAAGGAAAAAAGTTCAAATTGCACGAGCGGAGATATGCGAAAAATACCAAACAATATGCGCAAGCACACACACACATACACGCGCGCATGTATTTTCATTTTATATATCGCTTTCGCATGCAACTAGCCCAAGCTAACAAGCCAACAAGCCAACAACGCTGAACGCAACAAACACGTCCGTGCGCCAGTGTGTATGCTTGTTTGCTTGGTTGCCGATATGAAACGGTGAAGGACATCCGCTGCGAGGCCTTATAACACATTCTTTGCATGCGTGCAATAGCTGGCGAAAAACAACAAAAACAACAACACAACACACACCCATGTATGCTATAATTTCAACGCATGTATATGTGTGTGTGTGTGTGCGCACTGTAAAGTGTACAGCATGTTAAAAAAGTAATAATAAAAGGTGGAGAAGCGCAAAAAAAAAAAAACAAACAAAAAAAAATGAGGAAAAACTTAAATAAAAAGGCAACAAAAAAAACAATAAAAATTAAAAGCAGAAAATTGAAGGCAAAAACCTTCTCTATTTTGCATTTACGTTTTTGGCGCAAGGACATCGTCAATGATTGTCGAAGTTGTTGTTGTTTGTGCGGCCAGTTGATGGTCGTCGCTGTTGGTTGCCTCACACACAAACGCACTCATATTTATATCATAATTTATGTGTATGTGTGTGTGTGTGCTTTCGGTTTGGCTGCCAAACAGCGACTAGGCGTTGGTGGCGCTGCCGGTGGCCCGTTGAGGCGTTGTTGTTGTGGGCTGTGCATTGTTGCAAATTTAGTGCTGCGAAAAGGAAGTGGAAAAAGGAAGCAAGCCTTGTTTGCAAACAAACAAATAAATGCCCACTGACATATTGCTAATACAAGTGCACATTGCGTACGTTCTTATATGTGGAAATGCTTGTGCACTACCACACACACATAAGCAAACTCGCATTCAGCGCTAGAATATATGCATATATATTACTAAAAACACACATGTGGTTGTCAATTCATGCGTTCTCTCACATATAACGTTTAAGCGTTGACAACTATCACATGCTACACACACATACATATACACATGTACATTTGTATGCCATATAAATCACAAAATGCCAGCAATTAATGACAAATAAGTTAGCAGCAAGTCGGTTTACATTCAGCAATCACTCAACTTGAATTAATGACCGATCAGTTGCTGGAAAAAATATGAAGTTACAAATATTTATGTTTGCCAGGCGATGAAAATATTGAAATTTTTTAGTTTTACTTGCAAATTAAACTAACCGTTGCCATTTAGATATTTGAAAACGACAATAAAGTTTAGGCTTTTTAAAGAAATGTTTTTTTGTTTGAAAGCGCACTTTGTAACAGTCTCCGGCCTGACAAATAGATGGCGGCAGTGGAATAAACTACATATGATTTTAGTTAGACCTAAGCTTCAAAAGGAACGTGCATAAATTTGACAACTGTCGGATCTTTAGTTTGTGAATTATACCATTTTGAGTGAAGCCACTTTTGTTATTGTGAAAATATGGATGAAAACGAAGTTCGCGTATTGATAGCTCATTTTGAAGGTAAAAAATACAGCTGAAGCAAAAACTTGGCTTGATGAGGAGTGCTTAGACACTGTTCCAAAAAAATTAATCATCAAATATGCTAAGTTTAGACATGGTGAATCGAAGACGGTGAACGCAGTGAACGCCCAAAAGAGGTTGTTACCGACGAAAACAGCAAAAAAGTCCACAAAATAATTTTAGATGCCCGTAAAGTAAAGTTGTTCGAGATGACAGGCACTCTAAGGAACTGAACATGTGTTATATAAATTCATTAAGGAATATTTGGTTATGAGAAAGCTCTGTGCTAACTGGGTGCCGCGAAAGCTCACTTTTGACCCAAAACAGCGATGAGTTGATGATTCAGAACAGTGTTTGGAGATCTTCAAGCGAAATAAAGCGCACTTTTTGCGTTGATATGTGACAACGGATAAAACTTGGCTCCATCATTTCACTCTGAAGTACAATTGACAGTCATTCCAGTGGACTGCAAACCAAGAACCAGCTCCAAAGCGTGGAAAAACACAAGAGTCAGCTGGCAAGTTTATGGCATATGCATTTTGGGATGTGCATAGAATAAGTTTTTTTGAGTACTTTAGAAAAAGGAAGGACTATAAACCGCGAATATAACGTTATTGGAACGTATGAAGGACAAAATCGCCCAAAAACGGCCGCATTGGAAGAAAAGAAAGTGCTGTTTCACCAAGGCATTGCACCGTGTCAAAAGTTTGTGAAAGCAATGACAAAAATCTATGAAGTTGGCTTCAAAATGCTTGCGAATACATGGTATTTCCTGGTCTCGGCACCAGTGAATATTTTTTGTTCTCAGATCTCTAAAGAATGCTCGCTGAAGAGAAATTTTTCGTCGAATGAACAGGTGATCGTCGAAACTAAGGTCTATTTTGAAGCAAACAACCAATCGTACTACTAAAATGGTATCGTAAATTTGAAGGGTCGCTATAATCAGTGTATTACCCTTTTAAGGAACTATTGAGTAGTCGAAAAAGTCTTTTCGTATTTTGTCAATAGATGTCGTTGCAGTCGTATATCTCTAGTGCTACCAATTTCATTGTGTCATACCATTTAGTGTTGGGAAAGAATAATGTCTTAAGCGGAAAAAAGTATAAAAAAAATAAGCTGAAGTTTGATAAGAAATACAAAAAAAATTTTTCGACTACCCAATATATTGGATAAATAAAAAAGAAATTTCGCCTAAAAAAATGTGTTTTACTATGGTAAGCTAGAAACTTTTCGACTGATTAGAAAATGAACTCAAAAATTTTATCCCCATTTTTGAATATTTTCTTATACTTGAGTTTGATTTTGTAAAGCATGAAAATATTTAGTCTTTCTAATTATTTTCGTTCAACTAAGTTTCTCTTCATTAATTCAATTTCACTTATTTTCCTTCATTTTACACAATTTGAAGTTGAACTCATATATTTTATATGAAGATAATTAAATTCAATTTCTTTTCTTTCTATTATATGTATAATCAGCTTTTTATATAGAATTATATATATCTATTTCAATTAGTTGATTTCGCTCAATTTGTATTGCATCGATTGGGCTTAACTATCATATTATTCAATTTTATATTTCATAATATACATCACATAATTTGTTTTCAATTAATTTTCAATTACTTTGGCTTGATTAATTTTCTATTAAGCCAACCACAAAAATCTTCTTAATTTGGCAAAAGTTGCGTTGGATTGGCTCTAGATGCCAATTCAATTGAACCTGACTAAATAATTTATATTAGTTGGTTTGTTTTATTTATCAATTTTAATTTCTTCTTTTGGCTTTATTTCATAATTATATGAGTTTACAAAATCTAAAATTTTATTTCTTGGCATGGGTTGTTCATTTAATACAATTTTCTTTGTTTTTGTATTAACTTTGTCTTATTTGATATTTATATATAAATCAACAGCGTGACGAGCCGCGTAGTTTTAGCACAAATGGTTTGCGCCGATGGTTTGCTACCATGAGTTTAGAGCTGGCTAAGCAGACAGCAGAAGTCCTGCTTATAAGCTCCAGGAAAATTGAAAGAAAGATATCGCAGAATGTGCGATTATTTCACAGCCACAGTTGAAGTCCCTTGGTACAATAGTGGACTCAAGACTCTAACTCAAGGAACCCTTAGAAAATGTGACATGTAAAAAATGCCAAAATCATCACAATGTGGCAGCAACTTCAAGTAAAGGATGGTGGACCCACATACTGATTCCGGACATACATTCGTGGATAGATAGACAGCATGAATACTTCTATTTCCACCTGACCAGTGGCCATGGGTGCTTTAGACACTACCTAATATCGCCATGGCTTCAGTTTATATTATCCAAAGTGTGCAGGATGTATAGAAGACACTGCCCTCGGTTTTCATGTATAAGGGAAAAGCCAAAACCACACTTGCAGGTAATCTCACAGTGGAAAATACTGCACTTAAATTAAAAACAGCAGCAATGATTTCTGATATGTAAATATAATAATTGGAAAAATCGTGAAAAAAATGTATTTACGAAATTTGAGCTTTGCGACTTATTTGATTTAATTAAGTTTAAAAAACATCTTCTTCAGTTTACGGGATTTTTATTTAATGTAGGCATGTATGACGCAAACTAACTATTTATTTCATATTTTTTCACTCTCATAAGAATTATATTTTTCATATATTTTTGGTAATAACCGGATTTGTAATCTCTACTAATTTCATTTCATTTTATTTTGATTTTGTATTTTAATTTTTTCGCATTTATTTTACTCACAATTGTTTAGGTCGAAATATAAGCTGAATTTATTTTTTGAATTCTGTTGAAGAATTTAATTGTTGTTACTTATTATTAACTAATTAATTATTTTATTTAATTATTCGAATTTTCTTAATTTTTTTTTAATTAATTAGGTTCGTTTTTAGAAAATAAAATATTTTGTTTTATTTCTTTTTGTTGAATTATTAATAAAGTCTTTAATTAAACATTTCAATTTGACTTAATTTGAAATTTATTAAATAGGTGAAGTTATGGTTTAAAATTATACCACCTAATTACTTTAATTTTTTTTATTTATTATTATTTAATTAATTATTACTTAATTTAATTATTGTTTTTTTTAATTTTTAATTAATTAATTAGGTAAAATTTAGGTTTATAATTATATTACCTAATTAATTTAATTGTTGTAAATTATTATTAATTATTATTATTAAAAATTTTAATTGTTGCTATTTGTTATTAAATAGTATTTGATTTAATTATTAAAATTGTATTAATTTCTAATTAAACAATTAGGTTTGTTGTGTTATTAAATCTTAGTTTATTTTATTTACATTTGTTGAAGTATTTATAAAGTATTTAATTAAAAATTTAAAATTTACTTAATTTGTAATTAATTAAACAGTTTAGTTTTGAAGAAAAAATTAAATTATATTATTAAGCTTTAATTTGTTTTATTTTTGTTTGTGAAAGTATTTAATTGAACAATTAAATTTGACTTCATTTTTAATAAATTAATTATTTAAATTTTTGGTTTAGAGTTGTATTACCTACTTTTAATTAAATTTATTTTTTCTTTGCAGTCGTATTTAAAAATTATTTAATTATATAGTTAATGTTTACTCAATTTTAATTTAATTAAACAATTTAATTGTTTTTTAATTACAATTTATTTTAATTATTTATAGTTAATTTTATTCTGTTCGTAGTATTTATGAAATCGGTTGATTTCTTTTGTTTTCTTTTACATTGTAATATTTACACTTTTATTAATTTTTTAATTTCGAATAAATTTCAGTATCATCTTTGGCCTGGCTGTCCCATTTTTATGAAAAAACACGATACGCAGAATAATTACCAAAATCTATTCTTTACGCACTACAAAAACAATAATTTGTAATAGTTGTATTTTTCCACTGAAGGCCTAGCCAGAAAAGCTTCAAAAATCCCTTATCACACCTCAGACAAATATTATTTAAAAACCCATGCTCAACCCATGTTTTGAATATTTTGAATACTTTAAGCAGCTCTCAATCAAAATTATAAACTTTTCGCATAGCAAAACTGTCCATTAACGGTAAACAAGCTATAAATTCATGCCACCAACTTCGTCAACCAACGAATTCTAATCAAATTGTAGTACTTTGGAGCAACGTGTGTGCATAATAAAAAACAACAACAACCGAAAAAGCAGCATTGAAATCCATAACCAATACAAGTACAGATAAATTCACGAAATTGCACAAATACACAGGCACCGACACAAGCACACGCATACGAAACAGAGCGGCAGTCAAGCGTTGCAAAAATGCAAATGTGTGCGGGTGTGTGTGTGTGCATGTAGATATAATCGCATGTGCACGACATGAAAACATGAAGGCTGTGACGTTTATAATATCCTTGTATGCATGACGTAGCTGATGACGCTGCTGCCGCTCGGCCAGCAAGGAAGGAAGCAGCGTGCAATTGCAGCTGCAGAAAAGGTTGCCGTTGCCGTTGCAGCAGCAAGGCGACTAGGCTTTGTTGTGCGTTGCTGATTTTTTATTGTTGTTGTTGTTTTCAGTTTTTGTTTCCTTAAGGTTTTTTGTTGTTTTCGGTTCTTTTTGCTTTTTTAAGGTCTTTTGCTTGTTGTTTGCTGTTTTTTATTATTGTAATTGGTTTTTGGGCTGAAAATATCTCTTTGGCGACTGAAAAGAATCATTTTACTTTGGGCGATATGCAAATATAATTCGTAAAATTTTGCAATTTTATTTATAAATTGCGTTTGGTGGAGTCCCTTTTGAGCTTTTTTATAGATTGCTATTACTATTGCATTCGCATGCTTAATAATATTTTTGTTATATCTTTTTGGTGGAAATTTTATGTTTTTTCGGCGAAAATTTTAAACACATTAATTGCCTTTTGTATTGGATTTGCAAGTATTAGTAATTTTCGTAGACGGAAGTTTTTCTTTATAAAATGTAGCAAAGATGATTAAGAAACCTGAGCGTTAAGGAAAACTTTGTCAGCAAACAGATGCCTTCCGAAAAATACTGCTGAAGCCTTCAGCCATAATTGTTGTAGCAAATTATTTATTTTTTATTCCCTTTTTCGATTTAAAAAAAAAAAAGTTCAAAAAAAACCATTTTCAAAAAAATTTCGAAAAAAATTTTAAAAAAAGTGAACAAAAAATATGAAAAAAGTTTGTTTTTTTTAACACATTAACTGCTTTTTGTAGTAGGTTTCAAGTATTAGAAGAAAATATTATGAGAAAATTTTCCGTAAATTTTTAAGCAAAACCTTAAACTTTATATTAAATATTTGTTTATAAAGTAATTCAAAGCTTCTGAAAAACTATGCTCAAATGATCAAACATTAATTTTTGAGCACAATATTAATAATTTATTTGTTGTGTGGCATTAATATGAGACATTTATCTAAGCACAATAATATTTTTTTCATTTTCATTTAATTTTAATTATTTTATTTTCTCAACAAAGAAGTTGGAGCTTCAAACATTATTTTTAGAAATATTTTTCAGAAGAATAAGCGCAAAACTTTCATTTAATTTCTAAGACCGAAAATTTTTTGGAAACTAAGAAGAAAACATTTGTCGTAATATTCTAATACATTTCAAGGTTTATTAAAGTGCTTGCTTTTGGTGAGAAAAATTAAAAAAAAATTAATTAAGGACAAAAATTAATTTCGGTTTATTGAATTTTTCAATATTTTCCTTGATAAATTTTTTTTTTTATTTTCATGAATCAATAAAGAAACTACATAAATTTCGATTCAATATTTTAACACTCAATTTTGCTCGTTTTTTACTCAAAATTCCTTCTCCAAAGCTTTAAGCGGTCAGGCCAAATTTAATTGAAACGAAACAAATTTTTTTTTTTTTCATATTTCTATAAAATTTTAACTATCTTTATAAAGCCACTTTTAAATTTTAAGTTAAAAACTTGTATCCTTTTTTCTATTTGTTTACTTAAAGTTTTTCTGTTCGAATTTGACCAAAATTTCATTGAAGGTAAAACTTATTTTGATTTTTTAAACTTTTTATTATCATTTTTATCTTGCCTATATAATTAATTAAAAATAATATATTTATATTTGGAAAAACATTTTTTTTGTTTTTCTCCTTTCAAGGCTTAGAGTAGTCAGTTTTAGCTCATTCATTTATAATTTTTCTTATTATAAAATCAGAATATTATTTAAGCGTATTTTTCAATTAAAACAAGATTAAAACTTTTAAATCGATTTATTTTTCAATTCTCAAAAAAATTATTAAAATTTGATTCTGAAACTTTTTTCGAACTTCAAAAACTTTTTAAAATTTTATTCCAAACTTTTTTCAATTCTAAAAAAATTATTAAAATTTGATTCTGAAACTTTTTTCGATGTGCAAAAACTTTTTAAAATTTTATTCCAAACTTTTTCAATTCTAAAAAAATTATTAAAATTTGATTCAGAAACTTTTTTCGATGTTCGAAAACTTTTTAAAATTTTATTCCAAACTTTTTTCAATTCTAAAGAAATTATTAAAATTTGATTCCGAAATTTTTTTCGATTTTCAAAAAATGTTTAAAATTTGATTGCAAACTTTTTCACTGCTTTTTCGACTTTCACTAAATTTTCACAAGAAAACAACCTCAACACAAACATTTTTACTGCCACAAACAACCGCCAGTGGTGGAGTTAACTTTTCGAAAACCCCATAGACGCTCCATATCCGCCCACTATATTTGCTTTATATCAGCATTCGACTGCTATTCCTTGCAAAAAAAATTGTTTTCATTATTTTCATGATTTGCTACCAAACATTTCCACAACAACATATTCCACGCCTGCAAACTTTCGCTTATTTTCGCACCTCACACATTTAGCTTTATTTATATTTTATTTGCGAAAATAGCGCGGCTAAATGTATGCAACAAAGCAACAACAAGCGCACCAAATATTAAACAAACGGCAGTAAGAGCGGCAAAAACGCGCTCACACACACACATATTTATATGTGTGCGACTCTTGCAATAAACACACGCGCAAACATATGCAAAATGATTGTCACAAACACACACATACATGCATATATGTTTATATCTATGTTTTTTCTGGCTTGCGCTTCACGTGTGCTCGCTAGCGCCTAAATGTAGGCAAATGGCATAAAAGTGTGTTATAAGTTGCTTGCTGTGTGCGCGGCCGCTGTCGCCGCTGCTCCTATTTCGCAAGCACACACACATACACACACATGCAACCGTTGTGCCGTTATTCGCAAAAAGTGTTTGTCTTCATATGGCTCCTTAACAAATGCACGCACACACACATACACACTTGTATGCCCTTACTGATATTTATGTTTGTGTGTGCGTTATTTATGTTAAGTGCGTTTGCGTTGTTTTTGTTGCTGTTTTCTCGCTTTTATTGTGATTTTTCGTCTTGCTGCCTTTTCGCCCAGCTGAAATGCAGTGCGCCACCCCCCCACCGCCACTCGCTACTCGTGCCCTACTCATGGCTGGCTTGCCTGTCAGCCTAGCACCCTTGTTGTTGTTGTTATTGTTGTTGTTTTTTTGCTTTGCAGCACATAAGGCGTTCCTGCACAAGCACGCCAGCAGCGCTACAAGCACACACACACATGTATATACTAACACATTTACACATATGCCTATGTATATGTATGTGTGTGTGCGCGTATTTTTGCTGCTGCTCGCTTCTTTATCTTGTTTTGTTGCTTCTGCTTTAATTCTTATTCGCATTACAATTTACTGTGCCACGCTTGCTGCGGGCGTTGCGCGTTCGCGTTGTTGTTGTTTTTCAAATTCCTATTTATTTTTCTCGGTTTTTTCCATCAATTTGTTGTTTTTGTTGTTGTTGCTAATATTTCCAGCGAGTTGCGCTGTTGCTGCTGTTTTTCTTCTCGTTATATTTCACGCCTGCCTGCCGCTCGGTTTTGCCCGTTTCATTTGCCACAAATTCGCCTAGTTCGTTTTTACTTCTTCCTTTTTACGCTTTTCGCTTTGAATTTTTTACTTTTTACTCTTTTCCCTTTAATATTTTTTCTTTTACTATTTCGCTTCTCGCTTTTTATTTTTTACTTTTGTTTTTATTGTTGTTTTCTTTATTTTTGTTTTTGTTTTGGCATTTCTATTTGCTGGCTGCTCTAGCAATGCCTTGTTGTTGTTGCTTTTATGTTTTTTATTACTGTGTTACTGTTGCTATTCCCCCCCGTCGGCCCACAGCCGCGCTCCCGCTTCGGGATTTTCCTGCTTCTTCTTCTTCTTACACTTTTCGCTGGCTTGCTTGCCACCTTTTAATCCATCAATACGCCCCCGTTATAACTGCGTTATTTCACTGTTGTTTATTTTTTTTTTTTTGCTTTTTTGCACTCACACATACATGCATACACACACAGTTGTAAGTGAGTTCGATTTCATTTGCTACTTTTTTCTCGTTCTTTTTTGATTCTGTGAGATTTCGTGCTCGCTGCCTTTAATTCGAAAAAATTGTTTTGCAATTGGCGTAGCTGCAACTGAAGTTATAACGGTAATTGCTAGCGCTGCCGCTGCTTTGCTGCTGCTGCTCGGCGCTTGCACTTTGTTTGTCAATATTTTTGTAGCGAATTTCTAACGGTATTTCTCATAGACAACTAATGTCAAATTGTTGTTGTAATGAAATTTGTGTTGGTATTAAAATTTTGTTGTAATTAAAATTTTGTTGTAATTATTATTTTTTCTTTTCATTTTCCACACTCGTGTGCACCTTTTCGCTGGCAATAATATATTTTTCTCTGATACTTTGCTGCTTATGCCAGCTTTTCGCAATTTTCTGGCAACACTACACCAACAAAACACCAACCTTTTGATTTTGTTGCACACTTGTAAACATTTATTTCCATATTTTCCAACGACGACACATGTAAATTCACGGAATTTCGCACATCCCTGCACTTGCCACCGATTTATTTTACATTTTTCTAC
Source organism: Bactrocera tryoni (assembly GCF_016617805.1). Taxonomy (NCBI): domain Eukaryota; kingdom Metazoa; phylum Arthropoda; class Insecta; order Diptera; family Tephritidae; genus Bactrocera; species Bactrocera tryoni. The sequence continues at coordinate 20,399,502 of NC_052503.1, read as the reverse complement.
TATATATATACAGATATATATACATATATACGGATATATAGCGTGATATATAGTGCGATGAATATATTTCACAGGAATTTCATGTTGTTGCTTTTGATTGCTATGTGTTTGCTTGTTGTATGCGCGTTCGGTACGCGCGTGTATGTGTTGTGGCGTGTGTATGTGTGTGCGTGTGTGTGGGTAAATTTGATTTTTTTTCACAGCGCGCGAATAGCTTCACTGATTGCTAGCTTCTGCTCTAAAACGTACACAGCACCCGACGACGTTCTCGTTATGACTGATTTTCACCACATGCATTCAAGCAAAACTCTGCTGCTCTGCTGCTCCTTTAGCAGCGCCTTAGCAGCGCGAACGGGCCACAGCACAGCACAGTCGTGCGCTATGCTTCGCATGCTCTCCACGCAGCCTGCGAAATCGGCGCATCCTAGCATCCATGCTCCATGGCAGCAGTAGAATCGTTGCTGTGCATGGCGCTTCGTATGCATACTCGCTCGTTTGCAATTGGATACTTCGTTTTTGGTCGGCGCAATTCGTTGTAGCAGCCACACACATACAAATGCTGTTGGCGGCACTTCGTGAAAGCTGCTGTGCTTTGGTTGCGAATTTGGAACTTCGTAAGCGCTTCGTAGCTACCGCCTGATTTTCAATTTCCGCGAAATCTCTATAGCAGACAAGTGTTGTAAAAAGTAAAAAAGCAAATATTTTCGAAAAAGCTTTCGTGCCGTGAGTGAATTGGAGCGCGCGCAATCTGCTCTACGCCACTCATTTATAACAGTTTTGCTTGCAAGCACGAAAGAGCGCTCTCATGTTGAAGGTGGTGACAGTATTATAATACTTTACACTCTTTGTTACCCAATCTCTCTCCATGTTTTGTAATACTCTAATCTCTTTTTTACTCAACTCCTCTTCAACTTTTTTAACACTCTACTCTTTTCTGCTTAATACCTGCTCGCTTTTATGGTTTATTTACGTAAGCGTGTAAGCTCCGGGCATTGTAAACTTTCACGTCACGCGCCCCTCTGCTGCTCTCTCCCTTTAGTTGGCCTTGCTCTGAGTTGCGTTTTCGCTTTTGTTTTCTATGCCTATTCAAGAATGAAAAGCCTTTGGGCGTGTTTGTAAATTTTGCGTGCTTTTACTCGCCACTTTGTGCTTGCGCTCTCTTCGTGTTGCTCTCGTTTAACGTAAAAGCTCTCTGTTGCCACAGTATGTCAAGTGAAAGTGAATTTGTGAAAGGTGAAAATATATGTTGGTTTTGGTATTTGTTGTCGTTGGTGATGTTGTTGCTGTTGTTATTGTTGATGTTGTTGATGCTGCGTTACCTACAAACACAGTTTTGTATGTATGTATGTGGAGCGTGATGTTGGTATGCATATAAGCTTTCGTAGGGAATTGCTGAGCGGAGTTGGAGCTGCTGACAGTTTTGGGCCCAAATGTTCACAGTTTTTTTTTTTTTGTTATTATCTCTTATATCTCAGAACGAAGCAAGGGTCCGATATGTCTCTGTTTAAGTTTTAGTAGAAGATTTTGCCAAGTAAAGGTTGCTACATTAATATTTAAGTCTAACTATCTATATATATTAGTGCACGAAAGAAATTCTAAGGAAAGTAGGTGTGGCTGTAGTTCCATTTAACAATTTTTATATATTTGCAAAAAGTCGTCGTTGATTTAATATAATTTTTTTTTATATAATCTAAATATTGTCACTTTTTTATCATTAACACTAATTATGGTAATTTGAACAAGGAAAGTTTAACTATAGATGGGAAAAAACTACCAAACCATCACGCATCATTCTGAGACTACATGGCGTATGAGTAATATTTAGACAATTAGAAATTACCATACATACCATGTTATGACAAAATGAAATTTTTATATAACAGATATTCTATTAGCAAAATCACTTCAACATAGGTAAAAATTATACAACTGCCTAAATTTCGGGATACCAAAGAAGATATTTTTGTTTTCGGGATTCCAAAAATTAATTTATAAATCTGGTACGAAAATTTCGCGAACCCAAAATAGAAATTTTGGAAGTTTCGGGATCCCTAAGGAAATATTTTTAATTTTCGGTATTCTAAAAATTAATTTTAAAATCTTGTACGAAAATTTCTCGAACCTAGAAGACAAATTTAAATCTTGAAAGATTTTTTAGGAGATTTCGGGATTCCGAAAACTTTACTTTGCGTAGTCGGGATTCCAAAAACTACTTTAGAAATCAGGTACGAAAATATCTCGAACCCAAAATAGAAATTAAATTATTGAACAATATTTTGGAAATTTCGGGATCCCGAAATAAATCTATTTCGTTTTCGGAATTTCGAAAAATAATTTGAAAATCCTGTTAGGAAGTTGTTGCGAGCTTAAAATAGACGATGAAAATTTGAACATTTCCTTGAATATTTCGGAATCGCCAAGGAAATATGTACATACATACATATGTATGTATGTATGTACATACTACATATGTACATATGTAGTATTTGTAGTTTCGTTAAGCTGAAAAACGATTTGAAATTCTGATACGAAAATTTCTTGAACCCAATAGAGAAATTTAAATCTCTAAAAATTTTGTATGGGAATTTCGGGATCTTAGAATAAATAGTTTTAGCTTTTGGAATCCCGTAAAAAATTTTTGGAGAGCTAGTACGAAAATTTCTCGATCCCAAAAGAGAAATTTATATTTTGAAAGTTTTTTTTGGAAACTTCAGGATACCGAAGAAAATATTTTTGGACTTCGGGATTCTGCAAAATAATTTGGAAATTTCGTTCGAAAATTTCGCGAAGCCAAGAGAGAAGTTTTAATTTGAAATATCTTTTGGATATTTCGGGATACTGAGAATATTAAGATAACCTAATTTGTTGTTTCCAATGAACAAATGCATATCTGTATGAATTTGCAGCTTATTATAGTAAAATAAAAACCCAGCGCCTTTTATTACAAGTATCAACTACGCACTTAATTCTTTTTAGTCTTTCATGCCCAATTTTACAATGTGCTATTTTTAGAAAACTTTTTCCCTAAATTTGCAAATAAAGTAGCTTTTACGAAAACAGCGGCACTTGCTTAAGAGTTGTCTAGGAATCTATATACACTTGTACATAAATTTGTGCATTTAACAATAAATGTCCATAGCATTCAGACTATGCCTTACTAAGTAAGTTTGCCTTATGGCCTTGCGCCACATTTTGCGCCGCTGGGAATTTAAGCGAGAAATGTCAAACACTCTGTTTGTGCGCAAGAAAATATGCTGCTGACAGAATATACGCTGTGACTATTTGCATTGAAATACTCTGAGGAAATTATTCAACTGTCAATCGAAGATTTTACTGTGAGTCAAAATTTTGAGATTATTGAACACAGAATTGTCAATTGTAAGGAAAAGACGAATGAAGATGAATAAGATGTTATTGGGTATACTAATAGGTATTATTGGGTATACTAATAGGTATTATTGAGTATACGAATGGGTATTATTGGGTATGCTACTGGGTACCCAATAGGTATACTACTAATGAGCAACTATATTTTTCCGCCTATACCACACTTTAATATTTCGAAAAATTTTATTTTATTATTAAGAACAAATAACAAATTTACCACCAGTGAGCGGTTTCACGCCTATTTCCCAAAAAACCAGTGTAATCGTCGCTTTTAATTTGACTTTAGTAACTTATAAACCTCAGCTATTGGCTATTGCCGTTAAACGTCGAAGTTTCAACTCCCTTGTGTTATGTTCTTGAATGTAATGTTGATGTAACTGAAAACGCAATTCATTGCAGCAATTGGTTTCCGCGCTAAAACGTCGACATAGAAAAAACTCAACCGCGAAATGCCATTCAAAGCGAGAAAACAGAAATGTAATTTGAAATGCAACAACAACAACAGTTGTAGCTGCGACCGCGCAGCCGTTATGGGAAACACTAGTGAGCTTTCTTCCTTTTTCGCTACTGTTTCCGTTATGTCAATTTCAGTTCCTGTGCTGGGAAAAAAAAATTGGCAATACGAGTGACAGAATGAGCATTTAAATTTAAAGCTTTTGCTGGAATGTTTAACTTATTAAAAATGTCTGTAACATTATAACAAGGAATTAGAACGGTATACATTTATAGCAATGAGAAATATTTTCAGTTTTTTTGATTTAAGTTTATTTTAAACAGAAAAGTCTTCTTTACTGTCAGATAGCTTTTTTCGAAGGTTCTCTAGGAGAACTATTGTCTACGGGGTCAAAGGAAATCAAAATTTTTCAAAATAATCGCTGATAATGAAAGTATATAAAATGTACATATTTTTATTTATTTATTATTTGAAATATTTTTTCTGACACGTAAATTATTCTAATTCATAAATTAGTTTTTTCTGATACTACAAATTGTCAACTGTTCTGAAATCATTTTAAGCATTTAAAGACTGAAAACTGTAATTCTTATGGTTTGTTTGTATGAGACATAGCGCAAGAATTATATCATTTCTACCAGTTGCAACTTAGATTCGAGTTAAACTTTAAGAAAATGGACCACAGTTCGTACTTTATGTTAGCCTGCCCATGACATTCAGGTATACTTAACCGAAACATAACTAATATGTACCCGATAAAGAATCATCAATTCAGCAGGATTTTTTAAGAGTGTTGCTAAAGCATCTAACACTACTACAACTACAATAAAAAATTACATTTGGTGACATTCGGGTATACCTAACCGAAATATAACGGATATGTACCCGGTCAAGATAATCAATTCAGCAGTATTTTATTATTTCTAGCTTTGAAAAAATGGACCACAGTGCGTACTTTATGTTAGCCTAGCCATGACATTAGGGTATACTTAACCGAAACATAACTAATCTGTACCCGATAAAGAATCATCAATTCAGCAGCATTTTGAAAATCGTTACGGGAGAAGCTAACACTACTACAACTACAATTAAAAAGTACATTCAGTGTCCGAAACATAACGGATATGTAACCGATCAAAAATCACCAATTCAGCAGCATTTTTAGACTGTTTCGGGAGTATCTAACTCTACTACAACTATAATAAAAATGTAAATTTCTAATACCTAATATACTTAATGCCAAATACAATTCTTCACAAGAACAACATACATTTCCAAAATAATTGATATGTATTTTCAAATTACAACAACTGCAAAGACAAGCTCATTCACTAAGCTAAAGGTTGAGTTGAAGCGGACACTTAATATATTTAGCGCCGATAACAGTTAACAGATGCTTTAATTTTCATTCAATATCGAAGAGTATGTAAGGTAAGCATAGCTGCAATCAACCACACACCAATTTCGAAAATGAACCGCAAAGCCAAAAACTAATCACACAGCCGAAAAGTGAAATATAATTAGTATGTAACGACTACTTATTGCTTACGCACCTATGTATGTTTGTGTGTTGCCACATTTCATTTGCAGAAAAAGTAAAATAACAACAACAACCTACAACATTTGCATACATACAAACATGTTATATTGCATTACACCGCTAACCAAACGCTGGTGCGCACCTCCATTGTATGCCGTTGCACTTTAATCAAAGCTGAGTATTTATCTGCGCACACACACACGCACACAAGCGCAATATGTGAATTTTATTCGTTTCCCGCATAGTGTTTGTAAATTCGATTATTTGCACAGCATCGACGATGCGTGCCACACCTTGTTTCCTGCGAAGGCTTACAACTCAATATGCATACGTCTGTATATCTGTATGTGTGCCTGTAAGTGTGCATACACACACCCCTATGCCTACAAACAACAACTGATAATGTGAGGGGGCCATTGCGAATTTAACGGTACTTTGCCGAAGTCAACATATGCCTATGCGAATGCAAATGCGGCGTAACTTCAAGTGCTCGACACTTTCAAATTTGTTGCATACACACTGAAGAGCGTTGATGTTTTCGAAACCCCAGTCAGCGCCTCATAGCGCTAAGTGGGACTAAGCCCCTAATAGCAATCGAATAAATTGCATTTGTTGCTGCAAATCTAATGAATTAGCGCGAAAACCAATGAGGCATTGCAAGTGTGCGCAACACAATAAAATCACTGCCTCAGCTAACACTTGAAGAATATTTAGAATGTAGCGAGGTTGCGAACCAGGTTGCGGGAAAATTCTAATGTATTATATCTGTTGCTTTTTCGAATAGTTTAAATGGCATTAAAAATTGGTTTGACAACAAAATAAGAATTTGGAAGCAGTATAAAAATGTATAGACTGCCATTGAGCCAAAACTTCTGACATACGTATGAAAGTTCGAAGATCAGCTAAGACATACACCCAGCCAAGTTATAAACCACATAAGGTAAAATTTCCAATTTTGACAGATAAAAGTGATGTGAAATATTAAGAAAGGGTCTGATAACTAATATTTAAGGGGGAGCCTGATTTAAAAGCTTCAAAAAATCGATGATTTTTTTCGCTTAAATCTCTTTAAAACTAATATAAGAATATGTACCCAAAGTTATAGATGGGAATTCGAAATATTTTCGAAGCTAGAAGGGTAATAGTGACCGAGCGTCTAGCAGATATATTAGCACATAGGCAAAAAGCGAAAACTTGGAAGCGCGATTTCTCGGTTTTTCATTTTTGCGATTTGCGATAGAAAAAAAAAACTAAACTTCGTATGGAATTGAGGCAAAGTTTATTATCTTTGGCATTAAATTCTCTTCTGGCTAAACTAAAAAAAACTAAGAAAAGTCAAGTTTGAATATATTTTTAAACAACATAAAGTCAAATTTTTGGGGTCAAAACCCACTTTTTTTTCTATTTATAAAAAAATTTTACAGTTTTTTTAGTTTAACTAGAAGATAAATTATTAAAAAATATGAATCTCTTTGAATTTTTTGTTTCTGATAGAAATTGCGACCTGCATCCTGCCCGCCGTCCGACAAATGCACATGCGAAATGCATCGGGCAATTGCTTCCCAAAGACCAAATATCAAAGATTTTCTATGCAAGAAATTAGAGAATGATGTTTAAATATATAACTATAAACACTATAAATCTTGATTTAATCACTTATTTCTTTCCTTCCCAAAAAATCCTCAAAAAATCGATATTTTGAAGCCTCTAAACCAAGCTTCCCCCCTTAACGTAAAACCGCCTCAAATGTGTTAGGGAATTGCCCACAACTCTCTTCACATCTAACTTACCTAATAATGAGAAAGCTACTTTTAACGAATATAATAAGAATCTCGGTTAATTAAAGATCGGTGTGAAGTGTCGTTTCACGCTTTTACGATATTTTAATACATACATAAAAAGTGTTGTTTACTTGGTTTTATTTGCTTTTATTGGGTGACTGCGGCCATGTTTGTTAACGGGCTTGTGTCAAATTTTGTCATTTGATTAAGTAAAGTTTGTCATCTAATCAAGTCGCTTTGGTGCTACGATGGGGAATTATCCAAGATTATTACGCAAATTCACGTTCCCTCAAAAAAGTCACAAATCCACAATCACCGTTTCAGACAAAGCCAATTATTTCTTGCGAAATGAGCCAGAAAATGCCACTGCTATCATTAGAAAGCATTAGAAAACGAAGTTGACCGGAATTTGAGAAGTCGGCGTAGACGATCTCTAAAAAACCGCATCCATTTTGGCCAACGTTGAGTGTTTTCATTTTTATATCACGTCATTTTTTTTGGTAGACCCTTTACAATGAGCTCTTTATGATCTGTGTAATCTCTCTTGCTTTCTATCAATCACGAGGGCCTTTGAACGAGAACACTAAGTTTTTTTTAGTACAATTCAAGTACTACTAACAAAAAATATTTATTAATAAGCTAAACTTAAATCTAAGAACTTTCAGACTCGAGAAGAAACGAAAAAAAGGAAGACGGAAGATATTATTTGTTCTTAATAGACAATTTAAAATCTGAGTTGAAACGCTCTCAAATAACGAAAGTTATTCGCTAATAATTCACAAAAATTTAAGACCCTTTAAGTGTAGAATAGAAATATGCTGGATCTATAGTTAAGCTTAGAAAGTAATATAGCAATGAAACGACCACGAAATTTGAGCACAAATGAGAGCTGATCCGTAGGTTCATACATTTTGAAGAAATTGCGGCTTTAAACAGCTCAAATCGATGAAGAAACTAACCCAAACTGATGCCAAGGGAGAGTATGGCAAATGCGTAAAATCCATCTGTATACGCTAATGTGACGTCATAATTTTGATAAGAAATATACCTAGAAGAAATTCTACAAAGAAATTTAACTTAAGCGATTAGATATATCTTTCTCTGGATTTCAATAAATCGTTTTTTTTTTTTATATATATCGGATTTACGGTACAGCTCAAGCCCAAACCTACGAGCGGAACAAAGCCTTCAAAGACGGTCGAGAGATCGTTGAAGACATACCCCGTTCTGGACGACGTTCAACCGCTTCAATTGATGAAAATATTAAAGTAGTGAAGGATATGGTGCTAGAAAATCATCAGTCAAGGGTCAGAGAAATCGCAAGAGAGCTCGACATCTCTAGCGAGTCCGTTCGAAATATTTTGGTTGATATTTTGAGTATGAAATGCGTTCTTGCTCGACTCGTCCCGATAAAGCTGAATTTTTTTTCAAAAAAAATACCGTAAACAGATTTCTTTGGACACGCTTGATCATGCTAATTAGGATCCCACATTCATGAGGCACATTATAACCGCCGATGAGATACGAGGTTATGAGTTTGACATGGAAACAAGTCAACAATCATCGGAATGGAGGGAAAAAATCAAAACCAAAAAAACACGCTAAAGCCGTTCAAAAATCAAAGTGATGCTTATTGGTTTTTTCGATATTCATGGTTTGGTGCTTAATGAATTTATTCCGGAGGAGCAGAGGATTAATATAGAGTTCTTGTTGACCGTATTGAAGCTGTGGGAACATCCATCGAAAACGGACAGATTTGTGGAAGAACAATCCAAGGATTTTACATGATGATAATGCGTCCGTGGAAAACGTTATCAGCCGATCGAAGAGATAAAACAAAATTTGCCGAAAGAGCTGAAGGCCATCCCAAAAAGTGCTAATGAAATGTTTTATGTTTCGAGGACCGAAAAAATCGTTAACATAAGTGTAATACAATCTTCAAACAAGGTTTTCTCGAAATGCTGTTTTCAGAGGCGGTAAAGAAACTTCACCGAAACAGCTGGACTTGTAATTTATACATGCCTTTCTTAATAATATTTGTCAGGTAATGATGGAAGAGTTCGAATTTTGGTAATAATTTCGGTTTTTCAAAAAAAAATTTTTAATTTTTGTGAAGTTGACACTTTGTCAAAAAATAAAAGCTTCGACTAGTCCGTCAACCACCAGCTGTATTTATCTATAGCAATAATAATTTTTGGGATTTTTAAAATTGATATAATTTTAAGCGGAAAAATACGCATTACCGCCAAACACCATTTTTCGGAGATACTTCTGGAAATTGACTGTGGCATCAGGGCAGATCAAAATTTTTCAAAATCAATCGATATACTAACTCTTTGAAGATATAATGGTAGCACCTTTTTGAAGGACTTATGATTTCGTCTTTAAAGGTCGGGCAATAGTGACTGATTACCCAAAACACAACTGTATTCTTTTCTTCATCTCATAGTTGTTGTATACACTAAAGTATTAAAAGAAAGAGTAATTTTGGACACAGTTTTTAAATTTGATGTTAATGACATTTTTCATATTTTTATTGAGCTGGGTTTTTGTGTTTTCAAATTTCACTATTTTCTGCTGTCTATCATTTGACTATAGTGGCTAATAGGAAACTACTTTGTCTATATAAACACCTGAAGACCGTTATTAAAAAATTCTGCGTAAATCGCTGGCAAGATTACGTATATAGGATGTTATACATATATTGTATATAGGAATATATATGTCTCTATTCGATTGCAACATCGCTTGGTCGGCAGCTTCTGCTGCTCTTTTGTATGAGCATACTCGTATACGCACACACACATACCCATACATACATATAGAACTTGCAATGCAAGCGACGCAGCTATAGACACCACTACAAGCGGTCAAGGCCACTGGATCTACAACGCATATACGCGAATATATTGCATTTGTGAGTAAATGTGTTTGCGTGCAGCAATGATTACATGCACCAAAGAATAAATATGAATTAATTTGTAATTATTATTTGGAAATGATAAGTGAGAAGCTGAAATTTGTATAAAAAAAGTGTGATTTGCATAATTTTTTGCAAGAAAAATGACGAAAAAATATTGCAAAAATCAAAACGCATATCTAGCGTTACAGCTATATATAAATATGTATATAATATATCATATGTAAGTTTGTATGTGTGCTCAATAAGCTTATGACGTCAGCGAGAAGCTGCAAAATCTGTCCAAATTTTTACTTCTTTATTGCCTACACATATCTATAAACATACATATATACAAGCATTATATTTGCTTAGCAAGTGGTTGGCGGCCATAAGTGAGTAGAAGCGTGCAACTTGCGCGCTCGCTCTCTCTCTCTCTCTCTCTCTATTACCTGCCTCTTGTTGTCGGCCAGTGAAGAGTTGGAAAAAAGAGCGCAGTTTTCGTGATTGAATTTCGTATGGCCTAATATTGTCAACAGTGTTCGTTTGTTTGTAATTAACTAGGTGAGTATGTGTGTGTTCAAATCAGTGTCAGCGCCTATAGGTATGCTAGTAAATCAGTGTAGATTATAAGCATAGGTATGCTTGTAAATACTTGAAGCGATTGTGTGTCTTTAGGTTGCAATGAATTTTTATTTAATTATGCTGACCGAGATTACAACTGTGTTATTATTAAATTATTGCCGCTACCCAGTAGGAAAAATTAAGTGGAAATGTATATGGATGTTAGAGAATGAGAAAATAAAAATACTTGCTTATGTTACGAAATGTTGAACGTTAGGGTATTTTTTTATAGTGTGTGACACAGTTATAAGTATAACTGTTTTTTGTAGATTTTTGTTTTATAACATTTTTATTAATTTTTTGTTTTAAATCATTTTTTTAAAATAATTTTCTTTCTTAATAAATTTTTTCTTAATAATTTTTATAAAAAAATTTTTTTTTTTTAAATTTAATTTAAAAAAGTTTGTTCATCTGTCACTGTAACACAAATCCAATTTTTGTTGCAAATTTTTTTAATAATATTTTGTAATATTTTAATTAATTTCTGGCAATAATATTTTTTCTTATTGATTTTTTTAATAATTTTTATCAAAGAACTTTTTTTATAAAATTTTTATTTTTAATAAAATTTTTACAAGAGAAAGTATATTCATTTGTCACTGTAAGCAAATTCCAATTTTTTTGCAGTACTATAACAATTATGTAACAATGCGGTTGTTGTTGCATGTGATTGTATTTGGAGTGTGTCTTTGCTAAACTTATTTATGTCAGCCTACATGTAGGCAACGATTTTCAAGTAACTAAATTTAAGGCTCTATTTGAAGCAATATTACAGGAACACTTCTTGAAAAAATTAAGACCAAGTTATAATCTAATTGCTGGCGGTGCATTTTCTCTACAGAACAGATAAACAAGATTTCGTACCACCGTATCGGACTATAAAATTTTCTATAATAAAGAATGTTTCTATTTTTTGCAATATTTAACAAGCTGCGTAATTTTTCATGAAATTTCTTTTTAAAAAATTTCAAAAAATACAAATAAAATTATTGTTTGTTCAGATCCAAACTTTCCTTAGCTCAACTTAGACACCAATTTTCTTAAATACGTGAAAAAATTTAAACAAAAAAATATTTTCTAAAATCTGCCACATACTGCAAGTCAATAGCTGGACACCAATAGCTTTTTATGCTGAAATCTCAATAACATGCCAAAGAATTAGCCTTCGGCACAAGTTCATATTGAATTGTTGGCACACAAGAATAACTGTACCGTTCCTTTTTTTGTTTTTGTTATTTTTTTCCAAGAAAATGGATAAACATATCGTAAAAAATTTCTAGGTCAAAGCTTTTTCATTACTTAAGGCACAGAGATGAGCTAAATCGAGACGTATGCTCTGCCAGTGTGGGTATGTGGGTGACACAGGCGTAAGATATTAATGCTCGGGTGAAAACAATTAAATTAGTGGGTTAGACGACATTGCTTGTGCTCAACTACGGGCGGTAAGAAAACATACTTTCGCCAGCAGCTGGCGGCAATAAAAGGGTGTTTGCTGACGTCTGAGAGTGTGAAGAGAGGCAACTGGTTGATTTGTGGATTGAGATTGCATGCAGACGTTTTTTGGATATGTTATTAATAACGGTTTATACGAACGACGTATGTGACATTATTTGTTGGCACAGCTGATTGATAATCGCAAGGAAATGCAAATACCGTTATATATGTATATACATACATATGTAGCATTTGCAAAAATTAAATATATGCGAGCAGATTGGGTATTCTAAAAATTAATTGCAGCGGCTGTCGCAGGCCATATGAGGTCCGTTAGAAGGTCACACGCAACTTGTTGTTGTATTAAAAAATATTTATTTTGTTTTCAATTTTTACGAAGTATTTTTTGACATTTTTGACAACAAAAAAATGCTGCTTTCAAAGAGTAAGCTGCACGAATCTCTTACGAATGCAAATGCCGCTCCTTAGTGCTCGCGCGTTTATAAGAGCAACCTACAACACACGATTTATGTTTATTTAGACGAAGTTTGTTGTGATTTGTAGGCGCGGCAAAGCCAGCAACAATGCAGTAGGGCGCCAAAATCAGTCGCATCGAATTGTAAGCATAAATTCGGACCAGCTGTTGTTGCTGTACATATATGACGAGTGTTTTTTAGCACTGCCAAACTAACGAGTAAGCAATAGCGAGTGATTAATTGCACGATGTAAGGCAATAATTATGAGCAGCAAGCGGTGAGGAGAGCAAACCAATTTAAAATATGAAAAGAGAGGGAGAGAGTGAGAGAGAGTAAGAGAGTGAGAGAGAAAGAGCGTAAAGTTGATTACAAGCATTAAGGAGAGCTTAAGCGCACTATTAGTTGTTGGCAGCTGAAGCAGAAATTACGAGCTGCTGTCCGTGTAAGGTTCGAACGCACGTCAGCAGGCTCCTGCAACCGCAACGGAGGTCACAAGCATACTGCCATTGTTCGCATTGTGGCCGCACTGGCTGTCATACACTAAACGCTGACTGGTAGTGGGCCAATAGGCCAGCCAGCCGATCGCCTTCGAAATTTGATGTGTTTTCGACCCGCCAACTATACAGCCAGCCAAGCGCGGTGGCGTGTGTTCGCAAGCGCTTTGTGTTTTGCATTTTTTTTCCTCTGCTTTTGGTAAATGCTTTGGAATTTGGCAGCTATTTTCGCTGCTGGTGCGCTTACTTTTTTCTCTGTTTTGTTGTTGTGTATGTCTGTCGTGTGCAGCATTAGTGCTGGCTTCATAACAAATCTGCGAAAGCTTTAGCTTTAAGTTCAGTGTTTGTGCGCTTGAAAGCTTCACGGCAGGCGCACCCTACAGTCACATTTTTTTCTTATTTCTTTCTTGCTTTCCTCTCATGCTTCTGTCATGTCACATTATTTTTGGCTGTGTGTCGCTTTCGGCTTGCTCTAATAAAGCTATTATATTTGACTGTCGGGTATTTTTAATGTTGACATACTTTCAGGCGCTTTGTTCATTATCAATTACGAAATTACCTCATAACAATCAGGTAGCGTTTTTTTCTTTTATAACACACACATACCTACAAACGTATATAGATAGCCACACGCTATGCTTTCATTTGCTGTCTGCCTTTGTTGTTGGCCGCTGCCGTTGCCTACCACAACGAGGCATACTGTTGGGCGCGCTACCCAGTTATTCGCTGAGTTGCGGCCGCGAGGCACAGCCGTAAGCCACCAAACACTAGTAGCTGTTCGCGTGCGCAAATTTGTGAAACATAACACCCATCAAGTGAAAGTGTTATACTTTGGAAAAAAATAGTAAATAGCGCACACCACATTGCCTTCCCTATAATGCTCGTCTTGAATGCATTAAAGGTTGTAGGAACTACCACTGCGCTCTCTTTGTGGTGAATAAACATAAAAATGCACAATATTTTTAAACAATATTATACTGCAATAAGAGCTCACTCTCTAGCTTAGCATATGATGTAAACATTTTCTAACCACGAGTTACAGTTTTGAGCTCTTTGCTGCCGCTATAAAATTTAAAGGGAGTCATCAGTCAAATAATTACAAATTAAAGAGCGCATTTTAGAGCTTTTTTAGGTTAGCTATACAATTTTGTGGCATAAGAGCACAGGTAAAACAGGTTTAGTAGAGCTATACAGTTAGTGCCAGATATGTGCACAAAATGTAAATGGCGTCATTATAATAAAACTTTGACAGCTTCTAGCACTTAAATATTTAGTTGGCTAACATTTAAATATTGAAGAACGACTTTGCTAGAATGCTCTACATATTATTGATAATGCAGCAACACATTTCAATAGATATTAGAGCTATTATGTAGCATTATGGTTGGAGTGCGTCTTTGCTAAGATAATTTGTGAGAGCCTAGATGTAGGCAACAATTTTTATAATATTAAATTTAAACGGTATTTGCAACAATATTGCAAGAATAAAGAGTTAGAACAAGGAATAATCAGGCATCTACACATAATTGTCCGTACTAATTATGCCTTTCTCCTCCTGTATATATTATGGTCGGTTTGCGTCTTTGATAAGATAATTTATGTGAGTCTTGATGTAGGCAAACATTTCTAAAATATAAATTATAAGCGAAATTTGGATTAATAAAGCAAGAGTAAAGATTTAGAACAACCAATATGCAGGATTCCACACATAACTGTTCATACAAGTTCTCCCTCTCTCCTCCTATATAACATTATAGTCGGTGTGTGTCTTTGCTAAGATAATTTATGTGAGCCTCTAAAATATTAAATTTTAAGCGGTGCGCGTCTTTGCTGCGAAGGGTTGTGTGAACCTTTCTAGTTTCTAAAATCTTAAATTTAAAGCATGATTTGCAACTCTATTCTCAGCGTAAAGATTTAAAGCCTCCAATAAAAAACATAAAAAATTGCCCACAAATTTTTCCTTCCTAAGAAATTTTTGCCTTATAATTTCATTAGTTAGAAAAGCTTATAAACAGACAATTTTGCGATAGTGAATTATATCTTTTTGAAGTAGCAATAGCAGGGACTTGAACTCTCTTATAACAAGAGAAATAATATAAAGCAAATTTATTTTAAAGTTCTACAGTAACTCTGCAGTCTTTATATGGGTGAAAAAGGAAGTCAAAGACAATTTTTATCAGAGAGGAAAGGTTAAACAAATTAATATTAAAATAAAACTCCTCAAGGTTCAATTCTGGATTAATTCCATAAAAATTAATATTTAATTTTAGACAAATTTTTTGCAGACAAGCTCAAGTAGCCTGTAATTCCCTTAAGAAAATCATGTATTTGGAGATCTTTGCAAAAAATGGGTTCCCAACTCGCCAAGTCGCTGTCTTCCGAAATATTTGGCATTAAGCATGAATATCTTTATTTATAGCACTGATGAAAGAACTCGAATGGGTATATTGCATAGCTCTGAGAGATAAATAACAAACTTCAATGGAATGAATGATATTTTTTTAATGTGAAAATATCGAATTGTAGTAATAAGTCTAGTTAAAAAATGCGTAATTTTTCAAGTACTGTTGTTTTATATATGGTTTGCTCTTCGAACTTGCTGCCGTGTAATAACTCTCGGTTCCTGTCTATGCTAAACAGATTCACTGGTGACAATTGCAACTCAAGGAAAGCTTGTTAAAATCAAATCCTGCAAAATGTCATAAATAACACCGGTCAACAAAAAAAATACTTTTTTTTTTTTGGGTTTCTGTTCTCATGCTTTGATTCTGATTCTAGACATTGAAAAACACTTAAATATTAATCTTTAGTTCTTTAAGTTTGCTTTGGGCTGATCTACATCGATAAGTATATTTGGGGTTTAATACGAGAGAGCTCATATGAGCATAAAAGTAACACAAAAAATATTCACTTTTAGACATTAATTTCTTGTTATTTTACATTTATATATTATTGTTTATCACACATCTTGAATAAAAACGACTCTTGTATCTAGAAAAATTGTTTCAAATTATAATCTATAGTGAAATTGTATAAAAAATTTAAAAATCAGTCATTTCTGCTTAGAAATCGAAAAATTGCTCTAATTTCTACGAAAGCAAACTTTAACCGAAAAAAAATGTTTTTCCTTATTTTTGTCATAGGAGAAACTAAAATTTAACATGTAGATGTCAGACCCAAAAATCGTGTTGACCCTTGTAATCTATCTGCTAACGTTTCGGAATTAAATTGCCTGGCTAGAAGCCATCAAACTTTCATGGGTTTCTTATACCGCGAAGTTAGATGGAGTGGCCATATGGACGTAATTCTTACACTCTAATAAAAGGGGAATTTATTTCTTGCTTAAATTAATAATAAACCGAAGAAAAATGATAGATAGTGATGTAACAGAAACTTGGAATAAGTAACCAAGTTCAGAGCCTTCTTTGCCTTTTTTTACTAACCAAAGTTGCAGGTAGCCAAATTGAGCTTACGGTAAAAAATCGCATTTGGATATGCATTTATCTTACTAGTGCTTCAAAACTGAACTTCAAAATGTATAACCTCGAAATTTTGCATCACTTTACTTTCACTTTTATACTCCACAAGGTAACCAAGTAGCCTTTATTCAAGCAATTCAAGCAAATATTCCACGCGCAAGAGTAAAATGAAGCTACATAATACAATTTGTTAGATTTGTAAAATGAAATGAAATTGATGTCAAAAAGATGGAAAAACTAATGAAAGGAAAAATGGCTGAAGTAAACGGCGAAGAATCAGCATCCGCCAATAGCAAGCAGCATTAACTGCGGTCAGGTGGCGCAAGGTAGAGCTGAAGGAATGCCCTTCGACATAGAAAAAACACAACACTTCACACGCCAATCCAACACTAACAAACCGACAGATATATACATACAAAAACACACATTAAACGCGTACAGCGGAGTCGCACACCTTTTACCTTTGCCTTCGCACTCGCTTCTGCCCTCCACGTTGCTCGCAGCACATCCATCTGTCTAAGCGTGTAGACAAGCAGCGCTTTTTCACTTAAACGCCTCGAGGACCTCTACGCACACCTACTTGTAGCTGGCAGCTGCACAGACCCTCCTCGTTGTGTGGCTGCGAGCGAGCGCCGAACTCCGCTTCAAGCTCCGGCGCGAGCGTTTAGTTTGTTTGCTTTTCGCATTTTTGCACTTTTCGTCGATTTTTGCGTTTCGTCCAATCGACTAAATGACTTGTTAAGTGATTTAGCAACTTTCTTTTGCCTCGTTGCCCTTTCAAGGCACACACACACACACACATACATTTTCTTCTGGGGGAGCTCGCCTGAGCTTTCGGCTCATTTGAGTGCTGCGTCTTCATTCTTTTCATTTTCAGCTTTTGCTCATTCAAATTTCTTGCTTTTGTGCACTTTCTTATCTTTTTGCCAAATACTTGCATCTTGTTTTAAATGAATTTGTACAAAAGCAAATTTGTTGTTGACGTTATCGCACTGTTTCTCTCAAATTAGTTTAGCATAATAAGCATTTCCAGTTCAGTTTTTACCTCGAGCATTTTTTTCGGTATTTTATTTCTTTAATTTGTGCAGAAAGTTTCAGTGTGTACCGTTAGGTATTAATTAAAATGAGTTTAGTTTGAATTAAATATTTGAAGAAACTTTCACTTGCCTCGGCGGTGGAAGATGTTCTTTATCTGAGGCCAATATTAGAATACTATATTTATGTATAAATCAATTTTATTGAAATTATTTTTTTTGCTAATGGGAAATTCTTTTAAAAGATATTTTCGAATAAAACTTTTTTTTAAAACACATTTATATTTAATCGTATTTTTTGTTTAACTTAACTAAAGTGTAGACAAGTGGCAACGCTTTTAAAAAAATATTTTCCACTATAAACTTTTCGCAGGCTCCTTTTGAATGATGTCCATAACATGATAATTTCAACTCAATTAAATTGAAGTTTGTAAATAGATGGCAACCTTAAAAACCATATTTTATTTAATTGTCTTTTATAAGTTAAGTAAATTGTTAACAGATGGAAATGTTTCTTAACAAATATTTGCAATTTAATTAAATTACAATTTGGAAAAGGATGGCAACCTTAAAAATTACATTTTATTTAATTGTATTTCTTTAAATTAATTAAATAGTGAACAGGTGGCAATGCTTTTTAGCAAATATTTGCAATTTAGTTAAATTGAAATTTGTAAAAAGATGGCAACCTTAAAAAAAAACATTTTATTTAATAGTAATTTTTCAACTTAATTAAACTTTAATCGTATGACAACGCTGCTCGAAAAATATTTACTAAAACTGCTTTCAGATCGCTCACAGTGATGCCTTATTGTAATATTTGCAACATTTATAAATTGAAATTTATAATTTAAAATAGTAATAGTCGACTACAAATTTGTTTGAAACATTCCGATTTTACTTTTCCTTCTAATTTAATTTAAATTTATTTTATTATTTCAATTTCATTAAATTGTAAACAGGTGGCATCGCTTCTCAAAGAATATCAAATATTTTGAACTCAAAATCAAAAAAAAAAATTCAAGATATTGTACATTTTTAATTAATTTTTTTTCAATTCATTAAACTATAAACAGGTGGCAACGCTACAAAAAAATATTTATACTTACAAACTTTTTAAAGACCCTTTAAAATGTAGCACATGACGCAATATTTCACTTAAGCATTTTCAAATTTTTTAATTTGCAATTTGTAAATAGATGGCAACATTCTCAAAAATAATTTCGACGCTTAATCCTCTTGAATAAAAATCCATTACCACTTAATTAAGTTTTTTACAACTTGATCAAATTGTTAACTATACTCAAGATCTTTGTAAAACATTTTACATATTTTTTTTTCAACTCCATTCCATTGACAACGGGTGGTAACGATTTCCAAAAAAATGTTTTTGGCTATAAATTTTTTAAGCGGCTTTTAAATTTATACCCATATAATATTTCACCAAAATTTGTAACTTAATTCAACTAAAATTTGTAAACAAGTGGCAGCTCTTTCAAAACACGATTTTGATTCAAATATGTTTAAAACATTTCACTTTGTTTACCGCAATATCACATTGGTTTTTTTCAACAACATTAAATTGCAAACAAGTGGCAACCCTTTTAAAAAATATTGTTCATTGGACGCTGCTGAAATCTACCTAAATTGACACCCAAACTCAAATATTTAGCTTGTTTTAATCATTTTTTCAAATACAGTTTTTGAATCAGGTGGCAACCCGTATCAAATAATTTATCATAAAATTTGATTGTTTTTAGTTATACATACATACTCAGAACTTTTTGGTGTACAGGGTTATTGTGTTTTTTACAGTAACTTAAAATAATCATCTTGGCCAAACAATGGAATTAATTCGCGAATATTTTCGCGAGCAAATTTTTTACAACTTTTGATGTGGATTGACTCAGAAACAGTTCATAATTAATTAAATAACTATAACAACTGTAACCTCGTGAAAGGTGCTGAATGCTTGAATGACTTTTTTTATTCTTGTATGTAATAAACTAAGAGATCAAAATATTTTTCTATACCTGAAGTTTAGAATGCAGATAAAGATTAAAGATCCTTCAATGAAATATATCCTTAATTATAGGCAAATAAATTGTCAATAGTATTCCTCACATTGTACCATTTTCCTATGTATTGCCTACATTTAGGATACTGCGTAAGATAATAGAATAGAAAATAGCGTGGTAATAGACTAATTTCAAATCAAAATACAATCAGAATTGAAAATATTTGAATTAGGTGACAAGCTAAAGAGCATTTTCATTGTATTTGTATTATAGACAGATAGATATGGTATGGGGATGCCTACATTTAGGATGCATTGCTTACACTTAGCAAGATATATGTAGATTCCATTAGGTAAGAGTGTCGGAATAAATGATTTTTATTTCACATAACAGAATTAAAGATAATTGATTGATTGATCTTAGGTTAAAGAGTACTTGATAGATCTGGAGAAAGTTTTGTTAAGGTATAGATTTAAGATATACATACGAGTACATCCTACAGTAATATTCGAAATTTTTGCTACGCTTTAACATAACTAAGACTTCAATCGTTATCGGGTCGCCGGTTTCGTTAGACTTGAACGAAGGGCTATATCCCACGTTCGCTACGATGCCTAAAAGAATCCTCCTTTAACATTTAAGTTGCTTAAATAGGACTTTTCCACAAATCCTTCCCTTAACAGGAGTGTGCGTCAATGTTTGTTGGGTAAAAGATTGTTTAAGTACTTAACTTTTTATAAACATATTTCAAGAAGAGCATGTTTTGGAGATCTGTTTTCAGTTGCAAAGAGCTGGAACGCACTTCTACTACCAGTGGTTTAGTTCCAAAAATTTGAAGGGTCGAAAAACACAATTTATCTTTCCAAGTGGCTTACGAAGGATGAAGCTGAAGAATTACTATTTTGTGGTGTAACAATTGCGACTAGCTCAATTAAGCACGTGCACTTAATAGCTATCGAATAAGTGAATAAAAATTTCAATTATCAACATTTATTTCAATACTTTTTGACCAAACTTGCATTGGTTTCAAATTCTGGCGAACAAAATCGCAAATATTGGCGAAAGTATGTAATATAGAAGACACCCAAATATATACAGATACACATACATATGTATGTATGAGTGGAAATAAAATGCAAATGTATGTGTTTGTAGACAAATTTAATTTCGTCTAGACATCGTTGTACTTAAGTATGCACACATGCACAAAAATAAACACGCACACACATACAGTAATATAATACGTAAATGCTTAGCCGCTCAATGAGTGATTATATCGGATATTTTATGTAAAATGCGAAATAAAATAAAAAAAAATTAAATGGAGACGAACGGATAATATTTATGACGACAAGACGATTGCCATTTCGTCAACTGATATTTGCATTTATTGTTGTAATACAAGGCCGCATCAGCATTTCGCAATATACGTAGATATATTTGTATCGACAAGCGCCTCCTAGCACGGCAGTCTGTGGCTCATTACGCACCGTTATCTGCGCACACATATCAATTTACTGTGCTGCGCCAATAAACGAGTTCACAGCGATTTAGCAAGCGATTCACTGCAATTTTCATGATTTGATTTTGTACAGCCAAGCGCTGAGCACAGCACACCAACTCTCTCAATGCTAAACTGTCAAGCGTACATTTGGTTGAAATGCCAGCGGACATTGCGAGATCAAACCGCCTGTGCGGTGTAGATACACATACACACAAATACATTTACTGTTACTTTGAAAAGTGCAATATGTCTAAGTTATGCGTACTATTTCCTGTGTGGGTTCAATGTAGGCGAGCAGCCGCTTTGGCCTCAACTTGTGAAGTCTTCATCGTTTCCTTGTAAGACAAACAGACAGCCAGGCTGCCGAAGCTGTAATTCTTTGTTGGTTTTTCGTGCACTCGGGACCACAAGTCGCTGTCAGTGGATCGTCAAGCAAACTTCTGCTTGACTAATTGCAATCATTCGCCACATGTGGCATTGCCGACGAGTAACGGCTTGATTGACAGCCGATGTATCAAATAACCAATAGGACATTGTTCGAGGATTTATTCTCAACTCCATATAATGTTTGTAAATTTATGTACAATTAGAGATTGCAGAAAGTTTGTAAACTTGTGTACATATATATTGCATTGAAAAAGCAGCAAAAGATCAACAGTGGAGAGAGGAAATATATTATTTTTACTGAATTGTTTACACCTTTTTCTTTTAATAAACTTTGGAGTAAAAATAATTTCGAAAATTTCATAAAAAATAATAAAAAGTTATAAAAGTTTAAAAACTAATATTAAAAAACGTCTTTTAATAGAACTGAAAAATTCTAAATGCTCAAAAAATAAATAGAAAAAAAGTTTTTTGTTTTATAATTCTACTTAAATATTAGCAAAGTTCTTTCCAAAAACTTTGAAAAAACCACATATTCCTTCTATATTACATTTAAATATTAAAAATTCATGTAATTAAATACATCACTAATTGTAGCCAAATAAATTGTCAATAGTAGTTCGCACTTTGCGCCATTTTCCAATGTATTGCCTACATTTAGGATGACGTGTACGAGATTCAATTAGAAAATATAGTAAGCAGGGACGATTTTCAAATCAAATAGCCGCCATAAGTGAAAATATTTGATTTAGATATCAAGCTAAAGAGTATTTGTATTGTTTTTGTATTATGGACAGATAAATATAGTATAAAGTTGCCTACATTTAAGATGTGTTTTAGAAGTTTTGCCTACATTTAGGATTATATTTGTGGAAATCGATTAGTTAATAGAGCCCGCACAAATGATTTTCACATCACAGAACGGAATAAAAAACATTTGATTTAGATCTCAAATTAAAGAGTATTTGATAGACCTCAAGCGAGTTTTGGTGTAAGGTATAGATATACGTACGAGTACATCCCCAAAAGATTACACTACTATTCGAAACGTCTTCCACTTTTTAATATATATAAGACCTTTCAATGTTATCGAGTCGCTGGTTTCGTTAGGCATGAATGAAGAGATAGCTACCACATTCGGCACGATGCCTAAAGGAGACACAAGTATTTTGAATCGTTCTTTAACGTTCAGGATACTTAAATAGGACTTTTCCACAAATAATTCTCTTATAGGAAGTGTTCGCAATATTTTTTGGGTATAAAAATTTTTAAGTACTTAACTCCTTATTTACACATTTAAGGATGAGCTAGGGAAAAATATCACATGAAGTTAATAGCATGATGTCCAAATAGTAGTAAATAATTACAAAATAACATTCGTTGGATAGTTTAGGAGAGTTTTCTGTTTGAAAGTACAACTCTTCTTTATGGTTAAGTCAAAAGGTTTATTCTGTGACTCGCTCCAATAGAAATACCACTTAGGCAGCTGCTTAAAGCGCCGGTCCTTTGTGATGCCTACAATTCCGATATATTAATTATAAAGGCCCTTATAATTCAACAGAGCACTTTGAGCCTACAACTGATTTATTTGGAGCACCAATATCCATTTCCGGTATATCTTCTGGTTCGTCGGGAGTATGACTGCCGATATGCTTCAAGCTCAGTCTTTCAAAAGCTGAATAATAGAGAAGAAAGTACTTGATGTTCCAAAAGCTTATTCCTTCATACAACTTTGAAAATTTTCAACCGTACCGCCTGGTTGCCTATGGGACAATGTCCTGTACGATCCCTTAAGTTCAGTGGATTTCTTGTGCTCTACTTGAGATCAGAAAGTAATCGCAGTTGCTCAGGAGCTGGTTATCTAACAAGTTTTACTAAGCGCAAGCAAGGTCCTTAGGTCCAGTGCTAGAACGCAGCAGAATAACGGGCAACCGGCACGCGTTCCACTTTCTGATGTAAGTGGGACAAAGATGCGGCCTTTGCGATTTCTTCAGCTTTGTTTTTTCATCAATTCCACTATCGCCAGGCAGCCAAAAGAACCTGGTACTGAAGTTGATTGATTTTATTGACAGTGAGAAGAGCCTCTCATTGACTGATCGTATTCCAGGCAAGTTCAACGCTAGTATTACCCTCCCTTGTGCTTCATGTATTTTTAAATTTCGACGTGGGATTTAAAATTTCAAAGCAAACCTTTTCTTAGATACATAAATACCAAAAAAATCTCAACAAATTCAAATACTTTCAGTTGAAAATACTAACACTAAGGTTGTAATTATACAAAAGACACTGCACAAATCTTCCCAAAATACTAACGCCAAATATTTATACAGTTATTCCATGTACCTATGTAAGTCTCAATATCGCTCTGTTAGCACAAAGACCGTTAGTCGATACGTTCAATTAAAACTTGAGCAAACAAATGAGGAAAAACTTGAGAACAATATAATTTACAAAGTGTAAGTGTTGCTCTAACAAATCCGCTGCAACAAGCGACAAGTAAATAAATATATTAACAAACATTTGTAGACACACAGGACAACAGAGTTGCTTCTGTATAAATGGTGGCCAGCGAAACACCTTGCATATACCTACATAGCACGACTCCAGACTATTGAGATAGCACAAAAACGCTCGATTTAGTAACAAAGAAAAAAAAAATACTACAAACAACAAAACAATAACTAACGGTACGCGCTCAGCGCGTGTTTGAAGTGTTGTGCGGCGCCGAAGGACATTGTGGCAGCGCTGTAGCGTAGTGAAGCAAAGTAAACTGGACGCAAAGCAAAGAAAGTAAAGAAGTGTTAATAATAATTTAGTGTTGCATTGTTTCAGCGCGTTGCATTGTGTCCGGCCACAGCAGTAAAAACAAAAAAAAAATCAGTAAATAAATAATGAAAATATAGGGAAAGACAAGCGACTAATATACGCGCAATACACACAACCATTCACCCACACACACACATACTTATGTAGATACAATTAGAGAAGAAACTAGTTGGAAATAACTGTAAGGAGTGCAGAGGCAGCGGAAGAACCCTGCTAAGTTCTGCAAACAAAACTAAAAATAAAAGTACTCGATAAATAAAAAATTGGTGTGAAAATAATAAGAAAAACTAACGGTTTGTAAAATGCAAATAGAAAGTGTTGCGTGGCAACAAAGGCGTGAAATAATGCTTGGAACAATAAAATATTGTAGAGAGCATATTTAGTAGATAAGTTACAAGGGAACTCACGTATTTACAACCATATATATGTACTTATAGACTAAGCTGATTTTTATATCCAAGAGCAACATGTTGCATAAGGATAATATATTATTGTTCCATAAATCAAAAGGTTATAGTCCTCTTTCTAAATACATATTTTATTATCGATAATTATGGGTAGGTATTTATAATCGGACTTAAACAAGCTCAGCAATTAAAAAGTAGAGTTCAAACACGTATTTTTTTTTTATTGAAGATGTGAATATTGGTATAATCAAGCAGTTTTAGTATTAAAATTTAGGAAAGTATATAGAAGATCATATATTTCTGAGCAAAAATATATGAATTATTCACATATTACCGAAACGATCTCAAATATATTTGAAGTATCACATGACCTCAACCACCATATTAACTGCGCGAGAAAACTGTTTTTATATTAGTGTGAAGTTGGATCTCAAGCTGGTAGTTGTTTGCCATCCGAAAGGTGCTCTAGCGATTTTTCACATAACAAAAAGTTTAACAAGACATTTGCTTGCGATTTGTGTTCCCGTAAAATTATGGAAATTCTGCAGAAGGTTTGGAGAGACTACTTTACCACGAGCCCTGGTATTTGAGTGGCGCACAGCATTCAGTGAAGGTTGTGAAGTCAAACAAAACGTGCCTCATGAGCGTCATTCATTCACACACCTCTGTTAATGTGGATAACATCGAAAGA
This sequence comes from Bactrocera tryoni, assembly GCF_016617805.1. Lineage (NCBI taxonomy): Eukaryota > Metazoa > Arthropoda > Insecta > Diptera > Tephritidae > Bactrocera > Bactrocera tryoni. The sequence goes on along the minus strand of NC_052503.1, from coordinate 20,374,070 downwards.
GTGAAAGAAGCAGTGCTTAAAAATAATCGTGTTCGCATCAGAGAATAGAGAATCTCAACTTCTTTTACAGATCAACTTAACATATTTTGGTTAATGTTTTGGATATGGAGTGGTTATTGCTAAGCTTGTACCTAAAGACCTGAAAGACTGAACGAAAATGTACCTCATTAGCATCATCACTTCTGTTAATGAGGATAACATGGAAAATCTTACAGAAGCAGTGGTTGGAAATAATCGTGTTGGCATCTGCAGAAAATCTCAACTAGCCTTACTGACCGACCCAATGTACTACTGTATAGTATTTTTGTTAATTTTTTGGGTATGAAGTGTCGCAATGCTAAGCTTGTACCTAAATACCCGAAATTCTTGCCGAAATCATGTCATTTAAAGATTGAAAAAAATGCTTTACTTCATGCCTGAGGTATCCACAGTAATAAAACGCAACAGGAATGGTGACAAGACGTGGATATTCGTGGATAAAGTCGATCCTAACGTTGAAACTGTGCAACAAGCTAGCGAACAGGGCTCCAAAACTGAGTCAAAACCAAAATTCACTGAAGGCTATCACAGTCGATTCTTATAACAACTGTTTAATAATTAAGATCTGTATAAAAATAATGAAAATTAAGTATTTTTTATGTCAGTCCGGATCAAATTTGATCACTTGTCATTTCGACTGAAGATTTCTGGTAATAATGTTGTAGTACTACTAGTAAACTTTTTTCCCACTTAATATTGAAGAATACTGACAAGGTAACAGAGTCTTGGATAAAAATCTGTAAATGACCTGCTCATCAGAATAAGATTGTTAAGCGTGATAACCTGGTTTGGCAAGGGATATCAGTTACTCCCTAGGAACTGAATAGATTAAAATTGATAAAAAGTAGTGCAGATATTTAAAAAAATACGGTTTATATATTTATTCTTTCGGCAGAAAACTTCACCACCGTTCGTATATAGACATGTCTTACTTATTTCTAGTTTGAAAATGTTTCAGTTATTTTAAATTAAAGGAAGTGCCGATAAATATTTCGCCATTACAACAATTAAAAGTCATTAATTTCAATATTTTGGATTACAGTGCTGCAATAATAATAATTGCACCTCAGAATATTGTTAAAAGACAATAGACAGTATTATTCATATACATAAATATATTTTGAGTTCATTAATATAAGCGTTGAAAGTAAACTAAATAGAATTCACAAAGAATCTATCACTCATTATATGCTGAGGGCAACAGCGCTGTATTTTTTATACGAAAGCATTTATTTAAGTGATTTTATATACAAAAGATTAGAGCACTATTAAATGTTTGCTAACAGAAATTCCTAAAATTTGTAAAATGTGCTTTTATATGCATAAGTCTGTACTGTATAACGTCTAGAAAAAGGAAAAAAAAATATCCAAGAGATGGCGTTAGTAATTCGTCTCATGTCTCATATTTTATATATCATGTTTTATTAGTGCGATCGAGACAAAGTACATAGCCTTACAAAGATAAGATTTTACACTAAAAAATCTTCTCAGATAGTTTCGTGATTAGTTGACTTAGTGCTGTTTGAACACACGCTAAAAGTAGACACCAGCAAAGAGTAAGAATGAAAAATATTATGTCGAAAATGGTGGTAGTCGAATTGAATTGAGGGGATCATCTATCATAAGCTGCTCCCTTACGAACAAGCTTTTAATTCGGACCTGCATTGTCCACCATTGGACCGTCTGAAGTAAGCGATCGGCCAGGAGAGGTCAGCTTTGGCCAATAGGGAAGGTATAGTGTACCAACGTCAGGTCACACACATCGATAGTTACTCGCCAGAAGACCCAGGAGCTTGATTGGGAGCTTCTTATGGAAGGATCTGCTATCAACACGAACCAGTTAAGGGCGAATGGTTTTCGTGGTGAAAAGTTCTTTTCACGAGCTGGTGAAAATCAACCATCCAGTTGTTTGGCAATATTGCTAATGATTTTTAGGAGAGTGGCATTATGAAATCGACTTCATAATGGCTAGAAGCTATCCGGCAAACAGGTGCATATTTGGCATGAAAGACATCATTCTAACTATGGAAAACCGAACCTATAATATAATGAAGAACAGATTACCTTTTACTATACAATATTGTAGACAAACGTCTATCCTACTGGACCTTCCATTTTTAAGAGCGCCGTTCGGTTATCAAGATAAATAATACATTTGAAAAGCTTTACGGAGCCACGTCTTCAGCTAAGACAAAAACCTTATATCAATCAGGTGATGTGTCTTCAGCTAAGACAAAAACCTAATATCAATCAGGTTATGTGTCCTTGCTACTTCTGCCTTCGGTTCAATTTCAAACAGTGCTTAGAATTTACATTAAAGATATAGAATAGTAGAATAAAGTCGCTCAATTGGCACTAAGTGGAACTAATGCTTCAATGTTTCATGTTTTTTGACATGCTTACTAGTGAAGGACGATGTAAAGGTGACACACCTCATCATTTATAAGAAGGAAAAAATATTTCAAAGGATATATGTCGAGCTGTAGCTATGAATAGTATGTACTATATATAGCCTCTTTAATCAGATTAGAATTCAGTGTTGAGGCTACAAGATTTCCCGGCGGATATGTATGCAGTTATTATCACCGTAGACGAGTTATATGTATAGTATATCCCGAAAGCAAAATGATTCGAAAATAATTAACAGTTATAATCAGCACCTAAAATGCAAAAGAGCGAGCATCACTTTTCATAAGTTGACAGGTGAAGAAAAAACGGTGTAATGGAAACCGCTGATTAAACCAAAATTTGAGTTTTGGTTATATATTGGTTATACATTGGTTATATATTGGTTAAAAATTGGTTATATATTGGTTATAAATTGGTTATATCTGACAGTGGAAGCTGAAAACTTTATGCCATAGACATGCAATTGATGTAGTGAATTGTAAGCAATAAAAAAATCAATTCGATTTTTTGATGATACGTTGTTTTGCATTTTAGGTGACGATATACATACATACATACATATATACTTACATATTGTACTTACCTTTAATTAAGATTAAAAAATATGTACAGAGAGGAATATAATAACGAATTTAAGCCTCACTCTCATTGCACTTACCTAGAAAGAGAGAAAGAGTACGAAACATATTATTGTAGTAATTAGCTTTCAAAAGAATATTCATTTATGGACATAATTTTTATTGTTTAGAAATTTATTGCAAAAAAATAAATAATAAAAATATTATCTCCAAATAACTGACAACAATGCGTTGAAATGTTTATTTTAAAGAGCGGCGAATTACATAGAATAAATCTCTGTTCTACCTCTAACCACTGCTTGGGCCTACATCCCTCTTAACATCCTCCTTTTTTGTCTAATAACAAACATTTTCACACCTATACCATCATTACCCACATCAACCAACAATTGTTGAACTTCCATCCAACATGATTGAATATAAAACTATATGCAATTTCCGATATCCCTCTGCGCAAGACAGTCTTCTATTAGCAAACTATCGAAAGAATAAAAAGTAAACCAAACTCAAGTCTACACAGCTCAACTCAACTCAACTCAACTCAACTCGACTTAAATTTGAAACATTAATTTCCCAGGAGTACGCTAAAACACATACCAAGCAACCAAGAAAAGAAGTGCAACCACAAAGAGCGTAAAAGTAGAAGAAGCAGACCAAGAAGAGGAAGAGCGGTAGTGACTTATAGCAACTATTAGATAGCTTTATACCGAAACTTTTGTTGTAAGTTTCGAAAACTAATTGATATGTATATTTACTTAGATGTTTATTTGGCATTCCCGTTAGGGGAGTTGAGGCTACAAAAATTGAAAATCAAGACAAAGAAACAGCAACAGGAATTGTAAAGTTGGCAACAGAAAAGGCTAACGCTCGTTGCAGCTGGCACACATATGTGAATTTCGCATACAACTTGACAACAGTTTGGGCTTGTAATGCGTGTATATTGAATAAATAATTGAATGGAAATGTTTTTGATTGAATTCCAATGAAAATATAAATTTTATTGTGTGTGTGTGTGTGTGTGTGTGTGTCTAACCACAAGTTAAGCAAATTTATGACCAAAGAGAAAGCAGAAGTTTCAAATTTCGGATTAATTTTTCTCGATTCAATGGAAAAGATAAATATATTTGGAATATTTGTAACTCCTCTTCCAACGACATTTTTATTATAGAATTATTTTCAGGAATAAAGACATATTTTTCAAAAGTAAATAAAACAACAAAAGCGAGGCATTAGGGAAAATAAGTCATAAGTAAAATAGTTCATTATCAGCATTTAGGTGTGTGTCTTTGCTAAATTTTTAGAATAAGTGCCTGAATGTAGGCAATAGTTATTATTCTAGTCAAGAAAAAAATATTAAAAAATATAAAACAACAAAAACGAAGCGTTGAAAAAAACATATGCAAATTTTCATCTTGGTGTGTGTCTTTGCTAAATTTTTAGATAATGTGCCTGAATGTAGGCAATAGTTATTAATTTCAGGGAGCATTCTAGTCAAGAAAAAAACTATATTTTTATATATTCTTAAAGCTCATCTATTCAAGAATATGCCCCCAAGAGGATTCCAAATATTTTCGGAAATATAGGTATTTTACTGACTTAGCACAACAAGATCCCCATTAGCTACCTCTTCGTCGATTTTAAAGTCGCCTTTGACAGCACGAAAAAGAGCTGCCGCTATGTCTGAATTTGGTATCCCCGCAAAGTTAATTTTAAAACCGTCTTCGACAGCAGAAAGCACGAAAGGGAACTGATATCCCCGCAAAGCTAATACGGCTGTGTTAGCTGACGTCAAGCAACAGCAAAAGCTCCGTCAGGATCGATGAGGGCCTCTTCGATACCAATCGCGGTTTCCGACAATACCTGAATTCAATTTATTGTTGGAGATAATAATATGAGCTGCAGAGCTAAACACAGAGAGTACCATCTTCTATCTCCAGCTGCAGGCGTATACCGATGATACTGATATCATTGGCCTCAACAACCATGTCGTTAACTCTGCTTTCTCCAGACTGAATAAGGAAGCAAAGCCGCTGGGTCTGATTGTGAATAAGGACAAGGCTAAATACCTCATGTCATCAAGCAAACAGTCATCGCATTCTCGACTTGGCACTGTTGAAAGTCATAACTTTAAAGTCGCAGATAATTTCGATTATCCACGAGAATCCAAGAGATTAGGTGAAGCGGGCTTGTAATTGGTATTTCGAATTGGTGCCAAATAGCGAAAAGAAGAACCAAATGGCACGCTGTGGTTTACTCGACCACAACAGCGTACGCGGTGACTACGCAAGTAAAGAAGAAGAAGAATAGGTTCGAAAAAAGCTTTCAAATCTACAAACAACGTAGTCGTTCACGCCTTCAATATTAATTTCAATTTTTATTAAAGATCGTGCGCTTCGCAAATAAACAAACCACAAACCTGTGTCATCTTCGGATTATAAAACGAACCATTAAGATAAACACCTCATGCAAATTGACAACAAACGGTGCTTTGAATAACCAATCACAAATGAAAGAGCGCCCAAGTACCGAGTACTGCAATGTAAAAATGCAGTTACATAACTCCACATACACCCACAAATGGGATGACAGAGTTACAAGCAAATTGTGGCAATCAACTAACGGTAAAATCAAATAAGACAGCCATTAACTACATGAAGAGTGTGCTGATATCCTGCTGCATACCGATGACAACGTTCCACGCCACGGCGGAACTAATGTGAGGCAGTAATGCAGCCGACAGGAATGATATGAACTGGGTAACTGTATATCAAAGTGCCGGGTTCGGAAAATTTCAAATTCAACACGTTGCACAAAATAATTTGTTGCATTCAATTTAAATGCACGGCATGGGACCGACTGTAAAACTATGTTGTAACATGATATAATGATATAAATTACATAGTTTATTCGAGAAAATTATAATAATATAATACAATATTACAGTAAAATATGGGTTAAAGACTGAAGAGCAAAGTGCAATAGCAATTTTGTAATTTTAGTTTTTTTTTATTCGGTAGCACTAAAGGGGAACGGCTCTCTCTTTCTATGCCGCAATGTCTGAATTTGGAATCCCATCAAGTGACATTGAGCGCTACCATCAGCTCTGTCCGAAGAGAAAGGGACTTCAACAAGCCGTTCGGTAAGAAAAGTGATTTCAAACAAGGCGGCCACTTATTGAGCGATTTATTTATTCTAATACTTTAGAAGATAATCCACTGTGCAAATCTTAACCGCAATGGAATTCTATTTTTTAAGAGTCACCACATTATTGGGCTATGCCGACATATGTAATTGGTCGCAGCCGCAGAATCGTTTATCAAGTTTACAAAAAGAAGCCAAGCAGTTCGGTCTGGTAGTGAACGAGGACGTGACGAAATACCTTCTGCCATCAAACAAAGGATCTCAACGATTGGGAGATCACATCGCTGTTGTCACTTAAACAGAGAGGAAGTAAAAGATTTCGTCTACCAGGAATCTCACACAAAACTATACTTCAAGTAAGTCTCTAAGTCATTCGATAATACCCATTCTGCTGGTCCTGCTGTCTGGAACCAAAGCATGGATGAAGCCTTGCAGCGATGAGTAATCTTAATTAAGAATATTTTTGATCCCCTATACGTCGGCGAAGTGGTGAGTCGGTTTCAATAATCGATCGAAGTTTTTTACGCAAAATATCTGCCATATCTTTAGGTATTAGTGGAGCATGTAAAAAATGTTAGGGTTTTTTGTTAAATTCCGAAAAGTCGCCTTTTTAGGTTGCGACATTTAGGCATCTAAGACGGCTAGTATCAATTTACCGATCTCAACAGTTTAGCCGAAGATATTTCAACCTCAGTCTTTCAAAAGCCGGAGAGAGTGTCTGAATGTTTCCGCCTCATCCTTCTCCATCCAACTTTAACAATTAGCGTCCGTCAAGATGTTTAGCCCCAATGCATGATTGCCTAAGTATTAAACAATGTCCAGTAAGAACCTGTACGATTGTGACAATATGAGCTTTGTTAAGAACAAGTAGTTTATACGATCTCCTACGTTCTACACTAGGCCAAGAGGCTTGCCGACCAGTGGTTGCTAAGCGCAGGTGAGGTCCATTGGTCCAGTGCTAGAACGCAAAGCACAACATTTTAAGATTTTGGAAATAAAATTCACTCTCAATAAGTATTGTTTGGTCTGCTGCGTGCCAAATTTTTTCTCTTTCTGAAAAATATGTCTATTAGGAACTTCTAAGGCTGTATAATCGAAAGAAATTTGAAGAAGATTCGTCAGAAATTTTTAAACATAGAAAAATGAACAAATTAAGAGAGTTCTAAAAATCAAGTAACGCGCTAGATATTGCTTTATAATAATGAACATTGACCATAATAACACTTCTGTGTTTTATACGTATTGTATATGATCTTTTCCAGTAAGAAATTAGTCATGTTAGGAACCAGTAAGAAATTAGCCGTGTTGGAAACCTGTAAGATATTAGCCATGCTGGGAACTAGTAAAAAATTAGCCTTGTTGAGCACCATATTTCATATATAGGCAATAATTTGGCAGGACGTGGCTATCTGTATGCGTCTATAGGCGACTTTGAGAAGACAAAAGAAACTATAACAGTCACATCTGTCAAATATAAATTTGTAAGGCTACAAAGTACCTTTTGAACAAACACAACTGTGGTCATGTTGAGGCTGCATTTGGTGCAATAATAGATAGTTCGTATGCTGATAGGTGAGCACTAAAGCAGACCGATCCAAAATCAAAATATGGATGTATGCTTAGGTTTTAAAGTCTTACTTTTACAGTCATAATACTTGAGGACCTCCGTCCTTATAAAGCAGCGCTATAATTTGTGTTAAGAAAGCTAAATCATTGCTTTTTTTAACTACATAACCTAGATTTGTTCGTAAAATAGCACTTCAAGTCTTACTTATAGTTGATGTGATATTCCAACCCAGCCTAAACTACTTTTAAACTTTTATAAGATAAATGGAGCTCAATAGCATGCAAACACCTATAAATGTTACCGATCAAGTAAAGCTGCCAAATCTCAACCTTAGATTATTATGTTTGTAGCACTTTCTTAAATATAGTATACAAGTATGTAGAGAGTTTATATTTATAACAGGTGCTACATATATTCATATAGTACACACACATCCATGCAGCAAGTGCTGCCTTAAACCATTTCAATACAAAAACCAGGATAACCGCTTTTCCAATTTGGCAGGTACTGGCGTCTTACCCAAACGCTTTATTTATCATTTTCACACACAAAGCCCATACAAACATACAGATCCATACATATTTTCCCACCGCTTATTTCTGAAGTGAAAGAAATGCGAATTGCGCCGAAAAGTATGCAAAAATATTACAAATGCTTTTCGTTTGGTAGGAAATCGTTATCATTTATTGGATGAAGTGAATTGGCAAATGCAGACACTTTTTTATATTCCTTTTATATTCATATGCTCGTTTACCTATTCTACCACATTTAACCACGTGCAGCTTTTATGCCTGAGCCCTGCGCGTCGGAATATTTGACACCCTAATCCTATTATTTGCGCGCAAAATTGATTTCGACAATGCAATGAACATAAATTATATATTTACGGTACTTGTGGGCCGGCGCATTCAAATAACAGGGTGATACTAAACTATTTTTTTTTTGTTTTAGTTTTATTTTTGTTTTATTAATTAAAGGGAGTAACTAGTACCTATTTTAGGAATATTTACATAAATGAAAACGAAGTTTGCTGTTGAAATTAAAAAGCAAGAAAAATAAAAATAAAACTAATCTAAGCAGAGGTACATTTTTCAATAATTTTTTTTTTTGACAGATCACGCGCTAGTTATGTCAAGTTGTCATGTTATTTTTGTTTAACTGAGCGTACTATTCGCAACACCATCACCCATCTTGAGACCCAGCCGTCATTATTGGATAACATTCGACCGAATAAACCACGTCCACCACGCTGTGAAGAAAAAATAGCAGCCTTAGCAAGAAGTCTACACCGAGGCCAGGAAGAGTCTATTCGTCGCCATTCGCAGCAACTCGGACTAACGTATGGATTGACTTGGCGCATTTTGCGTCGAAATCTTAAATTGATCATACAAAATATAGCTTGTGTGAGAACTGAAGGCGCTCGACCTTCTCAAATGACATCGATTCGCTCTATGAGCTCTCGAAAAGTTTCAAGAAGATCCGACGTTCTCGAGCCAAAAACTGAAATTTTTTTGGCTCATCGCAAACAAAATTACCACATTTGGGACGAGACACTGAAGAGATTCAAGAGCTGTCATTTCATACAAAAAAAAACCAACGGTTTGATTTCGTGTGTGAGCCTGTGGAATCATTGGTCCATATTTCTTCAAAAATTATACCGGTAAGAACGTGCCCGTAAATGTCGATCTTTATCATAATATCCGACTAGTTGATACCTGAAATTGAAGTTCGTGATCTCGGCGACATTTGGTCTCAAAAAAGACGACGCCACTTCTCACACATCGCATCAATCAATTGATTTCTCGAGAGTACACTTCGGTGAGCAGATAATTTCACGTTTTAGGCCGTTCCATTGGCCACCAAGATGGTGTCATATCACACCGTTAGGCTTTTTTCTGTGGAGATAGATGGGAGACCACTGCGTTCACCGTCTTCGGTGCTCATTTCCCCATATCTCAACTAAGCTTACCAATCCTTGATGGATGATTTTCCTGGGGCAGTGACGGGAAACTCATGATCAAGTCATGAAGCAAAGTGTTTGTTGCAGCTATATTTTTCCCCTTCAAAAAGTAGTATTTTAGCAAAACCCGAATTTCCTTTCGTCCATTTTTTAACAATAAGAAAAATAGCTCACGCAAAATGATATAATTCACAAAATAATGATTCGACAGCTGACAAGTTTATACAAGGGTATTTGAAGGTGTGTGGACTTTATTCTAGTAGCGTCATTTATGTGTCAGGCCGGTTGCTTTTCAATTGACCTGCATATATAGATTATAATTCGCGAACACGCTGATTTCCATATGCGGTCAGCAGAAATTCCGAAGACCATTGGGTTGCATATATGATACTACACGTCAGTAAAACACTTTTGCGATAAGGACGCCATCCGTTAGTGGAAATACTTGTAAGTACCTTTCGTAACGCTCTCTTACAGCAGAAGATTCTTTTAATAAAACTGCTAATATAAGTTTATTTACCATGTTCCGAGGCTCATAGCCATAAAATCTGATCTGCACAAGTACTTAAATAGAAACTCGATGGGTTAGCAAAAAAAAACATGTACTTCAGTTAGCGCATATAACCAATTTCATACATATGTTAAACTCATTTCGTACCCTTCTCCTTTCCACATTTTAATTGAAATTTAAAGGTTACTGAAAGTGTCGCAATGTGGTGAAAGCTGATTGGTTACTTATGCTTACGCCTGGTTTTTGTTAATAACCTTTTTCGCCGCCTCGAAAAAGGTCAAAGTTAATACTTTGTTATGTTAATCCGCTTTCAGGCGAATATTCTCACGTACACGAAACATAAACATACATACAGACATATGTGTGTGATAAAGGGGAAAGTTCACAAATCACATATGCTGAGCTGCAACACAAACTTACACATACCCATAACGATGTAACGGTTTCCCTGCAACGATGTGTATGTGTATGTGAGTGTTAGCAGCACCTAAGAGCACGTGTTATATGGTATAGTAGTAGTAATGTGTTTTTAAGGTGTGTGTGCGCACAAGCAAATACATTGACGACAAATAATAAATGTTAAATGAAATATTTTTTATCAATTGAACTAAGTGTAAAGAAAAAATGCATTTTTTTCGTAAAAGTAGGCGCTCTCATTGTGTGGTTATATGTAGAAAAATGTAGGTGAGGTTATATAGGCAGTTTTTTACTTACTATTATATTTATAACCGAACTTATTTTTAGTTTAGTAATTTTTTTTATATGAAAAGTTAGTCAGGTACATTTTGGTGAGTGTTTGCGTGCTGATTGTGACAAAGAAAATTCCAATTTCAGTGTTATTGCGGCAGAGATGGAGGCAATCTGGACATAATGTCCAATTTGGATATTTGTAGGCCACTTCGGTATTTATAGACAAATTCGAAATTGTGTTTGTAATTTATTTATTTATCTCAAACAAAGTGAATCGCAAAATAGTGAAGTATATCATTAGAGAATGACTATAAAATATGTACTTGCCGTTTGGAATTGAACAGCAGCTAGGTTCACGAAAAATTGCTACCAAGGAGGCTAACGAGCCAAAACTAAGTTTTCGTATTGACATATCGCCGAGTGAGTGTACGAGGTATTTCAGATGGTAGGCATCTCAAAGCACAGCGTGATTTATATATATAGCATGAAATATTAGACATGAGTTCGAACGCAAGCGTAACACTGAGACAGTGTTTGATGCTGCTTTAAGACTTTCCCAAAGGCCGTAAAGTTGGTGGTCAGGAAGTGCTCTACGGTGACTACCTGAATTAGTGGTGTGATCCAACGTCAAATTCCAGAAACCCATTTGACTAAGCTAGGGTACCATTTTGGCTAAGCCAAGATCCCAGTTCGCAAAGAAACAAGTTTACTTTACCATAACAACGCAGCCGCTGATTCGAACGAAATCGAATTCTTGCGAGTTATTTTTGTTTCGAAATGTGAAACAGTCACCTGTCGAAAATTCAGTCAAAGAAGGACATTATCGTCGTCATGGAGACCTATGATATGATATATGATCACCAGGAATCATCTTATCAAGACGACTTGAAGAAGTGTGAGCATCGATGGGTAAGGCGTATCAGGCTAAAAGCAGACTACGTTGAGCAATAAATCACAATTTATGTAAAATTTTCGGTTTTCTGCGGGGAATTACGCGTTGCAGCGGCTTCAAATTGCTGATAAATATTATGGAATATAAAAATTATGAAATTTTTTTTCATTATCAGAAAAATATATGTTGAGGAGGCATTCCAAACCGCGTCAATGTCGTCGTGCCTCTAAGCACTTGTTCATTAAATGATTATTGAAGGGATTGGTGTTGTGACCTCTAGCCAATCACAAAATGTATTACTGCATGTTTACGAGAATATTTCTTTGAAATTAGAATATATCTTCAGCTTTATCAGCAATTAATAATGTAAATTATGGAATGAGGATGTGGAAGATCGATAAAAACCGAGCGATAATGTCAAATAACATCCAGAAGAGCTTTAGAACCTTTAGACCTTGCTAATCACATTTGAACTTGGGGAACAGATTTAATATTAGCACATTACTACCGGCCGTGATGGAGCCATTTATAGAGGTTCACGGAAGTGAGGAAAGTTCTCTGAGCTCCATTCACTTGCTAGTGGCCAGAAACGATTATTTTACATATGGCTCAAACGGCTCACGACTTCCGTTCTTAGACTAAGTATCCTCTCGGTAGCCAAAAAACATTCGTTTGAAGCCGAGCTAAAGTGAGGCGAATCATCCGTCCCTAGGGTTGTGCCCTGGGTTTAGGATCCGCCACGTAAAAATAACAACCCAATGAAAAGGACGGAAATAATCGCGTAAGCGATGTCTACGACTATAAAGGTTACTGCCGGCTAGTGTCAAGAAGGCACATTTTTGGCATTTCATATTGAAGGGGAGCCAAGGTGGGAAAGCATTTCCACATAGCCAATTGATGATGTTAGGTTGGGTCGTTGTGTAGATTTAAATATTGATGGATCTCACTTGGACATACTTATACATTGTACTACCCAAAAACTCCTTAGAGTGCATCACCTCATGGATCTACGAAAAGTTTTGAGCTCATCGGTGACAGTGACAATATTCATTCGGAGCACGTATTGCGGCGATATTAAAGTTGCTTATCGGAAGTAGTTCAGAGGACTGCTCACAGTTCACTTCAGCTCTGAAAGCTCTTGTAGTTGCACAAATTCTGGTTCTTAACCAGCGCTTGTTGAGCTCACTGGAGTTCCATAGGTCCGGCGCTAGAACGCAGGAAGTCATAAGCTCAATTTAACTTTTTAATAAGATTACGAATGAAAGGCGTAAGTTCTGACCGAAATATAGAGACACTCTTATAGACAGACTTACTTTCATCTATTTTCCTCGTCAAATGTGTTGCTATGAGAAAATTTCATTGTTTTTCATTCGAACTTATTAACCAAGAGATCTCAGTAATAAGATCTGCCTACTTAGCTGCCTTTCTAACTGCACAAACTAACCTAATTTCCGAGAAAACTCTAAAGCCCTTACTTGCGAGTATTAGGATTAAACACAATCGCCTCTCAATTGAATTTGGATATTAACAAAAGCAACATTTGAATCATATTTGTATATATGTCACACACATACATACATACTTGCACGTATGCCTGGTAGAGTTAGACAATACGTGAGGGCACCAATCGAGGTTACAATTGCGCAAATGTCCTCAAATTGATATATTTGTCGCAGCGTCACGTCCTCAGCACGGCTGATAGATAACTTTTATCAACAACAATTCATTACGACAACACGATTAGCTTACCTGCATGGGTATGTGTGTGTACATATGTGTATGTATATATGTATATATGTGTGTGCATGTATGTGTGCACTTAATTGTGCACATATTGAGATATTTCGCTCCAATAATTTGTGCCGTGTCTATTGTAGGGCTCTCTGCACCCTCACCACTCGCAAGCATATGCTTGCATGTGTGCATTGCAGTTGTATGTATGTGTCACAATGACGTTTATATAAGTTCGTAGCTTATTACGTTAAGTTCTGTGACATGAATTGCCTACTTCACTTCTAATGAAATAATTTGGCATCCGTTGCAAATTTCCACTTTAATTTGCATTGAATTTCGTAGGGAAATTGGTTATCGTCAGCCAAAACTGACTTTACAGGCAACGACAGCAACAACAATATCAATGATATTTATTAGAAAATTTGTCATGCAATTTCAATAGTATTGCAGTTGCAGAGGGGATTTCCATGGCACACGAACACACCTGTGTTTGTATGTGTTTGTATACATGTGTGTATGTGTGAGTGTCTGCATTTGACTGCAGTTGGATTTACCTGGTTGGCTGTAAAGCGCAAGTTGGCATTTGCGCCCAATATTAAATTGCTTTTGTGAAATCTGGCAACATTTTGTCATAATTAATTGTGCAATTAATTAAAAATCTCATTTGCCAACTGCAACTTTTGCAGCGGAGCTCTGAATGACTCAAGTGTGTCTTTAAAAGTCATTTGGCTTTGGAGAATTAGTAAAAATGCTGAATTACCGTTAGGTTTTGGTACTTTAGTAATGAAAATGGCGCTTTCGAAGTTTTATTTCAAATTGTGTGACAATCCTATATTGGCTGTTAGACTAATTGCAAATGAAGCAATAAATACTGGGTTAAGACTTGGCAAACTAATTGCAAAAAGTGCACAAAAGAGGCACCATTTTTATACTATTTTCTTCATATTCGACACACATTATCACAAAAAATCCGTCAAAAATCCGCCAAAAGATCGCATCGAGCCAGGATTGTGTCTGAAATTAAAGTCAAAAATGCATTGAATACCATCGACTAACCGTCGAATTCAGCAGATTTGGCTTCGTGTGATGTTTTCTAGTTCCTAAAACTGAAATTACTGTTCCGTGGAACCCATTATCAGTCGATCGAAGAGATAAAACAAAAACAGCTATATGAGCTGAAGGCTCCTAATAAGCATGCCTGAGCACCAAGTGGTAGAACCTTAAGAAAAGCTTTATCAACTTGCTTCTAAATATTGATTGATAATCAACAACAATTAAGGTGTGATACTGATAAGTTTTATAGATTCGAAGAGACGCCATATAAAGCAGACTAAAGACGTCATTAAGCCAAATAAGTCCATTGGTTATCGCGCGAAACAAATGAAGCTGTTCCCATCCATTTTATGGAACATTCTGCGTAAGAAGCTTGGTTTGACGCCTTACAAAATCCAACTTGTGCAAGAATTGAAGCCAAACCACCAGCTCGCACGTCGCACGCATTGCGGCCAACCGAGATGGCCACCGTTGAAGCTCTCGGTTGGTTGAATGTGTACGTTAATAAATGAAATTTTCATGTTTGAAGTGGAATAATCGTCAAGCAATGTTTAAGACGCATTATATCCTCAAAAATTTATAATTTGATTAGTTAAGCCGCTCAAAATTTCACAGTCAATGGGAAATGCTATAGAGCCTTACTTAATGAATCGTTTGTGCCTGAACTGGTGGATATTGATGTGAACTACCTTTGGTTCCAACAAGATGGCACTAAATGCAATACAACCAACGAAACAATCAATTTATGGACGGAAACTTTTGACGAGCGCATAATCTTGCCCTGTGGGTCGGTGGCATGACCTCCAAGATCGTGAAATTTAACACCCCTGTACTATTTTTTGTGGGGTTCTAGTCTTTCCGCTCAGCAAAAATATTTGAGTACATTAATGATATAATTGAGAAATCAGTTTTTGCCTTTCGCTCAGACGGCTAATTGATTAACGAAAGGCTCTATTAACGATCAGCTCTTAAACTCGCTTGTGTTCTTCACTTTGTATTTGTTCTGGTGATTGAAATTCATCAGCATTCAGCATTTATCAATGCACACAACCAAATATAGCCGGGACAACAACCCGCAAAATTAAACACAGCAAAATTATCAGTGTGGACAACAACCCGCAGTGTTGCATTCCAGTTTCAACTCAATTTAAATTTGATTAAAATTAATGTAGTAGAATCTGATGTACCGGTATGAAATGTGAAATAGTTCTAAATTAGCGCTTTAGCCCAGCAAAGGCTGGTTAATTGATTAATTGACTTCCGTCCCAAAAGACAATTATGTGAAACTGTTTGTCTCTGCAGTTAACGCAGGGGCGATTGACAACTTAGTGAATAATCGGCGCATTATTGCTGACATACGGCATCAATTTCTGTGGGCGAAAATTGCGCAATTATTTAAGACAGCCGCGGCGGCCACTTGCCCGAATTCACTCTTAAAATATAATGGCAAACCCTTACTTTTATAATAAAACTAAATTCTTGGCTATAACATCAAATTAAATGCGTTTTTTTCTTGCAATTTGAATATGTCTAAGAAGGCACCCTTTATTAACATTTGAGAGCTTCCCTTGAAGAACTGATTCTTAGTAAAAGCTAGGTAGTTCCTCCGAGTAAAAATCAGTCTGTTTTTAAAATTTTCTTTCGACAACTCTATAGTTTGTTGAGTTATGGTTATTTATTAGTTATATTTTAAGTTATTCCCAAAATAAAATGAAATCATAACCTTAACATTGTCGATGACATTTCTAATTGAGCAATTAAATATCTAAGTGCTCTCAATTTATACATATAGTTGGATATCTTGGGCACTAATCTTTCGATTTTTCCAAGCGACATCGCTTCCCTCTATGGGCTCATGTTCCAAGAAGAACAAAGTGTTTCGAGCGAAATTTTGTTCAGCGATGTGGCTCATTTTTGTCTCAATAGGTATGCAAACAAGCAAAATTGCCGCATTTAGGACGAAGAGCAACCTGAGGAGATTCAAGAGCTGTCATTTCATTCAGAAAAAAACAACGATTTGGTGTTGTTTGTAGGCCAATGAATTATCATATTTCCACTTTTCTTCAAAACTGATGACGGTGAAAACGTAACCGTCAAAGGCAATCATTATTGTGCCATGATAACCGACTGTTTGATGCCTGAAATCGAAGCTCGTGATCTCGGCGACATTTGGTTTCAACAAGATGGCGCTACTTCCCGCACATAGCATCAATCAACGGATCTATTGAGAGAAACAAATAGGTGAGCAGATAATTACACGTGTTGGGACAGTCGATTGGCTACAAAGATCGCGTGATATCACACTGTTAGACTCTTTCATGTGGCGATGTGTAAAGGCTAAAGTCTAGGCGGACAATCTCGCTTCGATTCAGGCCTTGGAGCAAAAAATCCTGCGAGTCATCGAAAATTGGACACACCGGATGGACCAACTGAGAAGTAGACGCAAAGGAGATAAGCTTCAACAACCAAGGGAAGTAAAATTAATAGAATTTTCACTTGCGAATCGCTGATTTTATATGCTAATAATAATTTCCATGCTACTTGTGGATTTGTCAAATTTGCTTGTCAATAAGCTATTTGCACAAACACACCAAAGCAATCAAATTGCACACATTCACGCACACACTCACCCATGTAGTCAAGTATAAAGTAAATGCCGCTGCACTTAAAATTCAATTGTCGCACTATTTTGTGTTCAACTAATTGCAAGTGTGCAAGTGTGTGTTTGTGTGTGTGAGTGTGTGCGCTCTATCGTTATTAACTAGTATTTGCTTTGCGTGCATTGTTTACAGAGCGCAGCGATAAAACGTGACCGTTTTCAAATAAATATGGTATGTATGTGTACAGTTAGATAGCCGTGCTATTATAATTTACAACGCCAAATAGCCTTTTAAGCACACGCAAGAACAACCGTTGCAGTGTCAACAACTACAACACAACACGACACAGAAACTCAGCTCTTTTGGTTTTAATGTTTACATTAACATCACAACGTTGGCATTAAAGTTGAGTTTGCTCATGGAATTATAAATATTACGTGCTATAGCCGAGCAGGAACTACGCTGGCGTATCGCCCAGATGTAGGCTACACTTATTACAACAAAAGTATGAAGTAGTTAAGCAAATAAATCGAGTGCCATGGAATATGTGAAATGCATTCAAATGGAATTGTAATTACGCAAAATGAAGACGTCAGTGCAAATATAATTAAATTGAAAATAATATTGAGAGAAATTAATTTAATTTAGTTAAACAGAAATACAATAAAATTTATATAACGCGAGATAATTCATCTTAAATCAGTAATAAAATAAACTTTAGTTTTTAATAACTAGGAAAGGGTTGGGATCTCATTGAATATTTGATGCCACGAAATCTCTATACTGGTAATATCAGAATAAAGGGAAGGTGAGGAGTGATTTCAGTAATGTTTGCCAATATACAAATATACTCGAAATCGTATTTCCAAGCGGTTTTATGAACATATCTCCCATACGGACAGACATGTTCGCCATAAACTATGTTATTATAATGAAAAGGTCTTTCTTAACCGATTTTAGTTACCTTTGGCATTGAACTATAGTAAAATAAGATAAATATTCGGTTGTCGAAAAAGTCTTTTCGTATTTCTAATCATTTTTAAACTTAGTTTTTTATATTTATATAAATAAATAAATAAGCAATATGTATAATTTTGATCGACCATTTTTTTCGCTAGAGACATTATGCCATCAGCCTAAAACTTTCATCAGTGTGCATCGAAATTTTGAAATTTCCAGAATGGAGCGAGCGAACCATTGTTGTGCTACGCGATACAGCATCGTCTCCGTAAACTTCACAAGTTTCAGTGGTGTCTTGCGTGGCATGCTTCCCTTTTTTATACAAAAATTTCAAACTATATTTCTACACTATTTTCACTCATTTTTGAACAGCTATAACTTTTTTTCAACTTCTCCGTATTTAATTTTTATTTGGATAAATGAAGCTTTCTCACCTTTCCAACCATACCATATAGTGGTATGACCCAATGTGATTGGTAGCACTGAAGATATATGACTGTAATGACATCAATTGACCAAATACGAAGATTTTTTTGACTACCCAAGAATTTCACTGCGATCTCAGGTCTATTGTGTTCTCTTCTAAGTCAAAAGGACCCATCCTGCGCTAGCATATTGATAAATTCCGATATAGGCTAGGTGCTAGTGAGTCGATGTGGTCTCCATTTGGAGAGATGGATCCAAGGACCTTTATTTTGCAACTGCAAACTGCTATTAGAAATTGGCCGGTGGAATGGAGTTTCAGGCTCCCTGTCGCAGAACCGGCTACTAGAACAGAAGTTATAGGCCCATGTTATATAAATACTTGCAGTGGCCAGTATAGAATTCGACAAGTAGCTTCAGTTTGTCTGAAGGAAGGTTGATCACACTTAAACCTGGCATGGCACATGCCTTGCAGTTGTTGCCAATACATTTAATCTGCCTACTCCTTCTTCCTTGCGGAGCAGTTCCTTTAAGGTATGAGAACCTACCGCGATGAAAGGTTCAGATCCTACCATGTTAATGGATGCTGCGCAGTGGGCGAACTTATGCTCATCAGCCAATCCATTCCTGGTATTGGTCAAAAATTTGGCGAAAACTCAGGAAGAATCAATGCAGTAAAAACAAAGATAATCCGGAAATCGAAGAAAACTGTTAACCTTACCTTGACTTTTGATCTGTTTTGACAAGGTTTTTCGGCTTCGGCTCACCTTTGTCACGATATTCGGCCGATTTATCATCTGTTTCCGATTAGCATAGATCCAAGAGTCATCGCCAATAATAATGCGTTTCATGACATCCTGCTAGTCGGAAAGCATTCTTTCACAGACATTAACGCGACGCTCTTTGTCGAAAAAATGTTGTGATTTTGGAACCAATCGTGCTTTCTTTCACTTTTTTAAGCCCAAATGAACTTTCAAAATGGAAAGATGGGAAAATGTTGCAACTTCAAATTGGCAATACTTTGAAAAATCTTTTAAAGATGTTTTTCTTAAATCTTCTCCTTTTCTTTGACGCTTTACTTTTGATTCTTGCATTGGATGAATGGGCGCCCGCGCTTATTATTCACCTATAGACCTTAAAATGAAGGAGTATCACTTTTCTCTTCCATGCGTGCGACATGACCTAATCGGCGCATTCGTTGAATTTTTATGCGCTTACATATAGTTAAACGCATTATGTCGCAGTAGAGCTCATACAGTTTGTGGTTTCATATGCATAGTTCTCTTGAATGCTCATCGTTGATATTTCAGAACTATGATGTATAATGTAATAGTTCGATAATAATGATAGACTTATAGAGCTTAATTTTATTAGTCGAGAGAGTGATCTGCCTCTCAATTGCCTACCCTTCATAAGGTAACAACCATTAGCAAGTCTTATTTAGCGCTTGATCTCCAGTCTCAGATTATTGTTGGCAGTTCTTAACTTTGAAAACGACAAACAAATGTTGGGTATTGGTTTGTTTATCTAGGGTCTTCCCCAGGATTTTGTAAAAATCTGAACTGTGCTGGAATTGCCAGCTCTAAAGCCACACTGATAAGGTCCACTTATTTACAATGGGCTTAAATCTTTCACACTATACTGTCGAAAGAACCTTATATACAAGAAAAGAAGAAGGTTGAGTAATGGCTGATACCGCGTTAATTAGCATAGAGACGGGATCTCCATTATTGTGGATAGAGATAGATATAGAATACGCTCATATTCCAATCATTTGGCATTTGAATACATGCGTTCAAATCGTGCTTAGCAGCTGGAATATGCACGATTTTTTTTTTTCAAAATATTTCTTCATTAAGGTGCAAAAATAGCTCCAAATAGATGCAATCCTAATCAAAAAAACAATCTGTTATCTATTTGGTATAATATCTTGCATACATATGTTCACTACACATACAAACGTTATAAATAAAGTGTTAAATATTCAATCACAAATCCTATTAGAGTGCTCTTGGTTAGAAACCAACTCGAAGCGCTACTGATTATTAAACGCAGCTTCAAAAGGCTTAATAAAAAAGGAACTATAATTATTTATTGCCTGCAATTTGCGTCAATATTCGTAAAATAATAAAATTTTGAAACAAGTGTTTGTAACCAATATCTTTCAAAAACCTCGCTGGTTTGCTCTTTACCACTTTTTGTCCAGATCTACTTAATAAATCCCGCTTTATGGCACAACAAAAAGAACAAAACCTAAAAAGGGTACTTGGCAGCAATATTAAAAATGGCATTCTTGAAAGTGTCAGCGCCAGAAATTGCAGCCACTACCACATGCCGCCGCCGCCTTTCACCGCTCCTCTTCCAACTACACCACCAAACGCTTGGCTTTCGTGGCTTTGTCCTTTCGATTTAATACAATTTTCTATAATAACGCTTTGTCGTGGCACGTCGGGGACGGCAACGCCGTAAAGTTCGTTCAATTTTAATACATTTCACTATTTATAGCCGCCAAACTGTGTCGGCGATATTTTGTCATAATAAAAATTTGTGTAATCCTTTGACACAGAACACGGAAGGCAGTGGACGCGCGACCAGGCGAGCCAGCAGACTTGTATTCATTTTGTTGCTGTTTGTTTACAGTTAGCCAAACAAACCAACAAACACGGATATTACTAGCTTTATATGTGTAAGTGTGGCATGTTTGTATATGTGTGTATGTATATGTGTTTGAGCGTGTGTTCATGTGTAAGTGCCAGCGAGTTTTGACTTTTCATATTTATTTTGTGGCTTTCAGTTGAAGTTATTATTACAGCACATACAAACATTCACCGTTATTTGTGTGTTTCATAGTGTTTACATGCTCACTTACTTACAAACACATGTAAATATGTATATTTGTGGCTTCACTGTGAAGACAAAGCAATAAAAGTGTGTGGAGTGTTTTCGGCTAAGCGGCATATTGACAAGCCAACCGCTGTAAATAGTTTTTTATTGTTGTTGTTATTTCAGTTTTATTAAGTATATCGGCAGTTTAAGTGGCCGAAGGAAAGTTGTGCGTTTATAACTGGGATTGTGTGTGTGTCTGTGTCATAAAACATAATTCCCATAATGGCTAGTGGTCGCTTTTATTTGCCATCCTTCGTCTCATTGGCCACATATAGAGCTGTTATAACTGTATTATTAAGCGCTGTGATTCTGTCTTACAAGTAAAGTGATTAAGAGTCTTGCGCGTATTCAATTTTATTCATGTGTCTGAAAGTTAATATGTTCAGTTTTAACCAATTTATGGCTCATTGGTTTGCTTAACAAGAAGAGTGAGATTTTAATTAACTCTTTATAAATCTTAAATATCAATAACGAACGCAAACAATAAAAAAACTTCGAAATTTAAATTTCGCGCGAAAACCCATTCGCCGAATAATTTTTTTCAACTTGGTAGGTTGTCTTTCTGAAGTACATAAAATGCATTTACCGATTTTTACAATGAGTGAAATTATTTAGCAAAGAACTTTCATTAAATTTTATGTGGGGAATCAAAATTCTGGTGTCGAAATGTTCAAAATGCTGGCTGTTGTTCGGTGATAATTGTTTGTCACGAGCAAGTCTTTTTGGTTGATACAATCTATTCAAAGACGGTCGAGAACGGTTGACGAAGAACCACGTCCAGGACGGCCATTCACATCAACTGATGATCAACACGGCAATAAAATACAAGAAATTGGTGTTTGAGAATCGAAGATTAACCGTCAGAGATTTTACTCAATGGTTGAAATATCAGAAGGATAAGTGAAATACATTTTCAAAGATCATAGGACCTGAGAAAAGTTAAAAAACAGCGTCAATTTAACGTCTGTGAGACAAACTATCCGAGTACTAGGATATCATGAAACGTATTATTACTGGCGACGAGTCTTGGTTCTAGGCTTACGACCCGGAAACAGACGATCAATCGACCGGATATCGTCGAAAAGGTGAGCCAAGCTGAAAAAGCCATATCAAAGCAGGTCGAAAGTCAATGTTATGTGGACAGTCTTTTTCGATTATCAAGGTGTGGTGCACTCCGGATTCCTTCCGACTGGCAAACTGTCAACAAGGATTATTATTTCAGTGTTGTGCGTCATTTGCGCGAAGCTATTCATAAAAAGAGGCCGAAATTATGGGCCGACAATTCTTAGTTTTTGTACCACGATCATGTACCGTTGCATATTGCGTTGATTCTTCCTAAGTTTTTTGGTATTTTTGTTTTTGCCTGATTTAACTCCGTGTGACTTCTGGCTATTCAGCAAACTACAAACGACCGCTCCGGCGAACCCGTTTTGAGTCAATTGAAAACATTAAACGTAAATCGCATGGAAGGCTATTCCGCAAATTGACTCCAACAACTGTTTCTAGGATTTGAAAAAACGTCGCCACAAGTGTGTTGGGGCCAAGGAGAATTACTTTGAGCCGGACGACATAGATTTTGAAGAATAAATTACGAATTCCAAAAGTAGAAACAAATTCTAACTATATTTAGTTCATAGAATATTTACTATCAAAGGGTATACAATTTTCTCGTCTCTCTGGCAATTTGTGGATTCCATCCCAAAAGGTTTGCCAAGAGTAAATGAAGGAAATTTACAATTTATGGACCACTAGATGGAGTTTTTCCAAATGTGTCTATAGAAACTATTTCGTTTGATGTCTCGAAGAGTAGAAAGAGTCCTATGGGACCGATGGGAAATGTATGTGACCCTTAAATACATAGTATAAAAAAACACCATTTGAATTTAAAAGGAGCTGAGACAGTATTACTTTTTTAATTTCTAAAAATCGTTTTTTTTCAGGCTGTCACACTACATATGCTCCTTAAGCGCCTGAGGACTAAAAATATTTAATTTGCACTGAAAGAAGCTGAATACAAGGTCTATCGCAAAAGAAACAGGACTGTTAAAAAAAATACAAAAAATTAATAAGTTATATTTTTTATTCAAAGTAGTTTCCTTGTGCTTCGATACAGCATTTATCCCGGTCAATTAGCATTTCAAGTTAGTATTTAAGGTAATTCTGCGGAATGCTCTTGAGAATATCGGTCGTCACCTTTTGGATAGCTGAAATGTCCTGAATCCAGTGTCCTTTCATGGGCATGGGCGAATGCATGACAAAAGATGCTTCATAACACCAAGGTAAAACACAGCATTAATCGTTTGGCTAGGTGGACGAACTCTCGGTGTACAACACCCTCGGAATCGTAAAAACAAATCAGCATTGTCTTTATTTTTGACTTGTGAAGACGACCGAATTCTGATCGTCACAGAGGTCCTCACGACCTTCTTGGAATCGCTTAAACCATTCAATCACATTACTACGGGATAGGCACTGATCACCATAAACTTTTTTCATCATTTGAAATGTTTCAGTAAACGTTTTCCCAAGTTTAAAACAAAATTTAATAATTGCTCTTTGCATTTTACGACCGATGGCAGTTATGTTTAAAAAGTTCTGTTTCTTTTGCGACAGACCTTTTATAGCATATACATATTTTGCATCCGATCATTAAAATTTAATATAATTAGTAATAAAATGAACTAGTAAATCGTACAAGCTTACTTTCATGCACTGAAAAACGTAACTACTCAGCGAAGCTGACAGCAGTGCTACTCGTGTTTCGGAAAAAACACCAAATTTGTCTACCTTTCAGCTCAACAAATTACTCCTTCCACCCGGCGAATAAGAGTGTCAATACTTGTTGTATTAATCAACTTGATTTGATTGATATTATTGGTTAGCCAGCAATGTTTTATTAAATACACCAACAACACACACATACTCTTGTATACATATACACACACACTTGAAATTCGTGTGAGTAAAAGCGAGCGCAGCTGTTGGCCATTAGTGGTATTTGCGGTGGCAAATGATAATAATGATCGCGGTGGCATTGCTGTTGGCATTGGTGGTGCCACCGCAAACAAACACATACACAAACACATACGAGTTATATACAGTTATAACAGCTGTGTGCTCAAGTTACATATATGTATATATTATGCAACTGCATTGCAAGCGCAAGTCCAGCTACGAACTCATTCGAATGCCAGTATATATATATACATATGTACATATGTGCGGCTGGGCGTGTTTGTGTGGCATGCTTTTGTGCCGCTTGCAATAAAATTAGCGTAATTAGAGTAGCAATTTGAGTGGCGCTCTCATTGCCGCTAATAATTTGTATGCGCATATAAATGCGCGCACGCTGGTATGCAAAAAGTGTTGCAACTTACCTTGTGCGCCTAAAAATATGCTACGGGCATAATACTCAGTCGAATGCCAAAACTAAACACACACACACATGCATCCTTGGCGCATACAAAGGTATGCATGTATATGTTTGTGTGTGTGTTCATTTAAGTTTTGTGGTTTATTTGTTGCTTTTGTTATGGTTGGCTTGCGTCATGACAGGCGCAGTGAAAAGAATGCAGAACTACTAGTTTTCTATTGTAATATTAGTAGCTGCTTAAGTTTCAGGTTCTCGCGTCAGTGGAAAAGATTTTATGTACGCACACCCATACAAACAAAAGCCCAAAAATACACACATACACATATGCACATGCATGTAAAATGAAAAGAGATACCGTTACGTGTGCAAACACTAGCAACTTTGCATTTATAATTAAAATGAAGGTAACGCGGCAAATTCCATATACACTCACACACACACACACACACGCGCAGAGTTATCGTTACGTATGCGTATCAGTTAACTACAAAAGCAAAGCGTAAAACAATGGCACAATGGCGCTGCCGCTGGCAGCATGAAATAAATGCAAAGTATTCAGTCGGTGCTAAGAAAGGCAATTCAAGCTTAAAGCATACTAACTCTTGCATGTTCTCACTTTGCTTTGCGTTTTGGCTTTGCTGCTTTTGCTTTCGCCTTGATTTTTATTAGCTGTGTGTACACACACACACACACATGCATGTAGAACATTTGCATTAACTTGATTGGAAATAAACAAGAATTTGTTGTTGTTGTTTCAGCAGCAACATCAAAGTCGGCATTTACCAGGTGATTGTGATGCTTAGCTTAGCTTATGTAAGTAGTAAGCTAAGCATCACTGGATTGCACGTTTGAATGTGTAAACTATTTTTTCAATCAAGTTCAAGGTATTTTGCTTTGAAAAAGATAACGAAAATTGCTCATCAAAGAAAAAATTTCAACATTTCTTATATATTTGTGTTATGGCTTTTAATTTGAAATGCTTGAGGTGATGTGATTTGGCGTGATTCGATGTATCATATACGTGATGTGACATAAAGCGATGTGAGGTATTTGATTTGTTATGATATAAAACAAACCGATACAAAACGATACAAAGCGATTTCATATGTTTTCGCTTGATGTGATATAACGATATTATGACTATAACTTGGGTATGATGTGATTTACTTTGAGGTGATGTAGTCTTTGGCGATGTGATGTATTGAGATATTTTTTAATGCGATCTATTAAAAGTCATGTAAGTAAAAATATGTGATCATGTGATGTGCCGTTAAAGATGATGATGTCATATGATGTTTTGTGCCCTATTGTCCGGCTTATAATGCAAGAAATTGTTGTGCAATATGATAGACTTTGATTTGATATGATAATTACTTTAATAATAAAAAAAATAACATCACATGATGTGGTGATGTAATAATATTGATGTGATAAATATACATGGGAAAATGTTATATTTCGTAGAAATGCGAAATTTATAAAGATTTGTTAAAGATTATTTGCGAGGGGTTGAGTTGCGTTTTCTCAATATTGTGATGTGATATATATCATATGATGTGATAATATAAAATATTAATGTGTTTTTTTTAAATAAAGGTGCTCATATATATAGAGATTATGTGACATGATATGACGTAAAAATATGGAATTCTAATGACTTGATTATATCGCGATATGATATCATTTTTTTTCTTATGCCTGATATTTCGAGAATTGATGTAATGGGCCTAGCGCTGTGGTGTAACGATGCGATATGATAGTTTTGCGACTAATTTTTTATGTCTGATATGAGAATTGATGTGCATTGTGGTATATTTCCTTTTAGGTGATGTAGTATATAGCGATGTAATGTCGACAATGCGTTGCGACAATGCGATATGATGTAACTTGTTGAAATGAGGTCAAGAATTAGGTCAGTTCAAATAAAATCATATACTGTGATGGTCTGCGATTTGAAATGATGTGCTAATACTAAGCGACAATAGACAGGAGAATACGGCGTTTGGTAAGATTATCATATGATGAAGTGATTTTTAAATATTTAATATGAAATTTGTGACAGTAGGTGAATTTATAGAGATGATTGTGAACCGGAGTGAAGTGATGAGGTCAGAAATGGTATAATATGATATTGTGATGATAAAATAGTCTAGTGATGTGAAGAAACAAATTTTTGACGTAATTTTTTCAACAAATTTTGATACAATGTAAATGATGTGATGGACGCGGAATGTGGAATTAAGGATTGAGGTAATGTCATGCGATGTGATTATTATGATTAGGTTAGAAGTGGTAATAGTTAAAGTGATGTAGTGCTGTAGTGCTGTAGTATGCAGTTTGATATGATGTTATATTATTACAAATGCAGATATAATATATATATAGCCAAAGAGAATACAAATTTTGAAAGCGATTGTAGATGGCAATCCAAATGTGTTTTTATAAGATTGCATCATATGATGTGTTCTCTTTTGTTAGCAAGTGCTGCGTGGTAAGGTAAAATTATATCATTATATATATATGAGGGGAAATATATGATGTGACATACTGTCATTGATGTGATGATATTAAGTGATTAAAAATAATTTAAAGTTCTAATAGAGAAGTATCACCGTTTGTTTTTGTGGTATAATTTGTGACGAGATTTCATATAAGATGATATGATATTACGACGCGATGACAAATATTATGATGTGTTATTATGATGAGAACACACATTTCATAATGTGATTTAAATAAAAGTGATCTGACATATTCAATATGCACTGCTTTGCTGAAATGTAAAATATGATTTGTAAGGTAAGGTCTTATAAGATACTATGATCCCTTAAGAGATAATATGATATGATGTGTAAGAAATCTATTTTATATTGTCCGGTTAGGGAAAAGCCATCATAATAGAGCAAAGTGGAGTAAAGAGTGCATAAGCTTAGAGCAACTATGTTTATAACCGGAAAACTTTTGTCAAGGCGACTCAATATTTTTACAAAATAATCGTTAATAACGGTTAAACAAAACAATAATTTATTTTAGGGTTGCCACATGTCTCAAACTTTTTAGTATTTGCGAGAAAAACGCGAAAAAATATTGTCATCGTTGAATGTTCGAATTAATGTTTTTGAAAACAAAAATTTTAATAAATATTTTAGAAATTTATTTTATTTTAGGGTTGCCATCTGTGTCACGCTATCGAGTATGTGCTAGAATAACTTGAGAATATACGGTCATCGTTGAATATTCGAATTACTGTTTTCGAAAGCATAAATAATATTTTTTTTCATAAATGTTGCCATTCATCTTTATCAAAATATAAGTAGCAGTTACTGCATGTGATATTATATCAAAATCAAAAGAATGGTCTTTTCAAATACTCGAAATAAAGCGCAAATTTTTTCTAAAGTGTTACCAATTCGAATTGAAGAAATAGATCTTCAAAAGAGTTACCATATTTTTTGAAAAACATTTATTTCGAGATTTTAAAATTTAACTAGTACATAAAATAATGAAGTAGAATGCAGTCATATAATGGGAATTAATAAAAAATCAATCAAGTATTTGAATTTCAGTTATTAGCCTTGCCATTTGACTAAATGATTAAAATTGAATTTATCAAAGTTCTAAGTGTTGAATTTTTTTACAAAATTTAAAAGCATTTCAAATATCTACACTGAAAATATTTAATAGGGTTGCCAATGGAAAAAAATTACATTCTAAAAAACAGGCATTTTTTAAATTATAGGCTTAAAAAGTGTTAGTTTAAAAAAAATTAAAAAAAAACTTTAAAACATATTATAGTTATATTGGATAGAGTTGTCACTTAATCAAATAGTTACATTCGAATCTGTATAAATTCTAAACACTGAATCTTTCAAAAAAACCTAAGAGCATTTCAAATCTCTATATTGAAAATATTTAATAGGGTTGCCAACGGGAAAAAATTACTTTCTAAGTATAAGGTATTTTTTAAATTAACGGCTTAAAAAACGGAAAAAATATATTAATTTTTTTAACAATTCAATTTAAGAAATTAAACAAAATATTACAGTTACGTTGGTAGAGTTGCCATTTGACTAAATAACTAAAATGAATCTATGTGAATTCTAAGTATTGAATTTTTCAACAAAATCTAAAAGCATTTTAAATCTATACACTGAAAATATTAACAGGGTTGCCAACCTAAAAAAATTATTTCTAGGTAAATCACAGGCTTAAACAGATTTTATTTTAAAAAATTAAAAAATTTACAACATATTAGAGCTATGTTGAATAGAGTTGCCATTTAACTGATAGCTGAAGTTAACACTATGGAAATTGTAAGTAAAAGTTTTTCAACGAAAGTCTTTGTGATTCTTATGCATTCCAAATGCTTACACTGAGTGTTTTGAATAGGGTTGCCAACGGATTATATTTAAATAGAACATTTATAAAAGACGTAAAAACAATTTCATTTATAAAGCTTACACAGGGTACACATAAGTTCAAGGTAACTACCATTTTAATATATTATAGTAAATAGTTTTAAGAACTCTTAAGTCAGAAAAAGACTTAAAAAAAAAAACTAAAAAAACGAGTAAAATAGAATATATATAAATCCATTATATTTATACTGTTATTAGTCAAGTCAATATACCCTTTCATAAGTTTTTCAGAAAACGATATGTTAGAACCTAGGTGTCCCCCTAACCTTTTTTCTAAGTTTTGAAATTACTAACAAACTTTCAAAAAGCAAAGACTTTAACCGCAGCCAGCATAATTAGCTTTTATCAAAAGCTTAGAAATCATATGTGTTAATAAGCTTGCAAAGTTTTCCAACAAACTCATGAGCTTACTAAATGCAATGAAATTCTTCAATCAAATAACGCGAACAAACTGAGAATAACAGTCTTTTACTATACCTTTTACAGCAAACAACAACTAGCATGTCCTCTAACAGGATATGTTACAGGCGAAAGCTTTTCACCACATTGCAGTGGCAGCCTACAACAAGAGAGCAACCATTAAATGAGCAAAAAAAGCTGCACAGCCACTGGAAATTGGAATGCTGCTTTAATGGCGTTGGAAATGTGTCAAATTGCCACACAAAAGTTGCTCTCTTTCGCATTGACGCTCTGCCATATCGTGGCTTTTCCAACCGACAATGGCACAGCTGGGTATTACTTGCCCAGTTGTGACGGCGTCATGCTCAGTAGGAGATTGCTGCTCACAGTGATTGCAACAAATTTGAGCAGCGTTCCGGCTGTGACATTGCGCCAACGTTAAACGAGCACAAACTGTTGACAATGGAATTTTGGGTTAAGTAGGCGAAAGAGGGTTGCAAGCGCAAAGCGAAAAACTTTTGCTGCCAAGTAGCGACAAGCGTCGAAATTAGTATTTGCTTACAATTTGTAAGTTTGCACTGAGTTTCGCAGCAAGCAAATAATGTTAGTTATATGTATACAAATAAGTTTCATAGTATGTCCGGATATATACATATGTGCATATATAACAAAAACTATATGTAGCCACTAAAATTGATATGTGGTTGCGTTGCAAATTACCGTTAAGCATTTTATAGCCCTTGTTAAAACTTTTAGTGCAAATATATGTATGTCTGCGTATATATACTGCTGCAAGTCATATTAAGTGTCGGTTTTGAGTTCACAACAACAAACTCTTAAGCTGCTTAATTTCAGCGCAATGCAAGCCAGCGACTGCTGTCCGTCCATAAGTCCACCCCAACCAATATGCTACAAAATTCGCTTGTATTGAGCACGAGTAGCTTTGGCTTTAGCACTATAGTCTAAATGGATTAATAGTAGACACTAATTGGCTACCAGATTGAACACACTGCGAACGTACGCGTGTATGTGTGTGTGTGTGTGCGAGTCGATACATTTATACTTAGCAAAGCAGACACACAAAGTGACTTAAGTTTGGCAGCAGCAAGTGGAGCAACATGTTTACATCTTTATTGTCTATACATATGCCATAGTACGTTGAGGTTCGTCTACATTTTACATACAGATTATTAAAATATTGATGTGGTTTAATTTTGTTGTAATTTGATAGCCGACTAACAGAATTTAGTTTCATGTTTATGAGTAGACATGCACAGCATATGTACATATGACAATGATTTGAGCCGGAAACTTGTTAATGGATGTTCATGTGTAATACATATGTGTATAAATCTATTTAGACATATAATAAACGTATATACATAACTGTATAATTTGCAGAAAATATAAATCTACAGATAGCATAAATGGTATAAAAGATCATTATGTTAGTTTTGGTAGGCCAGTTTGTATGACAGCTATATGTTATAGTGGTCCGAACTAAACTATTTTTTGGCAGATTATAGCGCCATCTTAGATATTAATCCATGGAAATTTTTGTGAATACATGTCGACCAATAAGAAAGTTTTCCATACATGGACCGGATTTTTATTGGTCAATTTGTATGACAACTATATGCTATAGTGGTCCGATTTCAAAAATTTCCTTGGAGAATATAGCCTCGCTTTGGCCATTAATCCATACTAAATTGCATGAAGCTACCTCATGAAATAAATAAGATTTCTATACAAGGATCGGATTTTGAGCGGTCAGTTTGTATGGCAGCTATATGCTATAGTTATCCGATCAAAGCAATTTCTGTGGATAATATGGCTCTAGATGGGATAATAATCTATGTCAAATTTAGTGCAGATACCTCATCAAATAAAAAAGATTTCCATACATGGACCGGATTTTTATTGGTCAATTTGTATGACAGCTATATACTATAGTGGTCCGATTTCAAAAATTTCCTTGGAGAATATAGCCTCGCTTTGGCCATTAATCCATACTAAATTTCATGAAGCTACCTCATGAAATAAATAAGATTTCTATACAAGGATCGGATTTTGAGCGGTCAGTTTGTATGGCAGCTATATGCTATAGTGGTCCGATATCTGTGTTTCCGACAAATGAGCAACTTTTTGATGAAAAAATTATATCTGCGGAGTATCATATCGATATCTCATAAACTGCGGAAGTGGTGCTGGTACATATATACAGACAGAGGGACATGGCTAAATCGACACAGTTTGTCATGCTGATTATTTATAAATATATTACATAGGGCCCCGACGTATACTTCCAGCAGTAAAAACTTCGTAAAAGAGATATATACCCTTTTCCGTTTATAAATGCACGAACAAATCTTTTATACAAAATGTAGTATTGGTCGCCGCTGCGTATACGTAACTTGAATTTGATAAATTTGTTATTGAATTTTTAAAGCGGTCAGTTAAGATAAAAAGACGCAGAATGAGCAACAGTTAAATGTGTATTAGCAGTGTCTTACTATAAACGCATACAATTAGGGTGGTTATTTTTTTTACAAAGAGGAGGTACGGAGAAAAAAAATATGAAATATTCAAACTAACTTTTACAAGAGAGCATAAAGGTCAAACTAATTGCAAACTAAGAATTATGTGATTTTGATTAATTTTATACAAATTTTTGAAAATATTTTTAAGCATTAGATTATAGACACCTATAATAATCTTAACTAACAAAGCTCACTTTCATGTTCAAAGTTCTGTTAGAAAGTAACGAGATAGTGACAATAGAGTTTTCATCTATTGGGTGTTGTTCATTCAACTTTGAAAGCCAACAAATACAGCATTCCTGTCGAAAATTGAGAAATAAGCTTAGTCTACCAATGGGTTCACGATTCTCGGTAGCAAAATTCGAATACCTTGTGATGAGCTAAGTCCATCAGGTCAAGTAAAAGCTCGGCGTTGCGGAGCGCACGTTATTTCGACAAAGTCTACTATTAACAAATAGAAGTTAAGCTTCTATTCTCCAGACATGTTACCAAGGCCTTAGTAGCAAAAAAACCTCGCAGAAACGGCTCATCAAACGACAATTTACAATTCTCAATTTTCTCATATTTTTGAATAGCGGTGAAAGAGAGTCATATTTAAACGAAAAAGCAAGAATTGGCTATTGAAATATTGTGATAATTTCTATTTGAAATTTTTGTTATAATTTCAGTAAAGATACGTTAAGATACCCTGAACAGAGTATATGAAGTTTGCCACGATGTTTGTAACACCCAGAAGGAAGCGTCGAAGACCCCATAAAGTATATATATAAATGATCAGTATGTTGAGCCGAGTCGATTTAGCTATTTTGGTTAATGTTTTCGTTATGAAGCTGGTGAAAGTTATGATCTGATTGAAAAAACTGAATCTTTGCAAAACTTTTTGAAACCCTTGAAACATCTTAGAACCAAAAAAAAACTTATTCTCAAAAATTATAAAAAACGCTTGAGCTCACAAGGTTCACTGGTCGCGTGAGTAAGTGTGCAAGCTCAGCTCTGCGCACACGGCGCAACTACTTAAACAGCTGCGAAAAGTCAACACAGGAAAAATTAAATTTTAATTGGGCACAACGCGTCGAAAAATTGCTCGCCAGGAAAGAAAGGCGAACTAGATGCAAAAACAAAAAAAAATAAAAGAAACAAAAAACGGAGAAGAACTAAAGGCAAAGTGACGCTCAACACTTTTAAACGTGTCAAAGTGGGAAGTCGACGGAAACTCTACACGACACACACACACACACATATGCATATATAAACGCAATTGTGGTAGAAGTAGTAATTTATAACTGTATGTGCCTGTGTGTTTGTGGAAATCGTTGCGCTATTTAATGTCAAAATATGTCAGAGTGCAACTACAACTGCAGCAAAACAACAATAAATACAAACACACACATACATACATACATCTACCTAAATCTCTACTTGCTTATGTATTGCTGTACAAGTATAACGTAGGAGGAGCACAAAATCTTACAACAACAACAACAACGCCGCAAACTTCAAGTTGCTTAACGAGCATATGGGCTAAAGAGCAAAGGAGAGTAATGGCAAAAGTGGCAGTTGTGACAAACAATACCGAACAATGCCACACATGCATACAATAACAACAACAAGAAGAACAGCAGCAGCAGCAGCAGCAGCAGTGACAAGCGCATAATATACTACAACAATGGCGAGTGTAGTGTCTGTCTGTCTGTATTATTGCACACCTCATCAAGTACTCGTACTAAGAAAGTGCACACTGCATACCATGCAACAATAACAACAATGGCCGCAACAATAAGGAGGACAACGGAGGCGAGCACATGTAGTGCGCCTGGAAGTATGCAAGGATATTTGTCGTTTTTATATATTTTTTGTTGTCACATAAAGCGTAGAGTGTGTGGTTGCTTGAAGTCGAGCTAATTGCGGACATTGTTGCCGTTATACAACTGACTGTTTGACTTATTTAGTTTTCTTTTGCGCGCATGTGAAGTTTGTTGTTGCTCTTGTTGGATATAATTTTTCATTTGTCACCTTTTTTAATTTTTTATGGCATAATTTTGAGGCAGTTTGGAAGTGATATTCGGTAAAATGAGAGTAATTAGCAATTTGACTTATTTTTGGTGGATATAACGATTTTTTTATGGAAGAATAATGGAGAATAATTGAAAGGTTGCCACCTTTTAAAAATATTTTTGTAAAATGACAAAGAAATACTAGGTTCAAAGTTGAGAATGTATGAAAGGTTTTTTTTTTGTAAGTTAAAAAGGTTATAGAGTTGCCAACTGCTCAATATGTTTAACAAAAAAATTTATAAGATAAAGGAACACTGCAGATAGATATCAATTTGATTATGTTTAAGAAAGCATTATTTTTAAGAAAAAAAGGAAAAAGAGTTGAAGGGTTGCCACCTTTTAAAAAATATTTTTGTAAAAAGGCAAAGAAATACTGCGTACGAAATTGATAATGCATAAGAAAGTTTTTTTTTTGTAAGTTAAAAACGTTATATAGTTGCCACCTGCTTAATATAATTATTTAAAAATTTTAAAAGACAAGGGAATACTGCAGATGTGTATCAATTTGTTTATGTTCAAGACAGCATTATTTTTAGATATATAAAATTAAAGAGTTGCCACCTGTTTGATATGTTTCGTTATTTTACAAGACAAAGAAACTGTATATTGGTTAAACGATGTTAATTTTTAAGAAAGTATTTTTTTGCATAAAAATTACAGCGTTGCCACCTTTTCGGAATTTTAATTTAAAAGGTTTATAATAAAACAAAAATACACTATGTATGCATATGGTATTGATAATGTTTCAGAAAGCAGCCACTTGAAAAAATTTTAAACAAGGTTGCCACCTGCTTGAATTAAAAAAAAAATCAATCAAATATTTAAAATATTACAATAAATGTATCGAGCAAAAAATTTATAACAATAGTGCAGTTAAGAATATTTTTGAAGAGAGTTGCCACTTGTTAATAAATTAAATATAAAAATCGTCGAGTAATTAATATTTAGAAAAATTGTGGGACTGATTATTTTGGGCTTCCTTTTGAATTGCTTTGACAATATTTTTATATCGATTTTAATTTTTTTAACTTTTTCTAAAAACACAGGATTTTTCAGTAGGTACTGGTACTGAAACTTTTTGAATATTTTCGATACTCTGTGACTTTAGGTTCCAAGCCAATCCCGTTTTCCTACTTTCTGAGAAAAATTCAGGGTCGCATGAGGAAAAGGAGAATAAAAAATACCTTAAAATATTCAGAGCAATTAAATAGTGGCAACAGAAAGTTATCTAAAAAACTTATAAATGCAACGGTTCATATTTTTTGTGAAAAAGCCAAACGGTTTGCCCCAATACAGCTGGCAGGTTCTTTGCGGCGACAGCTGTTGAAGCTTTTCCAAGGATAGACTTTAGTTGAGACGGAAGGTAGAGTCTTTGGTCGAGAGCTTTCCATCAACTTTAGTTTCAGGTTACTAAACTACTCTAGCGTCTTTTAAGAAAATATGTTTTTCATTAAGTAGATGTACGACTCTGAAGTGCAGTTCCCTTCAGTGAGCTGTGCATTCATTCCTATAGCCAAGCGGCTATATTGACTTTGGGCTCGCTGGCTGTTCACTCAAAACGAGTCAAGTAGTGTACTATATAACGTTAATAATAGTAGCAGCAAGTTTCTCCCCTATTAGACCTATACGGGTGCTCGATAACAGCGGAATCGCTGAAAACTGCAAAATAAATGAGCTTTTTGAATTAGAACTCCTTACCACAATTTCATACGATTGGAAGCGAGTCAGTATGCCAAAGTTTTCCTTCCGCTACACCTACAGACCTCCAGTGACTTTGGCAGGCCCTAGTAATAAACCAGAATTGGTGCAGTTCTGTTTTTGAACCAAAGTGAACCGTAACGTATGGAGGACTTCTACTACTTTTTCGCTGTAAAGTAAAAAGTGTCATATTTGTAGCTTTTCTGACTGGAAGCTGTCCAAAAATTTCATCGGACGCTCTTTGGTCTTCCAACTATATATCGTACATGTATGTATATAAAAGTTATCTACTTCTCTCTTTTTTTAATTTAAAAAAAAAAATAATTCAATTAAATTTCTCATATTAAGTATTAGATTTAGATTAGCACTACTCTGCAACTAGTTACAATTATACCGACTAAGAGCAGCACTTTATTTTTTTTTAATTTTTGTTTTCTTTTTTTAATTATTCCGTTCTGTTTTTTCATGAATACGAAGCCAAGCTTAGCCGGCATGCAGCGCCTGTACTAGTACGGCCACTAACTGTCAGCACAGCTGCATGTCGAAATACTAATTTAACCCCTTAATAACTCGAATATTTATAGAGGCAAACGTTTCGGGCGCACAGCTTTGCGACTGCAGCGAACTTTCGGCACACTATGCTCCAAATAACTTTCTCCTTGTGTGACCTTCTCGGCGGGTAAACGCATTTTCGTGCACAGCAACTTGTAAATTTATATATTTATAGCTGCATTCAGGCGTGCACATGAGTGTAGATGACAAAAAAACACAGCAAGTGTAAATGCAAAATTCACAGCTCGCAGCAAGCAGGTCGCAGCGCACATCCTTTGAGTTCGCATAAGCCAGTTGTAGAGACTGCCGCACACACTCACACGCACACACATAAATATTTGCATATGTATGGCATTAGTGTATGTGTGCCAGGCATTTTATATTCATTCAAGTCTTCACTGGCTTTTTGCATTCGCATGATTTATTGCATTTGCTTTATTAATGACATTTTCATTGCCATTTTGCGCTGCGACGAAGCACTACAAGGGACATGTACTGGAGTGTCATAGTTGAATTGGAAATGAAATTGGAATTGAATGCGCCTGGAGTGTTGATAGAATTTTGCTGTTTGTTAGTGCCTATGTGCATATGTATTGGTGTGTGAAAGTATATTTTTGCCTATGAATGTATATATATGTAAGTATATATAAGTATGAACGGCTGTGTAAGCAGTATTGGTGGGCTTCGGTATTTTGTATGCATCGAAAGGAATTCGCTTGAATACTATGCGCAAATAGGCAACCAAACAGATGTATCAAAACATACATAGTTTCGCCCGTCTAAGTGTGTGCGTATGCAGCTATATTGGTATGTAGTAAGCAGCGTATTTGGTAGTGCCAGTTATAGTAATTTGGTTGAAGGAATGTATGCGTTAAAAGGCATGTATGCATATCCATTAGGGTGTTCTTTAGTTAACAAATTGATTTTTTTTTTTGCAATCGCCACCTTCTTCACTTCAATGTTTCTTTTAAAAGTTATCCGACGTATACAAGCTTTTTTATACCCTGAACAACAGCCGCTTACGTTTCGGAAGTTACGTTTATGTAGCTGTCATGCAAACTGAACGGTTGGAATCAAGAGCTTGTATGGACAACTTTTTCATTTGAAGAGATATCTTCACGAAATTTGGCTTGGGTTATTGCCAAAGGCAATGATGCAGTCCTGGAAGAAATTGTTAAGATCGAGTCACTATATCATATAGCTGCCATACAAATTGAACGATTGGAAACAAGTGCTTGTATGGACAACTTTTTTTGCTGAAAAGATATCTTCACAAAATTTTGCTTGCGTGATTTTTTAAGGCAATGATGCAGTCTCCGAAGAAATTGTTAAGATCGAGTCACTATATCATATAGCTGCCATACAAATTGAACGATTGGAAACAAGTGCTTGTATGGACAACTTTTTTTGCTGAAAAGATATCTTCACAAAATTTGGCTTGCGTGATTTTTTAAGGCAATGACGCAGTCTCCGAAGAAATTGTTAAGATCGAGTCACTATATCATATAGCTGCCATACAAATTGCCCAAACAAAGTTCTTTGTAAGGAAGGGGTATTATAGCTTTGGTGCTACCAAAGTTTATGTTTTTTCTTGTTTTGTTCCTGCTTTACGCCGTGCCTAAATTATTTTATTCTTACTTAACACAGGATTTTTTAATGGTTTGCATTCGATTTTTTATCTCCAAGGACAAATAAACCTATAACGTTGAAAATAGCATATTCTTATGCAAAATTCTTCGCTCTACAAAAAAGTTTTTATTAGTTTTTTTCCATAAAAATATTCCTTTCAACGTTATTGCGCAGTTAAAGCCATGCATTAAGCACACTTAGTCTTCATACAAGTGCCTCATATATTTTGTGTTACTCATACGACATGGTGTACCTTATAAATACACTACACCTAACTTGAAATTTCAGGCGTGGTCTGCAAACAAAAAACCACTTGGCATATAACTACCACCCTAACGTAAATATGTACGTACGTATGTTTGTAAGTGTGTGTATGTATGCTTGTATGGAGTGTGTGTAGGACGTTGATTGCATTTGGAAATGTTTTAAATGTCATTTCGGCAGTTAGTGCCATACAACTAATGGCATAATGTAGCACTAACAGTTATAAAATATATTTTATCACTAAATTTTCTGTAAGCACGAATGAATATGCCGTTACTTTTTATTCGATCGTGGTATTATTTGCATATAATTTTTTATGCTGTTTTTGGATAATGTGTTAATAAGGATCTTACTTATATTTATTTGAAATATGCTTGTTTGAGCATTTGGTTTGAAAGAAAGTCAAAAGTAATATTATGAGACCAATTTAAGAACGATTACGGCAAAATACAAGAGCTGTATCCAACTTCAAGGTAATGAAACGCATATAATTGGATTATAAGCTTCTTCCATTATTTTCCGATAGATTGCTTTAGTAATTACATTGTATAAGTGTCATATAGTATTAGAAAAGTATGGTTACGTACCAAAATACTTCTCAGACAATTTTGTGATTGCTAAACGCAGTATAGTTTGAATTCGTGTTAAAAGTGGACACCAGCAAACAGAAAATACGTAATGTTAGCATTTTTTCTGCGATGAAAGCCAGTCGGCTGAAAATGTGAATAGTGTCCAAATCGGTAAATAATGGAAAGTCGCTGAGTCCGGCCGACCAGGAAGTAAACAAATAAAAAATTATTGGAGTAAACCTTTCACTTAAAATTGTCTTAGAGAAAATAAGCTAGGGCCTTAAATGGCAATAAGTGTCACACAAATTAACGCAAAAAACCCTCAAGCAGCGACTTTCCACCTGCTGATGCATTGTAAGAAAATCTATCCATTTCTGAGTGGATGGTTACGAGAGAAGAAAAGTGTATCACTTACGTCAATTTCAAGCGAAAGCTGTCGTGCCCGAATTGCGGTGTGACGCAAATGATGATCAGGCCAGGATTGATAGTCAGAAAGGTTTCGCTATGAGCTTAATGTGATTAACAGGGAATCATTTACTAAGTATGAGCTCACACTGTCAATAATTAGACTATTTGAAAGGCAATAGGAGTAGAAACAGATGAGGGCTGGTGTACCACAGGGCAGTGTTTTAGGCCCAACTCTTTATATGATATATTTAGCAGATCTTTCAACAGCTAATAATGTATTGACATACACTTTTGCGGATGACACAGCTTCAGTGAGCCGTAACAAATGCGACATTATAGTAACAAGAATATTAGCGGAGCACTTAAGTTCGGTCGAAGAATGGCTAGCCAACGACGTATAAACGTGAATGAGCAAAAGTGTAAGCATGTTACATTTTTGCGAAGACCAAAAAAGTGCTCGGCAGTAAAAATGAACAATATCATAGTACCTTAAGTGAATGAATTGTGGTATTATTTGCATATAATGAAGTAACTTACTCACCTAAATAAAAGGCTCAAAAAAACATATATCTAGTAAAACAACTTCCATAAAGATAAGTTAAATTCGCTTTTAAATAAAAACTCTAAACTTAGTCTAGACAAAAATGTAGCCAATTTGGGTATATGGCACTCAACAGTGGAGTACGACCTGTGCAACTAATTATCTGGTATAATACAAAAGTTCCAATCGAAAATGCTTAGAACAATTTGTTTGCCTTGGTACATGCGTAATGAAAATATCCATAAAGATCTTGATATTCCTATGGTAAAGGAAGAAGAAGAGGATAGCAAAATGAAATATACTTGTCCTTATATCTAAACGCCGAGATCACACAAACCCGTTGGCTAATGCTATAGTACATTCCTGCCATAAAACATGTCTAAAAAGAAGAGATATGCCTGCGTACTAAATAATGACGTATCGCCAAAATAGCTCAATCATTTGCTTGAGCTTGTCTAGTTTTTAAATAGTTTTAAGATTTTATAACTTATAGTTAGGCTTTCTAAAAAGTAAATTCAATAAATAAAGAGATATTTAAAAAAATTGAGAGGAATGGTGTTCATTAAGGCAGCACCAGATTTCACACGCCGATAATGACTCGATAGAAGCTGCGCGAGCTTAGTTGTTCGGTTCTAATGCATCCGAATGATTTTGTTTGTGAAAAATGCGCTTAATGAGACGCTTGCGACAATCGATTGTCCCAGCTTTTTAACAATTTGGAGCGCGTGTTTCTCGCGAGAAGAGCATTACGAAATTATCTTCAAAATAGCAGCCAGTTTTGTACAAAATGAGACAAATTTGATCTAAATCGGATCACTCTAACAATGCTAAATAAAATGTTCAATTGTTCGGTTGCTTTAATAGAGCCTCAGAGAATATAAGCTGCAGTCGTTAAATCGCATGAACTTGACAGCTTTTTGACAGGACCTGTTCTCGAAATTAATGCATCGTCAAGCTTTGGATGCAAAGAGTCGAAGTTCAGACGTCAAACATTTCAGCGATCGTCCGCGTCGATTCCATCAAATTCTAGTTCAAAATTCGGTTAATATCGTGTTATATCGCTCGGTTTTGATGGCAGCGACATTCTCAGCCTCGTTTCGAAACAAATAAGATTCGATGAAGCCGCCGGACCACAATGAGCACAAACGGGCTGTCTTTGGAGATGCAATGTCATTTTGCTAGTTGTTGAAGCCATTAAGCCAGAAATGAGCTTCATCTGATAAGATTATGTTCCGATGAACCTGAATTTGCTTAATTTTTTATGGAATTTTCCAAGCACTGAAACATGACGTGATGAAATTGCTTATCATTATCTAGTGAAAACTATTAGTTCAGGCAGAAAAGTAAGCAAACTATCATAAAAGATCAAAGAGCTGCAAGGCGAACATGGCGCTTCTGTAGTGGATATTTAAGTCTGCATTGGTTTATCTTTTTCTACAACTGTAACTGTTTATTTTCCTTAGCAGCAAATACCACGAACTTGCATTTTGGCCAAACCATCTAATCAATACCTCGAGCGCCGCAAATGCGTGATCGTTGGTAAACCAACAAACAAAGTAGAAACAACCAGAACCACTAAGTTGTAAGCCAGCCAAAAGAGTATAAAAACAAGTAAAGGTTTTCTTGCTTGGCGCTCGCATAAACACAGAAGTCAACGCAGTTGGAATTGTGCATAAAACAACAGTTACATGATGCCGCCTACGGCTGATGGCCAAAATAAAAACAACGCGCACTGTGGGTGGTAATATTTAGACGTCTAAAAGTCACAAAGCGTGAGCAAAAACTGCTGGCAACGTTACAAGCGCGGCTGAGAAGGAGCTTAGAGCGAAGAAATGGCAAATAAACTCAATTTTTTTTAACAAAGCAAAATGCAAGATAAATATAATAACAAATAAATAAGCGAATGAGAAGAAAAAGATATACAGAAAACTGGGAAATGGTGGCATAAATAATAGAAAACTTAAAAAATGTATTTTACGCCAGAAAATCTACCAAAATACGTCAAATGAAATATATATCCATATTTTATATAACGGTAAAAAACAAGCTTAATTTAGCCAAATTTTTTATGTGTAAAATGTGAAATACAAACGTAATTGCGCTGCCAACTGAGCTGACAAGCCAATTGGTGTATTTAGTTAAGGTTGAGTGAGAGCCACGTGGCGTATGAGCAACATTTGTGGCCGCAAATAAAATGTGTTGAATCACGTTTTTTAAGCTCTCAAATTCGTATTGTGTAACATATGTGCGATTTCAAAATATTTTTCAGTGAAATATGTGGTGAGTAGGAGCAAAAAGGTCTCTTGCAATATAAGTACAGATAATCTCCACATAAATATTTTGACATATGTATGTTTATATGTAAGCGAACTTTTTCATCAAAATTTCAGGCATTGTTTTAGCATTTCAACAGAATTGTCATTATCAGCTGTTTAATCTTTGTGACAGCCCATCAGCCATGCATGGAAGCAAGAAATTAATGAGTTTTTAAAATGTTAATCACAAAATAGATAATGTTGCATTGTCGAGCGTTAAGTAAAAAGTTTTCAGCATAATTTAAGCTGAATGGAGCGCAAAGCCAGTGAGTGAAAGCTGATCACATATTTAGTTGTATGAAAATAGACATATGAACAAACAAATACAACATATATATGGTTATGTATGCAAGACGAATAAACGATTTTATCAACAACTTCTCTACGCCGGAAGTTTAATTAAAAAATCGAAATCTAACATTTTAGTTGGTGTAAAATCGCTCGACTGCAACGAAATTCTGTTACGCAACAAAATTACGTCACAAATTAACGTAGGCAGAGTGCAACCATAATTAATGGCTGACCAATTTCTATTTTTTTGGGCTTGTTTGAAATAAAAATTTATAAATAAAAAAGTTTAAGAGTTGCCACCTGTTTGCAATTTATTATTAAGAATTGGATAAAACAAAAAAAACAGGTAAAAATATACATATGTATATTGTATTACACTATAGAGCTTTAAAAGGGGTATATATTTTTAGAGTTGCCAGCTGCTTAAAAATGTAAACCTGAATTTAAATCATAATTTGGTTCTAACAAGTAATTATAGTGTAATAATTACATTTAAGTGGTTTATGAAGTTTGCTACTAAAATTTTTTTGAATAGGGACAAATGTAAAAACTTATAAAACTAATTTTGAAATAATAAAAAAAATTTCAAGGGTTGCCACATAGTTAAGGGTCTACAGTTAAATATATTTGTGTGAAGTTGACAGTTGTTTAAATATTCAAATTTAACATACTTCGGTTTTATGAAGTTACTATAACTAATTTAAAGGATTTGGAGTAGGGTTGCCACTTTTTAAATTTTTTTTATTTTTTTCAATTCATATAAAAATGGAAATATTTAATAAATAAACAAAATAATTTTCAAATAATGAAAGAACTTCAAGGGTTGCCAGCTAATTGGTGTTTTTTTGATAATACTAAAAACGGTATATATTTTGGTATGTTGCATATATGTGTGTACATATGTGTGTACATATGCTCAGAGTATTAGGAAGGTCTACAGTTGAACACATCTTTTAAAGGAGTTGCCAGCTGTTTAAACATTTAAATTTATCAGAACTTAATTTTAACAAATATTGGATTTGAGCCAAAGATGCTTATGTACATACATATATAGTTTAATGGGGAAAAGTATTTCTTAAAAATGTTGCCACTTGTTTATAAAATATATTATTTAAATCCATAAAATTATGGAAATATGTGTGTAATTTGAATATCAAACTAACTTAAGAAGCTTTAAATAGATTTTTAGTCGTGAATGTTTTATAGAGCGTTACCACCTATTTCAAAAAAGTATGTTTATTTAAATGGTTGAAATAAATTAAATATATGTATGTAAATACCGTAGAAACACAACGATATATCAAAGCATAAAAATTGCATGCATTTTAAGATACATACATATGGATGTATGTATGTAGATATTTTTTAGGAGTTGCCAGTTGTTTACAAATTTAAATTATCCAGAATTTTTTTTAATGAAGCTATTGTCAAATTGCAAATGCTCTAAATGGGTTTATGAAGTTTTATAGGGAAATTATTTTTGACGAAGGTTGCCACTTGTTTAAAAATCAATTTTTGTAAATTGATAAAATATGTAACCTGAATATCAAGCTATTTCTATTTCTAGTGGATATATTTTTACTAAGAGTTGCC
Source organism: Bactrocera tryoni (assembly GCF_016617805.1). NCBI lineage: Eukaryota > Metazoa > Arthropoda > Insecta > Diptera > Tephritidae > Bactrocera > Bactrocera tryoni. The sequence goes on along the minus strand of NC_052503.1, from coordinate 20,329,983 downwards.
ACCCTTTTAAAAAAATATTATTTTTTAATAAGTGAAATAATTTAAATAACTTTACTTTAAAAAATATAAAGTATTATATCAATTTGATGAAAAACTTGTGTATCGCAAAGTAACAAACAAAACAAAACCGATGACCAAAGTAACAGCATTTTGGATTCTGAAATATTTCTACTAATTAAAAATTCCGAATGTTTCATGACGCGCGTACTTTTTCATATACACTTGTTATTATTATTTTAAAAAAAATTTTGCGTTTTAAGTTATCGCGCTGTAAACTTCGAATCCAGACAACTAAATAGAGGCATATTATTTTACAGGGCCAAAATTTGAGATTTAATATTCATTTACGTTGGCATTCATGACTAATTCTGCGCCTAATTATGCTAATAAAAATTTAATTACTTTCATTACTCAACTTAATTACACTGTGCCTACTACTGGTGGTCACACCCTGAAAACATTTCACACGAATATATGTAAAGTATATATGTAAATGTACATACCATATGGAAAGTAAATTTTATAAATTTGGAAACGCAATCATTTTACATACCTGAAAGAGAAGAAGAAAAATAATTTAGTTAATGAATAAGTACCAAGAAGTATTTGTAATTTTTCTTATATTATTTGAGTATGAAATTTTGTGACTTTGAAGAGATTTTAAAGAGAACCATTGGAGCTTAATGGTCGACCGTTGAAATGTATTTGAAAATATAATTGTAATTAAATGATATGAGCAGGTGTTATCGATATCAAATTTTTATGGAACCTTTTACTAAAAGTAGGGAAATGACGAACTGAACTTCATACTTAATTTTATAATATTGAACTAAACGCTTGAAACTTTCGCCAAAAGTTTACGAAGAATTGTTTAAAAGTAGCAGCATTACCATTGACCGTTACATTAATAATCATTAAGTAATTACTCTTCGATAATATTTTAAATTTCAATAATTTTACAATTTCATTGAATTATTTCTTAATGGGTCTAAAGCGATTATTTTAAAGCAGTATAAACATTAACAATTACATTAGTAATCATTATTATGTTTGATTACTAATTGCTATTTTAAATTTACATAGTTTTAACTATTTAGTTGCGTTAAGGTTCAAAGCATCTAAAAGCAACTCTTTTAAGCAGTATTGCCATTAATCATTACATTAGTAATCATTATGTAATTATAATTACGATTAAACTTTGATATTTTCAATGATTATCTTTTTAAAGTAGTTCGATTGAAAGCAATTTTATTACGAGAGATTACTTCCTTTTTATTTTTATATCAAAAGCTAGATGATATTATGTGATTACCTAGAAAACGTGCTGATAAATACTCATTACAAAATTTATTTGGTAATTATTCAAGATATAATAATTACAAAGGATCTCTTTTAATTTTTTCTTTCAATTACCTAAACTATTTTTAACTTTTTAAATGGTATTAGAATCATATTGATTGAAATGAAATATAATTAACGATAATTAATAAATTGATTAGATTTTTAAATGGAAATCGGTAATCATAACAATTAATAATCATTAAAAAGTTCAATTATTGGTAATTAATCAAAAACTTGGATTTTAAAAACGTAATCATTACAATGAATAGGTAATGATTACAATAAGTAATTATAAAAAAACATACTTTTTATAGATTAAAAAATAATCATTACATTGACTGCCAGAGTACAATGAATAAACAGTAGAAAGTTTAATTAATGGTAATTTATCAACTAAACAGAACATTCGAAATGAAGAAGAAAAGTAAGAATAAAGGTGATTTTTGAAAATTTTAATAAAAGATAATTAATCAAAAACTCTAATTTTTAAAAATGTAGTATATTAATTACAAATAATTGGTAGTCAATGAGCAATAATTAAAGATAAGAATTTATGGTAATTAATCAACAAACCAGATTTTTAGCAGATCATTACAATTAATCAGTAATCATTACAACTAATAATTACTAAAAAATACATTGAATGGTAATTAATAAATAAATGAGAAGTTGAAAAAATGAATAATTACATATAATAGGTAATCATTACAATTAACAATAATTAAAATTTATGGTAAGTAATCAAAAAATCAGATTTTTAAAAATGAATTTATTGCAAATAATCATTAAAATTAAAAACTAATAAGAGTAAAATTAATGGTAGTTCATAAAAATAAGAAAATTTTTAAAATGTAATCATTACAATTAATTTGTAGTCATTACAATTCACAATAACTTATAACTAACGTTTATGGGAACTCACCAAAAAATCATATTTTTATCAGATCAGTGCAATCGGTAATCATTACAATTAATAACTACTAAAAATTACAATTAATGGTAGTTAAAAAAAGAGAATTTTAAAAATGTAGTCATTACAAATAATAAGTAATCATTACACTTAGCAATTACTAAAACGTAGAATATATGGTATTTAATCAAATAATCAGATTAAAAATGAATTCGTTGCAAATAATCGGTAATCATTACAATTAAAAGTTAAAAAATTATAATTAATGGTAATTAATTGCATTTAATGATAATTAAATATTAAAAAATAGTAATAAAAGTGAAAGTAAAAAACATATCGGTAGAGATTACACTTTACAATGATTATATTTGACGATTAATCTTAAAATCGAAATGAAATTCGTGGAAAAAAATAATCGAAATAAATACAATTTTGAAAAAATACAATTTTGCCGATTTTGATACCATTAACAGTTATAACCTTGGCTAGTTATTAATTGACAACTTTTGTCAAAATCATTTCATCTACACAACAACAATCTGCAAACTACAACAATTATTAAAATTCTCCCACTATCACTTCCCTTATTGGTTACGTTATGCTTCCCTTTTATTACTATGGTTTCTTGTTGTTTTTTTTAATTTCCTATTTTATCTCACGTGGCAATCATGCACGATTTTTTATGTGCGATTTTTTATTTGCGCAACACAATTCGGTCAATTGATTTTTATATTCTATTTGCAATTGAATTTTTACGAGTGCACTAAAGCGCATGCAACACTTTTTACACAACACTAACGCTTTCACACGTGAACAGGTGAGTGTGTGAGTGTACATTTACATATGCTTTATATTTGCTGGCACGTGTGGCAGCTGCTGTTGCAGATAAACCCGCATTTGCGTCCTTTTTTCTTATTTTGCCACCGACCGCCCCCCTCCCGCTCTCTATCTCGCTCCTCCTCACCTAGTTCAAGTTCTTACTAATTTGCGTAAGTCAAGTGGCATGCAACGTGGCTGTGCGGCAAATTATAATTTCACCTTTCAATTAAAGCAACTTTAGCAATGATTTTTTGCGTTCTTTTTTCATTTGCTCTCTCACCTCACTTCAGGCGCTGTCAGCAGCGAGGTTGTTGCAGTTGCGTTGTTGTTGTTGCCACACTTATTCAATACGTTTTCTGGTGTGTTGCTTGTTGTAGCTTTCAATTCATTGCTAGTTTTGTATGTTGTTGTTGTTGTGCTTTCATTTAAATAATTACCAGATTCAAGGTTATGCAACACACGCAACGGCTTTTCAACCTTTCGCTTACAAACATTTATTGAAGTATTTTAATTAGCATTTATCTTTACTTTAGTAATTTCTGTACTATTGACGCTTTATTTGGATTCAATGCCAATTTTCAACTTGTTTCACAATTATATTCGTAAAAATTTTTATAAATCACCAATACTTGTATTTTTACCGTTATAAACGTAAAGTGAAAATACTAATATTTTTATTTTATCGACACTGAAGTTATGAAATTCGCCAAATATTTTTCTCCTTGTTGGCACAGTAACTGTAATTCACTTTTATCCTAAATGCAGGCAACATTTTTTGATTCCATCAAATTAGTGAGGCAATAAATTTATGACAGTAATGTTACATTTGAACTAAAATAGTCTCCTCATTTACTAAATTCAGAATTCGCCTAAAGGTAGGCAACATTTCATAATTCGCCTAAATGTAGGCAACATTTCATAATTCGCCTAAATGTAGGCAACATTACCATTTTAGGTCAAATAAGTCACCAAATACATTTATTGACTGATAGAATTGTATTATTCTTAAAAATTTTCGTTTTGATTTTTAATAAAAAAACCAAAATTCGCCCAAAGGTAGGCAACATTTCAGAATTCTCCTAAAAGCAGGCAATAACACTTTTGCTGTCAAATTAGTGACTAATTTGTATATTTGTAGACTGAAAACCGTGCATTCTTTCTAAAAAATTTAATTTTTTTCTTTTTGAAACCAATTTCAGAATTCGTCGAAATCTTGGCAACATTTTATTTTGCTAGAACAATTGCATTTTTATTCAAAAATGTCTACTAATCTCACTTTTTTAGTATTAGTAGACTAAAAGAAACCATTCTTCACAATTTTCAAATTCACATCCTTAAGCCGCTAGAACTTTAATCCACTATTCGCCTTAATGTAGGCAACATTTTATATTTCCAACACAAATTATTAACTAAAAAGCGAAAAGAAACACAGCAGCTATTTATAAAAAAGCATTATATACCGAAAACATTGCATTTTTATGCAAAAATACGCGTTAAGTTCATTTCTTTATTCAGAGAAATACGAAAAACACATTCTTATCCTCACAATATGTAAATTCCTACTCAAATTGCATGGCATGCTGAGAAAAAATCAGCCGCCGAAATCGCGGAAAGGCATGACCCAACCACACGCCCGTTGTTGCTGCTGTTGTTGCTTCTATTATTTTAATATACCCTTGAGCTTAAGCATTGCACGAGCACACAGCACTATCGCCAAGTACCGCGATGGTATCTGCATGGAAACCAATAAATAAAGATTAATATCTACATATCTACAGCGCCACATACCATATTCGTATGTTGGTGGTAATGTGGGCGGCACATGAGTTTCGCCGAGTCAAGGTTAAGCACTGCAACCGAATTGATATGACATGTTCGGCGAGTATATAATGGGCAATGTGCTCTTCAGTTTTCTTTATATTATTTGTGTGTTGTGTTTTATTTATTTCAATTTTTATAGCGCATTCGACAGAATTAACTGCATAGGTGGTGACAGTTTATACGAATATATAGAATAAATGAATATATCGATCCGCAGCACTAAACTGATTATTTTGAATTCATACAGTTTTTCATTGACTGACTGCTTAAATATCTTGGTCACAATATTGCCCTTCAAATGCAATGACATTACTTCTTTTGCCAATGGAAGGTGACCCTCTGAGTAAGCTAAGCGCAGCGGTTTCTTTAGTTTCAAACGAGCTGTTGACAGCCTTTCCGTCGTTGGCTATTACATTGTAATTATTTCGTGGTATTCTTTTCTGTGTTTACTGATAATGAATTCGATCATGATGCTCCGAGCTGGGAAATGGTAGTACCACATGATCGAGTCCAAACAGTCTGACTCTTGCCAGCAATTAGTAACAGCTCGTTTGAAAAGTTCACGGCCTGACTTATAGTTAGCGCTAGTTGACACATGGGAGTTTTAGTTAGCCCTCACCTTCAAAAGGCACATGTGTAAATTTGACAGCTGCGAATTATGTCATTTTGAATGAAGCAACTTTTGTTATTGTGATAAAACGGTTGAAAGAATATTAGCGTGTTGGCAAAACATTGACAGAGAAAGCGAAAAAATACAGTTGAAGCAAAAACTTGGCTTGACGATGAGTTTTCGGGCATTGCCACTGGCATAGGAAAGTCAACTATCAAGGATTGGTATGCTAAGTTTAGATGTAGTGAAATGAGCGCTGAAAACGATGAACAAAAAGTCCATAAAATAATGTTAAATGTCCATATAGTGAAGTTGTTCGAGATAGCAAGCACCCTAGTCATATCAGCTGACCGTGTACATCATATGATTCACGAATATTTGGTTACGAAAAAGCTTTTTGCAACGTGAATGCCGCGCGAGCTCACTTTTGACCAGCGAGTTGATGATTCAAGTGTAATAAATCTGAGTTTTTGCGTCGATATGTGACAATGGTTGAAATATGAATTCATCATTTTACTTCGAAGTTCAAGCGACAGTCATCCGAGACGATGAACCCACTTCAAAAGGGAAAACTCAACAAATGGTTAACAAGGTTATGGTGACTCTATTTTGGATGCTCATGAAATAATTTTGATTGGGTACCTTGAAAAAGGAAGGCCCATTAACAGCGACTCAGGGGCGGATTCAGAAAAAGTTTTTGGAGGAGGGAAATAAACATATACTTGAAACATGAAGATTATTATATTAAATATAGATGTCTTTATATAGTTTAATATCATGGTGAAAAAGCTTTAAATCGACCTACTAATATCAAATCATACTAAAGGGGACATAAGTACTTCATTTTGTAACAAGTAATACTGTAGTCAGTTCGTATATTGAATAAAAAAATTTCACGATGTGGGTCAAGTTTTGCGAATCTTTCGATAACTTCATCTGCAAGGACTTCAATGTCATTATCCGTGTGCTGCAACGCCAGGCTGATAAATCTTTCTCGAAGCATGTTCATCCTCAGCTACGTTATCATGCGGCGAAGTGCTGAATATGCGAAAAAAACTATGAATTATGGAACATAGGTCTACTTTGCAGTTCTTAAACGCTGCCAATGCAGTAGTCGGTAACTTGTTGTTTTTCGACTTTTGCTTCTGTCCTCAATGGCATACTTTTTTAGAAAAGCACGTCTTTAAATCCTCGCCAATTGTATGCAACAAAGGAATGTACCCTCTGGTATTCTTCGCAAGTTCTCACGCAGAAATTTTCGCGTTTTGCTTGTCGGCCGCAGATTTTTGGGTTTTCTTTCAATTCTACCGCCATTTTTTTCGTGGCTGAATAATTCGGAAATATACCTCGACTTTTTGTCTTCGATTTCCCTATATGGAAACATTTTGTTCGTGATTAGCCTAAGAGAATATAGGGGCACTATATTTAGTAATTTTTAAAATTAAATTTGGTGCTAGGCATCCCAACAACATCGGGTCCGCTAGAAGAAATCCTTGATAGGTTTCGTATTTCTTCTGAACTCCTCTCATTTTGGTGTATCTAATACAAAAACAAATTACTAATTTCAAGACGAATAATATTAATCCAATTCAATATATTATCCTTTTTCAAATTTCCCCCATTTCCCCCCCTCTGAATCCGGCACTGAGCGACTACTACATTATATTATTGGATCGTTTGATGGAAGAAATCACTAAAGATGGTCGCATTGAAAGAAAAAAATGGTGTGTCGCCAAGACAAGCCACTGAAAACGATGAAAAAAAGCCATGAATTTGGCTTCAAATTGCTTCCCGCTTATCGTATTGTGCAGATCTGATCCGCAGTAACTATTTTCTGTTCTCGCAACTCTTAAGAATGCTTGGGAAGAAAATCTCATCGATAGAAGAGGTGATCACCGAAACTGAGACCTATTTTGAAGCAAAATACAAATTGTACTACAAAAATAGTATCAGAAAATTGCAGGGTTGTCATAATCATTGAATCATCCTTGAAGAAAACTTTTTTTTTTATTCGATATACAAGTATCTGCATGAAATTTGACACAGGTTATGGCCCAAGGCAGCGCTACAATCTCCTAACAAATTGCTCAGATTCCAACCACTGTAACATATATTTAAGTTCGACAAGATATCTTCATGAAATATGGCATAAGTTATTCAATATAACTTATCTTCGCTATAATTTCCGATTATATAGTTTGGTTCGAAACATTGGAGCATATAGCTTCCATACTGGCTGACAGATCAAAATCAAGCTTCTGATACTTTTACACGCTTTTAAAGAAAAGAAATGGTGCTGTTATGCACATTATAGCTGCTTTTCAACAGTTAACTTCGGTATTTTTTTTTGTTGCCTTTTGTTTGCTTAATTTCCGCCAAATTTATTGCTCTAATTTTCGCATGAAAATTAAGCCCCTTGGCATGCTATTATTTAGATATAAATATAAAATTGTTGAAGTTAATAACAGTACAAACCAATTGAAAATATATCGGCGTTATGCCGAAAAAAACTGTTAGCTTTTGAAATGTATTCTCCTGCGAAATATTTCATTTCATTTCATTTCATTTACCAGCCAAAGCGATAATTTTAATAACCCCCGACTGTGGCGGGCGCACAGGTGAATCAGCGCGCACTTTCATATGCACAAACAGCCAACGCACGCAACATCCATTCATATAGATGTCTGTGTGTGCGCGTGTGTGTTTGGTCCACACCACGTGCGCCCGTGTGAGTGGCAAGTAATGAATATTCAGCATTGCTGTGAGTTGTCTGCAATATTCGTTGTTCGTTGTTGCTGTTCCATCATTGTTGGCAATTGCTGATGCTCGCATAAATTATGGGCACAACAGCAACAACAACAACAACAAAACAGGCAGTATTAATATAAACAAAACGAGGAAGAAATATTATATAAAAACAACAAAAAAAAAGTACAAAATCAGAATAAAAGAGTAACATGGCTTGTGGCCTCGCATTCATAACGCTCACACACATATACATATAAACATATATATTGGCACGCACATACATGCATACACGCCCGCAGTCACAGCTTCTTTTTCAGGTGCTGCACCCACACACACGCATAAACTAGTTAGAAAGTTGCGCGGGCCAACCAGCAACGAAACCGCAACGCCGTGGCGCCTGCCGCCAGTCGCCGTGACAACAACAGCAACAATTGCAACAATGGCAACAAAACATTTGCTGAATGCGAGCATGTTAGTTGCATAACAAATTGTTTGTTTATGTGCAGCGCAGCGAGCGAGCACTGTAGATAATGCATGGCGCCTGGCAGAACAGAAAAAATACAGCAACAACAATCATAAAAAACAATGTCGAGTCGGCTTTGGCGCAAACTAATGTTGCAGGCAACTCTACTAATGCGGTCGCGTGTTTATTTATTATTTTAACATTTTTTAGAATTTTATATTGGTGGGTATGTGCTTGTGTATGTGTGCATTAGGGTTCACTTATTTACAAAATTGATGTTTTTATAAGCAGAATGAGGTATATTTAGTATGCCACGTTGTTTTTAACACCTAAAAAAGAACTCCTAAACGAAATCATAACGCTATAGCATATAGCTGTCATACAAACTGAACGTTCAAAACTTAGTTTTTGTATGAAAAAGTTTTTTATTTGAGGAGATATCGTCACAAAAATTTTCATGAATTATTCTCTAAGGCAAAGCTACAATGAGTTACGAACTTTTTTTGATCGGACTACCATAGCATATAGCTGCCATACAAACTGAACGATCGGAATTCAGTCCTTGTATGGAAAACTTTTTTATTGGCGGAGATATCTTCAAGAAATTTAGCATGGGTTATACATTGAGGCAGTGCCACGATATCTGTATAAATTTTTTTAAATCGTACCACTATAACATATAGCTGTCATATAAACTGAACGATCAAATTCATGAATTTGTATGGAAAAATTTTTTATTTGGCGAGATATCATCACAAAATTTGGCAAGAGATATTCTATAAAGCAACGCTACAAAATCTTAAGAAATTTTTTAGATCGGACCACTGTATCATATAGCTATCATATAAACCGAATTATCAAATTCATGTCTTTGTATGAAAAACTTTTTTGTATGGCGAGATATCTTTACGAAACTTGGCAAGAGTTATCCTTTAAAGCAACGCTCCGATATCTAAAGAATTTTTTTATATCGGACCACTATAGCATATAGCTGTCATATAAACCGAAAGATCAAATTCATGCCTTTGTATGGAAAAATTATTTATTTCATCAGATATCTGCACGAAATTTGTACGAGTTATTCTTTAAAGCAATGCCACTATATTTCAAAAAAAAGTTTAGATCGGACCACTATAGCATATAGCTGCCACATAAACCGAAAGATCAAATTCATGACTTTGTTTAAAAAAATTTTTTATTTGATCAGATATCTTCACGAAATTTGGCACAGCTTATTTTCCAAGGCATCGCTTTAATCACTGAATATATTTTCCAGCTCGGCTTACCACATCATATAGCTGTCATACAAATAAATTAGGTTCTTACCCGATATTTCTTCATTTGTGAAAGGAGTTCCTGCTTCAGTGAAGCCAAAGTTAACGATTTTTTTGTTTTTGTTGTTTTTTTTTTTTGCAAATACCTGCTAAATTTTCAGTATTTGCTCTAAAAATTTAGCTAACGTAAACTAAGATTTTCAAATTTTTTGCATGAAATTTTTTTCTCGCTAAAAAATAAACCTTCAACTTTGAAAATAGCATAGTCTAATACTAAATTTATCACTAACTCCACATGTACACATGCTTTTCTCTAGAAAGCTACTCCTTTAAAAGTTTTACGCTGTTGAAGTTAGGCATCAACTTCACGGTATATGTACATACAGTACACCATGACGTATAAGCAACATACATTCTAAAATTCTCTTGTACCAAAGCTCAGTACAGTACTTGATGTATAATTTTAACTGCAAATAACTTTGAAAGGAGTGGTTTAAACGAAAAACATCAAACGGATTTTTTGTAGAGCGCTCAATTTTCTACTAAAATTTTGTTTTAATTAATTTTTTAATTAATTCTTTAATGCAATATATGAAAAGATCTCATCTCAGATTCATGAAAAATATGTAATTTACCATTCTAAATTTAAAATAAAGAGATGTATACATGATGTAGAATTTTTCTCGTGCAAAAACTAAAACCTGAATTTTACAAAAGCTCACCCTAATACACATTTATATACATACATACAAACATAATTACATCGCCTGTTTATGCACACTCATATTGGGCGTCGTTTTTTCTAAATAAAATTTCCGCTATTTGCTGGTGTTTAGCGGTTAATTATGCATGTTGGCGTTTGCGCAGCATCACACACACACACACACAAACAACTATACATTTACAAATAGCCTGTGTTACAAATGAAATTGTTTTTTATTAATGATGAAAAATGGCTACAACAACAAATTACTACACCGCTTTAACACCATTTTGTGGTTACTTGCATGCAACATTTAGTCTAATTAATTCTAAGCCGATTAAAATGGCTGCTGGAGTGACGGTCAACTTTGTGTCTATAAGTTCACACTGGCAACTTAGAAGTAACTTAGAAGCAGGTAGCGTTGTTATGCTTTTTGTTACATTCAGTATATGTATTTTAAGGTGATTTAAAAAAAAAATAATAATAATTTCAAAATATTAGTTCCTCTAGCATTGATTGCTAGCTCTATATGTATGCATACAACTTCTTTTGAATGAATGTACTTGCTTTTATACTAAGTTACATAGACCTTGGGGTGGTAGCTTCAACTACTTGGATATATAATATGTTAATCAGATGTTTCAAGTAGATAGAAAAATTAGCACGAATGAATTTCTTATATTAGTAAACTCGTCTGTCAGTTTTTGAGATATCGATATGATATCTACATATGTACAAACTGACCGAGCCAAATCAAATCCTTGTCTGGAAAACTTTTCTATTTGACAATATATCTTCATGAAATTTGGCATGAAGAATTGTCCAAGTCAACGCTACCATCTCCGCAATAACTGTTTTAATACTATCACTATAGTATATAGCTGCCATACAAACTGAACGATCTGAATCCAGTTTTTGCATGGAAAACTTTTGTATTTGTTGAGATACCTTCACAAAAATTGGAACAAGATATAGGTAAAGCCAGCGGTATAGTCTCTCAAGAAATTGTTTAGATCGGACCACTATAGCATATAGCTGCCATACAAACTGACCGAACAAAATCAAGACCATGATCTTTTATATCCTTTTATGCTAAAAAAATTGCACCTGTAGAGCATATTAAAAAAGTTATAAACCGTTCGCCGAAGTAAGTAGCTTTTCTTGTTTAATTATTACTTTATTGGAGCCGACATTAGCCTAAGAGATTGATAATTTTTCAGAAAGTGTGAGATTGTTGGAAATAGTTGCTAAAATTCTATTTCCTAGTCAAAACTGCTAACCGAATTTATTGTGTAAGCACTTACTAGTTATATGAGTCAATTCAATATTTTCAGAACATCTTCAACGCAGTCGCCAAGATCATTATAAATACGTAGAAGTAATATATTAGGTCTTAACCTAGGAAAAATCTATAAAGGATTAGCTCTAACAGCACTAACTTTTATATAAGAAGCACCAAAGGTAGACAAGAAAAGCTTAAATTCACTTGGCAAAAAATATTCTAGTTCCAGACCTGCGAAAGGCAACTCCAATAGGATAGTAAGCGCAGATGTCATAACTGATATGATTATTTGAAAAGTTAACGAGAAAAACTTGTTTAATAGTTATATTTATCGACAAGTGAATATCGCAAAATGCTTTCCGACAAAAATGCCAACAAATATTAGAAGAATAACGGCGCTGATTTAGTCGAACGTAATAACAATGTCACTACACTGAGCAGAAACCTTGACTGCCAAATCTTACAAGTAGTTTATATCTACCGGCAGGTATCCGTACCAGCCCTTCCACACTTCAAGCATTGATCAACCGGCGGGAAGGGTGCAAATATGGTTTACAGTGCACACTAAAGACACAAAGCATCATGAAGAAATCTGGTCACTCATACGCCATGTGGCACCAAAATTCTGTTTTTTATATATTGAAGCTCTGCTTAAATTAACACATTTTGAAGAATTTAAAGATTAAGTTAGTGGCAAATGCCAGCCATCTATCGTATCTATGCCTTTTTCAATACAATTTCTAAAAAATGTAAAAAACAATTTTCGGTTTTGTATGAAAAATACCTTTTGCCAGTTTAAATTAATTGGTATTATAGCCTATAAATAAAAAAAAAATTGTAATTCCTTTTATGTTCTCAAAGTTTAACTATTCAAGAATATTAATAAAAACGGACTTTTAAAAATTAAAATTTTTTCGAATATATATGCATTCGGAGATATAGTTATACGAGAAACCTAAAACCCGTTTTCACGGAATTTTATTCATCAAATTTCTGCAACGATTTCTCAAGTTCTACTAAGCCGCTTAAAAGAAATTTTTAGCGAGCTATCTTTATAGAGTTGTCGATATCTGAAAGTATCCATATCGCCAAAATTCCAAACAGTCTAAAAGCAGAAAAATGTTTTTTTCATACTGTCGAAATTTCGTGAAAAAAATTAAAATTTATGCGCAGAATGGGACATTATTCTAGAATACTATTTTTTAAATAGGGGGTATGGTCATATGACAATTTTTTTAGACACCCTCCTGTATCAGCTGCTAATTTGTGGAAACTTTAATTTTTTTTTAACTTACCCCTTACTTATGTGATGCTGATTTATAACTAATAAACGAGTTTAGTAAAAATATTAATTCCAGTTTTTACGATACTTCGAATATTCAACAAAAAAAGCCCGTAATTCATGCCTCTAGACTAGAATACTTTCATAACACAACTGGGGAAATGTAAAGCAGAAATAAAACAAATAAAGTAAGTATAGCGATAAAGAGCGAATATTTAACGAATTTGTTACTCATACGCCCTGCAGCACCGAAATCATATGTGCATGCATATGTACTTGTATAACGTATCCTTCGATGATGGATCACACATTGTAAGAGAATCGACAAATAAGCAAAGAAATTCACCATTATCCCTCCTTGCTGAAACGTAATGAAGGCAGCGACAAGTTTGAAATTCAGAGAAATCCAACAATTTTTTTACACCAAAGTTTTCGTTTCGATTGTACGAAATCAAAAATATTATTTTCAACACGCTTTAATTCTAAAAAATGTCTATACCAAGACCAGACGAATAAAAAAGCTGTAAAAAGTGAAACACACCGTACACTAAAAAATTCCATCACTCATACGCCCTGTCGCACCCAACTAAAAACCTCCAAAATTAACACATTTTAAACAATTTAAAAAGTAAACGTGCCTTCACACTATGAAATTTATCACTTTCAAGCCGGCACCAACACCCCCGCACGACTAATTGCCAGCAGGCAAATGCATCAAATTGCATAAAAGCGCATAATATGTAAAGCAAAAATGGAGTACTTCCGCAAATCTAAATGCACATGTCTTTGCGCCATCCCAAGGGCCCACACAAAGCGCACACACACAAACACATACAGCCAGCACTTTGAAGCACCGCACAGCATATGGCGTGGACTCGCTGCGGCTTTTGCTTTTGCTCCGCCGTTGGTGCGAAATTTCGGTACGTTAAATTTTGAGTTAGGCACACGTTGCTTAGTGCAAGTCTACCAAGAATGTCTCGCACATATATGTATGATGCCGCTAGCGCATGCAAGTTGGGTAAGGCAAACGTTACGCATGAGCGGCCTTGCATATACTAAAACATATGTGCGAGTGTGTGTGCGTGTGTTTTGGGCGCTTATATGTGCTTGTTAATTTGTCGGCACTCAAAAGTTTGTTACTCGCTGGAAATTCAGATTAACCCGCAACGCAGTAAATAAGCTAGTGTGGCGAAACTTATGCGCCAATGCACACACGTATGTGTGTATGGGTGTGTGTATGTATATGTGCTGTGCCTTTAGTTAAAATAACGTGTCAAGTAATAGTAATTTAAATATTATTTCTGTTATGGAAAGTTAATTCGTGCAGAAAAATTATATATTGGTTAGAATGCGGTGGCATTTGTTAAAAATTGTCGGGGAAAGTGTGGCATAAATATGTAAATTAAATATGCAATCAGTTAGCATTTCTTTCTCAGTTATTTTGTGATGTTCCGCAGTCTCTTTGGCACAAATGAGAGATACATATATACCAAATTTAATATAATTTAAGTTTATTGTATGTATTTTTTTTTTTTTTTTTTGTAGAAAAACAACTGGATGACTGGATCTCTTTGAGACATAGAAAGGTAACTTAGCAAAAAGTTTCATAACTTCATTGGAGCTTAAAAGCGTAATGTTTCGTTGTGGTATTTGTATGAACACAGCCAAAAAAACAGGTAATGGTGCATCAAAGCTGTTGAAAATAAACAACTAAGAAAGGGTTTCTTTGGGTTTAACCGAACATTTAATATGTACTCTGGCAAAACTTTATAACAAATGGCTTGAAAAGTCGTAGGCTGATACATAGATAGTACTATTACTATTATTATTAAGATTCTTAGAAGAGCTGCTAGAACAGCTGCCGAACAATTACTTTATGAGATATACCATTTTGGGCGAAGCAACTTGTGTTGGTTTACAAAAATTGATGGAAAGAAATTTTGTGTGCTAATAATACTGTTGAAGCCAAGTTCGATAACATTATTTGAACTCTGCACCAGCGAAATTAATACTTGAAAATTGATTTTCTAAGTTCAAAGAAAGGGAAATAGGCACTGTTGATGGCTGTTACCGACGAAAACATCAAAACAGTCCCTAAAATATGTAATTACCAATGCGCATAAAGTGAAGTTGTTCGAGATATCTGAGACCTTACGGATATCATAAGAACATATTTTATATATTGTGAATGAATATTTGGGTATGCCAAAGCTCTGTACAAAGTGGTTGCCGAGCAGCTGACTTTTATCCAAAAATAACGACAATTTATGATTCGGCGCAGTGTTTGAAGCTCTCGAATCGTAATAAAACAGAATTTTTTGCTTTGATATACGACAATGGCTAAAACATGGCTTCGTCATTTCAGATTGGAGTCCAACTGACAGCCAACCAAGTAAACTTCATACGATGAGCCGCTCCAACGCGAGGAAAAGACGCAAAAGCAGGCAATGTTAAGACATCAGTATTCTGGGATGCACGTGATATAATATTCATCGACTATTATTAAAGGGAAAAAACATCAACAGCGACTATTACATTGCGTTATTGGAACGTTAACAAAATAAAATCGCGAAACAATAACCCTTTTGAAAAAGAGGAAAGTGCTTAAGACAATGTACTGTGTCATAAATCAATAAACACGATATCGAAATTTCATTAACTAAGCTTCGAATTGCTTCCGCATATATCGTATTCTATCGATCTGACCCCAAATGACTATTCCATGTCTTCAGACCGCAAGAAAATGTTCGCTGGAAAGAAATTTAGCACCAATGAAGAGGTAATCGCCGAAACTGGGGCTTATTTGGAGGCTTGAGGAAAATGTTTTATAAAAATGCCATTGAAAAATTATAGATAACTAAAGATAACTAAATTGAATAATGAAATTAAATTTTATACAAAAGGAAATAATAATGATCTGTGTTAGCCTACGAACTTTTCAGCCCACCTGATTTGATGAAAATTTAAGAGATAGTCAACCTGTTCACCAATATGCGCGAATAGTTCAATCAGAATTTTGAAATTTGTGTCTTAATTATAAGAGACTTCTAGAATTTTATACAGATTAGACACAATTACATAATGTTATTAGAAAAAGCAACTCTCTGAATTTCGTTAAGCATCTCACATACTGACCGGTATATACAAGTATTGTATATGGTACGTGAGATTGAAAAACTTTATATTAACCAAATGGAGACAAGAGGAGGTATTCATGTGATTTCATCAACTTTTGATACAAAGAACATCAATTTTGAAGTAAATATAATATTTGAAGTTCAACACATGTATACCACAGAATTCTAAGAAAATTATCAGTAGAAAAATTATCTCTATGTATAATTTTGATGTCAGCTCCTTTAAAGGCCTACCGTAGCATTTTAGCTGTGATATTTAAAGCTTTTGACGTATCGTTTTTAATATTTAAGGTATTTTCGAAATCTTTAGACAAGCATTTAGACTAATTGATTGGTAGTCTTGAATTCTATATCTGTCTTAAGCTAAGTTTTATTTGTATGCCCTGAGCAGTGTAAGTATACAACGAACACTCAGAGGATTGTTAGTCTGAGATCATAAGATTTATATCTGACCTGGTCTACGGAAAGGGGGCTTAGGTGTCAAAAAAAGGGAGAACAATTAATGAGATAACGAGAAACTGACGATTATTTTTAACAGCTTTTCCCAGAAAACTAGTTTTCGCACGTTAGCTCGCTTTTCGTAGACCAGGTAACATATAGTGATTTTCATTAGGTACGCTACAAAAGTAAACCGATGGGGATAGCAAACGACGCCATAATTTTTCCCGTTCTCTTGACATTTCTCTTTAGCAAGGTTCGTCATTTTATCATGGAAAGATATACGATCCAACAACGAGTCGAAATTACTCAAATTTACCACCGAAATTTGTAGACAGTGGCTTCAACTTTAAGAGCGCTACATCTAGTTTATGGTCGTCATAATCGTCCTGTCAGATCAACAATTGAACGCTTAATGTACATATTTTAATGCACAAAATGTTCACGTACCACTGAGACAAAGAAGTTCCCGTAGTGTCGAGAATATGGCTGCCGCTAACGCATCAATTGAGGAAGACTCAAATTAGTCTCTCTCATGACGTTCTCAAGCATTGGGCATCATCTGTATGACCACGTTGTGGTGAATTTTCCGAAAAGATCTTGGCCTACATCCTTGCAAGATCAAATTGACGTAAGAGTAGAAGCCGCTTGACCACCATAATCGTCGTATGTTCGTGAATTGGGCTGAGCAACGATTGAAAATGATACGGATTTTCATCAAAAAATCATTTTCAGCGATGAGGCTCATTTCTGGCTGAATGGCCTCCTCAATAAGCAAAATATGCATTACTGGTTAGGCAGCAATCCACACGTATGCCATAAGCCACCAATGCATCCTCAAAAAATTACGATTTTATGCGTTTTATGGGCCGGTTGCAGCTTTGAGCCTTACTTCTTCCATGATGATCAAGACCGGCACGTTACTGTGATTGGGGAATCGCCACCGCTCAATGATAACCGAATATTTTTGCCCTAAATTGTATGATACGGACTTGGACAATATGTGGTTCCAACAGGACGGCACCACAAGCCATACAGCGAATGTCTCAGTCGATTTATTGAAAAGCAAGTTTGGTGAACGTGTTATATCACGAAATGCCCAGTCAATTGGCCGCCTCGGTCGTGCGATTTGACGCCTTTTAAATATTTCTTGTAGTGCTACGTCAAGTCTATGGTCTATGCCAACAATCCAGCAACGATTAATGAACTTCGTACGCATATCGAACGTGAAAGTGCAGCAGTATCGGCCGATTTAAGCTTGAGAACCGTCGAAAATTGCGTTCTGGACTTCTGCAAACGTGCCTGTGGTGGCCAAAAGAATCGTGTTCTATGCAAAAGTCATGTGCTTTCACAGGAATAGAAACATAGAAAAACATTTTATATAAGTGATTAGCTTGGTGAGCTGAATTGATTTAGCCATATGTCTGTCTGCATATACGAAAACTAGTCACTCAGCTTTTGAGATATCGATTTCAAATTCTGCATATGACCTTTTTTCTCCAAGAAGCTGCTCTATCATACGAATCGTCGATATCCGATCACTATAGCATATGGCTGCCATATAGACTGAAAGATCAAAACACAGTCTTTATATAGATAACTTTTTTGTATGATGCGATATCTTCACTAAATTTGGCATGGATTATTATCCAAAGCAAAGCCATACTCTCCAAAGGAATTGTTTAGATCACACCGCTATAACAGATAGCTGCCATACAAACTGAACAATCAAAGTCAAGTTTTTGTATGGACATTTTTCTTATTTGACGAAATATCGTCACGAAATTTTAAGTTGATTATTCTTTTACATAACGCTAGAATATCCGAAGAAAAATTTCAGATCGCTGGCTGTCATACAAATTAGCAATAAAAAATGAAGCTCTTGTAAGAAAGAGTTTTTATTTGTAAAGAGTATTTCAGCTTCTGTGCAATCTATGTTAATATTTTTTCTTGTTTTTAATAACAAAATGGTAGGAGACTTTAAATTTCGGAGATATCGTTTCAGATCCCAGCAAAATAAGCCAGAAATCTTTAATAGCGAGCGAAGTATTACAAAAGCAATTTGCAGTTGCATTAAAAATTGATGAAATGCTTTGAACATCAATTAACTATTTCCACAGAAAACTTGATTTGAACAGCAATTTATTATTTACATAGAAAAAAGTATTATTTTCCCACAACTAAGCCTTCTAATCGAGAATTCAGTACATTAAGTACTAAAAGAAGGCATGTAAGCCAACATTCAGTCAATAAAAAGTAACTGCATTTACTTTAAATTGCATTTTAAAAGTAGAACAAAGTAGTACACAGTTTAAGCAGCAGCCACACGCTTTACAAAGAATACACAATAATACATTTCTTTTAAATCAACGTTTCTTGCTGTCTTAAAGCGCAAATCATACTAGAAAAAATCTTAAATAAACACACACAACATTTAAGCAGTTAGTTGAAAATAAGTTACCTCATCTCTTTGCCAGGCACTTTGTATTGTATGCAATTTTATAGAAGAAGCAGCTAAGCGTGAGACTAGCTAACTATGCGCTGCTGTGTGTATATGTGTGCGTGTAAGCACATGTACGAGTGTGTGTGTGTAAGTAGTAGCCACTAAACGAACACTGTGACGCGGACACTATATAAAATCAGTAACGCAGCACACATAACGGTACATAGAACAACACGTTTATGATTTTTTTCTATTTTTTGCTTTTTGCTGCATACTTTTAGGCGTAGAAGGTGACACTGGCTAGTTAGGCTTGCAACTTTGAGCCACCTCAACACAATATTCGGTAGATTAGCGCATTGCTATTGTTGCTGTTGTAGGTTTTGTTGTTGTTGTAGGTTTTGGTGTTGTTTCAGGTTTTGTTGTTGTTACGATTACAATTTGTTTTATGCACATTGCCACACTTTCATTTCATTTGATTTCACTGCACTTTGCTTTGTTGTTGTTGCTGTAAATACGCGCGCTTTATGGCCTCAAGCGCTAAAAAACGCTGACACAAATTGGTGCGCCCCTAAACAACGGGCGAAGCGCCAGTGAATGCCTTCAAATACACGCACACAAACACGTATATAAGTGTATTGCAGAGATTTACACTTTTTGTTGTTGTTGTTTTCTTTTTACCAGATTTGTGAGCACTCTTAGCACTTGTCTGCTATTTCTTCTATCTTTCTAAGCCATAAAACACTTTTATTATCGTTTCAATAACTGAATTTTTAATTTATATTCCATTGTTGGCTTGAGACTTGAAGCTTGTAGCTCAATGGTTGATGCATCAAAAACACGGGCACGTCAAAAACGAAACGCTGCTGCGAAGACGCACACAAAAAGCCACATGCAATTTTACAAGATAATAAAAATTTTTCAGTTACAAAATGACCGCATGAATGCTGATACCACACTAGGCCACAAATTAAGCGCGACAAGGCGACTGCCGGAGAGTCGGCTCGCCGCGTTCGCGTCTCTCCGCGCGCAGCATCATTGAAGCTTTTCCAATCACATGATGTTTGGGATGAGCATGAAAAGCTCGGACACGGCGCAGGGAAATGTGGCGCTCAGTGAAAAAGTATTTTTGGAGCGCGCTAAGGCAAGTAAGCAACCGTAAATGCATATACTCTCACCTGTAACGGTACTTTTGAGTGTTTCTTTTTCATAAAACTAAGAAATATATATTTGGAATATTTTACTTCTTACATTAAAGCTGCCTATTTCCTCATAAGAAACCCTCATTTCTTGCTGTCGCGCTCAACAACTTTCCACTGAGCCTCAGTTTTACGTGTGAGCACAAATTTGACAACCGAGCACATGCTTGACGACTGCGCAAAAGCTAACGCTCGCTGCTCACGTTGTCCTCGCCAATTTTGCTGAGGAAATTTGACAGTTGGTGGTCTTAACAGGTCACGTATCGCTTTCTAGTAGGCTCTCTACAGTCCAGCTGTGAGCGTTATTGCATGTTTTATGCTCTCTCTATCCAACTTATGCTCTCTCTATACCACTTACGCTCTCCCGTTCACACAGCAGTAAGTCTCACTGCTTTTGATGCCTACTTCGCGTATGCATTTCTGAATATTTTCGTGTTGACACACGACTCTCTCACTCATATGCTCCATTTCTCTCGCATACTCTATTCCCATTTCCCAGATGCTCAGTTGCGAGCATTGTATGTCAGTGTAACAATGGAAGCCATGCGAGCACACCTCCAATAAACACGAAAATTGTAGAACAGCTCACGAACAAAGTTTATGATTTTAAAACTTCTAAGAAATTGCTATTTTTTAATTCAAGTTTCGCCTTCGTCCAACATTTGACCATCCTTACTGATCGCTTACTACTTTTAGTTAATCTCAAACACAATTACATTCAAAAATTGCAGAAAACTGACCTCAGAATTATTCTCTTTTGTCATTAGGCTAGTGCTCACCCAAAGTAAGTGCTATGGAAGCACTCATTTTTTGACAAACTTCTAATTTAAACCGCTATTCCACTCGCCAGCTCATAGTAAAACTGTGTTTGTGCACATTCCAGTAGCGTGCAATTAAGAGCGTCGCGTCGTAGTTGACTGCTGAGCATTGAACTGCGCTGCAAGACACACGAACACACACATACATACAAATACAGGCAGTTGATTGGTTTGGCTTGGTTGGCTTGCACTGCATTGCATTGCTTGGCCAAAGTAGTTGGCCTTAAAATGCCGTTGCCAAAATATCGTTAGATGCAGTTATTGCTTTCACTACTCGCAATTGCACGGGAAAATTGTAGTTATTTTGCCATTGTTGTTGTTGGTAGTTGGGTCTATAATATTCGTGTCTCGCATTTTATTTGAATTTAATTTAGAAAGAGGTGCGCGCGGCAGGAGAAGAGCTAAGAGGGTGGCGCTGACAACGTAATCAAACGCATTTCTTATTGCTTGTGTGCTAATAGGGTTGCCAGACTAACTAGCTAAATTAGTTTCTGCAAATCGTAGTTCTGTTTAGATCAAACATTTGAGAAAGGGGGAAAATTCGGGAACTTTGAGAAAATTTATATAAAAAAAAAATTTTTTAAGAAAACTGAATGTTACCAAACTTTTTTTAATTTGTTTTGGCTTTGTATTCTCGATTTTTAAGAATTTTTCAACTCTTTTCTGTTTATGATATACTAATATATGCTATGTATACATACATATACATCACTTTTTATACAAGAGTTTTTGATTAAACTAAACTTTATGGAAGTATAATTTGGAATTACTTTTGTTAACAAAAATTTTATACTGAAAGATTTGGTCCAAACTTCAATATCACCGCACAAGAAACACTCGATAAATAGTTAATGAATTCAGAATGAAAACCAGATGTCAAGTGTAATTTTTTGAAGAGAATATGGGCTATAATTGGATAATTACACAGAAGAAAAGGCAAATTTACAGTTTTTTGATGATTGCTCCTAAAGGTAGGCAACATTTTGTGTATTTACGCATAAAGGTAGGCAACATTTTGGGTATTTGCGCATAAAAGTAGGCAACATTTTTGAAGCGAGTAAGAAAAGTGTCGTATGGACATCACAAAAAAGTAGCGCTGATGTGTTTTCTTTTAGTTTTAATAATATAGGATCTAGTAAAAAGAAATACATTATTTCTGTATGAAATTCAAGATTTTATTTAGCATAGTTAGAATGGTTCGATTAAGATCAACTCTATTCTGCTTTCCTTGATAAGTTGGTGTCAATTTGAGGACAATTTTTTAAGGCCATTCTCATATAAATCCTCGTGCTTATTAGACCAAGAGTGGGTCGATCGATTACCATAAGCTTCTGTTGAAGCGAATTTTACACTTGCAAAATCATTTGCCATTGCCATTTCATAGTGCACTGTTCGAATTATAAGGTTGATGTATGACATCAACTATAAGGTAAATGTATAACATAGAAATCTCCAAACGAATCTCCCAGAGCTAGTAAATCACTTCCTGCCACGTGTATTAGGGCCATAAATATTATTCACAATTTCAGTCGTTTGGCTTATGGTTTCGTCTTTATCGAAGAAAAACACAAAATAAAAGCTTTTCTGATAAATCAATAACATAGGAGGGTCTTTCGTGTTACCCATACACACCTAAAAGTAGATCACTATAGAATGGAGAAGCGCTTTCAGTTTACAGCATATCTGTTAAGGCGGTTAATATCAATCCCAGCAACTTCGCTAGGTTCTCCAGAAGTGTGTCTACTAAGATGTTTCAATATCATCCTGCCAAAAGCCGGTCAATAAAGGGGGGAGACTAGAACATTCGTAGAATCGTTTAGACTTTAACTGAAGATTTTGAAAGTTATAGGTAAGTTATCATGAAGGTACCTTTAGTTTAGTTGAAAAAGTTTAAGGTCAAAGGAAACAGCCTATACTAGATTCCTACTAGAGTTTTGAGCTAATTTTATGTCAAGTGCTGGGCAAGAAATTACAACCGCATCTTAAAAGAAAATAATACAGAATTATATTAAAAGCCTCTCATTCCCAAACAACAACCTTACAATGTATGAGCATCTCAACCAGCCAACTTAACATACCAAATAACTAACTCCTTTAAAAATTTGGTGTTGTTGTTTTTTTAATGCAAAAAAACAACACAAATCTAAACTTTTTATTCTGCAGTTATTGCTTTTCCACTCGAATAGTTTTGTTTTGCTTTGGTCTCACCTACTGTTTTGGTGCGCATAAATATTGAAAGACCGCAAGCAAGAAATTTTTGCTGCAAAAAAGTTAATCGAGTTCTTAAATGCTGTCATGTGGGTGTCATAGCTTTCATAGAAGCAGAGTGGAATGTACAAAGCCTACAAACATGTCGCTACGGGAGACATGGGTATGTTTTGGCTCATACAGCAAACTAACTGTATATTTTATGGCATGTGTGCGTGCAAGTTCTGCTGTTTTTGGCAACAACCCTTTGCAACAATTCGCTTCATTTTACAATTTTATTTCCGCTGTTCACTTTTTCTACGCCCAAATAGGTAGAAGCAAGCAATAAAAATGTCTGCCTACGAAATGAAAACAATTGTATGAACATTATAATGGTTGTTTGGAGAGAGTTTGAAAGAATTGGTTTTTTTTACCGGAAATGTTGATTTCTTACTGAAGTTGTCTTTTTGCTTGATTGGTCACATTACAGCGTTTGACTCTTAGTAGTCTGGAAAATAGATTTTTTAAAATATAACTAATTTTTGTATAGCAGAGCTCGTCTGAAGCTAACTCATTCAATTAAAATCACAGCTCAAAGCAAGCTTTTTTGATATCTTTCTAAACCCTTTACCATACACCTTATTAAAAACTTTGATGGAACGTGCAGTCTCAAAGTTGAATTCTTTTATCAATCCAATTAGTTAAGGTTAAGTTAGGTAAAGCTAGATTAATAATTTTTCGGCAAAAACCGTAGTCTATTTTAAAACGAGGCATAAATTTTCAAAACCATTAAACCTTAGAGCTGTCAGAACTTTGACAGCATATCCGATAGTAACAGTACAACGAATCTTCCTCTGTTCAAACAGCTCATAAGTACTTCCGGGCGACGGCTCTGAACGTATTCGACACAATACCAATCGGTGGAAACAGAGTAAGAGGAGGTCTCCACTCCGTTGGAAGGACCAGGTGGAGAAGAACCTGGCTTCGCTTGGGATCTCCAATTAGCGCCAAGCAACGAAAAGGAAGAACGACTGACGCGCTGTTGTAAACTCGGCTATAACCGCGTAAGCGATATCTACGCTAACAAGGAAGATGAAGATATAATAATGGTAAAGTAAATTTTGTTATTTTTTTCCAGTGTTTAATGAAATTCCATTATAGTGTTTTTAATAGAGCTTAAAGCATTGTTTGAAAAAGCAGTCCTCCAAACATTTTCTTAGGAGTAAAGTTTCTAGCAATCGCTTATTTAACTCTTCCAATTCTATCTACGAATTATAAAAACGCGAGTTTGAAAATCCTGATGAACATCGCAAACAAACTGATTGGAGTTTACGAATATGGCTTCTGCCTTGGTAAATAGACCAGATATTCAAGATACGCAACTCCTGGAATGGAACCAAAAACAAAAATATAAAGCTGATTCCGATAGTTCGAAAGAGATCATCTCTGTGTTGAATGGTATGTAAATGACGTTGAGCGCTGTCATCAACTTGGTCAAAATAGTTGAAGACTTCTCCGAGCCATTCAATGCCAAACGATGTTTCAGACAAGGCGACCTTCTACTAACTTATGAAGACGAAGATGCGGCACACTCAAGTTTAAAAAAGAAAGCGATGTAGGAAGATATGGTCGTGAACGAGCACAAGACGAAAAACCCCCTGTCATCAAACAAAAGTTCCCAACGATTGGGAAACCACGTCACTGTTAGTTACAACTTCAATGTAGTGTAAAGGTTTTATCCATTTAGGATTTAGCATAAAACCAATAATGGCGTCCGTCACGAAATCAACCGGAGAATCACTATTGCTAACAGTAGCAACTGGTGAAAAGCTCAATAATGCTATATATTAGCTGTGAGTTGCGGAACCTTGCTTAGTCCGCGTAAGCAAAAAGTATAAGCTCTTCAGCGATCTCGACATAAATCGATGCATTAACATTCAACGTCCACGCTAACTTGGTTATATTGTAGGCAAAAAGAAAAACACTCCAGCGCGCAAAATGTACGATTCGGTGACCACTGGTGGACGACTAAAACTCAGATGGAAAGATCAAGTGCATGCATACCTAGTGAAATTTGAAAACCTTCACCTGGCGCCGTCGTGCGCAATGCAGAGGCCACTGACGGAGATACTCAGTTGTAGCGCCAACCTGAAGAGGTGATGAACTTGAAAATCAATATGACCTGCCAAAACTGATTACTATAAATATACCTTAGTGTATCGCCAATATAAATTTATTTGAATAAATAAGCCTCTACAACCATGTCATGAAGGACACTCATTAACCCTAAAAGATGTTCATGCTTACCATAAATATATACATACATACTTACGAGTATATATAAGAACACAAAAGTAAACACTGGCGAAAAGTAAGAGGCACTGCAGTTGGTTTGTCTTACACAAATATAAAAGATGTTGCCAAATTATACTGCAGAAACGCAAGGTGTCTTTGTAATATGAGGGCTTTGGTGTTGACCAAAGGAAAGTACTATAAAATATACAATGTTTTGGTTTTTAATTGCACTGCCACGGATCTAAAGAAACAAAAACGAGAAGCTGACACCAAAATTGGTAGCACAGTGAGCATGAAAGGGTAAAGAAAAGAAAAGTGACCATTGTAACACACTAAAAATTTCCTTTTACACATAAAAAAAGCCCGCCGGTCTTTGAGTTCAAATGGAAAAAAAGTCGATAAAGATGAGCACACAAAAGGGCTATCGACACAGAAATCATGCCAACAAACCATGGACGGAAGTGAAGACTTTAAGCTTAACTGAAAAAAGCTTTACAGAAACAATTAATTTAAAGATACAGTTGGGGGCATGGTATTTAATCTAAAATGCAACCACATACTTCTTTCTTATAATATGAATAATATAATATTCATAATATTTCGAATAATATGAATAATGGTTTTTTCATTGTGGTTTAGCCTCCCAGTTAGCCTATCAAAACCATAGAAGACTCTCTTTCGCATAAGGCTACCCATGAAACACATTTGGCCGAATGAGCCGTGCCTAACTACTATGGAACTGACCAACCAAATAATCCCTGCAGTCACCTGCTTGGATCGGATCTGCCTCCATCAAGAGGTCATTCCGCAATTACGTCGACGACATCAAACAATACGCCAACCCGACTTCGGACACAACTAACGTCCGACAAGCACCATTCGCAGTGGAGTCAATAGCACTTTCTCCGACTCCGTCTCAGTGAATGGCGTGCTTGTAGTCAAACCACCAGTCATTGCAGACGAAGAACCCGAGTTGTCGTGAGAAACGAGAGTGACCCTACTTCCCTACTTACCCAGAATAGACCTCGACTTATGCAATATATATTATATATACACCGCATGACATTGGCCACCTCTTTACATGCCCTACTCATCAGACACCCTTCTCACTTTGGTACGATCCCATCGAAACAGCACGTTCCCTGAGCCTACCGTTGGATTACGCCGACGACAACTTATCTAATCTTTACCATCCTAATGGGGACTAGGTACCCGTTACAACAACAACAACTGTGGAACTGACATAACAAGAACTCTATTTAGATCCCTCCCACTCCAGTAGCTCGTAAGACTAGTTCTTCTCTTCTTAATTAGCGTAGACACCGCTTACGCGATTATAGCCGAGTTAACAACAGCTAAGACTAGTTATATGGGTATTCTATCGAAAGAAAGAGCTAGTGTTTTCAAGTCCTTTAAAAAATTCTTTCTTTTAAGATTAAATTTTCACAACTTTTTTGGGTCTGAATTATAGGTGGACCAAAAAGTTGGGAGCTTAAACTGGTCCTTCCCTGAAATTATGCTACGTCACATTTTAAAGACTTGCCAATTCCCTCAGGTGCTGCCAAACAACCCAAACCGTTAACAAAAATCAACCCTTCAAGTTGTCACCTCAAAGTCTCCCAAACCCAACTTAAGCGTTTTTGCATTTTATCATTCAAACAGTGAAGCTGTTTCAAAGTATTTCCGATATTCATGTGGTTATTCGCATATTTAATTAATACTCTCGACAAGCAAATGAAAATGCATTCATGTGTGCAACGGTAAATCTGTCGCTGGTGTTTTTATTGTGATTGTGTTTGTTAAGTCTACCTCCGGACATCGTCAATTTGCCAGTAAATTTGTTTCACTTTCGCTAACATTGCCATAGATGCAAATGAAGACACACACTGCTAAGCATTACATAACATAAACAGTCCGTGAGGGGGAAAGGAAGTAAGGGAGCTGCATGTTGTCTCAAATTCCCAAATGCTACGAGTAAGTCGAACAATTTTCTGTATTTCTACTACAGCCAGTTGTTGTTTGTTTACTATGGACAGAGCTTTGTGACTAACGATTGGCTGCTCTGGTCTGTAGGTCAGTTTTCAGCTGAGGGGTGAATTGATTCGTCATATTGTTTTAATTCGTAATTATTGTAACCACATAACTGTTGGGTGAAAGTTGAAAAAATTTATGTTTGTTCGGGCATACTGGTTGGTTAAAACGAATAAGGATGCGTTCAAGCAAAGGAAACACAAATTAAATCAGGAAGCACAGGATGTAAATGAATACGAGAACGATAGTATTAACATGTATTTCGAAGAACCGAGTTTTGTTTTGTTTTAATGGATATCGTGTATGAGAAAATGAAATAGAAACAAGTAAGGAAGGGCTAAGTTCGGGCGTCACCGAACATTTTATACTCTCGCATGATAAAGTGATAATCGAGATTTCAGTATCCGTCATTTACGTATTTTTCCGTAGTTTGTTTTTATTCCGCTATCATCATTGGTTCCTAATGTATATACTATTATACAGAGAAGGCATCAGATGGAATTCAAAATAGCGTTATTTTGGCAGAGGGCGTGGTTGTGAACTGATTTCACCCATATTTCGTACAGGGTGTTGAGAAAATATTATATACCGAATTTCATTGAAATCGGTCGAGTAGTTCCTGAGATATGGTTTTTGGTCCATAAGTGGGCGACGCCACGCCCATTTTCAATTTTTAAAAATAGCTTGAGTGCAGCTTCCTTCTGCCATTTCTTCTGTAAAATTTAGTGTTTCTGACGTTTTTTGTTAGTCGGTTAACGCACTTTTAATGATTTTCAACATAAGCTTTGTATGGGAGGTGGGCGTGGTTATTATCCGATTTCTTCCATTTTTGAACTGTATATGGAAATGCCTGAAGGAAACGACTCTGTAGAGTTTGGTTGACATAGCTATAGTAGTTTCCGAGATATGTACAAAAAACTTAGTAGGGGGCGGGGCCACTCCCACTTTTCCAAAAAAATTACGTCCAAATATGCCCCTCCCTAATGTGATCCTTTCTGCAAAATTTCACTTTAATATCTTTATTTATGGCTTAGTTATGACACTTTATAGGTTTTCGGTTTTCGCCATTTTGTGGGCATGGCAGTAAGCCGATTTTGCCCATCTTCGAACTTAACCTTCTTATGGAGCCAAGAAATACGTGGACCAAGTTTCATCATGATATCTCAATTTTTACTCAAGTTACAGCTTGCACGGTCGGACGGACAGACGGACGGACGGACAGACAGACATCCGGATTTAAACTCTACTCGTCACCCTGATCACTTTGGTATATATAACCCTATATCCGACTCTTTTAGTTTTAGGACTTACAAACAACCGTTAGGTGAACAAAGCTATAATACTCTCCTTAGCAACTTTGTTGCGAGAGTATAAAAACAAAATATGGAATGGATTACTTCACAATACAATGTAGCTACCTCCGATCTTATTGTTCTGGTCGGATTACTATAGCATCTAGCTGTTATAAAAATCGGAACCGGCACAGACACCTTGTTTCCTTATTTAGTAATCCTAGAGATGATTTTATTAACTATAAGATACAATAACCCGGTGGCTGCAGCAAATGATAGACATTTGTCTGCAACCGGCGGATACAGTGCAATATCTGCGGCCCATCCTGGATAAAAAACTTGCATGTAAGCCGAATATCGAAGAGAGAGCAAGAAAGCATCGATTGCCTTTTACTGATGTAGAGAAGACATTGGCAAAAGGTGGGGTCCCCCACCGAAAGTGGTTCTAAGAGTCTTTATGTGCTGGACGACTCTAGAAAATACCACACTTGTAAGGAAACTCAAGAGCATTTAACGGGCGGCACTGATGCACTGAGGTCCATATTTCTCGTAGACATTGGCGGAAGGTGTATGGCTGCGTTATTTGCGAACAGACTCAGAGAATCTGGGTTCTTAAAAAAACACGGAAAGGTATCCTAGAAATATTATCGATAGAATGGCAGCGGGTCGGTGTTCCCGTATCCCTTCAAAAAGGAATACATCCAGCAGTGCACGTGCGATCTCTCTAGATCAGGCATCTAACCTAACCTAACATTTTTTCGAAGCTTGAAGCTTGAAACTTCGTTATATCAAACAAAATAGCAAGAAAGAACTAGCAACACGTTTTCCAATGAATGCAAACAACTGCTGATTAGATTTTCGGATTTAGTTACACATATGGTGGCTGTAAGAAATACATTTGTGTAGGGTATTCTAGCTTCGGTGCCGCAAAAGTTAACGTATTTCATTGCTCATGTTCTATTTGACAATTACTGGAAATTCCTTACTCTCTCTCTGCATGGTTTATCGAAGATAATCAAACTGAAACTGACCTAACCTATATCCTAGCACACCTCAACCTAACCTATCAATGCTAAATGAATTGTTTCTTTCTGTTAGAAAGTGTAGATTAAAGAATAGCTAAGAGATCATATATGTTACATACGAGTATGCGGTATACCGTCTAGACTATAAGTAACTCGGGTGGATGAACGCATTTCCGATATGTGGTCCAGGGTATTTACGAGTATATGTTTGTACAAAAAACGAAAATCATTTAAAAAAGTGTCAGAAAAATTCTAAACGCCTTAAACACATATAGAAACAAAAAAGTATATATATACACACATACACATTTATACTTATAAGTAAATTCAGCCACAGCCTTATACATCCAGTTGCTGCAGAAGCACGTTTGATGAAAATAAAATCCTAACTGCCAACAGTTGAATGAGTCTAAAATGAAGTAAGACATGCTGCAGCATAAATTCCAAGCACACAAACATACATACATATGTACGTATGCATGTATGTGTGTGTGTGTGAAAAAACTCAACAACAACAATAAACATCGATGTGAAGGTAAAAAGTGGGAAAAAACTGCAGCAGCAACGATAAAATATTCATAGTGATTGCAGTTCGCTAACGCCAAAGCTGTCGCCTGTGTCTCACACACATACACATACAGCACTACACGCACACAAACATAGTATATAAACACACAAATAGTATATGGTATATGCAAGTAAACAAATATTCATCTCAGCATATATGCATAGGTATGTAGGCAAACATGCAGACTTGCTGCAAACAAACAAACACACGCACACACACCAGCAAGTATTTGTCGCTGTGTGCCTCTGTGTGTGTGTGTGTTTGGTTCTTTTAATAAATTACAACTAGGTCAGTCAGCAAAAGTATGCTGACGGGGCGCGGCGGGGCGGCGAAGTGAGCGCTACTAGCCGTTGCTAGTTGCTGGTAAATGCACTGAGGGAAGTCTACAAACAATAACACCAACAACTACAATTATTGCTGCAAACACACAAATATATACACATACACATACATACACACGTACTCATGGTTGTATGGCACACAGCGAAATGCTCTGTATATTGCAGGAAAATTACAAATATTCGAGATTTAAGTAAAATTTGAAACGTCCGAGCTCCGGCTGCGCTGTGAAAGTTCTTTTTAAACACCAGTGCAATGAATGGCGGAACATTTTTAAATTTTGTGTGAAATTGAGAAGGAGATTTGCTGTTTTGAATTGCGATTTTTTGCCAGTAAAATTGTTTTTTTTTTGTAATGATTCGTTTAATTTGTATTATTTTGGCTTAGGAACCCAACTACGAAGCATAAAAAAGAAAAACATTATCAGGAAAAAAAATATATATACCCTCTACAAGTGCGTTTTATAACATAAAAGGGATAGAAAGCATAGCATAGAAGGGTGTCAAAGACGGTCTAGAGATCGTTGAAGACATGCTTAGTTTTAGAGGACCTTCAACCACTGAAAGAAAATATTAAAAAAGTGAATGATATGGTGCCTGAAATCATCAGGCAAGTGTTAGAGAGATGACAAGAGAGCTCCACATCTCCCGCGAGTCCGTTTGACTGATTTTGGTGGATATTTTGGTTATGAAACGCGCTCTTGCTCAACTCGTTCCTATAAAGCTGAATTTTTTTGCAAAAAACGTACCGTAAACAGGTCTCTGTGGACATGCTTGATCGTGTAAATTCCTATCCCACATTCATGGAGAGCATTAAAACTGCCGATAAGACATGGGTTTATGAGTTTAACACGCAAACAAGTCAACAATCAACGAAATGGAGGGAAAAAAACGAGCCGAAACCAAAAAATCACGTCGATCAAAAATCAAGGTGATGCTCATTATTTTTTTCGACATTCGTGGTTTGGTGCATCATGAATTAGTTCCGGAGAGACAGATGGTCAGTAAGCAGTTATATGTGGCAGTATCGAGACGTTTGCGTGATAACATTCGTCGAAAACAGCCGGAATTGGTGAAAAGCAATTCATGGATTTTACTCGATAATAATGCACCGTCGGATCGAGCCACGATTGTGACCGAATTTAAAGTCAAAAATGCAATGAATGTCATCGACCAACCACCAAATTCACCACACTTGGCTCGGTGTGATTTTTGCGTGTTCCCCTAACT
The DNA here is from genome assembly GCF_016617805.1 of Bactrocera tryoni. Lineage (NCBI taxonomy): Eukaryota > Metazoa > Arthropoda > Insecta > Diptera > Tephritidae > Bactrocera > Bactrocera tryoni. The sequence continues at coordinate 20,297,732 of NC_052503.1, read as the reverse complement.
GAAATTGCCGCTCCGTGGAATCCGTTTACAGTCGATCGAAGAGATAAAGCAAAACTCGCTGAAGGAGCTGAAGCCCATCCCAAAAAGTGTTTATGAAAAATGTCTACGCCACAAGGAATGAACAAATCGTAAGCATAAGTATAATACATCTGGTAGGAATTACTTTGAAGTCAACAAAATAAATATTGAAGCATAATTATATATTTAGCGTTTTTTCTACAATTTCGGGGTACGTTTTTGTCACAATATATAATCAATATAATCAATATATAAATCGTGCACATGTAACACGGTTAGCTAAAAGAGGATAACACTTTCTGATGAGGTAATTACCCAATCTGTTTTTGGCATCTATCTGGTGGTTAGGTACGTATTCGACCATATAATCCAGGTGTATATGAACTAAACTTTGAATTTCTGCTCGGAAGAATCTGCAAATTATATTTTAAGGTAAGCGGAAACCTGCAAACTCTTAGTGCAACCCATTTTTATAATTCTATATTCTTCCTTTGATTCGTCAACCGTCTCGGTCCTTGGATGGTGAGTATATTTTTCTTTAGTGACGAATTGGGCTCCTGAGCATACCTCAACTATATTTCATTGTCAATGCCCGAATATTCAATAAGAGGTAACAGCATTACCAATATACTTTTAATGATTTTCAAATAAATTGGTCTAAAATTGGAACCATTACACTTAAACTGGAATTGGAACTAAAATAAGGATGTCGAGATTTTGATAGAAAAATAAGAATTTTTAAGATGAAATGCCAACACAACGTCCGATTCCCTGACAACAGCGTGGACCCGGAGTTTATCCCATCAAGGGCAGTTATTTCAGCAATTCAACCCTATTGCGATCGATAAGTGGTAAACAGTACAAAACTTATTCTTACTGTCGATGTTCTGAAGGTCAGTCCAGCTTTGTCGGCTGTGATTGCAAGTTACGGGAAAAATACCAAACTAGTAGCTTTTAGAGACTTTTCTGGATTAACGGACACGTAAGACACCAAGCCACAGAGGTTTCTCAATAGACTTACACTTCCCATAACTGTACATTATTAGGGAAGAAGCTAGATGCAAGTCTTTCGTGATACCAAAAACTTCTACGTAAGATGGAACTCAGCTCGCATTTTCAGCTAATCCATCACGCATCACAAGGCCTGTGGATTGCTCTCTAAACCCATTAGTTCGCCTGTATAACTGAGGATATGTGATCTAAGGTAATTTAGCATTAGTTGCATAAACTCTGGTCAGTCGAAAAGAAAGTGTTTTAATATCTATAGCTCGATACAAGCAAGCTCGACAGATGACATCCAAAAAGTTGTCCTCTCTCACCTCCTGAAAGTTCATTGCATTGAACAACTACCAACTAGAAAAAAGGAAAGTTGTGGACGTGAAATCCGTCAAAACTATTTGGTTAACCAACGGTACAACCTTGCGACCACACATGTACTGACAGTTGACCAGGGCGCCTGGATAATTGAATGTATCAGATCTGAGGTATTTCAACTTAATTTTCAACTTAATTTTGACAAAACAAATAAAAGTGATGTAATCACTTCAGCTCGATTGCTTCTAAATCACGTTAAATACTGGCATTCGGAAAATTTTCTAGTCTTACCTAAGGACGTCAATCGAATAGAATTATGACATCTAAGCAAAGCAACTAGGCAGAGGACGTAAACTTCCGGTGTATTTAACATGGGTATCTGCTGACGATAGCCTTACCCTACGGCGCTTAAAAGCACAGCGGATCAAATCAATGCATTGATCAGTTCCCGATTGGCAGTGTGGAATGGGCATACTAACCACTTTGGTAGGGTTCGAGGCCCATCTAAAATCCTTGCCGTACTTTGGGTCCGGCAACCGCTTGCAATGCAACTCCACAACCAACTGACAAAGTGTCAGTCCCGCAGGTCCAGTCCGCATGAGCTGGTTGAAGCGAACTCCAAGTGCTTCTGCTCCCTGTGTTACCAAAATTAAGTCTCCGGTCAGACCTTGTAGCCGAAACTACGGCCAGTAGAGCTTCCATACTGTTCTGTCGATCCAAAAGAGGACATTGGCAGCTTTTTGACATTCGACTAGTCTTATCAAAGAGTATCTGAAGAATATTAGCTTATCTTAACTAATGTCGTTTGCTAAAAGAGCTCAAGGATTGCATTGTTGCCCTGCTATTGGAGTGAATACTTGCTACACTACGGAGAATTAGAATTCCTGCTACCGCTTGAAAATTACGATGTGGAGTCTAGTCTGGCAGTTTCAAACTGGAAATGATAGAGATTACCCACAATGGACTCCCTTATAATCATTCCCCTCAGTTCTTGACCCATCCATAAAAGGTAACTCCCAAGAACGAAAACATCAATTCAAAACCAACCTTGACGGATAAGCAAACACAATCGACAAATTGTGCCAATTTTATCAAAAGTGCCTTAATTAGAAGCAATACCACAATGATTTATGCTTCAAGGGGAAGCTGATTACCAATAAGTATGTGTATTTTCAATGTGCATATATATAGATATATGTATATACATACATACACATACTAATGTATGTAATAATTGTAAGGCAAACACAAGAAATTAACAAGTTATGCCACATTAAGCCGACAAATGAGCTTTTTGCCACAAAATGTATCAAAACAAACACACAAAACGCGCCAACAATAACAACAAGCGAGCAGAAAAATTATAACAATAAATCAAAATACTGACAAACTTGCGAAATTCATTCACCAAAACAATGCGCGCCCGCATGTAAATATGTAAGCGCCTCTTGATTTATTGCCATCACGAAGTACGAAAACGAGCGTGTCGCGAACATTCGGCGCACTTCCATGCGCTATGCCTTCCAGTTGACTTCCAACACGTAACGAGCATAGCCTAACATCAGGACAACAGCGACTTAAAAAGCTTTTCCGTGCCGACTTTGGCGTGTGACAGCTTTTATGGCAAAACTTTGGCGTTTTTCACGTTTTTCTTTTTGTTGGTATTTGCTGAAATTTGTCACACACTTACTTTCAGTGCACCTTTGACAGCTGAAATGCCTTGACCGGTAACAGGTCGAGGCCACAGCCGTACTACAAGTAGAATACTCTCGTTTGTCGCTTGTCAGCGCTGCTGCATTCGTAATTAATTGTGTTGGCGAATAATTTTACACTTTTCATAATTTATTAGCTCATTAAATCGGTGGATAAATGACTAAGACTTTGTTGACTCAGTTGTGTCGCTTATTTTTTTGCCATTTTTTTTAACGCTGGAAATGGCTTTCAGTGATAATCTCAGAATGGAGGCTTGTTTATTGAAGATGAGTTAATTTGTGTCGCTATATTTGTTTTTAACTAGTCGCAGACGGAGTGAAAATGGAATGGAGAATAATTGTTTTGATTAACTAACAATCTATCAGAACGTAATCAAGTGCACCTTATCTGGGTACTCGGTCACAAGGGTACAGTCGGGAATGAACTGGCTGATGAGCTCACCCGCTCTACAGCATCCACTTACATGGTAGGACCTGAACCCTTCATTGCGGTGGGTCCTCATACCGTAAAGGAGCGGCTCCGCAAGGAAGAAAGAGTAAACAGACATGTATTGGCAACAACTCCAAGGCATGCGCCAAGCCAAGTTACTAATAAGGGGTAACAACCTGTGCAGGTTTAAATATGTAATCAACCTCTCGAGGAAACTCAGGCTACTTGTCGCGTTCTACACTGGCCTATGTAAGCTCAGGAAGCACTTATATAACATGGGCCCAGTTTCTTGGGTAAACTGCCGGTTCTACGACAGGGAGCCTGAAACTTCAGAACACCTTCTAATTGACTATATAGTAGTCTACAGACGCAGGATAAAGGACCTTGGATCCATGTTTCCAAATATGAATCACATCGCCTCACTAGCACCTAGGAGTACATATATTGGAATTCATCAATATGCTGGGGCTAAGTGGGTCGTTGTCACTTACGATAGGCCACAATAGCCCTTCTGGGTGTTGTCAACTTCCTGGAGAATAATACTACCTGTGCAGAGAACGAAAAGCTCTACGGGGTCACAAGGACAATTGGATAAGTCAGTGCGTTTTCTGAAATATTTTAATAGTAGAGTAGAGTGCAAAAATAAAACTGATTTATCTTTTTCTTTTGCCGCGTTACGACATGAATAATGTATAGGCAGTTTAAATAGCGGAGCCCTCAGGGGGGAGGATCATACTTAGACTGCTATGTTCAGTCCTTTGCGAAGCCTATCGCTACTTTATTATGGGTGTCTAAAAGTATGAAATCCGAGTTGGTTTCGCCTCATTACGCCCTAAGCAGGCGGAGGGATCACACTTATGTTCAGTCCTTTGCGAAGCCTGCCCAAAAAGTCCTGTAGTTGCATATCAGCTATCAGCAGAACAAATCTTTTCAGAAGTTTCTATATTCGCTATTTTATCTGGATGTCTAAAAGTCTGAAATCCGAGGTGTTTTTGCCTTGATCTGGCAAAAGCGGGACATTTGACAAGGAAGTCTTCATCAAAATCGCTTATGAAACTGGCACCCAGCATGAATGCCGATCAGACAATTATAACTACTACAACCATTGAAAGGTGGTCCTTGCTGAGAGCTAAGAGCTCCGTAGACCTCTTTCGGTTTACCCTGGGCCAGAAGAACCTTACGACTGCACACCTGTTAGTAGTTGAATAAAACGTGCTAAGTTGGTTCGAGGCTGAATAGTTCCGCACTGAAGCACAAGAAGGCAACAGAGCTCCTACCCGTTTCCATATTGAAACGAAAATACCTGTCTTAGCAACATATCCCATATTGGGATGAAACTACCTGTCTTAGCAAGCTCATCAACCTTACAGTTTCCTTCAATATCATTAAGGTCAAGCAACCAATCATAAAATAACTCGACGCAAGAGATAAGGAGTTTAGATATCTCTTCACTAGGCTGGAGTGCACAGTCAGCGAACTCAAAGACAGTAACGCTGCCCTTCTATCGAAGTGAATAGACACAACTTAGAAGAATGCTGCGCTCCTTTTTGGCAGCCACTTCTGCTTGGTTCAAGACACCTAAAACTGGATCTAATAAAAAGTTCTCGACGGTATATTCCACCGCCAAACTTCCCCGCAGACTGTGATTCATGCGTAAAGAATCTCACCGCCCCTCTCCTCCAGCGAGTCCTTCTCTCCCAAGCCTTCTTCGAAGGAATGTGAGTAGAGAAACGACGCCAGGGCGAGTTTCCATCACAATTCTTTTTGAAAGAGCTTTGACATAGATCTTTAGAAGTGATATTAGAAGGAGAGTTTCCTTCAGAACCAAATTTGCTAGTAATTTGTAAGGCACCTAAGTTCAAAAGGTCGTCTGAGAAATTTTAGAAGTTTTTCTGCCGATTTTTAACGGCATGTAAGGACTTCTGCGGACTTAAATAGCGCTATGAGGTATTCTAGTGTGCTGTAAAGTGTTCTACTGACATCAACCACAAATGTGTGAGCTAATTACATGGGTTTATGGGCTTCAAAAACTTTATTGTCTCATTCTCTAGAACATTGTCTAGAAATCCCTTCACCTAACTTCTAAGTTAAGGTTTTAACTAAAACATGTATTTTTTCACTTTGGATGATCCTGTAAGGAATTATCCTGCCAACGCGGGAGCATATTTTTTCCACAGAGGTCAACGGAAATGACGTCGCAACGGCCGACTTTAAAATATCTTTTCCAAAAATTTCAGAATTTCATTGTTAACAGTGTATGTTTGTAACAATAAAAAATTCTAATAAAATATTTCATTTTTTAATGGAAAAAAATTGTTGAAAAAATGGCCTGTTACTCATATTCCAAGTTAGATTTTGTACTCACCTCAGATGATGTCAAGTAGCACATGCGCGAGTCGGTGCTGTCGATAGAAGCCTGTTGTACAATGCCATAACGTGAATCACGATCACTCAAATAATCTGAACGTAAACTATCTTGACGTATGAATTCAGCGCTGAGGAAATGAAATACAAAAGTGTTGATTAGTTTATCAATTTCTAAAATTTACGAATAATAATATTATGATTTTTACTGAAATCAGTCAGAAATAATATCTAATTTCTAAAACAAAACTTTTCACGGCAATAATTTCAATATAACGAACACATAACCTGACTTTTCATCAAATCTCGTTACAAATTCAAACCGTTTACAAAATTTCAAAATTTCTCTCTCTATAATTTGATAATTTCTCTCGATACCTTTATAAAAAACATTGTTCACTTGCAAACACTCTCTTACTTTCCCACTACTCTACTAAGTTAACTCACCGTTGCTCAAGCGAATCAGCGCGTGCACTTTTATAACCCGAATCATTAAGACTACTATCTTGACGCAATGAGGGTAACGAGTCCCATGGTGAACGTTTATGACCCGAACCGGTAGTCTGTTGTGACATTAAGCCCTGACCAGAGCCCGAACCAATTGTGGAGCTGCCTGAACGCCAGCCATCCGAGTGACGAAACCATTGAGCACGTGCCGATTCACCAATGCACGAGGCGCAACGTGAAGTTGAGAAGCTAAAACATTTACGAAACAGACATTACAAATATGATAAAATCAGTGAACAGAATAGTTTGAGAAAATTTCAATAATGACACTTACCTCGTATTGTGATCGGAGAGATAGCCACGATCGCGCTCACGCTCGCGTTCTCTTTCGCGTATGAGTTCATTGCGATCGCTATAGTAACCGTCACGCTCGCGATCGCGCTCTTTGTCGCGCAGCGTAGACAAGGGGCGATGCGGTGGCAATGGCAATGTCGAGGACTTGGCGCTGGCTGTTTTTGGAAGAAATTAGAAAATGCTATACGGTTAATTTTTAAAGTCGGCAATGAAGGTAAGTTGGTAAAGACATTAGTTAGCAGAAATTATGTGCAATACTAATTAACGGTATTTGTTTATTCGTTCAAAATAATGGATCATTCCAAAACGAGTAAGGTTTCATCTATTGGATCAATAGCTTGGGAATTGTTCAAGTGTTCGTGGGAAGCACTAGGAAGCGTTTACTTTTATTTGTTTAGGTAGTCGTTCAAAGCATTGCATAATCGTGTGTTTTTTAATACTTTATTTTTAGAACTTTCATATTCAAAAATTTTAAAACTATATATTTTTTCAAATATGCAAGTAGTTTTTTAAATTTTTTTTTTAATAAATTTTAGTTCACCAATTTATCTAAACTTTGCTTACATTTACTAAATATATATATTGTGACGTATGTATGTATGTTTATATGTAGGTATGGATGCTACTTACGCCTACGCATTGGATATGGACTGCGCTGTGTTGATCCAGGCAGGCTTTCGGCGAGTTCTTTACATATTTTTTTTGGTTTTGGCAAACAATTATCGATTATCGATTGATGTGAAATGGTTATTTCGATTTGTTTTAAATTTTCGAATAATTTTTTTTTAGGTTGGTGCGTGGAAATATAATGAAATAATGAAAAATGCGATATGAGCGTTTCGGCTGAGTAATTACATATAGAATATAAAATTATGTAAACATTTAGATTGAAAAAAGTTCAGAAATTCAGTTGAATCGTGCTTAGAAATTAAAATCAAGTTATTTAAAAAAAGTATGTGACCTGGTCTACGGAAAGGGGGCTTAGGTGTCAAAACATCATTTTTTAGTTCATTCGGATGGAAGATGAGATGTTGTTTTTTTTTTGCTTTTTTTTTTTGTTTTCGCACGTTAGCTCCCTTTTCGTAGACCAGGTCACATATATAAAAACTTAGTATTCTTAAAATCGTAAAACAGACTTTTTTTATTAGTTTTTATTGATAATATTTTGAACTGATCACAGAAATTTTTTCTGCCCGATATTAGGTTAGGTTAAGTTAATCTGGTAGGCCAATACGTCACGCATAGACCAGTTTGGTTCAGATGGAGTTCAGTGCCTAAGTTCTAGAGGAGCAGTCATCGTTTAGGAAGCAGCCTCACTATCAATACCTTCTTTAGTGTATCATACCGTGGGCACCTCAAATGCTTACAGCGTAGTCTTGCCAATGCGGGACAAGTGTAAAAGATATGCTCCATTGTTTCTCCAATATTATTTTAAATATAAAAATCTAGAACCTGTCTGTCTCATTTGAGATTATTGCTCACTATTATCCAAATGCGGTGAAGTGCACAATCCCCCCGATTGCATTATTTGCGGCATTTGGATAACATTACAAAATTTTTCCGATTGAATTCTATGAATATTTCAAGAATTAATTTCACACTCTCTACTATGTGAAGCTCAAAATTTATGTATTACTGTTTTCGACCTCAACTTTACCCTGAAAAGAACTTTCGAGCCCTCCTCCCTGGGACAGACAAATATAATTCAAGCTAAAATACTAAGGAGAGAGACCGAATCCAAAACTCAATATGGAATATGGAGGTATAAGGCCGTAGTCGGTAACCGACTAGAGACCAACCTAAAGAAAAGTGAGGTTAAACCCTTGACTTGGGACGAAAAGAAAGTGAAAAACGGCAAGACACATTTCGTCACACGCAACTGGTGTAGCGCCACAGATACAGAGTTTTCAAACTCGTTAAAAATCACATCGCTGATAGAAGTTACTGTTCGACTTTGAGGGCACGTGCCGAGACCTAGGCGTTAAGCACGCGGAAGACAGTTCCACAACTCAAGCAGTAGTGGTAGCACGTTTGCAGACCGACATCTCATCGTGGCGCTCATTGACAGCAGTAAACCAATGGGACAGATGTCACAGGAGTGGTGAAAACTAGTGAAGCTGAAGCTATCTGAGCGCTTTGAACACTATTAGAAGACCTTTTCTCGAGGGTTGACTCCAAGGTAAATGCACCCGTTAGGTCATTTAGCGTGGGGAAACGCGAGACTGGAGATGATGGACGACAGCAACATTGTATCGGTGCCTAAGGTGATTTCATAACTCGCGTAGTAGACTCGGAACATGCGCTCCGGCTACTACAACGTCAGAATCCGGACATTTCAGTTAGCTACTGGAGGATGTAGAGAATTGCGGAACTCGTCTAGAAAGATGGAGGCTAACGTTATCTCCTCCAGTTCGATGAAGAGTAAGACGACATTCATTCAGGGTCAAAATGAGATCAGATGGTATGTGCAAAGTCTAACAATCGTTGGAAAGGAATTTATTGAACCATATAATAGCCGATTAATCCTCAAACGGATTGAGGATACAGAAACTTTGTTTCTTCTTTTTGAAAGCTTTTTTCACAATCCATCTAAGAACGACGTTCGACTTTTCGCATTTACTAGCACTGTGTAGTTTTTATCTTCTCCAATCCGCATTAAAGCGCTCCATGAAAGTTTTTCTTTATTCTTAACTCTTATACTTTTTGTTCTAAAATATCAGACAAACTACAATTACCGATTCGTCAGCATTAAATATTTTCGTCATAACATATTATATTTTATAATTAATGGCATCTTTCGCTTACACTTCCCTGCCACTAGCAATTAAATATTTAACTGGTCCAACAATTCGAAACAAAAAAGTCAATAGAAAGACATTTGCTAAAATGTCTGTCAATTTTAATTAACCCTACTTTTATCCAATTAAGCAGCTGTGACCAACCTAGATCTGGCAGTCTTACCCAACTTCGAGGTCGAGCTCATCGAAAACACTCGCCACAAAAACCTTTGCCATTACAACTGAAAGCTTACATACGCTACATATGTATACAGGTATTTTAACCGTTATATTACCAAGTATGTACGGTTGGACGTAGACATGTATTAGTAGATATGTACGAATAGTTATACACAGGTTGGTGTGAGCCAAGCAATGAATGTTCATCGAAAGCTTTCTGGGTATACTTCTAGCTCGGGAGTATGTATGTGTGGCGGACCAAGCGGGAAGGAGGGGTTGCTACAAATTGCGCTATTTTCACTACTAAATATATGTATGTAAGTACCAAAATTTGTAATTATTTTTGGGTTAAAAAAGCTTGCCACTACTAAAAGCTTCAATAAAATTTATAAAAAATATTTTTATAAAACGCTACCAACTAAACGCTATCACTCACAAGACCAAATGAGCGAAATGAAAAAAAAATAAATCTCAAAAATAAATAAACTACAACACTTAGTAGAAGTAAATAAATAGTTGGTGATGCTTGCGGTGGCGCCGCAACGCTTAGCTTACCCAGATTCTCCATGCTTTGTGAGAGCAAAGCTTCAAATGTATGCAAGCTGTACGACTCGGCGTCCATGCCTTTGGCTAAGGTGTTGCGCAAATGCATTTCATATTCGAGCAGTAGACGTGATGTGGGGCTGCCGGGTGTGGGTGTGACATTTGGCGCCTGATGGTGATGTGAATGGCGACCGCCGCCGACGCCGCCTCCACCGCCACCGCCGGCGTTGCGTTGCCCATACGATTGATCCTGATCGGAATTGCCGTTACTGGAACTGGGCGTGGTGGCGTAGCATTGATTGTCGAACATGACGTTGTCGGAGGGTGGCGAACCCTCAATGCAGCTGCGTTCGCGTTCCAATTCCAAATAGAGATTACGTTGCGGATAGCCGCGACCGATTTCATGTGATGATCTGTCCGCGGATATAGTGGGAATGGAGAAAAAAAAAACGATAAAAATATATTAATGACAAAATTCACTTGATTATATCTGTGTTATATAACAAAATTGTGAATGAGAGAGAGCTCAAACATCGCTGAGATATTGCGTGAGACAATTCTTCTCTTTCGATAGCTTACAACATTGCTTAAACGATTTGCAACTTGATTACCTATGTGCCTCGAAAATGCCTAGAACGAAGGTCTGCGATCTGGTACCTGTTAAACCGGACGGTTCCCACAGTCGGAACTAGGTAACCGAAACGGACCTGAATTTTTATCCGCCCAAGCACTATCAATTTGTGGCCCGAAAATGCCTAGCACGGAGCTTATCGTAACCACAGTCCTCGATCTCGTACCGGTTGTACCGGAGAGTTCCCACGAAAGTCGGGTTCAAGTAACCGGAACGAACCCGGATATTTATTCGATCAAGCATTGTCAACTCGGCATCGTGCTTGGAAATTACTTCAGGATCCCATACTGGATCCCTCAATGAAGGTGAGCAGGTTATAAATCTCATGAAATATTAGGCACGAGAAAACTGTTGACGCGAAAGGTGCCGAGTTTGTTCGGAAAACAAAGAGCAATCCTGAGACCAAAAGCGATGGGGATAACTTTTTCTGGGATACAAATTGTGTGATTTATAAAGGCAAAACTTGTCAGAGAGCTCTACAATGCCGTCTCAGGCTGCTATGAGCGATAGTTTGAGATATGTCTTCGAAAAGTTAGAATTTTTAAAGCTTTATGACCTTGGTTCATCTTTTTCAATACATTCCATTTATCAGAAGCGTAAACTATGACAGATACAAACATTAAGCAATACACACGGGAAGGACCTTTTCTGCGGAAGATTTATGATCCTTTGGCCATTGGCAACGGCGAATACCGCCGTTCGAGATATACATATAACGACTTTGACATAGTTCAGCGAATTAAGAGACAGCGGCTACGCTTGCTAGGTCATGTCGTCCGAATGGATGTTAACATTTCAACTCTGAGAGTATTAGACGCAGTACCCGCCGACGGTGGCAGAAAAAGAGGAAGACCTCCACTCCGTTGGAGAGACCTGGCTACACTTGGAATCTCCAATTAACTTGCACCATATAGCAGGACGGGAATTATGAGTGACCTATAGTGTTTGTTTTTTATTCGTCGAGAGAGGACTTTGCTTCTCAATTACCAACTCAGTCCGAAGTAGCACCTGTTAGCAAGAGTTATTCTGCGTTGGATTTCCAGGCTGACATTGTTGGTGGTGTTTACGCTGGTTCCAAGATAGACGAAATTATCTACGACTTCAAAGTTATGACTGCCAACAGTGGCGTGAGAGCCAAGTCGCTAGTGCGACGACTGTTTGTTTGATAACAGGAGATATTTCGTTTTGCCCTCGTTCACTGCCAGACCCATTTGCTTTGCTTCCTTGTCCAGTCTGGAGAGAGAAGAAGACTATGCCACTTCTAAATTTTATTTATGGATCAACGGGTATGTAAACAAGCACAATTGCCCTATTTGGACGAAGAGTAAATTGAAGAGATTCGAGAGCTGCCATTCTATTCAGAAAAAAACGGTTCAGTGTGGTTTGTGGTATGGTGGAATCAGCGGTCCATATTTCTTCAAAAATTATGCCGGTGAGAACGTAAGGCGACCGTTGTCGCGCCATGATAACCGACTATTTGATGCCTGAAATTGAAGCTCATGATCACGGTGACATTTAGTTTCAACAAGACGGCGCTATTTCCCACGCATCGCATCAATCAATGGACTTATTGAGAGAACAATTTGGTGAGAAAATAATTTCACGATTTTGGCTGGTCGATTGGCCAACAAGAAACTGCACGATCATAGTTTAAGACCCACTGAAATATGTACATATTTTACAATTTCTACATCCCTAGGGTATAAGGATATTCTTAATCACATTTCTTAACGTTGGCGAACGCAATATGCGACCGAAATTATCAGCCTCATTCTCCGAATTTCAACACGCGCTACTTTGTAACCAAATATTTTGCACAAACACCTTCGAGGCCAACAGGTTTATAAACTTCGTTTAGTATTTCACTGTTAATATATACACACACTACCTTTTATGCACGGTAAAGGGGAGCTTCAATAACTAGACAAAATCTCAACAGTTGTTTTTTTTTATTTTTGATCCTCTTTAACACAGCGATTCTCCACAAATACCGCCATAGACGAAAACAGCCAAAACTAAGCGGTCCAAAATTAGCCGCAACACTTTAACACCACGTTAATTACGCGCCTAAAATGCCGTCTATGCTCAGCCAGCGCCGTTGTTACCACATATCGGCGCGAACACGTTGAAAGGCTAAGTCACCAATTTACACTAAAAATGTTGCGGAACATTTTGGCGGTGCGGACCGGCTTAAGCGGCGTAACACAACAACTTAACAGCCGCTAAATAGTGTTGGTGGCGGGTGTCATTGTTCTGTTGTTGTCGTGTTTTGGTTAGTCGCTTGCTTTACCTTTGCTTTGGTCTTGGCCTGGTCATTATGCTATTTGTCACATTAAGTTGCAAGTAAAGCGATTTTTTCATTCCTATATTGAGGTATTTTGCTTTTGTTTTTGCATCTATTGCAGCGTATTTATTTGATTTCATTTACCAATTCTATTTTGTGCTGAACCGCTTTTATTTTTTATACCCTAAATAGAATATATTAAGTTTACAACGAAATATATACGCAAACTAGCCTCAAAGCTTTTGAGATATCAAGCTGAAAGTTTGCATATGTCTGTTTCTTTCCAAGAAGCTGCTTATTTGTTAAAACCGACCATATCGGATAACTATAGCATATAGCTGCCATACAAACTGAACGATGAAATAATGATTTTTGTATGGAAAACTTTTATATTTGATGAGATATCTTCACGCAATTTAGCACGGATAATTATATAAAGTAGCGTTCTAATATCCCAAGAAATTGTTTAGATCGGTTCACTATAGCATATAGCTGCCATACAAATTGAAGGCTCAAAATGAAGTCCTTGTACGGAAAAGTTCTTTATTGGAAAAGATATCTTCGCGAAATTTAGCATGGATTATTATATGAGGTAACGGTATAATCTCCTAAGAAATTATTCAAATCGGGTCACTATAGCATATAGTTGCCATACAAACTGAACGATCAACATAAAGCCCTTGTACGGAAAACTTTTTTATTTGATGAGTTATCTTCACAAAAATTGGAACAGAATATAAGCCAAGGCAGCTACATACGCTCCCAAGAAATTGTTCAGATCGGTTCACTATAGCATATAGCTGCCATACAAACTGAACGCTTAAAATTAAGATAAAAATCTTTTTATACTCTTTTATACTATAACAAATGCACCAGTGAAGGGTATTAAAGCTTCAGTGCCAAAATATTTTACTATTTTATTTACTTTTGTTGTGTTTTTTATTCTCTAATTCCCCTATAAATTTATTTGCTGTGACTTTCGTGTTTAAATCTACCCCCACGTACCACCATCAAAACAGAACACCGCTCGCACTTACCTTGATCCCGAGAATCTCGACGACTGACTGCTTATTCGCCCCATAGTGTTGTTGTTGTTCATTATGTGATGCATACCACCACCGCCGGGTCCGCCCGGTACCATGCCCATACCAACGCCCATGCCGCCACCATGTTGATGCATATGTTGTGGCCCCAGTGTGTTGGCCACATTGGCATTATAGTAATTATAACGGCGCCGTCCCATCTCCGGCGATGTAACGGGACTCTCAGTGCTGGGCATTGGCTTGAGCATACGTTTCAGGGTGCTCGTGTCGACATTCATATCCTCGGTGCTCTTGGTTTTGCGTCTAGTGTTGTTGTTGATTATGTTGTGCTGGTGCTGGTGCATGTCATGTGCGCGTGCATCACGTGTCTGCAACGATAACACATACCGTTATTGCATGTAATCTAATGCACAAGCATTTATTGCAGATTTTTTTCTTATAAATATACATAAATAAATACATACATAGAAATACATATAGTTATACATAGAAGTGCAAATGTCACCTAGCATAGCATAAAATTTATAACGGTGTTATTGTTGTTGTTGTTGATTTAATTGATGAGTGAGTTGGGAGGCGGCGACAAATCAGTAATCGCAATCACGAAATTACGCAAAATCTGCCAAAGCGGGTGGCCAGCCAGTGTCAGCGCGCAGTGGGCGCTTTGAATTCGAAACACCAGCAACCACGTGTTCGGCAGGTGTGTGCGCTGGTGTGGCTAGAACACGCAGCCTATGTACGGTTACGGTCACTCATATGTAGCAGACCCCTGGTAATCTGTTGCATTCGTATTGGCCGTTTGCGTGTCACCAAACATTTGTCTGTGCACCTGAGCCTGTCGCCTACTAAGCAAGCCCCATGAATTGGCAGCGGTGCCACACATTTAATCTACGCAGACAATATATTTGCAGTTACGCCATGAATGTCACCTTAATTTCGTGGGACGAGCGTAATTTACTTAAAAGCGACGAAACATGCAACACACGCAGAAATAAGTTGACGAAAAGATATAAATTTAGACTATAACTAATTTGATGAAGTTCAGGCCAGTTCCAGAAAAACTAGCTCCTCTTTAGATCACAAGTGGCTAGAAATGGGCATTGGCTTCGATTAAAGCACATTTCGGGTTGTTAGACCACAGTTGACTCAGAAAGGATATTGGCTTCTATTAAAGCATATTTTGGGTTGTTACAATAGAGAAATTCCAAAAGCCTATTCTAAGACAAATATTTTTAAGAAACAAAAAGGTATAAAAATTCACACTAGTACTTCCTTAAATAAAATTCGGTTCAGTTCCCCAAAAACTAACTCTTTTTTAGATAGCAAGTTCTTGTGGAAAAAAATGGTCAAAAAGTATAAATTCACACTAGATCCATTTTGATGAAATTAGGACCAGTTTCAGAGCAACCAGTTTTACATAAACCCCAAGTGACTAAAAATAGCTTAAATGGTTTCGGTGCAGGCAGTTTTTGATATTCTTACAAAATTCCTTTCTTGGGAACCCTTTCTCAAAGACTGTTGGGAGATACCGGCATGTAAATTTTATCGGAAGATCCCAAAATGCACGACATTACATGAATTTTTTTCATCCCTGGGACTACTATATATACATATCCTCGGAAACTGTAAGTACTTCTGGGCATATTTAGAGTAATGAAAAGAAAGAAAATAAATAATGGATTTATTGAGAGAACACTTCGGTGAGCAGGTAGTTTCACATTTTAGGCCGGTCTATTGGCCAGCAAGATCGTGTGATATCACACCGTTAGACTTTATTCTGTGCGGATGTGTAAAGTTTAAGGTCTATGTGGACAATTCCGTTTCGATTCACATCTTGGAGCTGGAACGAGTCATCGAAAATTGAACCCAAAGGATGGAACATCTGAGAAGTAGCTGCGGCCAACTTTTCGAGAAATAAATGCCAAAGTATGTTCTTTCAAATGATAATAAACATTCTCCATTAAATTTCGAAGTTTCTGTGTTTTTCCCCAAAAAAGTAAGGAACCTCGAAATGGACCACCACTTATAAGGTCTACTAAAAATTATCAATTATTTTTTCAAAGGAAAACTTTAGTAATCCGTATCTGCCGTTTCATCTACATGCTACATTGCGTTAGAAAGATAATATTTTACACTAAAACAACTTATCAGACAATTTTTCGATTTCTTGACTCAGTATAGTTAGAGCAAGGGCCAAAAACAGATACTAACAACAAGAAAATAAGCCATGCTTCACTGTTATTCTTCGAAAAATGCGAAAACGTAAGCCAAACGGCTGAAAATGAGAATAATTTTCATCGAATTTATCCATTTTTTAAGCGGTTGGTTATTCTTGCTAAAAATTGAGTCGTTTACAACAACGTGAAATGAAAACGACTTGGAATTAATCGCGGTGGGCCATACATGACCAAGCTAAGATTGGCGGTCAAGAAAGATTTGTTGTATGTTTGGTGGAATTGGGAGGGAATCATCTAGTCTGAGTACCTCCTCTGCGGACAAACTCATAATCCGGACCTATACTGTCAACAATTGGACCGATGGAAGCAATGCCCAGAAACGGCCAAATTTTGCAATAGAAGTGTCTTCCATCAGTTCAACACCGGATCACACTAATGATATAGCAACTTGCCAGAAGCCTGTGAAGCTCAGTTGGAATGTTTTTCAACATCCACTTTATAGTTCGAACGTATCAGCAATTGATTGCTGCCTGTGACTGTGCGTGGTGAATGATTTTCAGCTGCAGAAAAGCTTGCGAAAATTGGCTGTTCCAATTTATTGCCATTAGGGACGAGAGAGTGGGATTATTAATCTACCTTAATTAATTAATAATAAGATATCGATGAAAGGTGCGGACTATGTTCAAATAAATCTTAAATTTATTGCAAAAAATTAGTTAATAAAATTCATTCAAAATACTCGAGTAACTTAGTCTAAGCATTAGCATAAAGTCTAGATGAAATTAAAATTTCTAATTATATTCACTCACCATATCATCGACGTAGTCTTTAGTGCGTGTGCCAGTAGATTTGGTGGATGTGCCAACATTCTGATGTAATGGTCCACCAACTTGTGTGCCTTCATTCTTCGAAACATCCATATCTTGTTGACCGCCAATGAGTCCATCGTCTGGACCCACCTGTGAGCCAACATGATTTTGTGAGCATAAATCATTTGTGCCTGTGCCAACGCCGGACACCATAACACTGGGTGTGCCTGTGTTAACGCCTGCATTGGCAGCGGCAATATTCGGATCCTGTGACTTGACTTGGCGACCCAAAGTATCTGTAAAGTAGAAATGTATATTTGTATAAATAGCTAAAAAATGACAACTGCAATTCCAGCAAAAAAAAATTTCAACCACCTGTGGCACTTATATGTATATGAGTAAGTTCCTATGCTATAATACTCTGAAAGCTTATTAGCACAGTTAGTTTAGTTCAGTACCATTGCAGCTTTGCATTTGCTATAATGCAGCTGTGTTAGTGCGCATGCGCAAAATAAAAGCACCTGCAGCAAGCCAATGCTCTTGGTTTTGAATTTGTGTTAGCTTTTCAAAGCTTTATTTGGGCGAACATAAAAAAGCTCTGCTAGCATGTCGGTGCTTATACATATGTATATACTTTATATGTTGACTTAGATATCGACATGAGTAATAAATTGACTTAGAATTGAGGAACTTTTTAAGAATAACAATTCTTATTTGGGGTTCCCGTATCGAACTATATAGACTCAAGGTCAAAGAACTATCTATGGTTCCTCAAATTCATTATACGATTATATTATGTACCGAGAAGTTGCCTAAATAAGGTATCCTAAAGAAGGTCTGTTTATGAAAGGAAAAACAGTCCCCAGCTGACATAGATGGCGCTGCTAGACTAAAGTCCATATAATTTTTAGTTACCACTAACCTTCAAAAAGCTCATGTATAAATTTCACAGCTATCGGATCATTAGTTTGTGAATTATGTCATTTTGAGTTAAACAACTTTTGTAATTGCGAAAAAAATGGATAAAAAGGATTTCGCGTGTTGATAAAATATCACGTTTTGAAGGAAAAAAACACAGTTGAGGCAAAAACTTGCTTTGAAGATGACTGCCCGAGCACTCCACCAGGAAAATCAACCATCAAAGACTGGAATGCTAAACTTAGGCTTGGTGAAATGATCACAGGGAACACCCAAAAGAGGTTGTTACCGACATATTGCATAACCGTAAAGTGAAGGTGTTCAAGATTGCAAGCACTGTAAAGACATAAACTGAACATGAACATCATATCAATCACGAGTATTTGGGTATGAGAAAGCTCTATACAAAATGGATAAAGCGCGAGCTCACTTTTGACCAAATACAAATGATTTTGATGATTCGGACCAGTCTTTGGATATGTTCAAGTTTGATAACTCCGAGCTTTTGCATCGATATGTGACAGAGAATTAAACATGGCTCCATCATTTCACTCCGGAGTCTAATCGGCAGTCATCCGAATGGTCTGCACAAGATGAACCCGCTCCGAAGCATGGAAAAATAACTGTCAGCTGGCAAGGTTATGGCGTCTTTGGAATGCGCATGGAATACTTTTTTATTGATTACCTTGGTAAAGGAATGAACATCAACAGCGAATATCTCATAACGTTACTGTATTCGTTTGAAAGACGAGATCGTCGAAAATGGCTATATTTTTAGAAAAAGAAAGTGCTGTTTCACCAAGAAAATACACCGTGCCACAAGTCAGTGAAAACGATCCATGAATTGGGCCTTGATTTGCTTCCTCATCCACAATATTCTTCATATCGCACTTTCAGGGACTATTTCCTGCTCTCGGAACTCAAAAGAGTGGTCGCTAAAAAGAAGGTATTGTCAAATTAGGAGATTATTGCCAAAACCGGGGCCTAATTCGAAACAAAGGCCAAACCTCAGCTAAAAAATGGTATCGAAAAGTTGGACGTTCTCTACAAACAACCTTGAAGGGAACTATATTGAATAAAAAAAACGAATTTTGCCCAAAAAAATGTGTTTTATGATGGTAGCTCTTTTAGTAAGTTTTCAATTAACCCATAGAAAAGGGCTTTTGGCTGAGGTTAAAACGTCGTTAATCTCATGTCTTAGGGGATGATATCTACTTGATATTTCCTCTTGGACTGTTCAGTTTTGGTTGACTGAGATTAAAACGTCGTTAATCTCATGTCTTAGGGGATAATATCTTCTTGATTTTGCTTACATATCGAATATATATATAATATACATATATTAGAAAATATTCTCTGACAATTTAAAGTTGATCCAATAATAAGTTTCGGAGTTAGAAAGTGTTTGTAAGAACTTTTTAACTTATTGTAAAACTTGAAACGCTTTTTTGTCAAAGGCTGTTTCCAAAGTCGACGAATAAATGGAATGGAAAACGGCAGGACCGATTGACTTGAAATTTTCTTGGATAATTCTTAGATAGATTTGTCAGTTAATGATCAAAGGAATGAAAATTTCGATAAAATTCAAAATTTTGACCGGTTCTTCGATCATTCCCTATATTTTTAGTAAAATTCAAGATTTGGATTGGTTCTTCGATTCATTCCCTATACTATTGTCTAGTAATAATTATTATTTTGGCTGTGGGAGTCGTGATAATTTTAAGCTGAAAATTTTTCCTCACCGCTAAACACTTTTATTCGGACGTCTTCTAGATATCGACTCTGGGAACAAGGGAATCCAAAACTTCAAAGTTTTTCGAAAAAAAAAATATTCCAAGGTAACTCATTTTTTCTGGCTTGTTAGGGCATACAACCCCCTTAAGTCAAAACGTTTCGTATCAACAAAAGGCTATTCACTTTATATTTAGGGCTTTCACATTAATTTGATGTTTCAGTTGTCCAACAGCGAACCCCTGAAACCTAACCTAAGATTTCTGATAATTCTTTTTTCACAGTGCCTTACTTTCGCTAAGCGCTTATGTAATGCTACCAAAACTTATATAATATGTATAAATATGTATATTAATAACTATGTACCCACATGGTAAATAGAGATTTTTCAATCGGTTTCTCGCATATATAATACGTATGTATGTATATTATTATGCACTTACCCTGTCCGCCAACTGCATTCATAGATTGTGTGCCTACACCGCCACTGCCGGCTACATTATCATACAATGATGTGCTGCTGGTGGCGTTCGCCATCACCTTCTGTTGTCCACCGACATCGACATCGGTTATGCGAGAGCCTACGGAGCGTGGCAAAGTGGATGAACCTGCAAAATGTGAATGAGGTGTGATGAGATTGCGATGGCGAAGTATGTATTGTATGTATGTATGTATGCATGTATATGTATGTATGTAAATATGTATGAAGGCATGAACAGGCGTTTGACAGTATTTGTTTTTTTTTTTGTTGTTTTGTTTTTGGATTGCGTTGGAATGGTTGGGTGGTTGGTAGCAATAAGTGGTAAGTGGAAGCGGTGGGTCAGTGAGTGATAAGTGGTGTGTGTGTGTGTGTGAGCGTGTATTTGTGTGCGCGCATAAGTGTCCAAGGGTTTTATTGGATTTTAGACGGATATTGGTTTGGTAGAATAAAGTGGTATGAAAGTAGAAAAGTAAATAAAAGATAGGCGATAATAGTGTTATGTAGGCAGAGCGTTGTTGTTGGGTGTATGTATGTATGCCTGTATATATATGTGTGTGTGTGTGTTTCATACCACATAACTACTTTATATACGTATATAACTGTATTTTCCAGCCACGACATTGTAATTGACAAAATCTGTGTAAGAGTCTGCATGTGTGTTTGTATGTGTGTATGTGTACATTGTATTCATTTCCTCTGCGCAAAGCTTTGGAAGTCACTGTAATCTTTTTTAGCCGATTTCCGGTAGCGCCCCGTTAGTTACGCTTTAAATGACCCACAATTCAATTACTTATGCTGTGTAATAATTCAAAATCAAATTTATGCTTCTTACTTGGAAAACGTTGCAGCTCAATATTTGGTGAAGGGTAAAACAATAAAAAAGTTTAAGTTTAATTGAAAATATTAAAATTGTGAGTGTAGTGGTAAAGTATATAAGAATGTATCTATGTATATGCCACAACAAAAAAAAATCGGTTTAATAATTTTAAATGTAAAAAATAATTAAATATAGTAAAATATAAGTAAAAAATTTTAAATATAAAATTTAATAGATTAAAACAAGTTTAAAAAATTTAACAATAAAATTTAAAAATATTGGAAATATTTATGTAAATGCAAAATAAATAAAGATTTATACGGTTATTTAAAAAAAAAAATATTTGAAAAATTAATATAGAGTAATTTTTAAGATAAAAAAATTAAAATTTCGAAAATTTTATATTATTCAATAATTTTTTTCCAAATTTCAGAAAAATTACGTATTATTTTATTATCTTTTCTTTTGAAGTTTTGAAAAATTTATTTTTTTTTTCAGAAAAACTTTATTTTTTCGCACATAATTATTTTATAAGCAATCAACCCAAAATATATTGTAGTAAAACTTTTTACTGTTAGTTGAAATTCTTTAAACAAGAATGTCAAAAAAATTACTACAGAATACTTTTTCAGTCACAATAATAGAAAAAATAGGAAAATTTCAAATTATTTAATAACTACTTTTTCAATTTTTAAAAATTACGTATTTTTTAATTAATTTTTTTCGAAGTTTGGAAAAATTATTTTTTTTAGAAAAACTATTTTTTGCATACATTTTATATGCAACCAAAAAAACTATTTTTTTATGAAATTTTTTATTGTTAGTTGAAAGTTTTTACAGCAAAATTAAAAAAAAAAATAATACAGAGTACTTTTTCAGACAAAATAAGAAAAATATTTAGAAAATTTAATAATATATAACATTTATTTTTTTTTAATTTTAGAAAAATTACTGTATTTTAATAATTATTTTTTGAAATTAGGAAAATTTTAATTTTTTTAAGGAAAAGCGAAAAAAAAATTACATAAAAAATAGTTTATCACCAAGTTTCTTTATTTTATTATATTTATTTTGTTATTATTAGTTGGTTTTTTATAAAATCATTATTTTTTATATTATTATTAATTTTGGCAAAATATTATTTTTATGGATTTTAGTAAATCATATAAGAAGTATTAGAAATATTACTTAATATTTTATAATTTTTTTTTTTAATTTAGAAAAAATAATTTTTTATGCAAAGTATTCTTTTGTAGACAATTAATTTTTATGCAACCAAAAAATATATTCTTTAAAAAAATTGTGTTTCATAAGAAAACAAATAAATTAACAAGTAAGTACAAACAAATTATTTATTTATATTAGCAAATACATATATAACATATACAAACATAGACAAAAAAAACGAAAAAAAATTTGTATCATTAATTTTTTTTTACTTCATTAGTTTTATTTTAATATTTTCAGTTGTTTTTTTATCAAATATTTCTTTTTGGAATGATTAAATTTGTTTTTTTTTAGGAACATTTTTATAATTTTTTTCGAAGTTTGAAAAAAAGAAAGCAAATATTTTATTATTTTTCTTCAATAAAAATTAATTAAATATTTTTTTTTGTAGACAATTACTTTATAAGCAACCAAAAAATTAAAACTTTTACTTAAAACTTTTTTGATAAAAAAAAAAACAAGAAATTATCAAATAGAAATAAAGTTTTTATTACAACATATAAATACAAATGGAAAAAATATTAAAAAAACTTTAATGATAAAATATGTTTTTACTTTATTGTTTTCAGTTGATTTTTATAAACGAATTCTTTATGTAATTTATTTTTGGACAAAATTTTATCTCTTTTAGGAAATGATAAAAAATATTTGGAAAAATTATTTTTTATGCAACCAAAAACAAATATTTTTTTAATCAAATTTTTTCTCGTTCAAAAAACAAATAAATTAACAATTAAGTTAACAAATTAACAGATAAAGTATTTATTTATATAAACATGTACATACATATATAACATATAAATAATAGCGCAAACAAATATTTTGTCATCAAATTTTTTTTTCCTTTTTTTTATGTTTCTTTTATTATTTTCAGTTGTGTTTTTATATTATAAAATAATTCTTTTTGTAATTATTATTATTTTTTAAATAAAAATTTTATTTTTATTTTTCTAGGAAAATGATATAAAAAAATTGTAAATCCTTTAATTTTTAATATAAAATAATATTTTTAACGCAAAAATCGAAAAAAATATTTTGTTTATGTCGGGTAATATTTTATTCCGTATTAATATAAATAAATATGGCAAAGAAAAAAATAATTATGAAAATCAAAACCTAATTCTATGCTTACATTTACAAAATAAAAAATAAAAATAAAAAAAGTTAAATACATTTAGCATTGAAACAATATTAACAGCTTCCAATTTTTAGAATCAATTATAGGTCTTAATTAAGAAATTTTAAGAAAAAAATAAGTCAAAAAAATAATTATTATAACTAGAACCTATTTTTAGGATATATTATTTTTTTTTTTTAGAGAGAATAAATAATTACACTAAACTACTTACAGTAGAATATTTCAAAAGGAATAGAAGCTTGGAGGCCGCAGTTCGAGCAAAATCATCCCAAGCGATGAAGTACATTTTCACCTTGGTAGTTAAAAATTGCTGATTTTTGGGTTCTGAGGTGATTGTCGTAAAACAACTGCATCTGTAACCTCAGAGCTATTTTGCACTGGAGCCATAATGGGACCATATTTTTTCGAAAATGTGGTCGGTCAGCAGTGTTTGCTACTGGTGCTCGATATCGCGACAAGTTAACCCAGTTCTTTTTGCCGAAATTGGATGATATTGATGTGGGCAATATGTGATTTCAGCAAGACGGTGCCCGTGAAACACTTCAATTACTGCATGAGACATTTCTAGCTGCTATACTACCTGGTTTTGGGTATCAGAATTGGCCACATAGATTGTCACACTTTACACTATTAGATTACTTTTTATGGGGTTAAATAAAAATACAAGAAGCACACAACCACGCGAGCTTTAAAGGAGGAGTTTCAACATTGCATCATGATATCACTCTCATACTATATACAGAAAATTTCGAAATAAATATGAAAAGCCGTGGAGGCCATTTGACTGTCTCAGTTCTTTTAACAGCCATTTTGAGCAACGGACTTTCAAAAATATGCAGGAACATGTGAAGATATCTTACTTTTATTGACAATCGTATGAAAGAACGTATCTTTTCTCTATATTTTATGGATATTAGGACGAATCTCTCCAACAATTTAGCGAATGGCGCTCTAAAAACGACCCGTAACTGAAAAAACCATAACTTGCTGAAGGCTCTAAAGCCGTACCAGCCGCGGTTTACAACAAGTGTTTGCAGAATTTGCTAGGTTGGCATATTTGCATTGGCCCGGGAGGTAAGTTTGAAGTCCATTAGATAGAAAAATGGGGATTGCAGCGCGAACTAAGTTCCATTGTGCCCTCTTTGAAGACCATATCAACCATTTTTTATTAAAATAGGGGAAAATGTTTTTTTTTTGGTTAATCTAGGTTAAATATGGCTGCATATGGTATGTACCCCCATTATTTTAAGGCATCACGAAGAAGAGGTACTTGGAAAAATAACTATTATATTCCTTAAGCTACATCTCATCCAGGATAATAAAAATCACCAAAATGAATTAAAAAATAATAAATAAATAATAGAAATCATAATTTTGTAAAAATATGTCTCTTCATAAATTTGTGGGTCATTTAAAGTGACTCTATATAAATTTTGTGTGCTATGTGTTTCAGCTCTAAGTATGTCTGTGGCTGCATGCAAATAATAGTTGTATATCAAATTTCGCTAGGCATATTTAACAATTTCAACATTTTTTTTTGTATTTTTTACTTTCTTTTTTGTTTTTTTTTTTTCTTTTGGTACAACTCTAAAGGATACTGAGTTAGTTAATTGATTAGTTGCATAAACTAAAGTAGATAGTAGAGTAGAGTGGGGAGGTAGTTTAGTGGTAGTGGGGGTAGTTGTGGATCCTCACCTCGTACACGTGGATCGGTCCGTAGGCGTGCGTATTGTTCGGCCGACATACAGGTGCATTGCGGTTCGCTGCGTACGCGCGACGGCGAGGCCGGTGTGCTCAACGGCTTTCGCTTGGCCTTGATCTTTCCCTTGCCGGGCGGGTCCAATTTCAGCGAGTAACTCGACGAGGCCTTTCGTGAAAATTTGAAAGAAGGCGACTGTAAAACGTCGCACTATCATTAGGTTAGTTGGTTGGGAGTTACAAGGTTCTGTGTGTGCGGTTTGTTATTTTCGAACTTTCTTTTCTCTTTTCTGTTTTTTTTTGGTTTAATTTACTGTTTTTATGTTTTTCTTTTTAGAATTTATTTTAGTATTTATTTTAAAATATAAATTTATCAATGCTTTCAAAATTTTTCTGTTTTTTGTCAAAATTATTTACGATTTTCAATGCGAGGTACACTTGGTGTTGCCACATAGTTGAGATTTTCCAAAAAATTTCAAAAAGCTTTACTTAATAAATTTCGAGGCCTTTAAGTAATCGTGATAATCATTTGCTTGACCGAATCTGTTTCTTTGTGTGCGTGTTAGTGTGTTCGTTGGACTGTTAGAGCGCTTTCGCAACCGTTTGCAACTGCTCAAAAATGTATCCTTCTTTGTGCTTATTTCAAAAATATGCTCACATTAAAATAGAAATCAAAATATTACTGCGGAATTAGGAAAACAAATGGACAAATCTGCACAAAATCACGACGTGAAACACACAATTTTTACGCTTTTGCATTGTAATTGAAAGAGTATAAAAACACAGTGAGTGAGAGAGAGAGAGACAGAGCAAATATTCGTACAAAGACAGCGAGAGTGGGGGTTATAGTTTGCGAGAGCGAAAAAGAGAGAGATAGAGAGCGAACGACGAAAACGAGCGATATTTAGAGTTTAGTAAAAAGTTCCAAGTGAAAAGTGTTGAAATTTTTTAGATTTTTATTATTTTCGGGAAGGTGTGTCTGTGTACCAAGCGTTCATAAGTGGCGTACAATTGCAATTGCATGGAAAAATATTATATAAATAATCTTGTTTTTGTTGTTTGTAAATTTGTTGCTTTGTTTTGCTTGTTGTTTCATATTTTTCGCATATTCATAGTCATTTCTTTGAGTAGCCGAAGCGCCTAAGCTTGAGTTAGAAATATTAGTACGCATTTCAGTGCGTGTGTTAGTATATGTGTGGTTAGGTGTGTCAGCGCTTTAAGGATACGCTGTGTTGGGTGTGTTTTTATAACAGCAAATATTTTATATTGTGCATCAACATGTGTGTGTTTTGTGTAGGTTTATTGTATTTATGTGAGATTTACTTTATTTTTAATGCTACTTATGCATTTTCAAGTAACGAAAGTTGAGATACATATATAATACCATCTGATCAAATTTGACCCGGAATGATGCATATAAACCTAAACTAAAAAATTTTTCTTCTAAAATTTGCCACAAATTGCGACCAAGAGCAACCTGAAGAGATTCAAGAGCTGCCGTTTCACACAGAAAAACAACGATTTGGTGTGGTTTGTGGTACGGTGGAATCTTGGGTCCATATACTACATAGAAATATCCATATATCAATGGCGACCGTTATTGCCTCATGATAACCGATTATTTGACGCCTGAAATTGAAACTCGTGATCTCGGCGACATTTGGTACGTCGCCACTTCGCACAAATCGCATCAATCAATGTATTTATAGAGAGGAGACTTCGTTGAGCAGATAACTTTATGTTTTGAGTCGGTCCATTAGCCACCAAGATCGTATGATATCACACCGTTAGACTATTTTCTGTATGATATGAAGGTCTAAAGTATATCTTCACAATCTCGCATCGATTTAGCCTTGGAGAAAAACATCACGCGTGTCATTCGTGTTATCAGTCGAAATGCCCGAACGAGTCATCGAAAATTGGACTCAACGGATGGGCCATTTGAGACCGCAAAATTCCGGGTTTTTTTTTAACAGTAAGAAACATCGAAATGGTTCACCCTTCACATATATGTAGTTCCTTAGTAATAAAAAGCGTCTGCAAAATTTCAAATGGAAATCTCAAAAAACTGACCGAGTTATTCCACATATATAGAGGCACACAGATGGATATGGCTAAAACGATTCAGCTCGCTGATCTTTTGCATAAACTTTTTTTTAGGGCCTCTGACGTTTTTTTTTTTGTGGTGTTATAAGCCTCGTGGCAAACCTAGCATGCCCTAAATAGGGTATAAAAAACGAGTTTGCTTGAAATTTTGCGTTTACAAAGAAATCGAAACCACGGATGGTGTGTTTTGAAAAGTCCACCTTTTCACGAATACTGTTATTTAAGTGGCACAACACGTACAGTGAAGGTCCCAAAGCAATCGAAAACTGGACTCATAAGAGTTCATTTAGCTGTGTTAGTGGCCTTAACATCGAACAGTTAAAGACACAAAGCGTCGTGGATCTATGTGACAAATGTTGGTTAAATTTTTGGGTATAAAGCTTTTTGAGAACAAAAAGGTCTTAATTTTCAAAAATGACGTGGCGAAGAGGTGGAAAAGAGCTTCTTGACAACGTGGCTATGGCTCCTAATTCATCAAACGCATCACCGCTGGTGACAAGTCATGGGTTTATGAAGATCAACTAACCAACAATCGAATGGCGCTCCAAAAATGAGCCGAACCCGAAAAAAAACAATCGCTGAGGATTCTGAAAGCAATTCCCTTAGGACTTACTAAATCAACTCAACTCTGTGGAAAATTGGATTAAGCGTTGACATATATATGTGTTTATCGACTCAAGAAGAGCCAATATTGTAGGTGATAATAAAGGCTGGCATTAAAATAGGCGAAAGTGTAATTTTTTGTCAGTCCGAGTCAAATTTGATCAGATAATATTTCAGTATTTACTAACAAGTAAGTATGCTTCTTAATTCCACTAAATATTCGAAAAATGTGCATATATTCTAAATCTATTCGAAACCACACAAAAAAATCTAATTTTCCGACTGTTTTGGTCGCTGAAATACTATTAAATTGTGTTACTAAGAACTCTTCAAGTAAAACACGAACGGTAACGCAGCTAAAGCGTTAAGCTCTTAGACCTTAGCTATAGACCTTATAATAATTATTATAATTAATATGTTGTATGTTTTTTGCTAACTATTGGTTTTCTAAACAAAAATAAATTCGTAAATGTGCATTTCATAGTTGAAATATTCGTGAAGTTTCCTTCCAACTAAAAGTCAACACTATTTTAGTGTATTTTTGTGAAACGCTAAGGTGTTATATTACTGTTAGTGCAATTAGTAACCCTAAATTATTTTTTTACGCTAATATAAAGTTTTGAACTAACTATTGGCTTACATCTTTTAATCAATTTCTTTAGGAGAAATTTTTTTTGCAGTTAAACGCAACCTGTAGTTGAAACCCGCACTAGCGTATATGTAGTATATATATAAGTAATATGTGCGTTTGTAGAGATACATATGTAATATAGAAACCCGAATTAAGCTTAGTTTGATAATTATATGAGCGACACTCAATTTGCCTAAAACTAATTTTTTTGTTTTAAATTTGAAATTTAATTTTTCAAAATATTTCATTTCTATGGATTCTTAAATTTCATTTTTTTTCTTTAATAATTAATTATTTACTGTCTTGAAATTTGTATAACTGTTTTTCTTTTTTTTTTGTTTTGCATTTAATTTTTTTTTTCAATTTCAATTTTAAAACTATTTCTTGTTGTTTTAAGTTTGAATTTAATTTTTTTTTACTTTAAATTGAAATTTTTTGTTTAAATTCAAACTTTAAAACTATTTTCTTGTATTACTCTAAATTTAAATAATTTTTTTTTTACTTTAAATTGAAATTTTTTGCTTAAATTTAAACTTTAAAACTATTTACTTGTATTACTTTAAATTTAAATAATTTTTTTTTTACTTTAAATTGAAATTTTTTGTTTAAATTTAAACTTTAAAACTATTTACTTGTATTATTTTAAATTTTAATTTAATTTTTTTACTTTAAATTTCAATTTCGTGCCAAAATTTAAATTTTAAATATATTTGTTTTCTTATGTTAAATTTTGACTTAATTCTTTTTACTTTAAATTTAAAGTTTTCTTTTAAATATAAATTTCAAAACTATTTTTTTTGTTTTGAATTTTAATTTAAATTTTTTTAAACTTAAATTTTAATTTTTAAATCTTCTTCATTTATGATTGTTATATACCAAATATAAACTTTGCACTGCACTAACTTTTTATAACTCACTTAAAAATAATTATTTCCTAATAACTACCTTCTTTCCAATTTATTCAAAACCTCACGAAATGTTTTTTCTTTTTGTGTTTGCTTTTCTTTTTCAAATAATTGCATTGTTTTATAACTAAATTAGTATTCTAAATTCACTTATCTAACCCAACCTCATTGATATAACTCTTTTCAACGATTAATTTTTTGCTGTTGCCTACATTTGGGCTGCAAAGTAATTTTTTACAATGCCCTTAAATTTAATATTCTTATATATATTTATAACAACATCGATGTTTCTAAGCAGACCTAGTAATTTATTGCATATTTAAGTATGAAATAGATAGCTAAAACTTCATTGATAAGCCATTTTTATTAATTCTAACCTTTGCTGTTGCCTACATGCAAGCTGAAATGCCTCAGCGAGTAAATTATACGCATTTTCCATTTCTGTTACATTCACAATATCTATTTTACTGTTTAATTAAGTTTTTCTGACCTTTCGAAGTAGAACTGAGGCAGGGTTGTCGAATGCTTGTAGACTTATATCGATCTTTAAAATATTTTTTTGATTTTATAGGTTTGAAAAAATACATATATAGATCTTTAAGATATTTTTTTAATCTTCAAAATCAATGTTATTTGAAATCTGAACTGTTTCAACTTTCAACAAACAATTTTGAAAATATTTCAAAAATGGTGATAAAGACCTTAGAAAATGAAAATTTTGGAAGACACTTCAAGAAAGGTGATAAAGGCCTTCGAAAATGATAATTATTCTGCATTCGGGCTGAAACGTTTCCCCTTTTGGATTTTTAGATACTGTCTTACATAAGACCATTTGGGAAGGGGCATCGACTGTACAGTGACAAAATCGATTTTTAATACAAATTTTGAAGTTTTGCAAGTTGGTAAAAATCAATCACATATTCGAAATATGGAATGTTTTATCTTTGATACAAAAAAATTTACAGAAAATACTATGAAAAATGAAGATGATAAACGTCTTGGAAATAATTGCGCTAACAAGCTTTTAATAAAATTTCTTATGCACAAATGTGCAATTTTAATGGCGGTCAAATCGTCAGCTAATCAGGCCTCATCTTTAAAACAAGTAAAGTGGAATATGACATTTACTTCTGTCAAAAGATATGAGGTTTTCATTAAAACCATATGAGCTTCACAGCTTTTTTCTAACCAAATACCAGCTAAAGGATTCTTGATATAAAATTGTATGAGAATAAAATATATTATATCAGCCAAAAAGTATGCTGAAACTCAATGCTTTAACTTAAGTATATCTCTACGCGAACAAAATGGTCAAAAGGGATCAAGAGAAAATCTCAAACATCCTTAGGGCGGCCAGTTAATACATTTTTTCTTCAATATTGGAATATGATGTACTTTTGATTTACACTTACAATGTGAAGATTGATTATTCCAAGCAATTAATCCTGTCATAATAGAAAACATACAACACCAGACCTATTTCACAAATAACCTTTTCACATAACCTACCTATGTACTATATGTTTAAGGAAGCACCTTTTTCTCTGCAGTAACTTTGTTAGTTATTGTTTACTGTTGTTAAGTTGATTCAGAAAATATTTAGTTACATTTATCTACAACCCACCTATGTGACTATTTTTGGAAGCTTATATTTTTGATCTATTATCTTATCCATAGATTTTCATTTTTGAAGTTCATGCTTTAAGCAATATTTCACTTTATCCTAACCTCAACCAACCGCTTATGAAAATATATTTTTTTATATATTAGTATATGACTTATTATTCAAATATTTTGAATTTTTAAATTTTCTGTGATTTTTGATCTAAAAATAAATAGTTTCGTTCTTAAATTTCTTTTACAAAAATATATGTATGCTTTTCTGTTTCATGTTATGTTAACTTTGCTTTCATTCCTGAATGTTTCGGAGTTACTCTCTTATTTTTCCTAACGCTTCTTTTCTCTAGCTTTTTCTTAAAAATCTGTTCTCTTGCATTTTAGTTAGCCTATGTTCATATGTAGAATGTATATATTGAAACTCATGACTACTATAAGTATTTATATATATGTATGTATGGCTATGAGTTATTATTTTTGTAAGTAGTAACTTTTGCCCTAATTCATATGTTGATTTTTTTGGAGAAATATCTTGCAGAAAAGTCTGAAATTTATATGTGCAGTGCCGGATTAACCACAGTAATAGCAATAATTATTATTTTTAGTCATTCATGGATATTTGTTCGAGAGAAAGACTTATTTGGTAATATGTATTTAGGGGGTGATCCAAGTAGGCGTACTTTTTTCCATCATGAGTCGTGTCAAGCTGTCGTGTTAATTTTGTTTAGTTTTGTTTGGTATTTCATAATGGGAAGACTAACGCCGGAACAACGTTTACAAATCGCTCAACTTTTATATGAAAATTCACGTTCTCCAGAAAATGTGTTTCGCGCGCTTTGCTCATTTTGCTTATGGTCAACATAATCGGCCTACTGCCCATAATATTCGCAACACCATCACCCATCTTGAGACCCAGCATTCATTATTGAATAATATTCGACCGAATGGACCACGTTTAGCACACAGTGAAGAAAATAGAGCAGCCGAAGCTGAGAGTGTACGCGAAGACCACGGAGAGTCGATTCGACGCCGTTCACAGTTACTCGGACTGACGTATGGAACGACGTGGCGCGTTTTGCGACGCCTCTCGACTTTCCCTAGCGACATCGCTTCGCTCTTTGGGCTCTTGAAAAGTTCCAAGAAGAACCGACGTTTTTGAGCCAATTTTCGAAATCGGATACAAAAGCCTTTGTGGACAACTTCCCGCTAACCTTTTCAGCAATGGTAAGGAGTTAAAGATTTAGTCTAGCTTTGTCGAATTGAAACTGTTTCGGGTCAAGCTTGGTGATATTTGACTTCTTGGGTTAGTGAGTAAAGTAATTTCTATTGGTTTGAAGACGCAATGCATTCAACGGCTATAAAAGATAATCTTTTTGGATCTGTTAAAGTTATCATTCAGACGACTTGGTCGGAGATTTTTGTACTACTCAGCTATGATTTGTACTCTGTTTACATCAGTAATGCTCATTGTTTAGTAATTCACCGCCTGGGGATGCGATTGCCAACTCAAAGAGATATCTAAGGCTTTTTTTAGAGCTTGCTAATTGACAAATCTAATGGATATTGGAGAAACTGAAACCAAAAATATCTTAAAATTTTCATACGATCGTAAGTATACGTAATTTTCGGTAGAGCAAAAGAGGTGCTTTTATTGTTTTTCAAATCCCGTTGGAAACTGGAGAAATTGACATACTAGAAAAACGCTTGGAAGCTTTCATACGTTCTTAAAATGTTCTTGATTTAGAAAACGAAGTACCTTCACATATTTTCTTTAATCCTGATGGATACTCAAAAAAACTGTTTTTACCGAAAGAAAGCTCGAAAGCTTTCTTCAAAAGTCCTTAATATAGAAAACGAAGTATTTTTACGATATTTTTTTAATCCTGATGGATACTTGAAAGATTGTTATTATAGTAATTAAAAAAGTACTTGACATAGAAAACGAAGTATTTACGACTTTTTTAATTCAGCTAGTGCTGAAAAAAGCTTACGAGCGTCTATGCGATCATAGTTAGCTTTCGTGTGAAAAACCGAAGTGATTTTTCCGGTTTTTTTAATGCTGATAAATACTTGGAGAAGCTCGCAAGCTTCCATCTACAGCATTTTCTAGTTCTGATGTCCCGAAAAAAGCCTATTAGCTTTTGTAGGATCTAGATAGTTTTTGGTAGTAAAACGAAGTACTTTTACTAGGTTTATCCGGCACTGCATAGACCTATTTACATAAACTTGTATATGTGCCTACATATTTGTCAAGAAAATAGATACTTATTTTATATTTAACTGTAATTGTTGTTATTGTGTTGGTGTTGAAATTGCTGTTTGGTGTTCTGTTGATTTGATTTATTGTAACAAAAGCTTTGAATGCTAAGCTTTTTCATTTTAAAGAATTTTATAATTAATTATTCATTTATATTTTATTTAAGTATGTACTGTTACATGTTAACTTTTTAATTTGTCATTTAGTTAGTTGTTGTTGTTATTATGTAATATTATATTTAACAAAACCGCCAGTGCTTTTTGGTTGCTTGTTTGTATTCAAAATAGCGGAAGGGAATTATTGTGATTAGAATAGGTGTGTGTGTGACAACACACATTGAGCGAATCGAGCGACTGACTGGCAGCAACAGCCGAACCTCAGGGCTCGTCATCGGGCATAGGATGTATGGGATAGGAGAGGGTGTTGTAGTAAAGGATGCGTGCGATTGTTTTAAATCGTTTTGCATTTTTCTTTTGCATTTCATTGCACAATGCATTGTAGCGGCGGCGGAAGGGATTTTTTGTTTTACGGAAAAATAATTAATTTCGTTACAAAAAATTGCAAAAATAAGTTTTGCAATTATGTTTCGTTTTTTGTATTTTTTTTAACATTTTTTAATTTTTTTTTTTTCAAAGTTTTAAAATTTTTTTTTTAGTTTTTTCATATTTTTTAAAAATAGTTTTTTTAATTGTTGTGCATTTTTTTTAAATTTTTTTCAAAATTATTTTTGGTTAGTTAACCGACGCGTTACCGTAAAATGCAAACGATTGTTGAAAAGTGTTAAGTTATATAATAGATATGTGAGAAATATATATATAAATATATAAATAAAATTATGTATATATATTTTTTTTTATTACATATATAAATTAAAGTTTATATACATTATATATTGCATCAAAGTTGTTATTGTACGAACAAATAGATATATTAGTAGAAAAAAGGTTTATATTCATATTTATAGAGCGCAAGAGCGAGTAAGGTGAGTGAACGAGTTGGGGGACGAGAGCGAGTGAGTGAGCGTGATTGTGAGGCACGAGTGAAACGAATTTTGGGTAAAAAATGTTCAGTGAATTTATTTTTCAGCGTAAAGTAAATGAATATGAATGAGGATTAAAATTTTTTGTTTCGGTTCATTTCAATGTACGAAAATGATGAAAGGAGAAGAGAAAAAAGAATGAAAGAATACAATATAAATATAAATAATTTAGTGTTGATTCATTTTCGAAAAAATTTTTATTTACAAAGAACAAAACAGACTGTTATTTACATATAATATAATACAATCATATTTTATATTGTTAATCGGCTTCAACATAACGTGAGTGAAGGTGTGAGAAGTTATTATTGGCAGCAATAAATACAGTATTTTTGAATAATGGTGTAAACACATACATACAAAGTACGAAAGACTAAAATACAAATGTGACAATGAGAAATTATTGACGATTTAAAAGAGAAAAGAACACTAAGGGGATGGGTACAATATATAGAAGTCGAAATATACATATGTATCTGGGTAACTGCATGTACGAAAAGGGAGGCGCAAAGAGACAATGGAGCACTACCGAGAGGCAACAGGTGAGTGCAATTTAGAATAGAGTGCGTTTGAGGGCGTTGGTTGTGATATACATACATATATTTTCAATTTATAATACGACAAAGAAGATGTACTATAAATATTAGGGAGGTACTGAACACCCGAAAAAAATTGTAATCGAAAATCTCGAAATTCAGAATTTTTAACACGTATTGAAAGCTAGTGAATGCTCGAAAAAGATTATATACGAGAAATTCGAAATTCAGAGTTTTAAATTAAATTTTTTTACGTATTAGGGATTCGAAAATTTCGACATTCAGAATTTTTAATATATTAGGAAGGTACTGAATACTCAAAAAAAATTATGCTCGAAAATTTCGAAATTCAGAATTGTAAATAATTTTTTTTACGTATAACGGTACGGTACTGTTACCGGACAAAGTTTATATTAGAAAATTTCGAAATCCAGAATTTTTTACATGTATTGGAAAGGTACTGAATACTCGAAAAAAATATGGTTAAAAATTTCGAAATTCAGATTTTTGTTGTACGTTTAGGGAAGTACTGAATTCTTGAAACAAAGTTCGAAATTCAGAATTTTTAATATATTAGGAAGGTACTGAATACTCGAAAAAATTATGCTCGAAAATTTCGAAATTCAGAATTGCAATTAGGGGGGTACGTAACACCGGAAAAAATTTATGTTCAAAAATTTCGACAGTCAGAATTGTTTTTATGAATATTCGAAAATTTTGAAATTCAGATTTTTGTATGTATTTGGGAAGTACTGAATTCCAAAAATTTCGAAATTTCGAAGAAAGAATTGTATTCGAAAATTTCGAAATTAAAATTTTTCTTATTCGTATTTGGGAAGTATTTAATACACAAAAAAAATTTGATTCAAAAATTTTGAACGTCAGAGTTTTTTATACATACGGTGGTACTGAATACCCAAAAAAAGTTATATTTGAAAATTTCGAAATTCAGAATTTTTTGTAT
The DNA here is from genome assembly GCF_016617805.1 of Bactrocera tryoni. Classification (NCBI taxonomy): domain Eukaryota; kingdom Metazoa; phylum Arthropoda; class Insecta; order Diptera; family Tephritidae; genus Bactrocera; species Bactrocera tryoni. Next base: position 20,261,981 of record NC_052503.1, on the reverse strand, counting down.
TTGTATAAGGGAAGTACTGAATGCACAGAAAAAATTATATACGAATTTTTGGAAATAAAGATTTTTTCTATATGTAATAAAAAGGTACTGAATACCCGAAAAAAAAGTTTTGTTCGAAAATTTCGAAATTCAGAATTTTTTATATGCATTGATGCAGACTTTATTGGGCAATTAAAAGTGGTTTTGAGAATTTTGTGAAGACACTATCCGAGCGATTAACAAAAATTGAGCTATTCGAAAAAAAATTGTATTCGAAAATTTCGAAATTCATAATTTTTTTGACACTTTTTTGAACAATTAAAGTGGTTTTGACATTTTATCGAAGAGCAATTAATAATATTCCAACAAAAATAAATAAAAAAGCTACTATCTTTAAAATATAACTCACTTTTTAGTGGACCTACCTCAACTAATACTTAAATGTCACGACCTCGCGCTTTTGATCACATCGAAAAAGTGCTTACTATAGCTTATGTTTAAATGGGTGTATGAAACAGTTGGAGATCAAGTAATTAACATGCCAAATTACTAGTTAATACAACAAAGGAACTGAAGACATAGTTATAATATTAGAAAATTAAGCACAAAGAAAGATAACAGTATTTTACTAATGTGTATACTAAACCGCAATGACACAGTTCCTTTTCATGGTAGGTTCAAAAAAGGTAATGGAATATTTTCGCATAGGTGAAAAAAACAAACTCAGGAATGATTACCGAAAAACAAAATACGATTACACAGAAAAAGAAAATTTACAACAAAAGTGGAGACAAAGCGAAAGTTAAGTTACATGGAGTTATACTAACGTATTTCTTTACAATGTAAGATACCTGAAAATGTTGAAAATAAAAGAAAAAATACACATATAATGATTAATCAAGTAATGACAAAGCGTTGATTAATTAATTATGCATATACAAGTGGCGTGATCTTTAATGGCGCTCAGTTTATTTCGCGTATTAAATATCAAGCGCTTTATGGGTGGTAAATATTCGAATGAGTTTAGCAAGAACTGTGGAATATGACACCGGATTATAGCGAAAATCTATAAAAACAAACTGTAGTTCTGGCCTAAACATTATAAAATATTAGCAAATAGAGCACGTTGCTGTGTAGAACTCGAGCAGAGATAGTGTTTTTCGGAGCTTACTTCATCTAACTCTGGGTATTGGCTTTAAAATTCCAGCATTCAAGAAGGTTAGCCAAAATTTTTTTATTTCCTAGAAGGTTTAGCATCCCTCAAAAAGAATTGTTAGAACTTAATCTCAATATTTAAGAGCAATGTTGGAACTTAACCTTAATAATTTTTATTTCGCAAAAGGTTGAGAATCCCTTATGAAGCAATGTTAGAACTTAAAGTTATTTTTATTCCGCAGAATATTGAGAATCTCTGAAGAAGCAATGTTAGGACTTAACCTAAATTTTTTGAATTCCTCAGAAAGTCGAGATTCTCTCAAGAAACAAAGCCAGAATTTCAACTCATTTCTTTTTACCGCAGAAGTTTAAGAATCTCTGAAGAAGCAGTAAAAGAATTTAACCTCAATTTTTTATAAACAAATTTAACCTAAATTTTTTTACCCCGCAGAAGCTTTAGAACCTGAGAAGAAGCAATGCTAGGGCTTAACCTCAATTTTTTTATTCAGCAGAAAGTCGAGAATCCCTCAAAAAGCAATGTTAGAACTTAACCTAATTTTTTTTATTCCGCAGAAGTTTTAGAATCTCTTAAGAGAAACTTTTCGAGCATAACCTCAAATTTTCATTTTCGATACCGAGAAGCTTAGCATTTCTCAAGAAGAATTATTAGAATTTGAGAGGTTCAAAGGCGGTCGGGGAGGCATCAGTTGTATTACTAGTATTACAAAGAGTAATGCTAGGTCGAACAGCTTTCGGGTGTTCATTAAATCGAGCTTAGCTCGGCTAATTTACCTATTAAAGAAGTCTTCACACAAACAACTACGGTTGCCGAGTTCCGCTACGTGGTCGGACAAATGAAAAAGAGCGAGAAAAAGAGGATGAGATGCGGAGCGTCTTTGTTGGATTTCGTTTCAGAGGCGAGAACAAGAGAAATACATTTTACAAATGGTCAGATGGAACTGCAGTTCTGTTTCGAAGTCACGACCAATCTTAGCAAGAAAATGTTTGAACAAACTGGAAGTTTTACGAGAAGGAACCGTCAATTTCTCTATAAATCTCCAAACCTTAGTACCCAACTACCCACTACATACCCAAAATGGACTCTGGCTTTTAACTTGCAAAATTTTACTCAAAACCATTTGAAGTATGTTATTTGACGATACAATAACAAAAATAACACAAATCTGCTAAACCAAATTTTGCTGCATGAAATATCTTGAGGCTCGAGGTCTATATAATATTGGAGGAAACATCAGGGTTATGAATTTTACCATATCGGCTTGTACGGTTTATATGTAGTAGGCATAATATCACGCCGGAATGATGTGTTATGCGGACTAAATGGATATGTAATAATAATTCCAAAAAATAGTTTAGAAAAACCCAGAAAGGTCACAGCGAAGCCGCAACGATAAAGGTTGGACTTGAAAATTATTGCTATGTTGCAAAGAAACTTGAAGTAATACGCACAAAAAAGTCACCAAACTTTGGAGAATCCCCTCCCGATTCTAAACAACTGAAGAAAACTCTTGAAGAATGTTTTCCGCAATAGCAAAGCCCAAAAACCATATTTACCATAAACGAAGAAAACCCCGAGTTTGTGGAATTAAACGCTGTTCGGTAGATTCAGTTCCTTTTTCCTTCGCACACCAAACCATTGAAGAACCCCTCCAGATTCTAAACCAAATTCATCAAATTAAGAAAAATCTTGAAACATGTGTTCAAGATATGGAGTGAAGCAGTGGTAATTGAAACAAAAATTCTGCCATCTGTGTAAAATTGCACAGTGTAACAAAAACTGAGCTGAAATTGGGATAATTTTCAAAGAGCCTTTTAAGAAGAATTGCACAAATTGAGTAAAGCAGCGAAATTGCGCTACATTCAACGGAGTTTCACATGAAAATCTCAACCCACATGTATTTAAGGCACCGCGGTGCCCTCTCCATCAACATAAGCTACTAGAAGCGAACCCACAAATTAATCTCCGTCTATTATTAACTGTCATCAATTAATTTGTACTTGCACATAACCATCTTAACTAGCGGCGAACTCCACAGTATTGCTAATTACAATGCAGAAAGCAGCGCTAATGAATCCATAGTTATATGAACATATTGAAAATGTGGCAATGCTCTAAACTAAATCGATGAGTGAGGAATGCATGAAAGGATACGACAATATAGTACATAGCTACGGCATGAGATACATATGATTTTAGTTAGTACTTAAGCAAATAAACATATACATATATACGCATGTATTTATGTACTACGCATATACATATATATATATACTGAATACATATAAGTATATACTTCAAAGAAATGACAATGATTCAATGAACAACTCAAGATTACGAGTAACAACCACTTAGCCATTATAGATATTATGGTAGGATTATATAAGTTCATATAAATATTTTCTTTAAATTAATTAAAATTCAACTAATTCTGCAATTTCTAATCAATGCTGTTTGATTTTTAGCAAAACAAAATGAGTTTATAATCTTCCAATTCACACAACCACGTCTCGATTAATAAAGTCTCAATCACAACTGATCAAACATAACTGCTTTCGCAACGCTCAACTGCAAGGCAGCGCTTCACAAATTTTGCATTGATTAATTGATTTTGTTAATTTAGTGTTTAGTTTTGGTTTTTAAATTTCGCTTTAGTTTTAAAACTACTTTTTGATTTTATTTCTTTTTTTTTTTGTTTTTTTTTTTTGGTTTTTCGATTTTGCACTGAACCTTGTCGGACACACGTAAAAGCAAAGCAAACATCATCAGCATTTCGGACTGTTGCTGCCGTCGCCAAGTTGCATAAGCACACATACATATTTTGACATATATGTACAGTCGAACGAAAAGTAATGGTACAAGTGAACTTTTTAATTAAGAAAATATTTTTGTTTCATTTACACTTGAGCTTAAATTAAAAAAATAAAATAAAATAAAATAAAATAAAATAAAATAAAATAAATAAAATAAAATAAAATAAAATAAAATAAAATAAAATAAAATGAAATAAAAAATAAATAAATAATAAAGTTAAATAAATAATAAATACTGTAAAAAAATATTTTACGTTCTATCACAATTTAGAGTTTAATTTTTTCAGTTTATATAAAAAAGTCAACACAAAGTATTTAAAAAATTATTTTCTTATCTAATACAACTTCTTTTATAAACTCCATTTTTGTGTATCGTGCAATATTGAACACTAATATGAACAATTAACTCGATTTTAAGGTTTCACCTTTATGGCAAACTAAGAAGCAATAATGAGTTGTAACGGGGTTTTCAATAGAGATGGGGACAGCAAACGACGCCATATTTTTCCCCGCTATTTTGACACTTGTCTTCAGTAGGCTTTGTCATTTCATCATGGAAAGATGTACGATTCAACAATGAGTCGAAATCATTACTACCGAAATTCGGAGTCAGTGGCCTCAACTTTAAGAGCGCTACGTCCAATTTATGGACGTCATAATCGTCCTCCTCAGATCAACAGTTGAGCGTCTAGGGGAAACATTTGATTCCACAGGCATAGTAGAAAATGTTCCCGTGCCAGTGGAACAAAGAAGTGCCCGCAGTGTCGTGAATATTGCTGCCGCTATCGCATCAATTGAGGAAGACCCAAACAAGTCTCTCACACGTCGCTCTCAAGGGTTGGGTATCTCTGTAACGTCGTTGTGACGAATTTTGTGAAAAGATCTTAGCCTACATCCTAACAAAATCAAATTTGCGTAAGAGCTGAAGCCGCTTGATCACCAGAATCGTCTATGTTCGTGAATTGAGCTGAGCAACAATTTAAAAATGATCCGGATTTTCATCGAAAAATCATCCTCAGCGATGAGGCTCATTTTTGGCTAAATGGCAATAAGCAAAATATGGCTTTTTGGTCAGACAGCAATCCGCACGTACTCTAAGAGTCACCATTGCATTTCGAAAAAAATACTGTTTGGTGCGGTTTGTACGCCTTCTTCCGTGAACACCGAATATTTTTAGCCCGAATTGGATGATATGGACTTGGACAATATGTGGTTCCTACAGGACGGCGCCACAAGCCGCACAGCGAATGTCACAATCGATTTGTTGAAAACCAAATTTGGTCCAATCAATTGGCCGCCTCGCTCGTGCGATATGACGTGATTAGACTAATTTCTGGGGAGCTACGTCAAGTCTATGGTCTATGCCAGCATGCCAGCGACTATTGATGAACTTTGTACGAATATCGAACATGAAATTGCAGTAGTATCGGCCGATTTATGCTTGAAAACCGTCGAAAATTGAGTTCAGCGACTGGACTTCTGCAAGCGTCCCCGTGGTGACCATGTCCAAAAAGGCGAATTCTATGCATAATGGCAGGAATAAAGAATTTCATTGATATCCCAAACCGTTTTTATATGCTCTTAGTGAAAACAAGTTATGTCCATAAACGATACACTTAGGGGAATCCAAGGAAAGATAATAAATTAGAGTTTATGGTACCATGTTTATGACAGACTGGAAAGGGTTATTTTGGGGTGTATTTGAAAAGTAGAAGCCTGAGAAATTGTCTCCGTCAAAACAATTTTAGGGACATAAACACCAAAATTTGATGTTTAACTCGAGTTAAAGACAAAGTTTTATTTTCTTAACTCAATACTTGAGGACAATGTACCCAATTTTCAAACTAGAAGTTTATGAAGTACTATCAGACACCGTCAGAGGTACCATTTGGAGTATGCATGCAGAAAACCTTGATAGCAAAAGTTCTCAAAGGCAAATAAAATTTTGCCTACAAAAAGAGAATTTATATCCATAAATACCAAAGTGGGGTTCAAATCAAATGGAATGATTAATTTTAATTTGATAACTCGAGTTTATGATAAAACAAAATATGACCATTACTTTTCGTTCAAACTCGTCCGACAAATGTCCACATATAAATATTTCTCTGTGTATTTGAGCACGTGCTTATGCTAAATGGCTCAAATAATCTCGTATGCATTTTGACATACAAACAGTTCGCTTTTGTTGCATTTGTTGGCCTTGCTAATCCGCATGAGAATACTTACACAACATTCTCGGAATTGCTTTGCATCAATGGGTGAAGTGAAATTGAGACCCCATGTATCATTGGTCATCGGATCCTTCCAGTAAACAAAGCATTCTGATGCCTGACCAATGCGTGTGCCTGGAAGAAAGTGAGAGGGATATTTAGGATATCAAATAAGTATATTATGTAGATATATAGTCACCTAAAATGCAAAATAACGTAACATCACTCTTCATAAGTTTACAAGTGAAGGAAGAACGATCAAATAGAAACCAATCATATTGAAACAAAATTTATGTTTTGGTTATAAAATGGTTATTTAGTGGATATAGTGGACAGCGGTAGCTTAAAATTATTTATGAAACATAGTATATGTAATATGATAAAGTGAATTGTTAGCAATAAGAAACACAACTAGAAATTGTTTTGCATTTTAAGTGACGATATGAAAGTAACAACTTTTGTAGAGAAGCTTAAACTTGCAAACATCAAAAGTAATAAAAAATATGTAGTACTGATTGATTCATAATAAAAAGTACAGCGAATAGTCAAAACTGTTATGTCAATTCTATATATGAAGTCACGTCTCACCGATTAGGGCATCTACCAACACTTTTTTATCTTCAACACCAAAGGGTTGTCAAACAGGTTCTTCAATAAGTTTTGTCGTTTGATAAGAGAGGGCGTTGCTGTAGCCCACATTTTTTTTTTGTTTTGTTGGTAGTCTCTTCATATGAACTTATGTGAAATTTCATTTCAATCTGTCAGTTTATTCTTTGTTTACAAGCCTTGTCACAGAATTTTTTTACAATGGAAAAAATTGAATATCGTGCAGTGATAAAATTTTTATTTTAGAAAGATGGGCTGCTGAACTTTAACGTGGTCGTACAAGCCCTGAAGACGATCCACTTGAAGTACGTCCAAAAAGTGCATCAACACCAGAAATCATAGCCAAAATACAGGATATGGTTTTGGAAGATCGTTGATTGACTGACAGAGATTTAGCAGAGGTCATGCACATCTCATTAGGCAGATTGAGCTATATTTTAAGTGAAATTTTGGATTTTAGGAAGCTGTGTGCATAGTGGGTTCCACCGCTGACAATGGAGCAAAAACACATTCGATTACGACTTTCGCAGCAACATTTAAAGCGTTTTAAAAAGGATAAAGTGGATTTTGTGCGTCGATTCATCACTATGGGAGAGACTTGGCTCTATCACCATGTTCCTGAATCAAAACAAGAGGCTAAAGAGTGAACCTGGTTGTTCGGCTTCGAAACGAGTTCGTGTCCGGAAATCGGCCAAGTAGGTTAAGGCATCAGTTTTTGATAACGCGAGAGGAATTTTGTTTGTAAATTACTTGCAAACTGGTAAAACAATTAATTCTGCGTATTAGTGCAATCTTTTGGACCAGCTGGAGAAAAAAATTCGTGAGAAAAGACCCGGTATGCAGAAGAAAAAAATCCTTTTTCATCAGAAAAATTGGCTAAAATCCATGAATTAAAGTTCGAATTGTTGGAGTATTCATCGTATTCAACAGGTTTGGCCCCAAAGACTTCCATTTGTTTCCAGAACTCAAAAAATGTATGCGTGACCAGCGTTTTTCATCAAAGGAAGAGGTCATAACGGCTGTTGAAGCGTATTTTGCAGACCTTCCGGATTCTCACTTCAGGAATGGGATCCACAGTTTATGAAGAACCTTGTCAGAGTGTTAATTCTGCTTCACCTTTACTTCAAGTGTATGCATTCAATGGCATTTAACTATTATGGGGATCTACCTTGACTTTGCCAATTTGAGCGGATACTTCTTCAGATACTTGCTGCTGTGGAGCAGAGTATCGAAGAAGACTCGAATGAGTGTTGTCCACTGTATGGAAGATTTCTCGGAAGAATTTTCGTTTGCAAGCTTACAAAATTCAACTCGTGTAAGGATTGAAGCTGAACGACCATTAAGGGCACTTTCGGTGAATGGGCCCTCAACGAGATGGCCACCGAAGACGATTTTCACAAAAAAAATTTTAACCGCAATGAGACTCACATTTGGTTGACTTGCAGTCATAGTGTTACAGTCGAATTTTTCTCGAAAAAGTTTTTGAAACTTGCGTTGTTGCTTGCTAAAATAAGTCCTTGGGCTTGCCACATATTTGTTAAGGCATCTGATATCAATTCCGCTGGTCAGACTCGACCCGATTCTCCCAGACAACTAAGACAGTTAGCATCCTACACAATTTTTAGTCTAACCGAATGCCCGTCTGTTGGGTAAAAACCAGTAAGAGTTCGGTTTCAATCCGATGTAATCGGTGCAAAGGTGCTTTCTCTTATGAATTCAATGGCTTTGTCATTTCGTTATGACCAGAGACGTTTGGGATAATGAAATATCTTGATGCTATCGGTTGTGAGAACACACACTTTTTGACAAACTTTGAGTGCACATTGAGCAAGCTAGTATTGTAGCTCTGCTGTCGAAGTGAATGCACACTTATCTTAAGAAGGCTGCTACCTCAATGGCAGCCACAACTTCTTGAAAAATGTTACAGTGGTCTGGTAGCCTAAAACTATGCTTGAAGGAGAACTTCTTACAGATAACTGCAGATAACTGATAGGTAAGTCTAGAGATAGACCAAAAATACCGAACCTACTCTCCTACAATCGCCATTAATGGGAAGTTTGCATTATTTCTGCTAAATTAAATTGAATTAAATAACAATAAAAATAAATTTAAAAGAATTTTCACTAATTTATATTAGATTTTTACTCACCTGGCTGCACAAGTCGTACGTCCAATATTTTGTCCACCTGACTATTGTATGCCGTTATATGAAATACGCATTCTGGTGAATCCTGGATGCAGGTTATATTAACAGGAACCAAATCTTCAGATACTTGCTGCCATTTAACGGTACCGGCACCGCTAGCCGAAACATGAAATACCTCAGCCCACAACCTGAATGAACTGGCGCAGGTTAACCATATTCATTGAATATTATTGCAAGCGATATTATATATAAGCATTTAATAAGATTTTAAGATATATATATTTCATTTAAATATGCATATTGAGACAGTTGTTGTTGTTGTGTAAGTAGGAAGTACATATTTGGAAAATGTTTGTTGTTTTTGCAATTTTCACACAAATATACAAAAAATGCGAAAAGCAAGCACGAAAAGTACGTAAGGAAGACAGGACGTTGTTGTTGTTTATTGTAGTAGTTGTTGTAAGTTTGTTGGTTTTGTAATTTTTGCATATTTTATTGGTTGTTTGTTGATTTTTTGACAATTATTCCACATTTTCAATATATATGTAAATTGTTTTTGAAAAAATTGTAATCAGAGTTTTAAAGCGAAAAATTATTTTTGTGTAAAATTTGAAGAGAAAATATTGATATTCATATTATTAATGGCGCAAAAAATAATAATTTTTTTTTTAATTTACATCAGAACATTTTTGAATTTTAAATATTTTTTTTAAATAATTTTTTTTTTCGAATAAATATAATTTTTTTAAAAAATATTATTTTTTAATAAATATAATTTTTTTTAATAAATATAATTTTTCAAATAAATTTCATTATTTTTCAATAAACACATTTGTTGTTATTTTTGGTTGCAATTTGTTTGTTTGTTTGTTGTTGTTGTCGATTGTTGGTGTTGATTAGTTGGTTGTGGAGAGCGGTGGACGTTGGTAGAGAATAGAGGAGACCACAGGAAAAATAAACCGGCGAAAGGAAAGAGATAAAAGAAAAAAGGAAAATATACAAAGAAATTAATTTTGGCTTTACAATTGTTGTCATCTTTTTTTACGAAAAAGTCAAAAATTATATAACAAAATTCGAAGAATTTTTAACAATTTTGTTTGTTGTAAATATATTGGCGAAATAAAATAGTTTATTTACCTTAATAAATGTCCGTCACGCCTGCGTGATGTCTGCCATGGTGAGTCCTCGTAACGGTACGCCTTGCGCATCAATGGCGCACAGGAGCAGCTCAACTTGTTACCCATGGCGCAGCTGGCACAACCACCCTGACCTCCAGCAGCTGGAATAAAGTTGTTGTTGTTATTTTTTCAATAATAGTTATATATTTTTTATAGAAAAAACCACAACAATGTGCAAAAAACTACAAAATATTAGTTTAATAAATTTTTAATTTTCATGTCACCCTGTGTTTGCATTATACTTTACAATTTCTTGCAATACCTGTACATTTGCTTGCACTTTTTGTTATATTCATAAACTTAACTTTTTGTTATGATACCTACCTTTACCTGAGGCACCCCGATGTCACCACATTCCGCTTACATCTGCCTGTGAAAGCGCTTGACCGCGATTTAAGGACTGCGAACGTTGGTTGTGACGATGAGCGTGATAACGACTACCGCGCTGTAAAGAGCAAATGTCAAAATTTAGCAAATCATAGTATATTTTGAATAACTTTATAGAGACAGTAACAGAAAATGATTTTTTTATGTAGGTATCAAACTCTTTTTCAAAACCTACCACTTCTTCATAGAGCTTAAAACTATAGAAATCGTTTCTAAATTAATTGATTTAAATTATATAATTATGTTCCAAATTTTTAAGCGCTCTAACAAATAATTTTGGAAATTCATTTTTCAAAAATAACAATCTGTACAGACGATACCTATCGATACAATAAAAGTATTTTAAACCAAGACTACCATATGATCAAATTTGACCCAGACTGGTCGATATAAACTTTGCGCGTAAACCGAATCGATACAAAAAACTTGTTGTTTCAGTCAGCCCGAATGTGATCAGATGATAATGGGTGGTACACGTTTGAGGTACTTTTTTCAATAGCCGTTTTTTGACAGGTCATGTGTGTCATGTTATTTTTGTTCAGTATTGTTTGACATTTCATCATGGAAAGACTTGGCCCTGAACAACGTTTACAAATCGTCCAACTTAATTACAAAATCGAATATTACCACTCGGACGGACGTATGGAATGACTTGGCGCATTTTAGGTCGAGGTCTTAAATTGAAAGCGTACAAAATACGGCTTGTGCAAGGACTGAAGCCGCTAGACTTCCCAAGCGACATCGCTTCGCTCTATGGACTTTTGAAAATTTCAAAGTAGATCCGATGTTTTCGAGCCAAATTTTGTTGACCGATGAGGCCTATTTCTCGCTATGGGTATTTAAACAGCGACTTCGCGTTCCGATAATTTGAATTCAAAGATGTACCATGTTCTGGAATGCCAATGGTCCGAAATATCGATCAAATAATGAAAGTTGTCAAGTTCCAGTACCAGTCTGAGAGGAATTGTGTTCTGTGAGGAAATCGCTAGACTACTCTTCTCAATATGACTCGTCAGCAACTTCGTGAGGTTGGTTGAGAGGTTCTTATGCAGCCAGCTCGGACTTGAAACCAAGCGATTACTAACTGTTCATGGCTAGAGTGAATGATTTTGCTGATGAAAACATCGCCTCAAGAAAATCTTATGAAAATTGATTGTCCCATCTTCAATATGACAACAAGTTATCAAACAAACCGTGACTTGATTTGACTTAAAAGTGGATCATTCAAACTCTACCAAATAAAATTTTAAACCTAATGAATAAAATGCTTTTAACTTACTAGACCTATTAGAATGAAAAAATCGAAGACAACAAAAATGTCAGAGATATAAAACTTTGCGGAAAGCAAAGTTATCGTATTGCTTTCACAGCTCACTGGTCAGGTTACACTATTATTTTCTGTGTGAGTGAGATCGTGTCAGGAAACGCCAGAGATAGGCAAAAATATACGACTGTAATCAACGTAATGCTGTAAAATTTTGGTTATGGTTCTCTATTTCAGAAATATATTGTTCAAGAATCTGTAGAGACCCAAAACCGTTAAAAAATTCGTATAACGTCTTCCGATAACTCGGTAAATACCTAACGAATTAAAGTTCTGTGGTCTTCAGTTTCTTCTCTGCAAGTATGATGTTTACTTGCACGGTTAAAGCGCTTATTAAGAAGAATAAGAGATAGATTACCCTATTTTACTCCACCAAGAGTGCTTTGACATTTTGGTAGCATTTTTCAAGCTCTTCTCTCTTCTTAAGTACATACAAAAAAAGATAAACACACTCTCCATCTTTATAAAAGAACTTTAAGAAAATTAATAGTGGACAATGTACGTGTATTAGTAACTACATACTAGTCTATATAAATATAACGGAATTGAAGGAGATGCATTAAAAAAGGTAATGACAAAAAACGAGTTGAAAGCGCGCAAGGAAATAGTTAATTTATATAACAATGAAAGCTGCAGCATTTCTAACATTTCTGGTAACAATGAAAAATTACAACGACAACAACGACGACGACGCCGACGACAGGCACTTAAGCTAACAAATGACAAACCTATTTACACAGGCTTCTCATGCCCGCACAGAAAACGGGAATACAAAGGAGAACTTGTAGAGAAAAACTGCTCTCACTGCAGGCACATAATGGTTAGGGAAAAATAAAACGCTTAAAGGATGAAAAATCATTGCGCTAATGCTTGAACTTCCTTTATACTTATTTAAATTTTTTTGTATTTCTTTAAACATATTTAGTTGGAGTAGTTCATTTGAGTTTGTTATTTACTAAGTGATACATGAACTATAACTAATATACAGGGATTTCCAATAAGAGTGTTAAGATTTCTTTCCACACATTATTTCATATGAAGTCCAATCGATACGATTAAGTGCTGAATATAACACAATTCAAATCGCCTTCACGACGTCTTTTGTAGGAACGAATTCGAATAACTTAGTTTTGGAGGACTTTGTCATGAACAGCACGTTGAATATAGACTTGTAAAGCTTGAAGAGAGTCTAGTTTATTGCTAACTTCAATGACTTTAACTCTACAAGAAGTAGTCCAATGGCGTTAAATCAAAAGTTCTTGAAGGCCCTTCAATGTCACAATTTCTTGTAAGTATCGGAGTTCCAAACTTTTCTCGCAAGAATTCGGTTGTTACTCGCGCTGTGTGGTACTTAGCCACGTCTTGTTGGAACCAGATGTTGTCAAGATCAACTTCTTCCCATTGCGACCATAAAAAGTTGGTTATCATCGATCTTTACCCATCATCACCATCTTCATTTCGAAACACGTACGAAACGATGATTCCACGAGACCAAAAACTACACCAAATGTCAATTTAGTTGAATGTAAGGGTTGTTCATGAATAATTTATGTATTTTCTTTGCACTGGAATCGACAGGTTTTGTTTATTTATCGCACCAATCAGATGAAAGTGAGCCTCATCGGAGTAGATGATTTTCTTAAAAAATCAGTCAGCAAATTCACGTCGGTTACGATGGCCTAAAGGCTTTAGTTCTTGAGTGAGAACAATTTTATTCGGATGCAAAGCAAAATCCTTTCCCAAAATCCGATAGGTTGTGGTTTGAGGCAGTACCAATTCTTCAGAACATCTTGGAATCGGCAAATTGCGGTCTTCGAAATTCTAAGGTAAGATATATAAACGATTTCTTTTAAATTCCATCAAACAGACAACATAACTTTTTTTTGGTGACTATCGACCTTCTAAGTGATTTAAGCTGTCTCAAAAGCGCTTCAAACGAGGATCACTTCTTGGACGTTTGATAAGAAAATCAGAGTAGCTAATGCGCTGAATTTGTTCTGTAAGAACATGAGAAACGCATATGTCAGTCTTCGAAATTAATCCTTGACGTTTTGTGCGCTTGTGAACAGTCGCCTTAGACAAATTTAACGTATCAGCAATGCACCCGTTCTTATTCGATAATTTATATCGATCGGAACCAAATTTTCTAAACCAATTTTGGTTTGGCTGTTGAAATATATAACGGTAAAGCGGTTAAGTGTGAGGTTGGATGCGAAAAATGTCAATAAGATCAGCTGTTGTCATCAGACGAAAGTACTTAGTGAAGATCCTTTACTTGGCGCCAGTACCGAATCTAAAGGTGTATGCAAAATACCTCCTTATTAAACTCTCGGAACATCTGGCGAGTCACTGTCAATTTCATACTCTACTAATCCCACTAAACTCATCGAGAAATTTTCTTAACCCCCTGGCCCGACCACTGTTTTCTTTGGCTGTCTCGCCGGAAAGTGTTAACGGAAAACCGCTTCTTCCAGCTTTGAAAGTTTCACAATTAAGTGGTTTGTTAAAGATAATAGCGAAATCATTGATCTTTATATCAGAATTTTATCAAATAACATATTATATAAATTGGAAGTTTTCTTTGATCGATAGTGCCTTTTTAGTGAATGTGAGTTCAGCCTTCAAGATGAAACATCCTCAAAATGAGTTGAAACTGATCGACTTCACTGGGGCTCGAAATATGGTTATCTCGAGTACAAGATTTCAGCGTAGAAAAATTTATCAAGCTACCTGGCTATCTCCGGTTCGAAAAGCCACCAACCAAATCGATGATATTGTGATAGAAGTAAGACACGTCTCCGAGGATTGTTGCAGCCAAGATACACACTCGCCTCTGTGCACGACGAACAAAGACCAAACTCTATAAATCACTTATCATTCTCGTCCTGCGTGCAGAGGCACGGATGATGTCAACATCAGATAAGTCGATGTTACGAGTTTTGGAGTGAAATGTTCTGCGGAAGATTTATGATCCTTTGTGCATTGCCAACGTATCAGTACCCGCCGGGGGAAGCAGAGGAAGAGGAAGACCTCCACTCCGTTGGAAAGACCAGGTGGAATCTCCAATTGGCGCCAAACAGCGAAGAGAGCAAACGACAGCCGCGCTGTTGTAAACTCAGCTATAACCGCGTAAGAGATGTCTACGCCAATAAAGAAGAACAAGTTGGCAAACTAATCCAATGATATTTATTCCATTGTCCGTATAAATTTTCTGGCATTGCAATTGAACTAAAATGGCACTTCTTATCAAGTGTTTTGAATGCGGTTAGGGTCACATATGATAAGCTTTACGATGGAAACGTCAGATGGCGCCTGAGTACGCTGCAGTTGTCAAAAGTGAGAATATATAAGGAGAAGCCGTACTTTCGCACTCTATGGGACATTTTACTCGTATATAATATTCTTAGAAGATTTGAGAGATCCTTAAAGGGAAAGGCTTCTAAGAAGCTCATTACAGTTAGATGAAAGTAAAAATATAAATCTTAAATTATTTTCTAAAAACAAGAAACACTATTCTCATCCCAAAATCTAGGGCTTGAGCAATATTTTTTATTCCTATCGATACAAAATGGTTATAACTAATATGTTTATAGCTTTTTCTAATATAAAATTAAAGCTACCAAAAATAAAATCCCGTTAAATGAGATTTTCACATTCAATTAGCCGGCACCACAACTGTAATTGTCTTAAAACCAAAAATTCAGCACTCAAAGTAATCTCTCACAAAAGAAATTAGTTATCAAGCCAAATACAATAACAAACTTTACAAAGTTTAAAAAAAGCACAGACAAAGTCGCATGTGTGGTGCAAGCTTTCAATTCCAAATGCTTGGTTGAGCGTGAGATGTGTGCGCAGCAGCGCCACACTTACCAACAATAAATTATTTTCTTTGTTTAATCTCTTGAACTTATGGTGGCAATTTATAACATTAGAAGGAAAGTTCCGAACGCGGCAACCACATTATTCTTACTTTGTCAGCTGAAACAAAGACGCCAACGGATAGAATAACATAATCACTATGGCATAGAAAGGGAACGATTAAGAAGAGAGAGAGAGGGCGCGAGGAAAGGAGCGAGAGTGAGCTAGAGTGAAGGGCGTGGGGTGAGCGCATGCATTCAAGAAGATTATCGATTCTATTTTCAATGTTTTTGCAGCGTTTTAAAAAGTTTATCCTAAGTGCAGTCAACGCTTCAACAGCGCTAGTTGTGAAAACAATACTAACAACAGCAGCAATAACAACTACAACAACAACAGCAAACAATTAAACCGCAACTAAAGTGTCAACTTCAATCAAGTAGTTTGGAAAGCTTAGCAGATGCGCACAAAAACAACATTACCGAGAGCATTATGAGGGACTAAAAAGCAGCAGTGGATTGGGCGGGGCGAAGACGCACGGAAAAGTCATCAAGACATTTATATCATAAAGTGGGTTTTTTTTTGCACTGATGAAATCACAATGCATGGAAGCTGTTACATGTGGCATAAGTAGACTGTCTATGTGTGCTGGGGTTAGTTTTTGCTAATATGTCCAGCAGATAAGCATTGTCTTGATTGCTTTGCAGACAGCGAATTTAAATAAATTTAAGACGATTATTGTTATCGACATTAAGGGATGTTTGTTGACAAAAAAACTAAACTGTTTCAAGTTTTATTTGTGTTTTGATATTTAAATGGTTTTATAGCTGAAGTTTTTGGGAGACACTTCACAGAGCTAGAAGTAAAAATTGGCCATCGATGGCGCGTTATCCGATGGTAAGGAGACTAATACGAAAGTTATTGCAGACACAAAAATCTTCGAATTTTCGGCGACATTTATTTTGTTGACTTTATTTTATATCATAAACTTCGTACCCGAGTGTGGAAAGAGCTTACACTCAACAAAGGGACTTAATTTTCATATACATATGTATGTATACGCTTTTGAATTTTCAAAATTTTCCTTTTTATTATTGTTACATATTGAGATACATTTTATGGTTTTTTGATCTAATTGTGCTGAGAGACTTTTGACAATGGAGTTGGCTTCAGATTGTCCAATAAAAACTGGAAATACCTTGACATTATCGATGACCTCAAATAAAAGCACAAAGTTGAAACTGTTACCTTACATGGACGAGGCGATGAGCCAACCATTTCAGCTGAGACCTCATTTGATTCACCTACAGTTCTACCCGATACACTAGTACAGAAGAATATCTTATACCCACAATTTTTTCGCCAATTAAACGAATTAAAGATCGTCGTGTCGGCATCAAAGAGAGAGTATCTCTTGTGCATCGACTAAACATATTTTGGATAATGGCTTATATAGCCTACCAATGCTAAACTACCTTTAAATATGAGCATGAATCTTTTGCAAAAACGGCGTCAAGTAGCAGTTGCCAAAAAGATACGTGAAAACGTAGCTGAGAAACCTTTGTGCCGTGCTCTTGATACAATAACCAAGCGAAATGGGCTCCACAAAGAATTCGCTTAAGGCACTGAAGGCTATCCCAGGCAGGGTATGTATGTATGTATAAGCACTGGTGTATAAAAAATTGGTTTAGACATAAGCATTGTTGTATGGGCTCGGTTTGTTTTTTGGCAGTCCGATTCAAATATGATCCGATGATATTGCTTTTATTTACTAAAGAACTTCATTGTAAAATCCAAACACATTATAGACCGATGTTGAAAATATTCTTTTTTTTAATTTTCTGCCAAATTGAGTCTATTTGAACACCAAAAAAATTGAGTCAATTTACATGTTTTCGGCTCTGAACTTAAAAAACTGTATTTTTAATCGAGAAAAAAGTATGCTGGTAGATTTATTATTAAAATTTACACTGCCAATTAAACTCACTGAAGCGTAAAATGGAAATAGTAAAAAGTGCATAAAATAGTAGAATGAAACCCATTACTAGAGGAAGGGAATATACAAAGTTTAAGGAAAAATAATAATTTTAAACTTTTCAAAGTAAAAAAGCGGTTTATCTCGATTTACATATCCAATGGAAAAAAGTAAAAATAGATGTAGGTAGTAAAAGACCTGCAGCTTTTTTGTTAAAAGCTCACTAATATAACCTTAAAAATCATGTTAAAAACTCAAATATCCAAGTTTTCAGTTTTTATACTCTTGATACATAGAATAAAAGTTTTGATCCCCTAACAGTTGTTTGTATCACCTACAAATAATCGAGTTATATATAGAGTTGTGTATATTCTATATTACATACGAGTATGATCAGGATGATTAGACGAGTTGAAATGCGAGTGACTGTCTGTATGTCCATCCGTCCGCGCAAGCTGAAACTTTCACTGATGGACGTAATCGGACAACTGCCACGCTCACAAAACGATATTAATCGAAAACTTATAATTTGGCACAGGGGATGGCAATGGAAACGGAAAGGAGCACCTGGGGCAGACAAAATTTAAAAAAATGGTCGTAACTTCGCCCTACAATAGGTCTGATGTACAAGAAGTGTTCCAAAGTAAACTGGACCATAAAACAAAAAAAAAAAACAGATCAAATGGTTTTTTCGGCAAAATCAAATTATTTTTTTCAAAATCGTCTCCTTCTGCTTCAATACAGCTTTTTGCACGGTCCAAAAGCATGTCGAACGAGTGTTTTAGATCGTTGGCCGGTAGGACCGCCAGTATGCCGGTGCAAGCCTTTTGCATGGCCTCTACGTCTGCATAACGCTTTCCTTTCATGAGCAAATGCATTTTTACGAAAAGGAAGAAGACGCACGGTGCCATATCGGGTGAATACGGGTAGTGGTTAATGGTTAAATGTGATTTTTGGTCAAATAATCGGTCACAAGCGTCGAATCGAATGTTGGATTCTGAGAAATTTTTGGTCGTCAGTCAATTTGTGTGGAACAAACCGTGTACACAACTTTCGTAAGCCCATATGTTCGGTGCAAGTGCGATAACTCGATCTTTTGAAGACATTCAATTCCATTTACAAGAATTTCAATGATGATTTTGGCTGATTTTTGATGAATTCACGCACAGTTTCATTTATGTCCTCACGACCACTTTGAAAACGTTGAAACCATTCATGCACTCTGCTACGGGATAGACAATCATCGCCATAAACTTGTTTCATCAATTGAAACGTTTCGATAAAAGTTTTATCAATTTTAAAACAAAGTTTAATGTTGGCTCTTTGTTCGAAGTTCATTTTCGCACCGATAACACAAATATACTGACACTTAAAACGCAATAACTTCACTTCCAATCCATCAAATGTGAATGATATGTAGATCCTAACGCACCAGCCGACATATACATAGATGGCGCCACTAGGGGGCGCTAGTTTCGAAAAGTCCTGTTTACTTTGGAAAGCACCTTGTGTATATCTCCTAAGCCATTAAAACTACAATAACCAAATTCTGTGGGGGCAATTGCCATACCAGCTCATACCAATGGTATAAAAATGGATGAAATCGAATGAAAACTCCACTCACTCCCCGTATAACGGTACTGTTAAAAACTACTAAAAGCCGATAAATACGCCAAAGATATTAAATTTTATCCCCGAAATGGAATGTGAGCACTCTAATGGAACCGAGGTCAATATTGGATGATAGGCGTGGCACTGCCCACTTTTAGATAAAATTTTATATGTCAGAACCTGCTCGTCTGATTTCAACCAAATTCGGAATGTAATATTCTTATAAGATGTTTATGTTACAGTATAGAAATTGGACCATGCCTCCTTCCCATATAGCACAGTTTCCAGAAATTATCAAAATCGGGTCAAAACTATTCAAGCCCCTGGTTATCGAATATGCTGACTCCAGTGCTTATAGTGGACTTTATACCGCAAATATCGGTCAATGTGTGAAATGTAATAATATATCTGAGTGTTAGAAATTAGATATATTGGGTCAATACTTCCCTTAGCCTCTATATATCTAATATGAAGATTTTCTAACCTCCGAGTTTTCCATGATGAATAAGGTATTACTTTTACATTTATATTTTGGAAAGAGTACAATATAATTTAGTCTACATAAAGCCTAAAATATACACATATCCCGATAGTGCTGTAAAAATCGAAGATGAGCTAAAGAGAACAAAATCTAAAATCAAAGCAATTTATTACAGAAACCATAAAAAATTTAATTTAATTTATTTTCTATGGAATAATCAATTGTGTTGGCAATAAAAAACGGTTGCTATAAAAAACAAGTCTCCAGGGTACAATTAAGTGAACTCTTTAAGTACTTCTATAATTTATGGCAAATTGCAATAAGATAATGTTACACTGGACAGCAATTTCCAATTATAGAAAATTTGAAATGAAAATCACGCAGGTAAAAAGTAAATTAGAATGACTACCAATGCCATTTTGATTAAAATAAAATCCATATTTATAATTTGGCAAGTCATTAGAGACGCACGTGCAACAAAATCAACGGTGAACTGACTCGCAGCCACTCAAAAATAACAACAAACGCAGAACTAAAATCGATATTGTGCTTTAGAGAAGTATACATATATGTATATGTGCAAGAATGTATTTGTGTCTTTATGTATATATTTTAAGCGTACTTCATTGAATTCCAAAAAAAAAAAATCATAATAACCACAAAATCTAATAAAATGCGGCGCGACAAATGTCCTACCCCAGTCCGAATGCAACACAAAACACAGGTATACACACAAATATATATAGTATATGAATATATGAATATATATATATATGTATGTATGTAAGTATTTGCACCCCAAAAATTGTTGTTGTTAACATCTGAAGTTGGAAAATTCGCCGCGTGTGACGTACACATCAATAAAAGCGAATATGCACGAAAATGGAAATGAAAATTCTCTCGACAGTATTTTTCTCGGAATTTTACACACACACACAAACACAACCGCACACCAGCATATGGACGAAAGCATTGAAATACAAACACGAAAGGATGCCACCCTTTGTTGGCTATTTTTAGCAACGCAGCGTAGTCCAAAGCGCTGCGAGCTTGACAAGCAACAGTGGCTGCAGAGGGAGAAAATACGAAAATGCTAAAACGCAATAAACGCATGTTACAAGCGGCAGGATATCAAAGGATATACAGCATGTCTTCAGAGATGCAACTAACGGGTATCTTTATTTACATAACACTAACTGTGTGTGTGTGTGTGAATACGCTAAGTGTAAACATTAGATGTAGACATTTGAAGATATATAGTAAATGTAAATATAGAAATTTCTGCAATAAATATAAAAAAATAGTTTTGGTTAACAGCCACCTGTCAATGCTTAATATATTCTCAACTTCCAGGCGTACCAGTACTAGTACTAGTATTTTTACTTGTTTTAGCGTCATGAAAGCATTTCTATTTGCAAATAAATAAATTCTCTTTTTATATAATTTTAATAATAATCATTTATTTTATTTTTTAAGGAGGTCTTTTAGTAGTTTAGAAATTTGAAAAAATTTAAAAATTTTTTTTGTTCATAGTAAAATAGTTTAGATATTCAAAAATATCTCTACACTCTACACTTTCTACACTCGTACCAAAACAACTGAATCTTTTGCAAAAACAAGGTCGAGTGGAGTGCTTGTTTACAGAGTTGAGTACTCTATATTCATCAAAAGCATCATTAGCGATACAAGATCTGAGTTTATGAAGAATCCGTCAAATCTGTCCAGCAATCTATCAAATGGCGCTCCAAGAATGAGCTGATATCGTAAAACTCAAAATTCACAGAAAGCACTGAAGACCATACTTCCCAAGGTTAAACGCTGGCATACAGGATAATATAAAAGTTATAATGAAGGTTATTAAAAATATGTGAAAAAGTAGCTTTCTTGCCAGTCCGGGTCAAATTTGATCGGATGATATGAAAAGTTTCGAAAAAATATTTGCCTGGAATACAGGAAAAGTTTGGTTACAATTCTATCCACCTGCGGCAAAAGGAAACATAATTATTTATTATATTACGTTTACATATGTGTCATATTATGAGAGATTAAGAAAGCCTTCGAGAAAAATTCTATACGTAAATTGAATCATATGTGAAAATTGAGTTGCAAATTATAGAAAATAAAAAAAGTGAAATAAGACAAGAATATTTTAAATAAAGGAATTTGAGTATCTAATATGAGCAAAAAATAGCAAGGTTCCGTACAAAATTTTAAAATTCTTTATTTATTCTTCAAAATCTATGTCGTCCCTCTCAAAGTAATCCCCTTTGGCTCTAATAAATTTATGCCAATGTGTTTCCAATTCTCGAAATTAAAGTTAATTTCCTTTCCTTCTAGTTAAAGTCAATTTCCGGAATAGCTTGTAGTGATTCACGTTAAATGGCTTCAATTGACGATTTCCCCGGAGCGGTTGTATGAGTTTGTTGAATAGCCAAAAGTCATACGGATCTAAATCAGCCGACTACGGTGGTTGCGGTACGATATTGAATGAAAATTTTGTGAAAAACTCACGAAGAATCAATGCAATATGTAACGTTGCATTATCGTGGTGCAAAAACAAAGAGTTATCAAAGAAAACTATTAACACAACCTTGGTTTTTGATCTGCTTTGACGTTTTTCGGCTTCGGCTGACCTTTGCCACGATATTCAACCGATTGATCGTCTGTATCCGGGTCATAAGCATAGATCCAAGACTCATCGCCTTTAATGTAAGTTTCATGACATTCTGGTAGTCGGTCTCTTTCTTAGACCTTTAAAAATGGTTTTCGCTGATCCTTTCGATATTCCAATGATGCTAGTAAGATCTCTGACTATTAAAGGTCGATTCTTATTTTGACGTGTTATCAGTTAATGTTGCCAAAAATGGGATAAAAAAAATTAGGCGTGGTCTCGGCCATTAAGAGGTTTGATGTACACATACATAAATCTCTTAAACTGTTCAAGCCTAAAAAACCAAATTCGCTTAAGATACATCTTTAAAGAACCCCTATCGACGGAATGAAAATAAGCATATAACGGTACAGTTAAAAACTACTAATCAATAAGCGTTTACTCCAGAGGCATTAAATTTTTCCATCGAGATACTATTAGACAACTTTATACAAGCAAGTGTCAAAATTAAACAATGTGGCTGGCCCGGCCCTCTTTTATGAAAAATCACATGTCTCGCGACCTGTCCGACCGATTTCATTCAAATTCGGTGCATGACATTATTGTAACATTTCTATTGCATAATGTGAAAATGAGCGAAATCCCGCGACAACCACGCCTACTTTTCATATAACACAATTTAAAATTCCTTTTGTTTCCTTCACTTTTAGTATTAAATCAAGAAGTAATTAATATAACGGGATACAAGTTTGCAATAATAATTCCTTTAAAGTATGTCATCTTATCACCAAAAATTGTTCAAATTGTTCCGAAAATTGTTCAAGTTTCTAGGTATCGAATATGCGGACCCCAGTGCCAAGGTTGAATTTTTACAGAAAATATCGGTCAATGTGTGAAGATATGTATTTGAAATTCCGGGAAAACTCTTCTCTTTGTGTGTCAAAAATGGGTTAAATCAGGCTAATACTTCCCTTACCCCCATATACCAAACATAAAGAACTTCTGGGTGGCTTTATACTGCATATATAGTCAATAGGGTTAGTTATCTTAATAAAATTGAGATGGCGGGTTTTACTAATAACAGTGTATCTTTGTACCGTGAAAGATAAAATCAGGTTAAAACTTGACCTAGCTCCCATATAACTAATAACAGGATTTTGGAACATACGGCTGACTTTACTCCATATTATTGGTGATTTTATGTGAGAAACCTTCATGAAACCCTGGGAGCATTTAATTAGTCTGTTGCCTTACAACTGCATGTATTATTGGCAAAACTAAGATAAAATCGGAACAATACTATATCCTATAAACCTAATATAAGATCTTCAAACTTTCATCAAAATTAGCAGAACGCTAATACCAAAAATATGTGAAATTGATCTACGAATTATCCAAATTCCTAGATAGTACTAGAAAAAAGTGATTTTCGTTGCTCTAACAAACCTTATGCCAAATATGTCGATTAGTGTATGAGATAGTATATGTTTATAGCTTATGTAAATATAAAATTGCTTGGATTTCGAACGCCTGATTGGCGTTTTCCACCTTAAAGTAGCTCCCTGAGTTTGATTCTTGTAAATTGCAAGAGTACAAATGTTCGGTTTGCACCCAAACTTACACTTTCTTAGTTGTTTGTTTATCTTCTTAAGTATGTAATGCTTTGTTAGTGTTAGCGAAAATACTCGCATATGGTCAGTTAACAAACACTACAGTTATGTAATTTGCATCTCTTCTTTACACACAAACAAAGGTATGTGCAGCAATACAGCCGTTACCTAATCAGCATCTGGTTGATAATTTAGTAAGTCGCGTTTTGTGGCTTATGTTTCCAGCTTTCTAAGGTTTTTGACTTCATAAACTCGCAACTCTGGTTGCTTTTGTTTCTAACCAGCAGACCATGGCATGTAAGTAAATAAACTCTGCACAATATACATATGTACATATATGTGTGTTGGTATATATGGCAGTTATGAGCTCTTGTGTTTTGCATTTTGCAGAAGAGATTGGAAATGTTGAGGAAGAAGACACACTCGTACATACATATGTATATTAGATTATATGTCAACAAATTCAAAGAAATATGATCACATGTTATACTCGTTGTTGATAAAAGCTTTAATTTCAACAAATTTCAATACTTTATCAGAAAAATATTTCTCATTGCAAAATCGAATTTTTTTGTATAAAAACTTATTTCCTGCTAATTATAAATAAACAAAAATACATAAATTCTCATGGCGACAGAAATAGTTTAGGGCGCCCTAACTAAGGTGTCGACATAGCAATTATGCTCAGACATTGTTTTTGTATGTGCCTGTCCTATATATTTATGCGTGTAAATACGAAATTTATTAGCTGCGTCTTATTTTCCATGAAAATCTTTCGCTACTGGGACGACTGGGCGACTTGGTGATTTCTAATAATAATTTATACGACTGACGTGAAATCTAGACGCGGGTCCAGAAAGCTATTTGTGTAGCCTATTAGCCTGTTGGCATCTGTGTGGCGGGAAACATGTGAGTAAACAAAATGTTTATGGCCAAAAACAATATGAGAAACATTGTGCAAGTCTTCGGTAATGCGTAGCATAAATTGATGGATTTGGGTGAACGACGAAAAATATGTCGATGCACATACATGTATTCTATTTTCTTTAGATTGGATTTTCAACAAAACTGAGGTAATTATGAAATGCTGAAACTGAAAACAAAAAGGGAGACATACAAACTATCGCAATTTGAAATTTTTTTGGGAATAATTTCAATGAGAATGAAATTTTTTTAGTTCTAAATTCGTTTTCATAAATAAACGGAGAAGTTTATGCACACAAATGTTAAGAATAAATGGATTAAAACCTTTTTTGAGAGATAAATGTGTACGAAAAAATTAACTCACGGTTTATTACTAGCTATTTATTTTCTAAAAGCAAATATATCAATAAAAACACACACAAAGTTTCTCTGATCATCAAAAAATGTATGATAGGTAGGTAGGGGAAGTATATACTCTCTAATTAATGTCAGTTAGTGCTCCTAAAACATTCATCACATTTCCCTATATTTATGCTCATGTAAATTCAAAGAGTCTAGGAATTGATATAATATAATATATCATACCCAGAGATTACAAAAAAAACACGATGCTGGCACTCATTTCCCAGACGAGACACACACCCGCCGTTTTCGAGAGATACAAGCAAAATGTGGCGTTTCTTAGTCATACTAAATAAAAATTCCTGCACAAAAGCATTCAACCTTAACTCACTGGGTGCACTTCATATAATTTTTGTATTAAATGTTATCTTGAATTCATCTTTCCCTCTAGTAATATCTTAAAATAAAGTCATCAACAAAACACCCTGTTAAAGCCATTGTTTTAAAAATAGACTAATTTTATCTCAATACTTCAACCTTTTCTTACAATTTTGGAAATAAAAATATGTCCAATTTGTGCAAACTTTCAGAATAGGAAATAAGTGGCAAGGCCATTGCACAGTCCACTTTGGTAAGCAACGAACAAAAATCGATTCAGAAACACGAACGAAAAGGAGTTTAGAATAGGTAAAACCATCTCTGAAGTCTTTTCAGAGCCGCAGAGAGAAATCCAGGGCCCGGGGATGATTGTAGAGAATTGTGGAAGAAAGACAAAGCCCTCTGAGAACTCCAGATCTTTGTATTATCTCCTCTCCACCACCTGCCCCAGTCTCCTTTAGCAAGTAATATAAAGGTCAACCTTAATATGGTTCAAAAGTAGATTATGGTCTGGGCGCCGGAATCTATTGTTCGGAGCTGGATATCAGGCGGCCACACAAGCTTTTGGGATACTGCAGTACCCTTCAGACGAAAGTTTTTGCATTCAGGAAAGCAATGGAGATAGCTAACAAAGTGGGAAGCAACATAAAAAAAAAAAATATTGCGTTGATAGCCAAGCGGCGTCAGAGAATGTCCTTAGAAGCAGGGAGGTCCAGTTATAGCGGCTATAAAATAGCTGATGGGATTGCCAAAGTGCCTATAGAACAAGAGTTTATACGGAAGTCAATAAAATGATATACGGAAGTCAATAACATGATATACAATGAACTTGTAAGGGCTAACAGGCTAATCAGAACAAGATGGATAACCTTAAGTATACGAAGGATCCTCAAGATCATATGCAAGATCCCCATAAGAAAATTTGCATGGTTTTTACTCACACGGTCAGAAAGGACTGCCGACACATATACCATATAGCCGGGTGAGCACAAGTAAGCACGATATACGCAGAAATTACAAAGAAGTAGGCATGAGAGAGACGCTGGAACACCTGCTATGCCTTTGTCCAGCACTGTTTTAACGTTCGCAAAAAGCTTAGACGTCATGTATGATGAACACTTCACCTCAAATTAAACAGAACCCCCATCTGGCATTACTAAGGACCTACTGGTATGGCGTGACAGCCTAAACTAACCTATCCTAAAATCGCTCTTCGGACGATAATATTAAAATTCGCCAAACTCGAATAGAGTTTCAGTCACTAATACTACTCAGAAGTCATATTAGAACAGGCCTTGCCTCTGAGACTCGTCTATATTCCTGTATTGATGACGATAGCGTCGATAAAATGAAAAAAACAATGCTTACAGTGCTGAACTTGTACTAAAAGAGCTGACAGCATCGATTAGAAGTAAAAAAAAGAGTTGCTTGACAACGTAGCTGGGGATCCTACATTCTTAAAACCCATCGTTACTTGTGACGAGAGGTGGATTTATGAATATGACAACAATCTACGGAATGGCGCACCAAAAATCCGAAGCTGATAAAAAATGTTTAGAAAACTGGATTAAGCTTTGGCATCCTTACATTGGCTGATTTTTATGATGATGTCACAGATTTTTTTTTAAATACAAAAGTTTCTATTTGTCAGTGCAGGTCATATATGATCAGATGGAAATAGGCAGTTATACCCTGTTCGAAAAAACGTTTGATTTTCCTCAGAACAGGAATCGGACCCAAGTTATATTTTCAACACCTTCAATCACCTTAAAACTGTGGTCAAAGCACAAATTTGAAATAACAATTTAAAGTCAAATGACAGGGATATCAAAACATATTTACGCTGTAATGTCTGATATCTCACAAAAAAGAAAAACTAAGAGGAATGATATTAAATAAAAGATAAATAGTGAACCCAATTATTCAAATTAATATTTTTTTATTGTATTTGTTGCGTATACTCACAGAAGCACTCTAATAAATTGACAGCTGATTTAGATGAGATCAAAATTTTCAAATCTTGATTGTCAAAATTTAAAAAAAAAATAATTTTTTAGCTCGTTTTTGTTGTTTTTTTAAGAACATATACTCATAGACAACTGTTCATATCACACAAACAACGAATATATACAAATTTCCACGCTCAAACAAAAATAATAAATAAATAAACGCTGTTTGCACTTCGCACCCGACTCGCTTTGACGGATGCAAAAAAAATTGGCAATTTCGCACTTGTTGCAGCTAGACGCTAATTTTTTGTTTGCACCATATTTATTTTTAATATTTTTTCACAACACATGTGCACACACATACATACAAATTTGTATGAGATTGGCAACGAATCATATTCGTCACTTTCACAGCTCACAAATGCAATGAAATCACTTTTGAATCAAGAGCCCACACTATGCGCCGCTTCCGAAAATAAACATAAATTATGCTGTGACAAAAACAACAGATGCACAAAAACAACGGATGCAACAAAAACACAGCGTGAATTACGCGATAAAGTCAGCTGGTTGCAGCGGCCAAACTGTTACCACTAAAACGATGAAAAACGCGAGACACGCGACGTGCAACTGAAGAGCTGCCACACAAAATCTTGTCGGCGCGCTGAATGGGACCGGCCGGCCCACTCGAGAAGGTGTGAGTACGAGTACGAGTATGCAAATGTGACTAGAACTGTTGTGTAGTCGTAGCGTGAGGTCTCTTAGTGATAATGCAGCGCTGCTGTAGTCGTCACAGATGCAAGGTGTTCGTTCGTCGCCGCTCAATGCTGCGAGTGTATCAATGCAAGGCTGAGTAGCGCCCACACCTGCACAGCGCTGCGCTGCGCTCTCGCTCAACACTCCGCGCCGCTGTTAACGCACTCTATGCGCATAGTCAAGTGCTTGTTGCTGCTCTTGGCTTAAGAACTGCTTCGTTTTTTACTGATCGCTCAAGATCGCTGAGAATGCTCTCTGGCGCCGTTGCTCTGCATATGCTTGTAGCTTTTGTGTTGCGATAAAAGTAATTAAAGAAGTCTGAGTGTCTCGTATTTGGATTAATATTTTGTTTTATATATTGCATTTGTAGTACCGTTAGAATTTATTTAGGGCCCGCATGCACATGGCATTGCAGTCACCCGGTCTGCCCACGCTTCTTTGTTATTTTTAACATATTCTCAGCGGCTTTTGAGTTGTTTTCTTGAAGTGGTTTTTTATGGCCCTCAGGAAATAGAAAATAATTAAATTTGGGTGAGGAGGAAAGAATTAAATTTCAGAAAATATATTTTTTTTTGCAATTTTGGCTTTTTAATTAATGTTAACTTATGGAATAAAATTTGTAAAATTATTTGCTTTTGGCTTTTGTTTCTCTTGTTCCATTACGTACAACCTTAGCAACCCAGTAGGAAATAATTGATGTTTGAAATCAAAATAAGTGTCTTTTCATAATTTTTTAGTTAAAATTGTATATTATCTCCTATGTTAGACTATTTTCTTAAAGTTCCAAGAACATCTGAAGATTTCGAGCTAACTTTTGTTCACCGCTGAGGCCCAGGTACGTAAAAAAGCAAAATTGCCGCATTTGGGATGATGGGTAACCAGAAGAGGTTTAAGAGCTGTCATTTCATCCCGAAAAAAACAACGGGTTTAAGTTTTGGAATCATTGATCCATATCTGTTCAATAAAGATGCCGGTGAGAACGTGACTGTCAATGGCGACCATTATCGCGCCATGATAACTAACTATTAGATTAGACAGTTGGTTCCACACAGCGCATCAATGGATTTATTGAGAGAACCCTTCGGTGAGCAGATAATTCCACGTTTTGAGACGGTCGATTGGCCACCAAGATCGTGTGATATCATACCGTTAAGAGTTTTTCCTTTGGGTCTACGCAGACAATTTGGCTTCGATTCAGGTCTTGGAGGAAAACATCACACGTGTTATTCGCCAGTTACCAGTCGAAACCTCGAACAAGTCATCGAAAATTTTATTCAACGGCTGGAACATCTGAGGCGTAGCCGCGGCCAACATTTGGAAGAGACAATCTTTAAAAGATTAATGCCAAAGAATGCTTTTTCGAATGCTAATAAACATTATCTATTAAATTTAAAGCTTCAGTGTTTTTTCTTTAAAAAAAAAGTAAGAAAACTCGAAAGATCTTCATTTATAAAATATTTGAAGTAATTCTTTTAATATGTGACCCGGTGCCATATATGAAAATTTATTTCAATACTTTGGCTTTTAGCCTTTTCTACCTAATCTATCATCATTCTCTGACACCAACTGCATTCCAGAACTCTTTCGTCCCAACATTATTCCTGATGAAAACCACATCGCCTAATTAGGCTTTTATCGATAAATTTTCTTGAGGCAGGAATGAAATTACATCGTCTACAAACAAAAATACCAAATAATGTCAATGAAGCCTAGAAAAGTCTGCAGTGAAAGTTTATATTCAAAACATGTTAACCAACTCGCCATCCGTTTTCTGAAACAATAACTCAACAAATATCACTTGGAGGGTAAACCCCGTCTTTGTAGCACTTGGACCAATTAGCAGAATTTAGGTTATTTTTTTAGTGTTATTTAATACAGGGAGTCCCGAAAGATCTAAATTTGTCGCCATTTATGTAGGAAATTGTTAATAACTCAAAAAAGTAATCGAAAGTTGACAGTTTAGGTTAGTGGAGCGTTACACACAGAAAAAGGAGCCTTCGTTATTGAAAAATCTTTTACATTTCATCAATTTTTCGAGCGAAATCATCATAAGCGTTGCTTATTTTCACCTTGATGGGTGAAAATTGTCGAGTTTAGGGTTCTGAGGACCCACATATGATTGTCGAAAAAAAAATGTAAGCACAACGTCTCACGTTTTGGTATGGATTTAGGGCTGGAGGCATAATTGAACCGTACTTTTTTGAAAGCAGTGTTTGCTAGTGGTGCTCGATATCGCGACCTGGTTTTTTTTTGCCGAATTCGAGTGATTTTGCTGTGGTCAATATGTGGTTTCAACAAGACGATGCTTCGAAACACTTCAGTTACTGCATGAGACATTTCCAGTTCGTGTACTCTCTCATTTTGGTGATAAGAATTGGCCTCTTAGATCCTATGACTTTACACCATTAGATTTCTTTTTATGGGCTTATTCAGAAACAGGTACATTGCAACAACCCCGCAACCACGCGTGCTTTAAAGGGGAGATTCAATGTTGCATCAATAAAATTCAGCCACATTTATACCGAATAGGCATGGAAATTTCATCGAAGGAGTGCGAATGTGCCGTGGAAGTGATTTGTGCGATGTGTTATTCCATAAAAAAAACCCTATCTTATGTATTTTATGATTCAATCAAAAATTGCTATCGATATATCTTGGGATATGCAAAATTCTGGACCACTGAGCAAGGACGAAATGTCTTGAGCCTATCACAAATCTTTAGTATTTCGATACTAGAAAGTTTTCCATGATGTCTTATGGAGTGAATGCAAATTGCTCCAAGCTTTGCATTGCAAAAGTGTGACTTTGATGTAGCTGGGATGATTTAATTTTGCTATCTTCCAACCAACTTCAACACGGCTGTATCAATTGAAATTGGTGGCTTTGTTGGGTGGGTGTCAGTTAGGCTAATTCCTATCAGAACCAGTGCGTCGGTGAGCTTAGTTCAATTTTTGACGATGAAGCTTCATCATGGACCAGTTTTTATTGATATTGTGGTGAATTAAATCGAGGCCGTAGATCGCGCCTAAATGAATTTCATAAAGTTCGTCCAAAATCAGTTGTGATTCCGAAAACTATTGGTCCACTTTAAAGCATCAGGAAAATAATTAATATTTGTTTTTGTTCTCTATAACCTACATATAGGAAAACGTTAACTTATTGAGCATAAGAGGCGTACTAAGCCCCTGGTTGATAACAGACTATCCACACCACACTACTAATAGTTTTGTTGCCACCAAGAACCCAATTGACGCAATCGATACTGAGTTCCAGGACTCGTTTAACTAGTTTCGATCATACAGTGAGTAAGTCTAGGGCTATCACTGCGGATCAGCTTTTGGAATGAATGCATATTTTTGAGAGTATTTAACATTTGGGGGGGAAGCAAAAGAAGACCTCCACTCCGTTAGAAAGACCAGGTGAAGAAGGACCGGGCAACACTTGGAATCTTCAATTGGCGCCAAACAGCAAAAAGAAAGAACGACTGACAATTTTGTAAACTCGGCCAATAAAAACCTGATAAAATCTCTAAAAAGACTAGAGGTGGTAAACTCAGTTAACTCCAGGCTAATAAATAAGCTAGAGTGTAGTTAAAAAGCAAATGGATGCTTTGTTTTAATTTTCATTCCCATTACTCAATAA